>NW_026998098.1:758125-1411250 GCF_035044405.1 Drosophila montana | reverse complement strand
ATTGCAAGCAGCTTTGGTGGGAACAGCGGCACTGCCGGAACGGATGAGGATGCGGAAACCATCAACATATTCTCTGTGGCCTCGGGACATTTGTACGAGCGTCTGTTGCGCATTATGATGGTATCCCTGCTGAAGCACACCAAGTCGCCGGTGAAGTTCTGGTTCCTCAAGAACTATTTGTCGCCACAATTCACGGACTTTTTGCCGCACATGGCAAAGGAGTATAATTTCCAATATGAGCTAGTGCAATACAAATGGCCGCGTTGGCTGCACCAGCAGACGGAGAAACAGCGCACCATTTGGGGCTATAAGATACTCTTCCTGGATGTGCTCTTTCCGCTCAATGTGCGCAAGATTATATTCGTGGATGCGGATGCGATTGTGCGCACCGACATTAAGGAGCTCTACGATTTAGATCTGGGCGGTGCGCCCTATGCGTATACACCCTTCTGTGATTCGCGCAAGGAAATGGAAGGCTTTCGGTTTTGGAAGCAGGGCTATTGGCGAAGTCATCTAATGGGCAGGCGCTATCATATTTCTGCATTGTATGTGGTGGACTTGAGGCGTTTCCGCAAGATAGCGGCCGGTGATCGATTGCGTGGACAGTATCAGGCGCTCAGTCAAGATCCAAATAGTTTGTCCAATCTGGATCAGGATTTGCCCAACAATATGATACATCAGGTGGCCATTAAGTCGCTGCCGGATGAGTGGCTTTGGTGTCAGACCTGGTGCAGTGATAGCTCCTTCAAGAGCGCCAAGGTAATTGATCTGTGCAACAATCCGCAGACCAAGGAGGCCAAACTAACGGCAGCTCAGCGCATTGTGCCCGAGTGGAAGGATTACGATGCGGAGCTGAAGGCACTATTGGCGCGCATCGAGGATCATGAGAATCACAATATCGGCAGCAACAGGGATAATGCTGAAGATGACGAGGAGGAGCATGTGGTTGTCATAACAGAACCGCCGCCACCCGAGTACGTGCACGGCGAGCTGTGATCGCTGTCAACCCTTTGTTTAGTAAATTTAAGACTAATGTCCTTCATACTTGGTAAATACTGAATTAGCTAAGCTTAATACCAATCTAGCAGGCAACAACAGACAAATTAATTAGCAATTAAAATTAACAAAAAAGAGGAAGCAAAAAGCTCCGAGTCTGAAAAGATTTTGCATTCCAAGAGCCTCTCGCCACGATTCGAACTCGATAAATATAATAAATAAATGTATTGAATGCAAGCTACATAATTTTTGTTCGATTTAATAAAAACTGTACGAACCATTTTTAAGGCAAGGTGTTGTGTGTATTTTCCCGTTACTTTCCAGTCTGCGTTGCCCAACATTGATTTTGTCATCTGGCAACGCTGTCACAAAAACGTTACGGATTTAAGTCTTGGCTGTTATTTGTTTACTTTATTTTAAAATTATAACTTGAATTCATTGCATAAATTCGCGTACTTTAGTTTTTTTTTCTTTTACCTAAGTAATGAAAATATTATTATTAGCATAAGGTTTGGTTTATGTTTAGAGCATATTTATAGAGATTTACTTTTTGGATTTTGTGTCCAACTACGGGTTTCTATCAATTGTAAGGCAGACAGTGCAGTCCAAGTAGTATTGATTTAAATATATTCTGCTTATTATCAGTAGTTGCGCTAAATTTGTTTTTAGTTGGAAATTCACTTTTAATTTTCTTTTCCTTTCTTAAAGCGTGTATGTTAAGTTACCTAACGTATTAGTTTTCTTGTATTTTTTGTATAATTTATCATAGTATATAATTATTAAAAATCGTTTTTAATTATTTTTTAACTAACGCTGAGTGTAGTATACGAGTGTTAGGTAATTAAAGCTTTGGTTTTTTTTTTCTTTTAATTTGTCTCAATATGTTAATTATGTATATGTTTTCGTTCAGACTACGCATTTCTTGCTAAATATGAAACATTTTCGCATTCTAAAAAAAGAACCATAGGTATTAGGAAATAGTTAACATTGTTATTTTTTTTGATAAGAGCTGATTAAATTATATAGAAAAATGCTGTTGCCAAAAGTGGTTTGTCAGTTAAGAATCTGTATCTGTATCATCGTGATATATATATGCATATATCTTCTTACATGCTAAGAATTGACGGAACTTTAGAAAATTTGACTGATGTTCGTTTTAAAATCAACGACAATACTTTAATAAATATTGTTGTTATTCATTTCTTATTGTTTGGTATTCAAAATATTGTATTGTTTGTTAATCTTTGTTCTGTTCAGTTTAGGCATAAAGTTATGCTGTTTAATTTGTTCGTTGCTCTTGGTTAACTTTCTTGTTTATTGTTTATTGCTTTAATCCAAATGTTTATACATATCTTCCAGTTGGGGCTTGAAATAGCTCTTCAATTGCGGCCGCTTGGCCTTGAATGTGGGCGTCAGGAGTCCGTTTTGTACAGAAAACGGATCGGGATGCATGTAGATATCCTTGACCTGATTTCCGATGAATGTATATGTTTAATATTTATCTATCGAGTTTATATATATATATTCTTAAGCACCTGTTCGAATGACTTTAGTCCACTTTGCTTTCCCCAGTTGAGCATATCGTTCATGATCAGTTCCTTCACATTCTTATTATTGCACAGGACGGATAATGTGCCGCGTACATTGTTTTCCGTGGCCCACTGTTTAAGGACATCGACATCAGGTACAACAACAGCGATAATGCAGCTCTACATATACGAATTTAATATAATATGATATAAACAAAACTATATTTTCATTAATCTAATTTAAATTTAAATAACTTTAAATATTTTTCACTTTAATTCATCAGCATTCTTTACAGCTGTTTCGAACTTGCAGTTTTTCACCCATTTTCCACTTTTTCGAAATTTAAAAAGTTATTTTGGTAAAGCATTTTTTGATTGAATTTCTATGAAGTGCTTCGCAAGGGAAGTCTTGAAGTATTTTGGATTAGAAAATTGAACTTTCAGCCATTAAAGATTGGATTTGAACTGTCTGCATCTGTCCAGTAATCATTTTGTAAAACTATCGAAGCAATCCGTTCAATTTGGATGAGTTAGAAATGGTTTTTAATTGATTTGATTTATAAGATTGGAACTTAAAACTTTGTTAGTCTCTTGATTGCATTCACGTTGATATCTAATCTTTTATTAGCGAGCCTAGCCAGATCTTACCCCTGTTGGACTCACCTTTAAGCTTTCGCCATAGACATAAACTTGGTTGACATATTGGCTCAATGTGTAGATATTCTCGATCTTCTCTGGCACTATATACTCGCCCTGGCTGAGCTTGAAGATGTGCTTGCGCCGATCGATGATGCGTAGTGTTCCATTGGGCAGCCACATGCCCACGTCGCCTGTGTGATGCCAGCCCTCGGTATCGATGGCCTCGGCCGTTTTCTCTGCATCCTTATAGTAGCTGCAGGTGCAAACAAGTTATTAAAATCGAATTCCACAATTGGAATAACTAGCTACTTGCCCGTGGAACACGTTGGAGCCGCGCACACAGACCTCGCCGGTGTTCTGATTGGCAAAGTACTCCATTTCGGGCACATCGACCAGCTTGACGGCATTGCAGGAGACGGGCGGACCGACATGATTGGGCACATGATCGCCCTGCACGGTCAGCGTTATGGCGCCCGTGCATTCCGTCTGACCGTATCCCTCCAGCACCAGGCAGCCGAGAGCGCAGCGCATGAAGGTCAGCACGTTGCCGGCCAGCGGCGCAGAGCCGACGACCATGAGGCGCAGATTGCCGCCAAAGGCCTGATGGACCTTCTTGAAGACCAGCTTGTCCCAGCAGCCATTGCGGCGCAGCACGCCGCGGGCGATCTCCTTCTCCTTGGCCTTGAGTGCCATATTGAAGAGGCCGCGCTTCAGGCCCGAGGCGGATATATCGTTCTGTATCTTGTCGTAGACCCGATTGAGCAGGCGCGGCACAGCCGGCATGACCGTAGGCTTCAGCATCTTCAGATCGTTGGTCAGCTCCTTGATGTCGCCGGAGTAGAACCCGACACAGCCGCCCACATAGTATATGCCATTCTCGCAGCAGCGCTCGAACATGTGCGCCAGCGGCAGAAAGGAGATCATCACATCTCCGGCCCGTATACGATGATCACCCATTTGGAGGATCACCGCACAGACGCCGGCCACGACATTGCCATGTGTGAGCATTACGCCCTTGGGATTGCCGGTGGTGCCAGATGTATAGCAGACCGTGCACAGATCCTCCGATGTGGGCGGCACCTCCGGATGATTGCCCTTGGCGCCGAGTTTCTCCACATCGATAAAGGAGAAGATCTGGACGCCACGACTGCGCGCACGCTCCAGTGTCGTCTGGCGAATGGGCTTGATGGAAACAATGATCTTCAGGCTGCGCGGCGCCTTCTCCAGCAGCATGGACGCCTTCGCATCGTCCTCGACAATAATAATGGACATTTCCGTTTGGCGTATGATAAAAGCACAGGCATCCGGACCGAGCGTATCGTACAGCGGCACCACAACCAGCGAGAACGAGTAGCATGCCTGCTCGTACAATATCCATTCCGGCCGGTTCTGTGAGTAGATGCCGATCAGCTGCTTGGGCCGTGCGCCCAATGCCAGCATCCCGGAGCCAAAGTTCTTGGCGCGCAGCAGCGCCTCATCATAGTTAATCCACTGGAAGATATCAAAGATCATTAGCCAACTAGTGTGGACAATGGGAGTGCATATGAGACGAACCTGATAGGGCGACGTGAGAGTCTCGCGCCAGCCCAGGCAGGGACCATTGTTGGAGGCGTAGGCGCCTTCGCGGAACGTTTGGTACAACGTGCGCACATTCTCTGTGATGTAGGAAACAAATTTACCATTCTTCGACTCCTTGTAGAACTTGGAGACGTGTATTTGTTCTGGACCCTGCAAACAGTTGGAAACAAACGGAAAAAAAGAACACAAATCGTGTCGCATGCAAAATGAGTGAAGGACTTGAAGAGATTCTCGCCGGGCGGAGCGTACAGAAAACAGAATATGATAATCTTACTAGGCCAGGGCGATAATTAAATAAATGTGGTATTATTCTAGGATTATAAGTACATGATGATTTGGGTTATTTTGCCAAATGTTTTTTGCCAAAAACTGTTTGAATAGCTTTCTGTTTGCGCTTAGTTCAATTTCTTTTCCAAACCCATCTATTTTAGTCGAACCTATCTGATCCCAAGATTTAAATCATTTATTAACATAAAGCGAGCCCTAAATCAAACCAGTTATCCATGAATCGAACCACATTATGGTTCAAGAATATCTTTTGAAGCACATTCAGCCTGATCAAGGCCTTCGGGAAGCGGATTATTCTAACCATATTTGCCAGCTATTTCTATATGAAAATATCTAAGGCTTGCAATATTTTCAGTAGAACGGGCAGTTGTTAATTAAAAATGGACATTGTTTCATTAAATTAAATAAATAAAACAGGACTATCTCATGAATGTATAAAGCGAGGTTCACGCAGGGAACTGCCTAAGGCAGGACTTTGGTTCGAGGCAAAAAACTTAACTAAGGACAATTTGTTTTTGGGTTTTGCTGCCCAGAATAATATTGAAATTATCCTGGTAATCAATGTTTCTAATTCTTCAAAGATTCCTTTCAATAATTTGTCTAACTCTTGGCGAAATTCCTGCTCTTTAAACTGGATTTGTTAAATATTTGCAAGGAATTTACTTTAAGTATTTTATTATCTTAAAATAATAATAGTTCGAATATTAAAATATTTTCATTAATATTGTGGGACTTTAAAAAAAACTCTGATTTATCCTAAAAGTGTTCCCAATTTGTTTCAAAGATTAGATTTGAGTTTAGTTTTTGTTTTACTTTAGACAAACAACTTTTCTTCTCTTTTACCCTAACAAATATTAATTTACTTAATACATTAAGTATATATTCTGTTTATTCTTGTTTGTCGCCGGCCAAATACAATTTCGGACAGACATAAAAACAAATTGATTTTCGGTTTTTCCAGCCAATAAATCTGTTTGCAATGATGGACAAAGGCCAAAAGCCATTCTAGTTGATGTTGCAAATTCAATTGGCATGATATACGGTTTATTTTAGGCAGAAAACATAAGGCCATCAATCGCCAATTTGAATGAGTGTGAAACGAACGTCAATCGCAGATATAGTAGGTGCAAAGTGCGATCGACTTAAACTATGTATATCCCAATCGAGCACTTCCTTTATGGCGAACAGCTGTGAATAGATATTTGGATTATGGCAAATGTGTGTTGATGCATGAAAATCGAAATCAAAATCGATCCAAGTGGTGAGAGGGGAGGGGGGAGGGTACTTTTATATTTTGTTTATTTTTTTTTATGTATTTCAAAATCGGGTTGGTTATAAAACTATAATCATAATGCGTTAGGTTTTTTAAGTTCGACTACGATATCGATTTGTTTCGATGCGAATAGATATTTGTGAATGATATTAACAATAAGGCTGCCTACCCCTAGGGGCATGCCACGCCTACCCTGTGCTGTGTATCTAGCTGTGGATCGTATTTAAGCTGGCCGCGGGGAGGGGTGGGGAAGGGCGAACAAAATATGTGTAAAAATCAAATAAAAAAATAAGGAAAATTAAAGCAAAGATAAAAAGAAGCAAAAAATAGTTTCTGATTAGTTTGGCGCGAATCTTCAAGAAAGCAGGGTTAGGTTTTCTTCTTCTTCTTCTTCTTCATTTTTTGTGGGAAGTGGGAGGGGGGAGTGGTGGAAGTGGTTTGGGCATCTTAATTGCTAGGTGTGTTTACCTTGAGCACATCGCTCTGATTGTTTAGCTCGATGGGCACGCGCACGGTGGTTATTTGGCCGCAACAAGACATTGTTTCTTTTGGGTTTAAGATTTAAACACAATAATTCACAGGTTTATTGCTATAATTGACTTTAATGCTCGAATTTGTTTGAACACACAGAGAGATAGAGGTCACTTTTATTGGTCATTCAGTTCAGCGGACGTTGTCGCGATTAATATGCACATTTTCCAAAATAACTGCAAATCGAATCAAATTTTGGGTTTTTGCGTTTTTCTCTCTACGTTCTATTTATTTATTTTTATATGTATATTTAAATTATAGCCAGCTCAGGTGCTTCTAAAATTATAAACCATTCAGTTTTCGTTATCTGTTTTTTGGATCAAAGGCGAATTATAATTATGGCGCCCGCTGTCAATTCGCATTTGGCAAAAATCAATTCTGTTCTCAATAATTATTGAATACTGTCCAATGCAGGCAATATATTCACCCGGCCATAGCCCCAATCCCCAATCCCCAATCCCCAGCCGACCCCGCCCAGACTCAGTCGATATATCGACGAGGCGGCCGACTTTTGGTTGGCCTGCCCCAAATGTTTATAAATAGTCGGGCTGTTCTGTTGTTATCTTTCGGCCGAGTAGACGCAAAACACACAACAAAAAGAGAGGCAAAAAAAACAACTATTTAATAGATAGTCAAATATTTTGCACAACTCAAACAGAAACAAAAAGAAATGTATATATATATACATATATGCACGATCCTATGCGCACGGGGCCTGAGTCATGGGAAAGGCGATTGCGGCTCGTTGGGCTGCCTTTGGGGCATTGGAAGATTGAGTAATATCAATGGGGATTTGTTATTTGAATTATGGTAATTGTAGATGCCATAAAAATGCCATAAACTATATGGCTAGTGCGGGCTAATTGTGAATGGATCGTAAGTGCATGCATTCAATTTGTTTTTGAATTCAATTTGTTTTTGATCGAAACCGAAAATGTTCGCAGCTAAGACTCTCTCTATATATATATTGAACCGATTCGATTTATTTTTACCCTGAACAGAGCCTCTTTTCACGTGAGGTGCACAAAAAACACCTTAAAATACATTTGAGCTAGACTCAGCCTTATAGGATCCCAAAAATCGGCTATATCTAAACATTTTTTTTTAGATGAGGTCGAACTTACATGTAGCCCGCAACTTCCATATGAAAATATCTACGGATTGCAATATTTTCAGTAGAACGGGCAATTGTAAACTTAAAATATACTTTTCTCATTAGAAATTGGAAGATAATACAAGCCAATTCCAGGTTCAAGAACAGAACTTTAAGGCAGCGAACTAATTTGAATCCTAAACCGAATAGCCGACTATTTTTTGGGTTCGTAGCCCCGATATACTAGTGTATATCTATAAATATAATAACCCATTGAAAATGGGCAAAAAGGCTAGATTGTTTTTGTGCTAATGTATGCAACAGGCAACTCCGACTCTATAAAGTATCTATATTCTTGATCAGCATCAATAGCCTAGACGATCCAGCCATGTCCGTTTGTCTGTCCGTCCGTATGTTCGTATGTTCGTATGTTCTTATGTATGAATATGTCGATATCAGAGCCTATAAGAGCTAGAGACTTAAAATTTTGGACGTAGGTCCTCATAGTCCCCGCGCAGTACGAGTTTGTTTCCGCAAATCGATAACTTGTCCCGTTGCCAAGCAATCGATAAAAATCGGTATCGAAATTCTGTTTTCGGAGCAAATCTTTTAGGTTTTAAGAGCTAGGGTTCAAAGTTTGACATGTACTTTCTAGAATAGTATGAGCCTTTTCTTTTATCTCTAATAATATCAGTTTTAAGTCCATAATTTCATAATTTTAGAGCATTATCTTAAGAAATTATTAAAATATTTTATTTTATTTATGGCATCTTTACGAAAATTCAAAATATATTCAATTTAATTCGTCTTGCTTTTTACTGTCTTCCGACAGTTTTCTAGTTGAGTAAGATTGAGCGTCCGTAAGACACAAGTATTTTGGCTTGCAACTGTCAGACTTTGTTTAAACCCCTCGAATGCCCCTACAAAGTATATGAATTTCCTGAAATTCTTTGTGTAATGCTCATGTTGGCATTGCTAGTTATTAAAAAAAAAAAAACATTTGAGTATTCCAAACAAATAACAGCTGCTGGCTTGATGCATAAATGATGAGACATTTCTAATGGATTCTGCCCATTTGCCCAAAATGTATTATTGCCAGGCTTCAATTAAACGCACATGCCATTATTTCGCTATTTCGGCATTTGGGGCGCTACGAACGCGCCCCCAAGCACCGTTATTTAGTAAACACCTAGCGGTAAACAGCTAGAGTTGCCTTTGCATCTGTTCGATTCGCAAGTTGCCTGCAAAATATACACTTCTCTGCGCGATAATTTATTATTATTAAACCATATATCAACACGAATTAGAACGAAAATAATTTCAACGATACGATTAAAGCTGATTTTTATGCATGTTTTCTGCTTTCTTTCTTTCGATAAGTTTTCTTTTTATATTCTTTATAGATCGACTGGGCGGTGGCCTTTGGCCATATAGCTAAAAACACGGGCGCGATCTTGAACTTGAGGGATTCGGGTTCGGGTGCGGGTTCGGGTGCGGGTTCGGGATTACATGCCCAGGCAATAGAGCGAAGACATCGGCACTTTGACACTTTGACAAATGGTCATTCGACATTTAAATATGTTATTTTCGCTCTCTATTTTTTTTTTTATGATTTCAATTTTTTTTTGGCCCGTGTTTTACGTAATGATTAAACGACCGTATTTTTGTCAATTTGTTGCGAATTGTCAGAGCGTTCGCTTTATTTAATATTTAGTATAGGCGAGCTATTATTTATATACAAAAAAAAATAAGTATATTGCGTTGACTTATACATATATATACGATACATGTACATGTTGCTTTTTGTGTTAGCGGACGAAATTCTATTTTATATATTTTTTGTTCTTGGCTGCTTTTCTTTCGAGGACAAACGCGGCAAACGCAGATCTTGACGACACGATGCTGAATTTCGAACTGAACAGCAAATCTCGTGGCTAAAAATGATTTTGGCAAAAGATTTTCAACAATTTGCCTGCCGAGAGAACGGCTGAGTGTTTTATATCAAATCGTCGGCTATTTCGGAGATGGTTTTCGGGCTGCGGGGGGAGGAAGGGTGTCTAGGAATTTAATTCGTTTATAGTTTTCATATTAAACGGTTTTTGCTCGCATAGTTGTGCAGCTGAATACGACGATTATATACGAATCCATATAGCTTGTCTTCTCATTATTATGCCAGCTTCTTGGCCTGATCAAGATGTCTGTCTGCCTCTTCCCGCCTGCGATTCTCTGGTGTTATGTGCACGCGATCTGCGATCACAGGGGCTGGCATGTGACGTCGTCGTTGGGGTAGGTGGATCAGATCGGCGTGGCGGGGCGAAGGGGGGGGGGGGATTATGTTAACGTGTTGCTGTGTTGTCTGTGTCTGTGTCAGGGAATTCGATTTGGAGGTGGCGGCGCAATGCCCTTTGATGTGCGAGCAATATGATTTATGATTAATAATAGGAGCAAGGTGTTGATTCCAATTTTAAACTTAAATAAACATAAAAGCATTTGTTTACAGTTTTCCTTTAATAAATGAATTAGGTTCCATGTGGCGTCTAAATATTCTTCTAAAAGAATTCATGTTAATCTCGTTAGTTTTAATCTCGTTAACCAACTCGCTTTTAACCTCACATCTCGAATTCTAACCTCACAAATTGAATTCTAACCTCATATATTCAAGATAATTGTCAAATTTCCAAAAGCAAATTATTATTTGAACTGAATTGTTTGCGTTTCACTTCATTATGCACACTTAAAATTAATAACCCGTTTAAAATCAATTGACATATGTGATTTATTTGATATTTAATAAGCAACCCAATTTGCATTTTGCATTTACGCGTTCGTAATTCACACGACATTTTAAATGAGAATGTGCCAAATGGGTGCTAGAATTTACCGTTGCATCGGCAGACAGGTTGTCCCTGTCCTGTCACTCGGCTGTAAATATGTGCATAATTATATTACGTGCACATTTCCTTATTGTATTGCGTGTGTGTGTGTGTGTGTGCACTTTGTTCGTTATCATTCGTTAATTGCGCGGTGTTGCCACCTAGTCGGAATATACTTTGTGTGGCTGCAGTAACGGTATTCGTTGCTTATAAGTTATCGATATACATTGTTTTAGGGAATTTCGCGCCATTGTTGTGTGCTTATTGCTCGTGTGGATGATTTGTTTGTTTTACATGTCAATATGTGTGCGGATATTGTTTGTTTACAGAGAAATAAACAAAAGAGAAATGAACTTGCACACGGTCAAAAGTTAACAATTGTCGGCAGTGTCAATAAATGCATTTGCCAAATGTTTACAACAATTTGCATATATCGAACTATTATCGAATTAGCAGCAATTGAGCTTCAGCCGTCTAATTAAGGCAAAAGACTATGCCAATTGAGCCATGACATGATTTATGCCACGGCACTTGATAAATTATTAGCAAGAATAGCAGCGACAACGTCAACGAAACACGAATGCTGCACATTTTGGCAAGTGGCATTAGTATGGGACGACAATTGGAGCGTGGGATTTGAATATTTGCACCACGGTAGCAGTCGCGTCATGGCAAAAATAGACTAGAAACCAGAATAGAGCCAAAAAATGGCTCACAATGCGAAAATCAAGTGAAACATCATGTGACGACAACAGAAACGAACTAGAAGCAGAGACATGTGCACATCAAAGGCCGACCAAAGACTTCTGTTTTACCTCAACACACAGAAAAGCAAGAACAAAAGCAATTAGGCAGAATGATATATAGTCAAGAGTGCTCGACTAGCAGATACTCTGTATAGATATACTTATAAGGATCGTTTGTAAATGTAAATACCTAAATACGATTCATGTATGAATTTTCTCAGGATTTTCTTTCTATTTCACATTTCTATCGAATTCTAGTCAGTTTTTATCGATAACAGCTTTTTCGTCTTGAAATCCTCAACTCTTATAAATAGTCATATACTCTCACAGTTATTTGACCAACCTCATCTGTTGTGGCAACAGGGTACCATAATAGAAAACTTAAGGTAAACAAATTGACAAATTGATGATGTAATGGCCGCAATGGCAAGCGGGTAATCGAGCAAAAAAAATAAATAAATAAACTGCATAAAGGTGGTGCAGCATGCTTACCTCCAGCAATGGGGATTGATTTTCCAGAGGCACTAATGGTTTGTCCGGTATTGGTCGCGTTACCAGAAAGTAGGCAATACTGGCCGCAACGCTGGTCAAGGTCAGCGTGCCCAATGTACCGCCAAAATAATAGAGATACCCATCGATTTCGTCCCCTGCAAAAGGCCATTTGTTAAATTATTGCAAAAAGTGTAATTCACATTTTTTTATAAAAAGATAGAATATGAAATTTAGACGTGTTAGTGTGCAGAAAACCTGGATATTAAAATACTACAATTCTTTTGGATATATTTCGATATCTGAGATGATATCTTTGGTCCCTTATCAAATCCCAATCTCGTATTGTGTATTCTTAAGCCTATCTGAAACTCGGGACTTGTTATACTTACAGAAATATGAAAAATTGCTGACTATGAGGTGATTGATATAGGCTAAGACCGATTTCTCTGGCGTCATTATTGTTGTTGTTGTTGTTATTGTTGTTGTTTTGTTGTAATTGTGTTTGTAGTTCCTAGTTATACCTGAGTGTACGTTACGTGTTTAGCTTAATGATTGCCAACAAAACTTTGCCTGCAATGAAAACGAAATTATAAATCAATACAAAATGCATACGTCAGCTAAAATTATTTATATATAAATGTGTGTACATATACAATTTTAAATTAAATTATATACAAATTTTAAGCCCCGACGAACCATAACAGAAAAACAAATGTCCAGCATAAGTTGTCAATTTTCCGCCCAAATAGATATATGCCACAATTAATAATTGCCATTATTACAATAACAAGCGATTAAAAAACGCTCAGCCTAATAATTATATTGTCTACGATTACTATAATATATGGGAAAGTACATTAATCCAATCGTTTTTAGATGGCAATTAACCTGTGCTCGGATTTTGAATAGCGTACGAAGCTATATGAATTATTGAATATTATCAATAAAGCTCAGCTTCTAGAACAAATAGTATAACAAATATATTCGAATTGAAAAGTCACGGCCGTTTCACTATATCTCTGTTTATGTTTGTTCAAAGTTTCTTCTCCGACTGCAGCTGTTGCTCTCCGAAGCAAATAGGTTAGACATATGAGATAACTTTGAATAAAAATACATGCTGATATTGCCTTTATCTGCTAAATGTTATGTACGCAGCTGTTATTAAGTACTTAGTCGAAGTGTAGATGCTCTAACTACCCCAATACCATATACTAAATGTGCCTAGTCTATGAAACTGGAATGTTAATCTTTCATAATTTTGTGTAAGCTTTTACTTGAAAGTCTTCCGTGTTTTAAGAAATTTATTTATTTAAGTCTCTGTGTCTTATTTTAAGTCTGTTTGTATAACGTTTTTCAATCAGAGAAATCTCAAAAATCTCAAATTTTCCCGAATGTTTTTGGTGTATCTTTGTTTACTTTAAATCAGAAAGTATTTTTATTAATATATATTGTGGAAATGCCAACAATTTGTATATTGCCCATTATTATAATGCCCTGACTCGACATATGCTGGAACTACCGAATACCCTTTAAAAAAATCTAATATCAAT
Organism: Drosophila montana; assembly: GCF_035044405.1. Taxonomy (NCBI): domain Eukaryota; kingdom Metazoa; phylum Arthropoda; class Insecta; order Diptera; family Drosophilidae; genus Drosophila; species Drosophila montana. The sequence continues at coordinate 1,397,662 of NW_026998098.1, read as the reverse complement.
AAACATTTAATCTAATATTATATACTATAGTAGATAGAGATTACAAAATACGTGTAGATACTATAAAAAGTATTGAGTTCTAAATAAATTAGATTTATGTAACTAGATAAATTGTTAAGCCGGTTTTGCGAAATTCCCAGCTAACATGTTGGAAAGGTTTTTCCGGAAAACAACAAGCTCATTTATAATTTATGCAGTAGGATGTCAATGAAATCAACTTACGATCAGATGCAAATGCTACTAAGGTAAAGTTGTTTTGAGATTCTCTAGATTCTTTATTACAATGCATTTATTTTCCAGCTATTAATAGCAGCTCATAAGATATGTAGGTACTAATAGAATAGTTAAGATCTAGTTACGTTCTGGAAAGTCTGGAACTGAAATGGAACTATCTGAATAAAATGTGCCTTGAGCTGACGCGATTTACATGTTTGTCCCTTCAAGCACAGCAAATGGTCTCCTCTAACCGCGTCTGGCACATCCCAACGACAGAGCTGATAAGTGCATACTTATACTATGTTATATATGAAACATACTTGTATATAGACCGATTGCATAGCTGGCTTTATCAGCGTGAAACTGAAACTTTGCACTTTTTATAATGAGATTATGCACTCGAGCAAAGAACGGACCCATTGTTGTCACAGTGTCTAGACCTGAAGAATTATGCAATGGAACTTTGCTGACAGCCCATATTGATTACCTATGCTGAAGTTGTGCCGGGTCAAACGGAGCCGGTTGTTCCACGGTACAAAAAAAAAGAGCAAGAGCAAGAGCAAGAGCAAACCAATCAGGAGAGAGTCGGCAATAAAAAAGGGTCTCGTGCTCGTTGATTGTGAGGTCAAGGCAGTTTCAAAGGCCTTTGGTCTCTTGTATTGTTACATTTTAGTGTGCTGTTTTTTTGGCAACTGCAATGCGGCTTGGGAGCATTGATTTTTCAGTAAATGGAATGGGCGAAACACGTGCGTTTCATATATTGGAACTTACCACGGCTGAAACTTTCAGTTTGGTTATCAGAGTTGAGTTTTGTAATGCATATCTGGATTTGGCAGTTTAAAACCAAATGTCCATAAATAAATGTTGAAGAAAATCAATGAAATTAACGTATTACACGGGTTCACGGCGGCACTTCTTACTGAAGGCGGCACAGGGAGGAGCGAAATACAGAACTAGAAACCAGAAAGTACAAACCAAACGTTTCGAACGACTAAACTGAACTGAAACGCAGAGCCGCAAGCCAAACAAGAGAAACCTACCGCGACCGAGCCTCAAGCCAAGACCCAAAGTCAGTTTAGCTCGGCTCGAATGGCCAATGGAGCGGCGGGGCATGCGTGCATCGACGTCGGCGACGACGTCAACGACGGCGAGGGCAACGACAGCGGCATGAATGAAGCCGGCAGAGCAGCAATGACAGAGAGCAAGAGAGAGAGAGAGAGAGCGCGCGTAAAATGCTGAGAGCCACAACAGTCAAAACAAATATTTTCAAGTCAATTTTAACCGCCCGACAAGCGGCTAAAAGGCAAATACGCGACACGTGCAGCGTCAGGCTGGAGCTGGCAGAATGGGAGAAACAGAATGAAAGGAAGAGAGAGAGGGAGAGATACACCGCGGTAGCCATGGTGGCGTGGGAGTATCGACTGGTGTCTGAGCGAAAGTAGGCAACGTGGTGGGAAAAGGGACGCGTTATATCAAGTGCATGGGAAACCCAACAATGGGGGTGGATTTGCGTCTGTTAGCCGCTACTCGTGACGCATTTGCTCCTGCAGAGCGAGGGGAGTTTCAACAAAATAGCTCAAAATCAAATTGCAGCAAATAAATTACGAATAAATTCATTTGATGGTATATTTAATATAAGTTGAATATGAATAGAAAATAACAATTGTTATTTTTAGAAAACTGCAATTTCCGAAGATTACAATCTGTACCAATTTGTATATATATCTTTAAGTCATGTTTAAACATTTGCCTCAAAGATGAATTGAAAATAACATTTGTAAAAATACTTAGATCTGATTGCAACAGCTCACTTAATGCCAAATTCTAAACAGGTTTCTGTAATACCATTTAATAGACCTCTTATATATCATTCACAGTTCGTGTGCGGAATACTCATTTTGAATTTAATTTCCCTCTATATACAGAATATGAATGGGTTGCATAACGCAAGCAGGTATTTATTGAGCAACCCTCGGATTTGGCCTTTAACGCGAAGTTGTATTTAGCTTCGCTTTGGGTGTCCTTTTTGACAGCTGTTATATTGGCTCATGAAATCAGTGGCCTTATTTAATACTGGCCTATTAAAATTTAAAATTCCACAAACTAAAATTACACTGTAACCTTTAAGACCCATGTGGCTTAAACCCCAACAAGCCCAAGGCTGCAAATAATATTTGCTAGCCAGCCTGGCGTCAACCCAGCCAAAGTATCTCACGGATACGTACTGCAACGTTTTTGTGTGGGTGTCTTCAGCTCTAGGTGTTGACATAGCCCAATTATAGGACCCAACAAAGTGTAGCATACAGTTGGGCTGTTTATTCATTGCGGGGACATGAACCCCACATTTCGGACTGGGACTTGGCAGCTATTCAGTACAGTGGGGTCAATGGCGTGCCTGGTTCTTTTTATCAGTGAAAAGTGACCACAGAACGGGGCAACCGCAACTTTCAATGAATGTTTACAAATGGCACTAAAAAGCTTCAGAATGGTGTAAATATAATTTCAGTTGTTAATCGCATTCAGCTAGTTATGACAATTAAGGCGCTCAGCTGAGCCAGATTTGCACGAATGGTCAGCGTCAGCGAGGAGGTTATCGAGGTGGAGGATGCGCTCAGCTCCGAGGGCAGCTTTGCCAGCACCGTGGCAGGACAATGCTGTGGCCCAGAGCAGGAAATGGACGATCAGCAGGTGGCTCAGCTAAATGATTTGGCTGCCACAGACGAGGCCAAGGGCAAAAATAGTCCAAGCGAATTATCCGGTGGACATAACTATGCGACTAGCAAAAATGTAGCCGAGGGTAAGTGGAAAACGGAAACATGTTTGGGTATTACAAATATAACGCTTGAAAAAACTTGTGTATCAGTTCACATATGCCCAACGCTGTCAATCAACTTACTCAATCTAACCTAACCTCAAATCTCGGCTACGAAATACGCATTACCTAGTGAAATAACAGCGGAAAATTGTGGGAATGTTTTTTTTCTCTTTTAAATGGTCAACGCTGACTTTTAAGCTTTCACTATTGATGTACGAGCCTTAAACTAAAAACTTACATTTTAATATGCCCAATCAACTAACTAAATCTAACCTAACCTCAAATTCTAATTACGAAATACGCATTTGCCAATGGAATAGCAGCGGAAAATGGTGGAAAGTTTATTTTTTAAAGAATAAGTTTAAAGTCTGACTTTCAAACTTTCAATTTTGATGTAAGAACCATAACTAAAAACTTCAAGTTCATTTTTAAGCTCTTCTGGGCTTGGATGAACAACTTAAAGAAATCCGTATACCCAGCTGTCTTTTGGATGAAATCGAAAATACTTATTTAGACTTCTTGTACTTACAGGTCTCATGGACATTGCCCTGCTCTCGGCAAATGCAAATCAGCTGCGTTTTCTGATCACCTACAATCATGAGGCGTCCACGTTCTACTGCAGTCTGGTGCTGGTCATACTCTCGCTGGTGCTACAGGTGCTAGTGGGCATTGCACTGATCTTTAAGGTATGGCAATGGGTTATATATATATTGTTGATTCAGCTAATACTCTCGGGATTCCATTAACAGCGCCGCCTGAAACGCTGCCAGAGTCGACGATACATGCGAACCAATGAGGTCCTTGTAATGGGCGTTTTTCTTATCACTGTGATCAATGTGCTGCTGGCTGCATTTACCACAACCGACGGACATGCGAATTAAATTAGTGAATGCTCTTCCTATTTTTTTTGTTTTGTACAATTAAATTGTATTTAATACAAGTTAACAAAGAAAAAAAAATTGATGTAAATGCGTTGGCAACGATCGATAGAAACGATTAACCAGCCCAGCTAAATGCACTTGACGTATCTGACGTACGATATCTCAGCTTTATATATGTAGACTTAGGGATTTAGGGTTTGGGGTAGATTATTTGGGTTAACCCGAGTACTCCTTCTTGACGCACTTGGCAATGGTGCTCAACTGCATGTTGGTGGTTCCCTCATAGATGGCACCGATCTTGGCATCACGATAGTATTTCTCCTGGGGGAAGTCGCGCGTGAAGCCGACACCGCCCATCCAGTCAATGCACTTGGTGGCCGCACGCTGGGCCACCTCCGAGGCGTAGAACTTGGCCATGGCCGCCTCCTTCAGGAAGGGAACACCAGCCTCCTGCAGGCGCGCCGCATTGTAGGTGAGCAGGCGAGCCGCCTCGATCTCTGTGGCAATTGTGGCGATCTGATGCTGCATGGACTGGAAGTTGTAGATGGCATCACCGAACTGTTTGCGCTCCAGCAGGTACGGAATGGTGGCATCAAAGGTGCCCTGGGCCAGGCCCACCATCTGGGCGCCAATGCCGATGCGGCCCTCGTTCAGGAAGCCAGCGGCATACTTGTAACCATGTCCGAAGGTGCCCAGGATATTCTCCTCGGGTACGCGCACATTGTCGAAGGTGAGCATGCAGGTGCCAGAGGCGCGAATGCCCAGCTTATCCTCGGGCTTGTTCACAATCAGACCGGGAGTTTCGCGATCCACAATGAAGGTGGTAATGCCACGATAGCCCTACAAAATATAGGATTGAGATTGATTAATTATAAGTATAAAGATATGATCAGCTATACTAACATCCTCGGGCTTGGCATTGGCAAAGACCAGGAAAACACCAGCGACATCTGAGTTGGAGATCCACATCTTGGTGCCATTTAACACATAGTGAGAGCCATCCTTCTTGGCCACAGTCTTGAGGGAGAAGGCGTCGGAGCCTGCGCCCGGCTCCGTCAGCGCAAAGCTGCCAGCATATTCCTGGGCCAGTTTGGGCAAATACTTTGCCTTCTGTTCCGCATTGCCAAACTTGATCATCAGCGAGTTGACCAATGTGTTGTGAATGTCAACGAAAGCCGCCACCGCTGGATCGATCTTGGACAGCTCCTCGACCACGATGATGTTGGTCATGAAATTGCAGCCGCTGCCGCCCAGCTCCGTGTCAATTTCAATGCCCATCAGGCCATTGTCGAAGACGGCCTTCACCACGGACGGATCGAATTTGTGCTCAAAGTCCATTTTCTTGACCAACGGCAGGATTTGATCCTGAGCCAATTTGGCAACTGGAAACGAATGCAACAATCCAAAGATCCATCAAATAAATATATAACGGCCATAAAAGCTCTTCGTAAATTTATTGACTCTAGTTCTTTTACTCAATTACTCAATGGAAGATAAGCAAAGATAAAACTTTTCCACAAAAGCTTTCAGTAAATATTTTGCGAGCTTTTATAGTCTGAGTCCAAAAAAGCGCACAGCTATTAATAAGATCGGTGAGCTTCAAAAAAAAGCTTTGTGTTTTATTTATGTTCCGTTAAGGAAGCTTTCTAACAAGCTTTAAAAGTCGTTAAAATAAACTGGTTCCCCCCATAACGCTTCTATTTGAGTGCTGCTGTGTGTGTGTGTGTGTATGTTTGTGTGTGTGTGAGCTTGTTTTATTGCTGTGTGCGTGCCTACGCGTGTGTCCGCTTTATCAATAATGCCGCTGATTCTCAACTCGTGTGGCGCTCTCTCAACGTGCCGCTCTCTTCCGATAGCTCTGCCTGCGCCTACACACATAAATACATCTATTATACATGTACATACGTATGTATTGAACATTTTGATTGTTTTTTATTGGTATCTCTGAGACATTTTTCTTGACGCGCTGTTTTGCTCGGAAAGCCAGCAAATACTGGGGACACCATGCACACGCCCACTTTGCTAACTAATGCTAATTTTTTGCCATAGTTGGAAAGCTTGAATAATTAATTGAATTTATAAATCTTTTATAGTAATTGCAAACTAACTAGCTAAGAGGCATGCACTAGCTGACAGCTGTTGTCCTGACGCTGTCCTTGCCCTAAGTTGGTGTTAATTAAGTTAGTTTAGTTTTAATTGCGTATTTAGCTAACATTTTATCAAGTATGTATGTATATATATAATTATTGTTCGGAGGCAACTGTACCGATAAACTGTTCTAAAGCTCTTACGCATTTTTTTTATTTTTCATTTTATTGTCAAATTTCCCAAGGTGTTTTCCTGAAACTGGTTTACCGCAAACACTGGAGCACTTTGCATGCTGTAGTTGTTACGCAACATTTTGATAAGTATATGTATATAGTATATACATCAGATCATGCAACAGGTCGCACCTTGAACCACCTCGCCCGCCTAATGCAATTAATACATAATTAAATTTGTTATCTATGGAAAAATAAATATTTATATATGTCAATTCTCCAACTAGGAATCAGCGGTATATTTCAGGACTTTTACCTCCCTCCTCCACCGATTCAACTCTCTAGGCGAATTACGCGACCAAGTACCTCGCACATCCATTGCCCGCGTGCCACTAGAACAGTGGACACAATGGGCGGAGGCGTGGCACAGCCGCATTATTTTCTCTATCACAAGTGTAACGCTGTGGAGTTCATTTAAATTACAACTGAACAGCTGACTGACTTGTGAAAAAACTCCGAAACTACAAAGGGAAATAAATAGAAACACATTAGGAAGAGAAATGATCCTTAAAAACCCCACGCTCTTATCTTCTTTCCTATCTCTCTCATTCTTCTTTCATTCGCCTACACTCGAACATGCGACTCTTCAGCCAACTCGAGCTTCATACAACATTAAAGGCAGCACTTTAACGCGCTGCGCCAGCGACGTCCAGCCAGCTACGCTGTCAAAAGCAAATGCTGTTAAAGCGGCTGCGACGCAACTATTTTTAGCAAACATACACACACACTCACACACACATACCCCTCACTGCGGTGTTATGTTTATTGTTTTTTGTTTTTTAGCCGCGTCGCAATTGTAGAAATAGAAAAAAGTGAAAATTGAAATGCAAATATTGTTTGTTGGCTTCACTTGTTTGAAATGTGTATAAATCTTGAATTATATAAAAAACAAAATAAATACATCTAAAAAATGCCACGTTGGCAGCAAAGTGAATATGAATTTATAATAAATAAAAAATAAGTTAAATTCAATTAATTCATGATAAAAACTTATTTAAGGCGGCTTGCCACGTTTAGCTATGGATAAAAGCTGCGCATAAGCAAATTGTTATGCAAGGATACAGTTATCCTTGAATCACGCACCTTTAGCTAAACAGAACTTGAAAGCGCATTTAACAGTCAAAAATTATATAATTTGACCGGCTTCAATGAGTAAATTGATCAATTTAAATAATTGCCCGAAAACGCCATATAAAACGCTAAGGTTGCAAAAAAATACGTATGTATATATATTCATAAATACATATACATATTTATATAAACGGATATATATGGCATATATACATATGTATGTATGCCATACATACAGGACATATGCATATTTATATTAACGCATATGTATGTACAAGCCATACGTCATATGTAAAATTATATATATGTACGGCTGAAAATTCGCTTTTCATTCAATTTTTCCACAATCATAACTAGAATGCGCTTATCTTCCATCTGGGACACGCCCTCCTCCTCACACGTCCTCCACCCCGCCGCATTGTCAAACAAAGCATGTACAGTTTTTTATCAGCGCACACATATACACATTTTTTTAGGAACCAAATTAAAAAAATAATAGAATGCATTAATTGTGCTGGCCAAATAGGCAGCTGTAACTAAATATGTATAATAATAACTAATTAAATACTACAACATGCGATGATTAAATTACGTAACAAAAACCGATATTGAACACAAAAAAAAAAAAAATTGATCTTGTGCACCGACTGCAAACACACTAACTTGAGGCAAGGGCTTAGTGTACACTCATATATAGTATAGTCTAGTTGCAGGACTTACCCGTCTCCTTCATCATCTTCTCATCGTCGGTGAGGTATGTCAGCGGAGGAGGCAGGCCCGTCGCCGAGGACATGGCGGCGTTTTGCTGACGTGCTGCATTGGCCAGCTATGAAAAAGACATTAAAAGAATTCAAAAATCAAAATTAGCTGGGACATTTTGGAGGCGTGGCATTTACTTACCATACGCATGGGCAACTTCTTCAGGCTGTTCATCATCTTGTGTATGTGTGTGTGTGTATGTTATGTATGCAAAGCAGTAAATTCAATCAACCTGAGACACTGGAAACTGGACACTATTTTGAGCTCTTCCCACGCACAACTGCTTCAGTTGACTTCTCACGCGCGACTAATTTCCAATTAGGCTCCAGTGGCAGATTTCGGTTAGCGATCAGTAAGAAGAAAATCAAGAATTAAAAAGCTCTCAGAGCACAAACTCAACACAGCAAGTGTGCTCAAAGCGTGTGGCCGTTATGCATGGTACGGTGCTCTTACAAAATGCGTGATTAATGTGATTATAAAACATTTTGTGAAGATCGACACTGGTAAGGAAACATTCCAACCAACAGTAAACGAAAATTATTATTTGGAGTTTTTGTTTGTAAAATAAATTTGAATTATCACCATTTTGTTATTATATTTTTTATTAAAGAAATCATATATGTAACAATTCCAAATCATTTTTTCAATTCCTATTCGAATGCGGATGATGTACATGTTATGTACGTAACTATTGCCGCTTTGTGTGGCAACGCTGGGCGCCAGTGTTGCAAAGCGTATAGTTACTTTTTTGAGTACTCAATTTTGACGTTTCCGCTGGTCGCAGCTGTCAAAATTCTTTCTTTTCGTTGTTGTTACGACGGTAGTTTGGTGTAAGTTTCCATGTTCAATATAATTTCGCATTTGTTCAGCCATCATTGTTTATTTTGGCGAGTTAATAATGAAAATGTGCAGCACACACAGTGGCACACACTATTTAAGTGAAATTTTGTCGGCTTTCCTATGTTTGTCGTGTGGATACCGATTCGCGAAAATAAACAAATGCAAATTATGAGCAAATGCAAAACTTTTGAAATTTTCATATTAAAGTTGCTAATCATTGCAATTGTTTAACGTTTCCACAGCCCGCACAACCAACCAAGATGAAATTGAACAAGTTTGTGTCGTCGTCGCGCAGGAAGAACCGCAAGCGTCACTTCCAGGCTCCCTCACACATCCGCCGTCGCCTGATGTCCGCCCCCCTGTCAAAGGAGCTGCGTCAGAAGTACAATGTGCGCTCAATGCCCATTCGTCGTGACGACGAGGTTCAGGTGATCCGTGGCCACAACAAGGGCAGCCAGGTGGGCAAAGTGGTGCAGGCGTACCGCAAGAAGTTCGTCGTCTACATTGAGAAGATCCAGCGTGAGAATGCTAACGGCACCAACGTCTATGTTGGCATTCATCCCAGCAAAGTGCTGATTGTTAAGCTGAAGCTCGACAAGGATCGCAAGGCCATTTTGGAGCGTCGCAGCAAGGGACGTTTGGCTGCATTGGGCAAGGACAAGGGCAAATACACCGAGGAGACTGCCGCTCAGCCCATGGAGACAGCGTAAATCTCCCAAGCACCCCAACAACAACAGTAACATGTGCAGCAGCAGCAGCAGCAGCAGCGCAGCAAAAGCAACAACAACATCCAATGCCAACGCGCCACTGTTTACAGTTTTAACCGTAACGCTTAGTGTCAATGAGAAAACGAAATTGTGTGAAGTGTGAGAAAATGCCGCAATTCTTTTACAATAAAGAAGAGTTGAATTTTCCCAATATTTGTAAATTACAAATCTATTTCTTTTTCATTTGCAAACGAATCAAAAGGTATATTCTTTATTATGTTAATAAAAACATAAAACCTTGACTGTGACACCAACAATATATACAAGTACTCCGGCTATACAAATTGTTAAACGTGGAGTAGGATTCGAAAGATAGGCGGGCTTACATACATATGTATATTCTATTTCATCATGGTATCGAGGCATTTATGAGCTAACACCAGTCGTTGATAAATTGAGTATTTATAAAGAGCCTTGTTTCACAATGCTTTCAACAAATGGAATAAATACTTTCACATATATATTCCACTAGAACAATAATAATAATGCGTTAGCATAGAGTTCTATTTAAATGTATCTTTCATGTGAACAAAAAGGCAAAATTACTTTGACTAAATTCTGTTCTATATGCATTTAGTTTAGATGTTTGGCTCAGAATGGACGAGTTAAAGTATGAAGGTCGTTTTCCTATTTATGGATAGGTCATGTCGTTTTGGGCTTTATATCATATGCATATACAATTATACTAAACAATCAAATAAACAATTAGTCCAGAATTGACCTTATATAGACAAAGTGAACGGATGCAGAACTTTATTATAGTTCCTGGTCACTTCTGCAAAACATTAGAGATAATTAGAAATAAAGAATATTTTTCAGTTAATAAACGCATGTAGATTTTGGGTAAGTACAAAAAATTAAATATCGCAGAGTTCCACGGAGGAAACGCCAAATTCATCGTTATCGTAAGGAACTGCCACCTATCGAGATCTTGTGATTTGGATGATGCGGAGTTTTTGCTGTAAAAACATATTCAGTTTCAAAGATGGCGTCCACGAGTAAATTTGATGATTTCGTCGCATGTCCGTACAACAAGGCACATATAGTGCTCCGCGGACGCCTGACAAAACATTTGGTGCGCTGCAGCCGTAACGCGGAGAATTTAAATAAATTGCTGACCTGCCCCTTCAACGAGAACCATCGCTTCGATGCACAACAGCTGCAGGTTGGTAATATTTTCGACCTGTTGCGTCTCGTTTGAATACATTTTAAATTCATGCAGGCGCACATAAAAATATGTCCGGAACGTGCCAGCTTGGAGCGGCAAGCACAGAAAGACGAGCAGCCAGCGGTGGATGCGCCTGCAACCCAAATGTTGATAGAATGTGAAGAGGATTGGGACAACGAACCGGATGTGCCCACCTACAATCCGAGTGCCTACTGTGAGGAGAATTTGGTGATACGCTCAAGTGGCCTACACGGGCAATCCAAGAGTGTACGCCGAAATTTTAGGGCCCAGGAACGACGCCGTTTCGCTGAGAAACAGTAAAATCCAGAATATACATATAGATTACATGCATGCTTTTAAAAACGATTAAATAACTATGTTTTATATTTAATATTTGGCTATAAATTCGAGTTCCCTATCAATCAGCGATGGCGATTTGGCAACTTGTAGGGCGCCGAACGCTGCGTTGTTGGGGAAGTGGTTTTGGTTGGTCCTCCTCTGCTTTGGGTCTTCTCATTCGAATCTTCATCGCTGTCTTGGCCCAGCAAACGCTTCCGCTCCTCCTTGATGAATGCCTTGCGCTGTGAGGGGAACATGCCATTCGGCTCGCGTACAACATTTGCCGTGGAAACGTACAACTGGGGATTATAGTCGGGCACATCGTCGTCATCCCAGTTTTCTTCTGTTGCGATTTTTTCGTGTCTTGTATCTTCGGTCAGCTCAGCGGGTGCACTGTGCTGATAATGAGCGATGATTTTACGATCGATGCATGATCTTGTGTGTGGCTGCAAGGTGTGTGTGTGCGTGTGTGTTTGTGGAGATTAGAGGAAAATTCAACTTGATTGACTCTAGCGTGTCACTTACTAGAAACTCTGGCTCGGGTATAAGATGCGCCTTGTTGAATGGACAGACAAGCAGCTCAATCTCGTCTTTGTATAGCTCCCGACATTTCAGTATATGCTGTTGCAGTTTTTTGCGCAGCATTTTATGTGCCTTGTTATAGGGACAATACACCATAGCATTTGGATCAGTATCCATTTTTAAAAATTAGGTCGCAGGTCAAAATTTTAAAATAGGTAGGTTTTTGCGTACTGGCGTAGTTGGTTAGTGTTGGGAAACGTTTAAGCGTAGCTTAAATGACCTCTCCATTATGAATCTAGCTCCGAAAGTTCTTTTATTGTTACTATCGCATCACCAAGAAACGATCTTAAATCAAACTCGGCTATTTATTAATAATCAAGTTTTTTCACTTGCTCTTTAAAATTATTCTATATTTTTAGATTGAAACTTTTTATGTTAGATACGTTAAAAGCATAAAATAATCGGAGCAGCTGCAGAAATTGGTTCAACGAGTTGAAAAGCGCAATTGTTTGCTGGTTCTTTAATTAGAGATTGCAAATCTATCGATAGATTTTAGTATTATTAAACTGCAGCGTAAAGAAAATCACATCCACAAACACAATTTTGGCTCAACATTGCAGAACGCATTGTGAAATAATCATTTTTTACTTTAGAAATATAGGAATTAACAATATAACAAGATGGGCAAAGGCTTCAACAATTATATGTGCAAGAAATTCTTCCATCCTGCCTCACGGGACAACCTTAAGCGGGTAGGTAGCGTCTGGACACCTATGCTTATAATGGAATTAATCGTTTATAAAATGTATTTTTATAAATGTTTAGGTATGGATGGCGGAGCAGCAAGCTGAGGCATATAAAAAGAAGCAAGAGGAGCTGCGCACACAGTATGAAAAGGAGCAGAATCTGCACGAGAACAAGGCCATGCTCAGCAAGGACAGCAAAGACAAGCTGAGCGTTAATTTTATGTATGAGCCGCCGCCTGGTGTGCGCAAGGAGCGCGAAAAGGACGACGCCGAGCCGGAATACAAGTTTGAATGGCAGCGCAAATATAATGCGCCTCGAGAATCCTATTGCAAGGGAGACACCGAAATACGAGATCAGCCTTTCGGCATTCAGGTGCGTAACGTTCGCTGTCTCAAGTGCCACAAATGGGGACACATCAACACGGACAAGGAGTGCAGCATGTACAGCATATCGATGAGCGAGGCACGCAAGCTGCACTCGGAGTCGGAGGCCAACGACATCATGTCCAAGAATGTGCTCGAGGAGCAAATGAAGGAAGATGGCCTGATGATGAAGCGATCGGCACTGGAGCTGCAAAGCATTAAGGCTGTGCAGCAGCGCCACCAGCTGGTGCCCAGCGACGAGGAGGACGAGGCAACACGTGCCGCCAAGCAGCATAATCCCGAGTTGCTGTTTCTCAAGTCGCTAAGCAAAAAACAAAAGCTAAAACTGCTCAAGAAACTGGAGAAAATTGAGCGCATGAAGCGCAAGGGTGAAAAGAAATCAATCAAGTCTACCAAGAAGAAGTCCAAAAAGGACAGCAAAGACGGCAAAAGGATGAAAAATAAAAAGTCGACCGAGAGCAACAACGATAGCTCATCTTCCTCATCATCCGACTCGGACACCGGCCCAGCTGACCAAAACAAGCGCCAAAAGAGCAATCACAGAAGCAGAGAGAGATCGCGTTCACGCAGCAAAAACAAGGAGCAACGCGTTCGTGGACGCGACCGCTCACACAGCCGAAATGGTCACACGAATGGCTCCCAAGCAGCTGCGGAGGAACGGCACAAAGCCAGCAGAGACAATCATCATAGCAATGGCCATCGTGAAAGATCACGTAGCCCACTGAGAGAGGAGCGAGCCAGGCAAAGGCGACAGCGTTCGCGCAGCGGCGACAAACGCCGCGACCGGGAACACAAAAAACGCGATAGGCATTAATTTTACATGCATTTACATTTTTATAATCGCACTTGTAGCAAAACTCACCAACACATTTTTTATAAAAATATAATTCCATCTTTTTAAATGCTAGCCAGTCTCTTTCTGTTTTATGTATATGCAGCTCAAAGCTGAACGGATCGGACAACTATACAGAGTCTGCCTGCTGGAAATAGGGAGAAATATGATTGAATAAACTGAAACAAGACAGAATGATCAAGAATCTATATATACACAAGCTTAGATATTACTTTTTCACCCATTTCCAGCCCGTGGGAAACTTTATACATTATATTAAGATATTTAAACATGAGCGAATTATGGATTAGAAGAAATATCCACACTTGCTGACCAATTTAAGGTAATTTCAGCAAGTGTATCAAAAGCACAAGTTATTTTGAATTAATTAGCTTCGCTATAAGACTTTATTTTGCCGCACAAAAGAAATTCGCAGAAGGAAAAAAATAAAAAGGTCAACTTGTCCTGGTTAACAAGTGTCCGTTTTCGTGTGTATCGAATGTTGCTATATTTTGTAGTTGGCTTTAAATGCGAGCCAGTTGTGCGGTTGTGCTGGAGCCCGCGGAGACGCACAGCTCGGCGCCATGATTGCTGCCACTCTCGCGGGAGACGCTCTTCACATGGATGTGGCTCTTGAGCATGGCAGCGCGCAGGATAAGCATGCGGGTGTGGCGCTGATATTGTTTGCCCATGAGCAGGGCGCGCTCGAAAGTGCTGTTGCGCTGATCGGCCTCCTTGGCGTAGAGTATCTTGTTGTGCGAGTCGATGCGAGCTTGTATCTGGCCGTCCAGTATGAGCTGCATCACCTCGTTCTCCAGATCGCCCACAGTCGAGTTGAAGGCTGTGGCCATTTTGTGCATATCAGCGGACATATATGGGCTGAAATATTGGATTAGCGCACGGTTGCGTATCTTGGTATAGAGTATGCTGACGTGTGGGGCTATATACATGTCCACCAGCAGATTGTCGCGTATCTCGTCGAGCAGCGTAAGGCAGCTGGCGTATTTGCTCTCGTAAAACTTGAAGATAATATCACGCAGTTGCGGCTCCAGCTCCAGGAACAGCTTGAACGAGGTGGAAGCAATTACCAGACGCTTCAGCTCCGGCCGATCAAAGGTGGCCAGGGCGCAGAGACCACCGTAGACGGCCACATTGCTGGTGGAGATCATTTCTGGAAACTCACAATGATCAAAGTTGGCTGCCAGAAAATGTTTGGCCGCCACTTTGTATTTCTTTTGCTGCAGCTCGGCCAATCCGGCGGCGCACTCTAGACGCGTGTGCACCTGTGCATTTGCCTCCTTGGAGCCCTCGGAAAAGTCAGGCGTACTCTCCGCCTTTGATATGTAGCTCAAGACATGCGCCCAGTTCTTTAAGTAAATGGAAACCTTGATAACATTCAGGCACATATTGACTACATGCTTGCCGCTGGTGCAGTAATCGCGCGCACGCGAATAGCACTTCAGGGCATTGGTCAGATCGCCACAGCTTAGGTAATGATCCGCCAGATCGTCGTGGCCGCGTCGGATGCTCTCCTTGATGGAATTCGATTTATAGTTCTTTAGATCCGAGTCGAGCTTCTCCAGTTTGAGAGCCGCCTTCTTCATTTTCGCATCAACCCAGACAGCGTCATAGGCAAAGGCATCCTTCTCACCTCCAGCGCTGGTGGCATTGGCCTGAGCCGCTGCTGCTGCTGCCGGCTGTGCAGCGATGTCGGGCAGAGCTGCAACTGCAACAGCGGCAGCACCGCCGGCTGCTTGATCACCTGCCGGAACAGCAGCAGCCGCTCCCGCAACTCCAGCAGCGGCCTGTAGATCAGCCAAACGCTTGTGCAGCATTTGATAGACTTTCACGTTGTAGGTAGACTGCACGTAGGTGATGGCCATTTTGAGTGCCTCCAGGGTCAGAAGTGGGCAAACGTCGGCCACATAAATCAGGCGATCGAGACGAGCGATACCCGTATATTGATTGGCATATACCTCAAGATCAATTGTCGGATTTTCTACCACAATTTGATGCTCTTCATTGTTTTCATTGTCTTCGTTCGGTGGCGCATCCACTTGCATTGGCTCCACGGCATTCTTAAAAATGTGTCACGGCTACGTGAGAACTTTGATGGTGGCATCAAAATTACAATGTTATTTACCTGCATAAGCGGCGGCATAGGCAGCACGGGCATCTTGCAGCGTTTTGTTTGCAAGCGTAATTTGCGAAAATTATTGAATTGCTTTTCTGTTCTATGCCGACTTTGGTTCGATAAGCTATTGTTAGATATGGTCAAATATTTCGATTACAAACATGACAACGATATTTTTAAGCGATAGTTTAGTTGCCTGTGCACAGTTGTGAAATGTCTCATCTCTAAACTTACCATTCCGGGCGAATAGTACAATTCAGCGCCTCGCAAACGTTTTGTTTATATCATTGAATATTATTATAGAGAATAGAAAAAATAACGTAAAACCGTAGAAAAGATGTCAAATATAACAGCTGCGGTAATTGCTAACCGCAATAAAAAGCATTTCCTTGGTGTGCCGGCGCCGCTTGGATATGTTGCCGGCGTGGGACGTGGGTAAGTTGTTTCTTATTATACACTACATTTTCTACAAATGTTAATTTTTGTAACACAGCGCCACTGGCTTTACGACACGTTCGGATATTGGTCCCGCGCGCGATGCCAACGATGTTTCCGACGATCGCCACGCACCGCCAGCCACCAAGCGCAAGAAAAAGGACGAAGAGGAGGAGGAAGACGAGGATTTAAACGACTCCAACTATGACGAGTTTAGCGGCTACAGCGGCTCACTCTTCTCCAAGGATCCCTACGATAAGGACGATGAAGAGGCGGACGCAATTTACGATTCTATAGAGAAGCGCATGGATGAGAAACGCAAAGAATATCGCGATAGACGCTTGCGCGAGGACTTGGAGCGCTATCGTCAGGAGCGGCCCAAGATTCAGCAGCAGTTTAGCGATCTGAAGCGTTCGCTGGCCACAGTTACCACCGAAGAGTGGTCCACCATACCCGAAGTGGGTGACAGTCGCAATCGCAAGCAGCGCAATCCGCGAGCCGAAAAGTTTACCCCGCTGCCAGACAGCGTTCTCTCGCGCAATCTGGGCGGTGAGACTGCATCCTCATTGGATGCCAGCTCCGGCTTGGCGTCCATGGTGCCCGGCGTAGCCACGCCCGGCATGTTAACGCCCACCGGCGATTTGGACTTGCGCAAAATTGGACAGGCGCGAAACACGCTCATGAATGTAAAACTTTCGCAGGTATCGGACTCTGTGACAGGTCAAACGGTGGTCGACCCCAAGGGCTATCTGACAGATCTGCAGAGCATGATACCCACCTATGGCGGCGACATCAATGACATTAAAAAGGCGCGTCTGCTGCTTAAAAGCGTGCGTGAAACAAATCCCAATCATCCGCCTGCTTGGATAGCCTCGGCTCGGTTGGAAGAGGTCACAGGCAAGGTACAAATGGCACGCAATTTAATAATGCGTGGCTGCGAAATGAATCCACAATCAGAGGATCTCTGGCTGGAGGCGGCGCGCCTACAACCGCCCGATACAGCCAAGGTGGTCATTGCCCAGGCGGCACGTCACATACCAACTTCGGTGCGAATTTGGATCAAGGCTGCCGATTTAGAGACCGAAACCAAAGCCAAGCGACGCGTCTTTCGCAAAGCTCTGGAGCACATACCGAACTCGGTTCGTTTGTGGAAGGCGGCCGTGGAACTGGAGAATCCCGATGATGCTCGGATCCTGCTGTCGCGTGCCGTCGAGTGCTGCAACACCAGTGTGGAGCTATGGTTGGCCTTGGCACGCCTCGAGACCTATGAGAATGCGCGCAAGGTGCTGAACAAGGCGCGTGAGAATATACCCACAGATCGCCAGATCTGGACAACGGCTGCCAAGCTGGAAGAGGCCAATGGCAACATACACATGGTCGAAAAGATTGTCGATCGTTCGCTGACATCGCTTACGGCGAACGGCGTGGAAATCAATCGGGATCACTGGTTCCAGGAGGCCATCGAGGCGGAGAAGTCGGGCGCTGTTAATTGCTGCCAGGCAATTGTGAAAGCTGTCATTGGCATTGGTGTCGAGGAGGAGGATCGCAAGCAAACCTGGATCGATGATGCCGAATTTGTGAGTATTTGTTTGCGATTCCATCTTCATGCTGGTCTAATATTAATTTTCTTTTAGTGCGCCAAGGAGAATGCATTTGAATGCGCGCGCGCTGTCTATGCGCATGCACTGCAGATGTTTCCATCAAAGAAGAGCATTTGGTTGCGTGCTGCATACTTTGAGAAGAATCATGGCACACGAGAGTCTTTGGAAGCGCTGCTGCAACGTGCTGTGGCGCATTGTCCCAAATCGGAGATACTCTGGCTGATGGGCGCCAAGTCAAAGTGGATGGCGGGCGATGTGCCCGCTGCCCGAGGAATTTTGTCGTTGGCCTTCCAGGCGAATCCCAATTCCGAGGATATTTGGCTGGCAGCCGTCAAGTTGGAGTCGGAGAACTCTGAATATGAGCGTGCGCGACGTTTGTTGGCCAAGGCCCGTGGATCTGCGCCCACGCCGCGTGTTATGATGAAGTCGGCGCGACTCGAATGGGCATTGGAACGATTCGATGAGGCGTTGCGTTTGCTAGCCGAGGCCGTCGAAGTGTTTCCCGATTTTCCGAAACTCTGGATGATGAAGGGTCAGATTGAGGAGCAGCAACGGCGCACGGATGATGCGGCCGCCACCTACACGCTGGCATTGAAAAAATGCCCCACCTCGATACCCCTGTGGATTTTGTCAGCTAATCTGGAGGAGCGCAAAGGTGTCTTAACCAAGGCGCGTTCAATACTGGAGCGAGGAAGGCTGCGCAATCCCAAGGTAGCCGTGCTCTGGCTGGAGGCCATCCGTGTAGAGCTGCGTGCCGGACTTAAGGAGATTGCCAGCACAATGATGGCGCGTGCCCTGCAAGAGTGCCCCAATTCCGGCGAGCTGTGGGCAGAGGCTATCTTTATGGAAACGAAGCCACAGCGCAAGACCAAATCGGTGGATGCACTCAAGAAATGCGAACACGATCCGCACGTACTGTTGGCGGTGTCCAAGCTGTTCTGGTCAGAGCACAAGTTCTCAAAGTGTAGAGATTGGTTCAATAGGACGGTAAGTGTTGATACTTTAATTAATTTCTAAAATGTTTGCCCTATTAACATCATTTTCTTTCCACTTAGGTGAAAATTGATCCGGATCTGGGCGATGCTTGGGCATACTTCTACAAATTCGAGCTGTTGCATGGCACGGAACAACAGCAGCAGGAGGTGCTCGAGCGTTGCATTGCCGCGGAGCCCACACACGGTGAATCATGGTGCAGTGTGAGCAAGTGCATCCGTAACTGGCAGTTCAAAACGCCAGATGTGCTACGTGCTGTGGTCAGGGAGCTGTCTGTACCAACTTAAGTTCCCTTTAACATATCTAAGAACCAATTAATGTACGAAATAAACGGCTTGCTGCTCAATGCAGCGTGTCTTTGTAACCCCGAATAAATGTGTAGATGCCATGGCTGTGCTTGCGGATGAGCTCGACGAGGAACACGCCAAAGCTGAGCGCGGCGCCGCAGCCAAAGATGCCAAATGCATAGCGACATTCGGTGAGGCCAATGGAGACAAAGCCACCGACGCCGCTCTCGCATTTCGGCTTCTGTGGTATCCATTTGAGTTCCTCGCGATTCACCAGGCTAATCTCGCGCTGCCAGCGTATTCTGTTCCAGAGAAATTGGTTTAATTACATTGCAATTATCCAGTCCTTGGCTACTTACTGCCTGCGGAATAGCTCCTTGTAGGGAAAGTTTTTGCGTGTTGGCACAGCCAACATGGGTAGCTGGAATGGTTCCAGTTCCATGAGTCCACATTTTTCTGGCTCACTGAATGTATCGCTGACAATTTGATAGCCCGCCTGGAGCTCCACCTGGTATGCAAATAGTCCGGTGCGCATTTTCTCCATGCCCAGCACAGGGCGCATGTAAACAAAATCTCCCTTTGAGGCAATCTTTTTGTGATACAAGCTCTTTGTCACCGGATCTGTGGACTCGGTAAAATAGATTTTATTATATTGTGTATCCTGCACGCCAATTTCCAGCGGTGATTGGCCCAAATCACCCAGCGATTGTATCGCATCCGACGGACTCTGCAACAGAGCCACAATATTCGCCGAGAAGGAGGTGAACAGGAAAACAGCGGCCACAAATGTGGTAAAGACTATAATTCTTGCCGAACGATTGCGCACGTTCACATAGAAACCCTGCTGGCACATGGCGCCAAAGAC
Organism: Drosophila montana; assembly: GCF_035044405.1. Classification (NCBI taxonomy): domain Eukaryota; kingdom Metazoa; phylum Arthropoda; class Insecta; order Diptera; family Drosophilidae; genus Drosophila; species Drosophila montana. The sequence goes on along the minus strand of NW_026998098.1, from coordinate 1,377,686 downwards.
AAAGTTCACCGAATCCAAATAGGACATGTTGTGTGTGTCCGGAGAGAAAAACATTTCTAATAGCAGCACCAGCATTGTTATGATCAGCAAGAACAGTATGGATATCCAAACGTCCTGCTGAAAGGGCATCGAGAAGATGTTGGCCACAGCCGACAGTGGAGGCTGTCGAAACATGATGCCAGCTCGCACGCGATACGTTTCGGCCACAAAGTCACATAGGGCGATGCGATCCAAGCGCATAAAGATCCCCAGCTGCGCAAAGTCCAGTTCATAGCGCTGAAAGCGACCCATTAGGCCATCGAAGGAGCCATTCGGTTGACGCCATCCATAATTGACGGTCTGGTAGGTGTTATAGCTGGCCAGCAAGAGAGGTTTAATGGCGATAGGAAGGGAGGGAGAGAATAGCTTAACTTAATTTTCCTACTGTACATACAAGCCAAAAGCCCTTCTAGACACCATGAGAATCGCATAGAAAGCCGATTTTTAAAAGATGCAGAAAGAGTTTGCGAAAGAGCGAGATATTGTGAGTAGCAATAGGAGGCAGACAGATTGAGAGATAGAACAAGGGAAAGTGAGACGGAGAGAAAGGTGCAGATAAATAGATTCTTATAATACTAAAGACTTAACATTAAGATTATAAATGTGTTCTTTGAAATCATGAAAATCGCATAGAAAGGCTTTTTTAAAAATACTTTTTTGGATTTAGCAGATGCCGCAGAAAGAAAAGAAAAAATGAGACGGAGAGAAAGGTGCAGATAAATAGATTGTTATAATACTAGAGCCTTAACATTACGATTATAAATGTGTTCTTTGAAATCATGAAAATCGCATAGAAAGGCTTTTTTTGAAAATGCTTTTTTTTTTGGATTTGGCAGATGCGGCTACAGTTATTAAATATTTCCTATATAAATAGGCGAAGCGAAACCGAACTGAGAATCAATCTCAGATATTAATAAATACCTCATATTCAATCGAACGGCCAGCTCCAGCATGAGGCGATGATTGACTTTGGAAATGGTATCGATATGCCTCAGGGAGAGGTCTTCAATGTCGGTGAACAGATCTGGAAATGCAATAACAATAGCTGTATTGAAGACAATGCCCTCCAGATTCTGTCTGTATGTAATCGCCGATCCGAAGTGTCGCAGCGCATGGACCATGTGTCGTGGATTGTGCAGCTGATGGCCCACCAAGCGGCGCTTCAGCGGCTTCCAGGCGGCCACCTTGTACACGTCCAGCAGGGTGGCAGTGAACGGCTGCGACGGACTGTGCCACAGCACACGCACTTCGCTGTCGGGTGGCAAAAAGATCTCAGCATCTTCGAGCAGTTCCAGCTCCTGCAGATCCTGCGTGAGCAGCAGCCAATAGCGATTCGTGGTAAAGTAATTATGCTCCGTGGCCGCGGACCAGCGCAAGAGATTCAGAGCACACGAACTGTTGAACTGCAGCAGCAGAATGCCCAGTTTGTTGTTGAGTGCAGGCAGGACAAATGCCAGCTGCCAGTGTGTTTCGTTGTCCGCCTGAAAGCTGCGCGGGGGCGGCGCCTCCGGAGTGTCCGTTTCATTGCCGACGTGGCGCAGGTCATTCAGACAGTGCTCCGTCCAGAGCTGCACATAAATATTGTGTGCCATGAAATGTTGCAAAAGCGCATGCAAACGTGCCGCATCTGTATTTGTGGACGGGTCATGCATTTAGTTACGGGCGGGAATATATCCACAGCTCACCAATGTCCCCGTGACAAACAACCAGCATCAGGCTGTGCACGCCATGCTGGCGATAGTAAGCGACTACCATATCCGGCAATTGATTGCCCCACGAAGCGCCTTTGAGCAGCAGCTGCTCCTGTTCCTTTTCCTGCTGCTGCTGCTGTCCGCGGGGGATTGCTGACACGTGCCCTGACATTGATGTGGACACTGTCAGCGGCCAGAGCAAGAGCAGCAAAAGCAGCACAAACAGCTCTGGGAATATTAACGAGTTCATGCTCTGAGTACGTCCTTTGCCAGTCCTTTGCAGAAGGCTTCCGTTAAGCGGCGGCTTTTATACGGACCTGGCGACCATTTGGCCAGCAAAATGCCGCGGTAAGCACATTAAATATAATTGAGTTCGTATTTTTTTTAAAAAGGCATTAAAATTATGCATTGATTGCGCTTCAGCGGCATCTTCACTTTCGCCCCATTTCGCCCTGCTGTCATTACGTATACGACACGTTGCCTGCACTGCAATTCGCAGCAATTTCTGCCGACAGCCGCAATTGGTCATCGAAGGCGTTTAATTGGCGCTGCAAGTGCCGCTGAAATTGTCCACCCAAAGTCAATTACATGCCATTAAATATATAAGTTAAAAGTTATAAGTTCTAAGTTATAAGTTCTAAGTTGACTTTTGATGGTCAGCTAAGTATATAAAAACGAAAAATAGATAGTTTACTTTGACTGTGTGTATGGAACAGATAATCCTGCTTGAAATCAATCGAAAGATGAAGAAGTAAAATAGATTTTTGAGACTTCTGCATTCATTCACATAAATACACACATACATATGTACATACATATATGGTATATAACACAAGTTTAAACCTAAGTTGAATTAGTGAGAATCGCTGAGAAGAGCAATTTTTTATATAAAAATGTTTTTTGTTAATGTTTAGCTCAACACAACATGCACATGCATGAATGTATTTATTCAAATACATATAAATAAACATGAATACATATGATTGCAATAGTTGAGACTATTATTTTAAATATAACAAGACAATGTTATATTTATAATACGTATCAGTGTCTTTTAAGGACCAAATTTAAAATGGATGCCGCCGCCTCCTCCGCCAAAGCCTTAGTCACCACCTTATCATAGTTGAATCTGTCTCCTGCAACATTAAAGGCAACTCCTCCTTTGCTCAAGCTGCATACATGCATGCATGCATACATACATACATACATGCATACATGCATACATGCATACATACATACATACATACATACATACATACATACATACATACATACATACATACATACATATATACATACATACATACATACATACATACATATATACATACAGACATACATACCTACATACCTACATAACTACATATGTACATGCCTAAATACCTACATATCTACATATCTACATATCTACAAGCACACGCCTCCTCCTCCGCCAAGCTCCTCCGGCTCCTCAGCTTCCAGCGTTGAAGCCGCCTGCGCCTAATTCATAGGTGAAGCCTGCAAGCCTTACTTAGATTTTTGAGAATCGAGGAGGAGGGCGGCTTTAATAAAAACGTTTTCTTATTTAAACTTGCCGCGCATCAAGACAAATTGGTCTGCTTTTGGTATTTTATAAGACAATTGACATGCATACGTACATACATATATACGCACATACATACATACACACACGAACACACATACCCACTCACATACATACATACATAAAGACATACAGACACCTACAATTCTATCTTAAACTAATGAGAATCGCATAGTAGGGTGATATTTATAAATTGTGCTTCGTTAATTTGCAGGTGGGAGCTATCAACCAAGTAAAGTAATCAAATTTTGTAAAAAGTGCGAAGTAAGCAAAACGTTTCATATAAGAGTTTTTCATAATTTACCAAAACTCCGCCTTAGTGTGCACTTACATCACATCAGGTGATGATTTTAGCAAAAGTCTGGCATCATTTCTGTTGTATATATTTTGTAGATATTTATGATAAGAATTAGATAAGCGTGGCCTGCTTTTATTTACCAATAATAAAAGTTCACACAAAGCTGAGAGCCGGCGTCCATTTCCTGGTTTTCTGATTTCAACACCTTTTCTATCAATAACGGGCCAGCTTATTGGCAATGACTTCAATTTATCGTCTTTGGCTTGTCAGTTCGCGTTGCAAGCAAAAGAAATCCTCTAATTGATTTGAAAAATGGCGCAATAAAAATAAAAAATAAAAGCTTTCCAGCTTGTTTCAGCTTGTTTCCCCCACCGCCAACATGGAGCTGCGCGTGCCACGTATTTGTCCCGCCGCTAGACACAAACGTGTGATAATCTGGATCTTTGGTGTTTCTGTTGCTGTTCCTGGTCCTGTTTCTGGTCGTGTTTCTGGTCGTGTTTCTGGCACACTAATGGCGCCCACTTTGTACGGCTCTGTTCGCCTGTTGCCCATTCGCATTTCCAGCGCCTTTTATTTCCTTCAGTCGGGCAACGCTTCAATAACTTTTATCACTTTTAATTGGGTTTTTCTTTATAGCCAACGCATGTCTTATGCGACTTATAAGGCCAACACATGTGCAGATTGTAATTGTGTTAATTTGTCTGTGTGTGCGAGTGTGCGTGTGTGTGTGTGTGCTTGTCGGGCCGTGTCGAGCTGTTGTTTTAGCTTGTTTTTGTGACAGCAGGCTAATGCCAGTTTTTCCCGTTGTCGGTCCGAGATTTTCTTGCTTTCAATTTTCCTAATTGCTTCTTAATGCGCGTCATACGCCGCCAACCAGAACTTTGCCCTAATTTGCTTTTTAACTCCTTGTCACAGTTTAATGGCAGTTGCTTTAAAAAGTTTGCAACAATTTGTGCAGTTAAAATGTTTTTATTTTCAATTCAAGGATTATATAGCTTACAGCACTTTCCCAATTACACGACCTACAATTAATTGCTGTTCTGAAAAAAACTGTACGCATATTCAGTTTGTATTTAATATTAAGTATACGCCGCATGAAATCAGTACAGTTTAATTTATGTTGCATTTCAATATACAATATCCATAATTAGTTTACAACTGTGTGTTTTTTTATTTGTTATTATTATTATTTTCCTCCGAACAAATAATGTATATATGTATATGCACATATTATATATATAAATATGTATATTTTTTCAGCTTATCAAGCAACTAATTTATGCTGCCTCTCAGTGGCATGCAACGCCCAGTTCTCACGCTAGAGGGCGCTGGCGTTTCATTAATCATGTCCGCCATTTTTTGACATTTGCCCGTCATGTTCAACTACTTTGATAATATTCACGCTACTCTAAGTTTCTTAATTTTTCATCCATGACAGATATTAACACTCTTGCAAAAAGTCTTGTCGATTTCTTACTAAGCCACAGAGTTTACTGAATATTTATATTCTCTATATAAATACTTTTTGCGAATATTATAAGTGTTATACTTTAAATTTGGAAGCTCTTCTCTATCGATTCTTTTATGGATTGATGTATAAACACCTTAGATGTCTTATACTATAAATTTAGCGCCATTTCTTAACTCTGATCGGCATAATTTATTATTATCAACTTACAGGGTATCTGCTAGTTGCTCAATCTTGTCTAAAGCGCTCTTGTCTCTGCTGATTAACAGCGTTTGTTAATAACGAGTTTCATTAAACAATTTTTGCCTTAAGCATCAGATGACGTGAATTAAATATTGCTGATTAGCAATTCCTTGCCCAGTCTTTACTTAAAGTATATACAAACTTTTTATTTATTTAATTTTCTTATATAGAGCTGGTGTCTCGTGTTTTAGCACACGCTTCATTTGTTGCTCGAAGTTTGTCCGTTTTGGCCATGCATCAGTTTATATTGAAAGGACGCTTACATATCCTTTTATGTGGCACTTGAATCCTTTTGTCGTTAAAGGGTGAACTGATTGCCTTTGGCTATCGCCGGTTCTGTGGCTTTAAGCAACCTCTACAATTATCGGGAATCTTACACCTGACTGCACAGCTGGTGGCCTGATTTGCATAAGCCCGAAAGCCGCAGGCTGTAAGCCTTTGACAATTAGCCAATACATTTTATTGGGTCGCACAGAATCGACCAACCATTGAATTTGTGTGTGTGTGTGTCTGCCTTAAGCCAAATTGAAGTGTGCTTCATGTTTATTATGTAACCACAATGCGCTACTTTGTGCTACCTTTTAGCTTTCACGCTCTTGAAATACATTTAATCCATCATTGAGTTCAGACAGCGTCGATATACCCACACACACACATGCACACACACACACACACACACAAACAGACAGACAGACAGACAGACAGAGAGCCGTTAGCCTGGAGCTGTGTTCTCTCTTCTTTGCTGTCCAAAAGCTTTATTGAGTCCCGCTTTCAATTTGCCCGACGCCCATTTACAACCTGTTGAAAAGGTGCGAAATGTTGGTGGCTTCTTTGACTCGCTTTTCCTTCAGCTAAGCAAACACGCTTATGCAGCCTTATCAATCAAAGGCATCTGCCTGTGCTACCCACAATACACGCACACACACGAACACACACATATACATAGCTATACATTCACAAACATATGTTATTAATATGACCCATTTATTGTTAGGCATGGAAATACTAACGAAGGTATTATAACTTTGTTAGTATTTTTGTAACTGTTCTTTTCAGGAAAATTCGCGAGACCAGAAAAATTGCTCAATAACTTTTTGATTCTTTAAATATCTTTATCAAACTCAGCAAACTAGGAAAACTTATCAGTCCCCGAACTATGATATGATACTAATTGATAACCCGTATCCAAGTTGTGATTCCGGAATTGCCTAAAAAGTTAGCATTTTATTATTATATATACAAGTATGTATGTTAATATGTACTCACATATAACCAGAAAATGGTTACGTTATTGGAGAAAGGCAGGCTTTATTAATAAATGGTGGTGCGATATAGAAATTTGTATAAGTGCAAGGCTACGCATGCATATATGCATACACATATAGGCTTGCAAACATACTCACTTACATAAATTACAATAAATAATAATAATTTTCTTACTATAAAAGCAGGAATACCTGCTATGGGCACTTGAATTCATGAGAATCAAATAGTAGGGCAATGTATATAAATCATTTTTTTCAAATCAGTTTCGCAGCGAATGTATACATACATACATACATACGAACACACGCTAACATACATGCTTACAGATTGAAAAAAGACTCACTCCTTTATGTAACACTTCACTTACTGTCAAAGCAAGAGGCACCGCGGAGCCTACTTGAATTTATGAGAATCGCATAGTAGGGCATCATTTAAAAGATGTTTTATTTTAAATTAACTTCGCAGCGAATATTAAACTTTGCATTTGATAAAGTAAAACACATGCTTATGCATACATACAGACATGCATGCATACATACATACATTCAAACACACATACATATAAATAAAATTAAAGAATATTAGATTGCCAACACAGCTTGTGAATCAAATTCGTTAATTGAATTTGCCTCGCAACGGGTGAGTTATTAAAAAAAGTAAAGTTAACTTGGTCCGCGTTTGCTATACGAGAACATTCACAGCGGGTATTACCCGGCCTTGCCTGGGCCAAGCTGTTAGCTTTAAATTTTGAAACAGCATGGACATGAGTCAACGATGGAAAATGGGCGAAAGATTGAAATTCTCCACGGGAAATAGGTGGGATTCCATTTACAAACGGTGAATCATGTTTTAAATAACATGTTACTTAGATGTTTGCAGCTGAAACGGAGTTTTCTAAGCCTCATCTTAAAGTGCGCTTATATGTCAAAGGCCAATCAGTCAGTCAATCAGTCAATCAATCAGCCGAGACAATGTAGATGGCTGCCAAAGAAAAGATCGAACGGAAATTAAAAGCTATATCCAAAGATGTTTTATGTCTGGGATCAAAAGAGTCTCTTGGCAAGTGTCTGGTATATAAGCTGCGGCATCCCCTAAGATAACTCAAACATTATTGAACCATCGGCTTATATTTCCGACTAATTGAAAAACTTCTTAATGGAATTTCTGTTGCATTCAAACTATTAAATGTGAACAGAAATTGAATGTTTGCTTGTGCATCGTTGAACAAATTGTATTGTCATGCTGTAAATCGTGTAAATCGTAGCTAGCTTGATTATTATTGTTGTTAGCTTGTTAACTTGCCTGTCATTTGTACAGGTATTAAAGGCACTCATGCGAAAATTATAGAAAGTCTAAGCTCCATGTAAGCCTCAATCTAGTTAATCGTGTGCAAAGCTTAAATTAGCTAAGGCTGGCATTGAATTTAAAGCCAAATCTGTTAAAGCATAAGGATAGCACACTTAATATATATTTACGAATTTATTGCTGTTTAAATTAAGTTCTTGAATTCGGCAGCATATTTGCGGCTTGCCGGCTTTGCCTACTAATTGACTTATTCAGCAAATGGACTCAAGCATATTAATGAACCGCCACACTGCATATATTTATTGGCAGCTATGCCAATTATTTAGAATCAACAAGTAATTGAAGCTTATAGGCTTTAAAGTTCAAGGACCAGCATACCAATCGTGCTAAAGCACACATCTATATATACATATAGATATATATATATAAATATGTACATGTAATATATTACATTAGACGGCCTAACGCCTGCGAAAAGTTCCCGTGGCGCTCATTAATCATTATCTGGCGCCATCTAGCGGGCGGCGGCGGCGGCGGCATACATTTGGCTGAATTCAGCTTAGCTCATTTATCTGCATCAAATCAATTAGCAAAGCACCTTGGCACACCGGACCCTTAGGCAGCACATTCCGTTTCCTTGGTGATCCGGGTGCCTTGTCCTTTTTTTATTTCTGCTTTTTTTTTTGCCCATTTTGCTGTCGTTTTTGTCCTTGCTACGTGCCAATTTGGCTCGTTTTGCTCGCTCATTCGTAAATCTAAACAAATCATCAATTTTCACAAATTATACGCGCCCCTCAAAGTGGCGCTGGCTTGAGCTCCGCCCCCCTCCATATCCTTGTTATCGTTTGTCCTTGAGCCTAATTGCTTTCGTTTCATCGCTGCGCTTCCTGTTGTCATCCACACCGTTTTGTTCATTTTACATTTCATTAATTAATGCCAATGGCCACCGAACTTTGACATATTGAGCTTAGCCCCCCTTAAGTATTCCCCCTTAAGGGTTCCCCGCTTTGTCAGCTGAAGATTCTCTCCGACAATTGTTATCTGTGCGGGGCACTCGAAGCAAATGAATGCAGCACTTAAATAGCCCCATCGAATCATTTTAAATTGATATGGAATTTTATCAATATTCGTGTTGATGATTTGGGAAATATTTTTAATTAATTTGCCAAATGCCATTAGATAATGTTAAGTTATATTTGGCGGCTGAGCCTATTTAAGTTTGGGTCGCATCCAATGTTTTGGCTATACGCAAAATGAAGTGCGTCAGTCTCCTATTGCTATTCGCTGCTCAAGCGGCCTGGGCTCGCGTGCCCTACCAGCCCCTGCCCGACATTGAGGTGCCGCCAGTTCTTGAGGATGAGCTCTACGAGCGTGCCATCTATGTCGACCCCTTGCCAGAAGGCCGTGCTGCCGGTGAGTATCGATCTTCAAGTTGTCTACACCACTTGCTAACTCTCAATGTCCGTCACCAATAGGCTGCAGTGTGACCATCCGCGGTGGTCTGCCCAAGCCAGAGCCAGTTTACCTGGAAACCAACTCGGAGAACCTGTATCCCTTCAACCATCTGGGCGTCATGGATGTGGAGAACGGCAAGACCCTGCAGCTGTGGTGCCCCAGCGGATTTGGCACACACTCCGAAAATCTATTGACTGCGACCTGCGTGGGCGGCACCACCTTCAAGGTGGATGGCAGTGATCACGAGTTCAAGGATCTCTACTGCAACTCCTGGCCTGGCTTCAAGGCCGTCAAGTCTGGCGCCACGTGCAATGGTGGTGTGGTCATTCGCGTGGGCTTTGAGATCTCTTCGTCGCGCTTTGCCGAGCAAATGCAAATTTGCTTCAACGAGGAGGAGGAGGTGACCCGCTACACGCGCCACCAGCTGTACCCGGGCAGCAACTACTATGAGACGGGTGTGGACCGCATTACCTTCCAAACGGCTGGCTACTTCAATGGCAAGAACGTGGACAAGCTGTACACGCAGGTCACACAGCTCGAGACCATCAACAAGGATTTGGGCGGCGATGCGGATAAGTATTTCGACTCGGCATCAAACGTTTACCTGGCACGCGGTCATCTCGGCGCCAAGGCCGACTTTGACTATGCGCCCGAGCAACGCGCCACCTTCCTGTTCATAAATGCGGCGCCCCAATGGCAGGTCTTCAATGCCGGCAACTGGGCACGTGTCGAGGATGGCGTCAGGGCTTGGGTGTCCAAGAACCAAATGAATGTCAACTGTTATACGGGCGTCTATGGCGTGACTACGCTGCCCAACAAAGATGGTGTGGAGACTCCGCTCTACTTGGCCCGCGATGGCAACAACAACGGACTGATTCCCGTGCCCAAGCTCTATTTCCGTGTGGTCATTGAGCCCTCAACGCATCGCGGCATCGTCTTTGTCGGCGTCAACAATCCCCATTTGACTGAGGAGCAGATCAAGAAAGACTATGTCATTTGCAACGATGTCAGCGACAAGGTCACCTACATCAACTGGAAGAAGACGGACATCAAGGCTGGCTGGTCCTATGCCTGCGAGGTCGCCGACTTCCTCAAGACCGTCAAACATTTGCCCGCTCTGACGGCAAATGCTGGTCTACTTGTCTAGGATATTACAATAAAATGAACTGCTTAATCGAATATTCAAAAAAATGCCAACAAAACTTATTTGTGAAGGGCTTGTGACATTGCACACAATTTACTCCGATTTATGTATCGGTATGAAGTTTTAAACAAGCCCGGAACTCCAAGCTGAACTGTTTTTGAAAAGCCTTAGTCCCAAAGCACAATTAATCGTGGCATCAAGCTGTACATTTATCTAACTATATCGGGTAGATATCAATTTAAGATAGAGCTTCTTTTTCCTTTCCTTCTGCCTATGAACATTTGTAGAGCTTGGAATATGTGGGGTACTACGATATCAAATTGATATGATTAATTGCACTTTTTAAAAGAAAAAAAATGCTGGTTCGAACCTTGAACCGAGCCATTGCCAATTGATGTTTGGTTTTGCAGCCGTGGATTTATATTTGTTGGCCACTGGTTCGAGCCTCAGTGAAAACATTATATTTTTCTACTTTCTGTATATCAGAATAAGTAATCACTGCGAATACCAGATCAAAGATTTGATAATTAATTAATTATCAACTCTTTTAATTTCCCCTTTTCCTTTAAAGCATTAATATTATAACAAATATGAATATTTGGCAATTTCTTTAATTCAATCTAAGCTAATCCTACGGCAATTAAACCAACAAACCGCTGACGGAGAACGCGGGCAAATGGGTAACCTTTTTGCGGAACTCGGACACCTCGCAGGCGTATGAGTAGCCCGCCAGAAGGTCTGTGCGCTTCCAGCTGATGTAGTTGATCTTATCGCTGACATCCTCGCACAGAATATAATCACGTTTGATCTCGTCGAGACTCAAGTGTGGATTGTTGACACCAACAAAGACAACGCCCTTCTTGGTGCTGGGATCGATGACCACGCGGAAGTAGAGCTTGGGCACGGGAATCAACCCATTGCCATTGTGATCGTAGGCCAAATAGAGACTGGTCTGCCTGCCATCCTTGTTGGGCAATGTGGTGACACCCCAGACGCCAGTCCAGCAGTCCACCTGTTTCTTGTTCTTCGTAACCCACGCCCTAACGCCATCCTCGACTCGAGCCCAGTTGCCCGCATTGAACGTCTGCCATTGGGGTGCGGCATTGATGAACAGGAAGGTGGCGCGCTGCTCGGGCGGATAGACAAAGTCGGCCTTGGCACCCATGTGACCGCGTGCGAGGAACACGTTCTTCGGTGAGTCAAAGTAGTTGGCCGAATCCGTGCCCAGGGCCTTGTCAATGGTCTCCTTTTGCACCACCTGCGTGTACAGCTTGTCCACGTTTTTGCCAGCGAAGTAGCCGCCGGGGGCGAAGTTGATGCGATCCACGCCAGTGGCATAGTAATTGCTGCCGGAGTCCAGGGTGTGGTGGACATAGCGAGTGACCTCCTCATCCTCATTGAAGCACACCTCGTACTGTGTGGCAAACCGGGAGTCGCTCAGCTCAAAGCCCACCTTGATCAGGGTGGTGCCGCCGTTGCAGCTGGAGCCGGACTTCTTGCCCACGAAGGCTGGCCAGGATGTGCACTTAATAGCCGAAATGTCGTGCTCCTTGTCGCCAACCTTAAAGGTCGAACCGCCCACACACTTGGCCGTCACAGATTTGCCCGAAAGCGGCGAGTCCAGGCTGCTGGTGCAATGGAACTCAATGGTCTTGTCATGCTCCACATCCACGTTGCCAGTCGCCGAGAAGGGAAAGAATTCCGTGGTGCCAGGCTTAATAAGAAGCGGTTGTGGATTTTTCATCTCGGTGCTTCGTATCTTAATGGAGCAGCCAGCTAAGAGGAATAGATAACGTCCAGTTCATTGTCCTGTCTAGGCTTTGGGCCGCAAAGGCCTAGCTCTTACCCGCTCTATTTGCCGGCTGGACTGGCTCCAACATCTGCGGCACTTCGATCATATCCGCTGCCCACAGCTGCTCGCCTTGGATGGGCAGGAGTCGTGCCTGGCTGCTGGCTAGCAGCGCAAGCACACTGAGAGCAATCAATGTCGGACTCCACATGTTTCTCTACTGTTGGACCTTCTGAAAAACCCAAGCGCTTTTAAATCGAATGCTCCAAAACTGATTAGATCTCAAATTTCCCACTATGCTGAGTCCCAATTTTCATTATCATCGCAAGTACTTTCGGGTACTTCAACTCGCTCCGAGTATTCTCATATACATATTGGAGTACGCCTGGCGGTTGTGATTATTATTTTGATTATATCACGTGTTGCGCGTGTCGTGCGAACGCCTTTTGCGTTTTTACCCCTTATCATTTAATTAGTAGGGGCCAGCACTCTGACGTCACAAAGTTTGCGTTTTAATGCCCTGTCACATATATAAAGGGCAGTTGGAGACATCTTCGTTAGCATAAAGTACACATAAATATATTATTGATTAGAGAGCGATCGTAGACTATAGAAGCTCAAGACAATACTTCACTATAAGATACCCTTTCGATTTATTGAAATGACATTAGTAATGTCTTCAATTTTCAGAGAGATCGTACAATAAAAACGGAAGTTAGGAATACATGTTCGATGGGGTTTATACCGAGAATAATATGTGAGTACTAGAGGATATTTACTAGTCGAGCATACTCAACTGGGGCATTTAGGCCGCGTTTACACGACACACGCTTAAAACTCATCGTGTAGAAGACTATAAAAAAAAGTCCCGCACCTTTAAAGATAAACGATGCCGTGTTGGCATTACCCAGCGTCAGGTCGATAATAGGCGGAATGAAAAATGATTGTGATACCGGGGAATGGCTGCTCCGCTCACGTGCTCCACACGTTTGTGTTCTATTTTTGCACAAATATCAAGTGTTTATTCAGTTTTTGTTTTGATTTTGGGTATACATTAATTCACATTCAATGATTAGCTTTCAAAGTGTTTTGTTTTTGGCGCAACTGTACTTTTAGCAAGTATATACTTAAATATACTATATATATATGTATATAGACTTATGTACAATAATAATACAATTAGCGATATGAATACTTTTGTTTCTTTTTTTTTTCTTTGATAATAAATATGAACTGGCTGATTTGTTTTTCTGGTATTTGTTTATTTACAATTAATATTTTAAACGCACTTCAAATATTAAATTTTTGCTTTCCCTTTTTAAGCTGTTGTTTTCTGCTCTTTCGGATATCTATGTTAGTTTTTAAAGCTTTTGTTTCCAGCTAGCCCAACAAAAATTAAATTTTGCCCGAATAAAGCTTCATCTGTTTTTGTACATGACTCTACGATAAGAGCAAAATGTGCGATAATTAAGTATTTTCTTTACTGGGCATAAGTATTTTCTATAACTAGTTTTATCTGATCTTTACTTCGCAAATACACACTTCTATATGTATATAAACTTTTTTGATAGAGAGAAAGTAGCTTAAATTATTTAATGCAATAGATATTCTAACTTCACTCTGTACTACAGACTGAACCGAATAGATCTTCACTCCATCAAATAATTATGAATAATTTGCGTGTCTATGTTTTGAGAGTTTGAAGACTTTATTGTAACGGTCCAACATGGAAATAATCTTTAGATAATGGAGTTTTTTGAAAAAATCGGTTCCGCTTCACTTTTCCGTTAACATTTTGATATAGTTTCTTTCCGCTTTAGTTGAGAGTTTACCTGGTTCATACTTAATACTAAAGTAAGCAATACTTGAGATCCCTGTCTACTTTCTACTTAGTCATTTATTTTTATTTTTAATAATCTTATGGTTTATTTGTGATAAATAAATCTTAAAATGTATTTGTTATATCTTATATATCAAGGCTGCGTATCTGCAACTCCAATGTAATTCTTTACGGTGAACCGAAAACGAGTTTGGTAAAAAATAAACTATTTTTGGAGTAGACCCAATTATTGGATTTTGGGAATATATCTAATTTAGCCCGCATTTTGTTTATGAAAATATTTATAGCTTGCAATATTTTCACCACGACGGGCAATAATAAATGAAAAATAAAATGTTTGTAATTTCGAAAATGTTTGATAAAGCAAAACCCCTTTTCAACCTCTTTTCACGGCAGGAAGCTGGTTCAAACCGTGAACTAAACTATCTGTAATCTTATTATGCCTTTGCAGCCTTTTTATATAGCTTTAGCTTAGACTTGGACTAGATCTTGGACTATGTAGAGAATAACTTATTTGCTATGGAAATTAGCTACACTTAAATTTTCTTTTCTTGTATCTTTTTTTTTCCCACTCGCTGTCTTTATTTAATAAAGGTCAAGTCTGCGGTTAATTTGCATCTTTATATGTACAAATCATATCTTTTCAAATGAATGCTTTCTTGTTTGTTTTATTTAATATGTTTATTTTTTATAGGGATTTTCTTATTATATGTATTTGAAGTTTGATTCCTATTACATTTATTTGTCATGTGCTGATCGCTTTATCTTCTTTGATAGCAAAGATGTGACGATTTGACCTACCTATAGAAATATGGCCAGCTGTGCGTATATCTCCACGGCCACCAAGAGGCCCATTATGGAGACATTTACAGCGCAGTAGACGCGTCGCAGTGAACGTCGGCGTTTACGCTGACGCTGACCACAACCTTTGCCAGAGAGCCGCGTTCCAGGCTGCAGATGCTGCCGAGTGTCGTCGTCCTCGCTGCTGCCGCTGCTGCTGCTGCTGCTGCTGGTATCGCTTCCGCTTCCACTCCCGCTGCTGTCGTCAGCTGGTGGCATTGCCTGGCTCCGGCTCCCATTTGCTGAAGTTCCATTGTGGCATGGCGGCCAATGTCAAACCGACGCCAGCGACGAGCTGCTGTCATAGGCCACCAGCAGGGAGTCGTTCTCGTCGCTGCCGCTGCCCGCGCTGCGCTCCGACTCGTTGATGACCTCCAGCTGTGTCTGTGGCCGGCTGATTTTGTATTTGTTGTGGCGCTTATTGATCAGCACGCTGCGTATGTTGTTGTTGTTGCGCCTCTGGCGCTGACCCTTCACCCGGACTGCTGCCGTTCGAGAGCGCGATTTGGATGCACCCGCGCCCAGCATGCTGCAGTCCGCATCTTCCTGCTGCTCCAACTCCAGCTCCAGCTGCTCTTCATCCTCGTCCTCATAATAGTCATAGTAGTCGTCATAATCGTAGCCCACTGCATCATCCTCCGCATCCTCCTCATCATCGTCGTCGTAGTCAAAGTCAAAGTCGAAGATGGCGCAACAGCCGCTCTCCGCCTCGACGCTGTAGCGACGCTGTCGCTGGCGCTGCTTGGCGCGCTTACCCTCCAGATGGACCACCGAGGATTTGCTGTGGGTGCTCACGCTCTTGTACATGGGCGCGAAGATCGCGGTCTTGGCCTGGTTTCGATTGGAAAGAGCAACGACATATGGGCGATAAATATTTAAATCACTTGTGTAGAGAGTTTTATATTTTGTCATGGACTAAAGAAGACACCTCCGATGAGGACCATAAAATTCACAAATTCCTGATCATCAACAAGTAAAAGTCCGTTTCCTGTCCTGTTTCCTAATCGCACGGAAACTCTGCATTGATGCGTCGGAATCCGCTGGATCGGACCACTTTATCATAAATCAACTATATCTTTAGAGGTATACTATAGATAGAATCGGTCGAAAATTGAGTTTTTTTATACATTTCCCCTTATCACCCTTATCTTGAGCCAGTATGAGCCTTATTCTCCTCACATATTGGCAAACACTTCAGCCATGGTCTAGGGTATTGCCTCCTCGGCTTGCCGAATTATCCTCAATACTTTTCTTTATGAAAATCCAAACACAGTTAATCGATTTTTTCTTAATCGTTTTTTTCTATTTCCCACTTATTGAGAAAATTTAATTTTTCGCAATCCCCTCCGGTCCGCACCAGGTGATGCCCGACCGCACCAGATTATAGAAATGCAATCCGGCCCACATGTCGAGAATTTTATAATTTTGTCATGGATACCGATATTATAAAGTATACATAATCCTGATTAACAGGCAGCAGTCCGTCATGTTTCCCAATTGCTCAGACACTCTGCATTGATTCGTTTTTTTGTTGCGGCAGCGTATAAGTTGAATCGGCTGGATCCGACTTCTATATCATAAACCCTCTATATATACCTCTATTATATAGTGCTTTGATAACTTTCCTCTTTATGAACATATCTTGAGCCAGCTTGATCACTATTCTCCTCACATAAACTTAAGCTCTAGTCCAGAGTATTGAATCTTCGGCTTGCCGAATCGGCCTTAATACTTTACTTTATGGAAAACCACAAGCCACACAACGTTAAATGATTTTTTGTTTTTCGCTTTTTTCTGTTTTCCCATTTATTGAGAAAAATGAATTGTATCGCACTTACCTCCGGTCCGCGCCAGGTGATGCCCGAACGCACCAGATTATAGAAACGCAATACGCCCCACATGGCGAGCACCTGTTTGATTTAGATGGGAGACAGGGGGAGAGAGGGGGAGAGATTAAGAGAGAGAGAGGCAGAGAGAGAATAGGTTTTAATTGAGTCACATAAATTCCACTTAGCACTCACACATACACGCACACTCTAAATAACCAGAAAAACATTTTTATGTTTATACTCTGTTGCCAATAGAGAAAGAAAAGGTATATTGGTTTTCCACAACGTGAAGGCCATTAATTTTTGCACTCCCTTTTTACCTCTATAAACTACTCTTTAGTCTTCTGGCATGATGCCATTAGAGCAAGTAACTTATTACGAATATGCAGTTAGAGTATTGCACAGTCGTTGATTTACGAGCTAATGGCGCTCATGGATTTTACCTATAATCAAATTATTTATGTCATTTGTTGTATATTCGCCTAAACGAAAGCATAAATCAATAAATTCATGCCGATTACTATGAAACGGAGATCAAATTGTATTGTTTGTTTACTTGCATTGGAGAATTATTCAAGTTTTATTATAGGAAGCCAAGTAAAATATGTAAATAGTTGAATTCAAAGAAAGACTTTGTAATCAGATTGTACAATTTTCAAAAAAAAGAAATAAAAAATAGATTTTCAAAATTGTGTAATTACATTTAACGTGTTCAGCAATATTTTAAATTGTCGTTTGTAATGTTCCAGCTGATACCATACGATGAACAAATTTTCCTTATTGCTCGCAGGTACAAGCTTAAGGTGGATGCAAGTAGAGAATCTATAGAATTGTTGGATTTTCCCAAAAGTTATTTTTTCATAATGCATCGAATACTGATATTTATGTGTATGCACGGCCTGGTATGACTTAAGATCCGAAAATCTCTATCTATCTGTATTCCTTTGAATCCCCAAACAGATGAAGAGTCTGTATATCTTTACGTGCCATTATTGCAGTTCAGTTACCAAGCTGCCGACTTTGTGGCATAATAATCGATTTTTGATACTCCCCCCCGAGGTAACTCGACAATTGCGTTGTGGGTTTGGTTTCTTACACATAAATGCTTGGTTAAGTTTGACCTATGCTGCAATTGCCGTAAGACTTGATTTATTTTCGCTGCTTTTGTGTTTAATTTGGATTAATTTGCCTCTTTGAACAGTTCTCGCCCGCACTTATGATACCCTGGTTGATATATCATTACGGTTTCCTCAGTTTACGCCTGCTGAAGTTCTCCGTCAAAGTCGTGGGAAAAAGAGTGCAGGGTGAGGGCATGCAGACGTCTATTAAACTGATGGGCTTGTCGCTGAAAATCGCCTTTGTCATTCTATGCAAAAGAAACTATGAAGCAATACTCAAGTCGATGGCGATATAGAATTGTATTTCATCTATTGGTCATTGGCAAGGTGTATTCGAATTTTTAAATGTACGGGCTATTTATAGCAATAAAAAAAACGGAGTGTAAAACACACAAATTGTTGACTGACTGTCTAATTGATGTAACACGTAGAAGGTTTATATTTCTATAATTCCACTCAATTGGCTTCAAACTCATTGCCAAAGTTCGCGTTTTAGAACATTCATAATTAACTAATGCTCGACTTTGCTAAATAGACGCCCAAGATTAAAAGTTGGCGAAGAACTATTTCAAGCTTTTTTCTCATGATTAAGCTATTTAGATTTGCTTCAAGCTCAATTTTATAGATGTGTGAAAATTAATTTCTTTTAGATAGGCTTCAATTGGTTACACACACACACACACACATTCACCGAAAATTTGTATAATTACTCACATTGATAAAAGCGCGTGCGATAAAAAATGCCACCTCAGCCTTGCACATGGCATCGAACTGCTGTAAAATGTATAAAAATTTATTCAAATTAATTGATCAAAAATTAATAATATTTAAAATACTAAGGGTAAACTCTTTTGGTGCAAACTAATTGCAGCTCCAGTTACTCAGATATGTTTTAAATAAAAGCTGCTATAAACCAGGTAAGATTATAAGCACTCTGCTGCTTGCCTAAAAGATACCCTGTAACCAAAGGCTCCTCAATCCCATTAATAAATTTCGAATTTATTCATTTATTAAATGACTGTTAACTCTTGGGAAATTCGGCTTTAAATTCTTTTATATTGACGGTTTCATAATATATACACGTTTTCCCATAGCCTATTATACAATTTTCCGTTCGTTTTTTTTTTTTGGCTGCAGGGCATTTAAAAAAAGAGGCACAAAACTTTAAGGGCGCAAATATTTTTTCAGCGCTGGCGAAGAGAACGCAAGAGAAAACAAAAACATGAGTTTATACCTCCACAATTGTAATAAATTATGCATGAGGCGGCAATTTTGTAACGCTTTGGTGGAAAACAAGCAACAATTGCAACAAAAAAGGCGGGCGCGTCGGGGCACGTTCGTAATAGAAGCAGCCGCAAAAACAAATGTGGAAGACAAATAAAAATGGCGGCGGGGACAAAGCGGAGAGCAGCAAAAGTTGGCGTGCAAAAATGCCCAAGTCTGTGTCTATTTGTCTGTGTGTTTGTGTGAGCGAGAGAGAGAGTGTGAATGCATGTGTGTAATAAGCCTATGGCATGCCACGGCGCCCGCTTGGGGTAAGTAAAGGAGTAAACGAGAGAGCGAGCGAGAGAGAGAGAGAGTGAGAAGTGGGATGTGTGGGAGTAAGTGAATGAACCCTGTTGTCAGCTTTGAGCTTTGCGGCTTCGTTTTGCCAACTACTTTTAAGTATGCGCTTAAGCTTTTATTTTTTTTGCTCTCGACTATGCGCTTCACTTGGTTAATCAGGCACCTCAGTTTTTAATGCCTAGCCTGTGACTGCAACATTCAAAGGTAAAGCGTTCGCTTTAACAAAATTTAATTTTAAGCTACAAAGCGAAAGGGTTACGCTATAACAAATTAGTGTGACAGTTCTTAACTGAAGATTTGAGCTATCTTTCTATCTATCTATTATTTTATATTTTTTTCCATGCTATGGTAGTTATTCATTTAAATGTTAAGACAATTCAATTCAATAAACCTTCTTTCACACATCAATATAGGTTTTCAAAAAGGTTTTTTTATATTAAGCATTAACATACATTTAAAACCGATTTTATAATAATTTTCTTTCATTTTTAAGAATTTGGTATACGGATTCTGGGTAATTTTGAGATTAAGATATCTAATAATATAAATTTAATTAGATATTGTTTTCTTGGTCATCTATCTTGAATTAAATTCAATTATTTTTCTGTTCGCAAAATCTGATTGGACTAAAATTTCCCATTTTACATTATGGTTTATCTACATAGTTAACCACGCTCTTCACCTTGACGAAACGCATATTAAAAATGTTAACTATTGGACTTTGATTCACATGGATTCACATTAATCGATATGCTTTACGCTAACAGTTAGAAAACATCGTTTCCAAGCACACAAAAACGAATTCCTAGAAATAAATAAACGCCGCTTGTCGCTAGCAAAACTCTCTCGAAAATCGGACAAAGGGCCAAACGTCATTGGGAACATGGAAACATGTCACAGCAACCAATACAAAAGAAAGCGTATGTTTTGTGTTTACATATCAATTTCAATTGTCTCTGGTTTGTAGTGCATTTAACTGTCGTTAGCATCCGACCGTAACCTAAATTCTTTGTTTGATTTTAGCATAAAAAAGCAACTTTTACATATGTAACGGATTTTGCCCTGGTCTTTTGTTATTGTCGTTGATTTCATTGTTGTTGTTGTGGTTGTTGTTGTTGTTCTCGTTATTGTTATTTTCTAGCATTGAGTCCGTGCAATTTATTTGTTTGTTTTGCCAGATCTTTGTGCTTCGGCTCGAATTGATTTATGCCAACGCGGCATTCAAGAACTCTCATTGATATCATTCACAAGCAGCTCCCGCTGCGCCGAGGCTTTTGTCGGACTGCTGGCTGAGCATAAGGCTGATTGGCGGGGGCTTTCATTAAATAAATGGACCACCAGCTACGCAGCTTAGATATGCATTAAAAGCGTTTGTCTGGCGCGCCCAATTCCCACACCTGTCGGTATGCGGGTCGCCCCACAGGATTCGACTTACCTTATTCACATGATCACGCAACACATTCGAATAAACCATGGCGACAGCTTCTAAGGCCATAAACGTAATATAGCCAATTATCCAGGGTACAATTAGGCCGGGGTTTTCCTGTGGGCAATAGAACAGAACGGGTACACAAATATTACATCCCTCTTTCAATATAGTCTGGGGGTGTTGGGATGGGATGGATAGGTCACCAAAGTCATTTGCACACCTTTAGCTGGCATCAAATTGAACGCATTGATTTTCTGCGCGCCCTCACTCCAACAAATAATTTATTTCCCATATGAGACTGTGCGTATGTGTGTGTGTGTGTGTGCGTGTGCTGTCATATATCTCACTAGGGCGCAAAACCTGTGATTGCATTTTTTGGCACTTTTACGCGTGTAGCATTTTGAGGTTTATTTATTAGATTTATTCTCCAGCCACGGCCTTTGCTGTTGCTGACAGTTTTAGCCGCACATTTTGCATATTCCATTTTTAGACCAACAATATTTTCATATTTTTTAAAGCGATTTAACGGGCTGCATTATGTGCATTATTTGAGATTAAATAAAGTGTGCTAATATTAATATTATAATAGTTTCCGAACGTATAAAATTCGTACATGATGGAGCATAGGTATTATCCTTCTAACTTCAACATTTTAGCAGAATCTCCCAGCCATGTTAATCCCATAAAAGCAATCTTTCGGAAATTTATCTCTTCAAAAGTTTAGAAATATATATATCACATATATGCCCAATGTCTGCAAGAGTATATCATGTTCGGCAACCTGCAACAGTTCTTTCTCATTTTAATTGAGTTTGTGCCAAGCTCCTCTCATTTCTCACACATACACACATATACAGAGTTAAAAATGCCTGCACTTTCATGGAATTGTTTTCCATACAAATTGTTGTCAAAATAAGCAGCCAGCTTTAATTAATGCCAATGGTCTATGCATTATTTAAACGCAACGGGTACAGGCACCCATTTAGCCAGGTTGCTGGCGCCTAAGAGCAAATTGCAATTAATTTGGCCAACATACAGAGCTCTCTTTTCCCCAAACACACACACACACACACACATTCACGTGTGCTGTGCACACATCGAGCTATACAAATAAGTGTAGCATACATTTTAGGGCAATTCGTTGGCGTCCGTCTCGCATTTGTTGTTACTCTGTTTTGTTTTGTTGTTTTTGTTTTAGTTGTTAGGTCGAAATTAAAAAATTCCACACAATGCGCCACGCAATGCTCCCTTCAACTGGATACATAATCTTTGTCATGTGTCGCCGCCAGTCGTCAGCCAACCGACAGTTGGTCTTGTGTACCCAATTGTGTGACAAATTGTCTGCATTGTCAACCATCTTTTTGGCATTCTATTTTCCTTTTTTTTTTTTTTTGGCAACCCTTTTAAATATGTTGGGCGGGTTCGTTCGACTTTATTTACATCTCTTTTTTTTGTTTTTTATACGATGACTCCATCATAAATTCTTCTCTCACAGGAAGTTTAAGCCATTGTCAGTTTTTACTTGAATAACTTGTTCAATATGTTCAGATCTCTTATACTCTAGAGCATAAATTTGCGTTTGAATATGTTTACTTCAGAAGCTTCAGCTTAAGAACACAAAATAAATATGTTTAACTTTCGTTCGATTCACATGTTAGCTAGAAACTGGCTGAAAGTATTTGGCCATTGGGCATAAATTAAAATTTCTACTTGTTTAACTTTGTTCTAATAAATATTCAATTTTAATCCAATTTATATCAGAAGCGAGCTTCGAAAAAATCTGCTACTTTGACATAGTCTAAAACGAATGCTCTAAACATAAGTTTAGTTAACGTTATTTCGATAAGCTTTAATGCATTTAAAAAAAGCTTATCTAATAATTTAAATAATATGTCAAAATTTAAATCAAAAAATTGATTTATCAGTGGAAATATTTCAATTTCACACACTGAAATCTATAATAAAAGGACATTTGAAATTCAAAATGTCGATAATGTGCTTTTATTTTGGTCCTTCATTCATCATTCGACGCACTTCGATAGACAGTGGAGGCGTGGCACATACGCCTACGGGCGCACAAGTTTGTAATTTACATTTGAATGCGCCTTATTTGTTTATGGCCTGCAAACAGTTCGGTCACAGGCACAAAATGTGCATAATTTGCATATATTCGGTTTGAAGTTATTTGATTTACCAGTCCGTGTGTGTGTGTGTGTGTGAGTGTGTGTATAAGTGTGTGTTTGCTTGTTTGACAACCTTTTGTTGAGTTTTGTAAAATGGGGAAAAGCCTTTTAGCAAACAACGAAACTTACCCGACAGATGCCAAATATCAACACAATGCTTAACAATATCATCGACATTTGTGTGCCAATTATGGCAAAATATGCAATTTGCACACCTGCAAAATAAGAAGACAAAAATAAAACTAAATCCACAAATGCTCTTAAGATACAAACAACTTAGGTAGAGGAAACTACGTATATGTTAGACTAATAAATATAAATATATAAATATAAAATATGTAAATATATTTTAAATTACAGACACTCCACATTTTGTATATTTATCAAAGTGTAACATTTATTATGCTCAGCTTAAGGCCAGCCGGGACATATTCTCATGTATTTGCATATGTACAATTGCTTAATGGCTTAAATGAATAATGCAAGTGCTTACCGTAGTAGACATCCTGGAGCTCGGCAGATTTGTGCATGTTAACATTGATGCGCCACGAATAGATCAGGACGATTAAGAGTGATATATTCTAAAATGACAGAGAAATGTGAGAACAAAATGAAAAGAACATTAGCACACATATTACGTATACGCAATGCGAGCCTGCATTTGAAAAGGTGCCAAATGTGACACCCTTTTTTGTTTGTACACAAAAAAAATTTCTTTGCTTTTAAAATGGCTGCGTGGAAGAGGAAGCGGACTGTCGCCGGAAGTTAAAATATTCATCGTAAAATTCTGCTATAAATTTATGTGCTGCAATTTTACAGCGCAATTAATATTTAAATACAAAGTTTTACACTTGGCGGAGACATTCATTACGTTCCGTGACTATCCTTACAATTCAACCCGATGGAATACAACAAAGCGTGCCACTAATTGCACGTGGCAACAACAACAAAAAAGAGGAAGAAAAACAGGTACTTAAAATGCAACAACAAATTTGACTCGCAGGTTGCCATGCACATAATTTGTATACGCAAATTGCAGTTGTTATTGTTGCTATTGCCTTTGGTTCTTTGGCCCCGCTGCTGCATTTGGTAGTACATAGAAAAATCCCATGCACGATTCGGCCATTAACATAAATTAAATGGCATAATGAGCGTCGTGTAATTGCAATTTATAAGGCACAAGATGAAGAAAAAGCGAGTGCACAACGTGGCGGAAAGCTGATATCTATTTGGCCATAGTTCTTATAAGGCGGGTGCATAGTGACCTCAGGTAGAGCGCGGGAGGTAAATTGAGAAATATTGTTAACAATTAATTATTTTTAACTTCTGTTTGTGTTGTCTTTGGAAACTTAAAGGCTTTTCAAAGTTGGCTTTGCTTTAAATTCAATTGTAGCTGATCTTTTGCAAGAGTTTGTCTACAAATATCTATTTATATAGAGACCAAATACTATTTTATTTAAGGATCAGCCAAATAAGCCGCAGCTGATAATAATAATATAAAAGTCTATATTGTTGATCATGTCAGTCCGATCTTTTTGCTTTTCTGTACTCTACTTTTCGGGCACTCCCGACTAGAGCACTTTTAATTGTTATTTATAAAAATTCTAAAAATTCTCCACGAATAATAATTAAAAAAGTTGTTTAATTATGTAGTTCATATAAAATGAAAAAAAACTAATAAGAGCTATATTTTGAACTGGAAAAGTTAACTTTTAATTTATAATATATTTGTAAAAAATTGCCGTAGGTATTAATACTCTTGTCATTTGCCTGTCAATTTAATGAGGTTTTCCCCATTTGCATTAAAGATAAAAAGGAATTATCATAAAAGTTGTTCAGCGCGCGTGGCACTTGTATTAATTACGTTGAAGAATTGCGAAATTTTGCCACTGGGACAGTTTACAAACAGTTCAGAATGACATTGCGCATACGCCCGGTGGGACTTGGTGGCAATATGATGTTAACAGAGTTTTAAAAACAAGAACAGTTGTTGCACTTACAATTGTGTAAATTGCGCTTGTTATGGCCAAATTTTTGGCATGCAACATGCGACAGCAGCGAGCGCTACCCGTTAGCGGTCCATACGGATAAAGGATGACGGACTTCATTTTTTCAGTACGCGCAGCGGCAGCGGCAACGGAAATGCAAGTTTTATGTTTTGTTTTCATTACGTTGACATCGTAACAAGGTGGCGATGTCTCCTGCTACCGCAGCTGTTGCTGCCTCTATTGTGGCCAGTTGTTGTTGTTGCTGTTGTTGGTGGCGCAACCGCCCATTAGCGTTGCCTCCCTGACGTACTCTTTTGTTGCCTGTTGGTGCTGGCCTGCAAAAACACAAGATAAAAATCGAATTTTAAATATTGCGTTAAATCGTTGCTATTAAGTGCATGCATGCGTGTGCGTGAGTGTGTATGTGTGCGTATGCGTGTGTGTGTGTGTGTGTGTGCGTGCTTGTATCTGCATACTTGTATCTACGACAAACACTTTCGGATTTTTGCAATTTGCACTCGCTCAAATACAATCAATACTCTCAAAACAAATTCTCTTTATGATTGCCTCGATTTGTTCGCGTCGCCCACATTTTGCCTCCTCGATGCATTGAGTGTTGGTTCGAATATATCTGACAAAAATGTATTTTCCAATGTTTCACGGTTTACAATCAAAATTCAATACCTTTTTAATTTAAGCTTTTAACTGACATTCAACCCAATCATTCGGCCACGTAATCCGCTTAGAAACAAGCCAGCAACAACTCGAAAAAGTCATCTCGTTGTGCCGCGCACGACTATTTCCGTGCTCAGCTATAGGCTCGCATTCTGATCAGCTTATGCCACGCCCATGCCCTCATGAATATGGAGCACAGTCATGGCAATGTCGCTTGCGAGAAGAGGATATCATCAAAAAAAGAAAGAAAACTAAGCGTGTTCTAGCTGGAGGTGCTCGACTAGGGCATACCCTCAACTGAGGGACATACATACTGAGGTTCGAGCTTCCTTCTATACACACAAGAAAACACACACAAACATACGCACAGTTTACCCTGCTTCTTCTTACCTTTGCCTCTGACCATGGAATGTTGAAGTCGGTATTTATAGTCCGATCCTTGGGCAATTTTCTGAGCTTAAATATGGCACCTTAATATGTGTATATACCTAGACTCAAGGCTCTAGCTTAATAAAATCGGTTTGTTTCTTCTAATTTTGGCGGAGTTATTAAAAAGGTTAAATATATTCTTTATCATTGTATACTATATGAAATTTTTAATTTTCGAGTTATTATAAACAAACTCAAGTATAAAAATCGATATTTATCGATTTTATAGAAAATAGAGGAGATATATAAAAATATGTATTTCGAATTTCAGGTCGTTAGCTTTTGTATATTCTGGCAGACAGGTATCATTAGATCGACTCAGCTCGTTATTCTGGAGAATATGTTTTTTAGGTTCGAAGATGTACTTTTTTTGGGCTGTTACATACATTTTTTTGGCCAGTTCAGGGTATAAAAACGTAAAATTGGTGCATGCCATATGAGAGGCGCTTATTGAATCGAATTTGTTGACTGGCAATTCGTGAAGCTCTTTGATGGCAGCTGCTCCACGTTGCCACATGTCAACGCTGCGATTGCAATTTGTATCGGCTGCCGGCGCCTTTAGTTATGCAACGTTTTTGTGCCTAGTCACTGTGGACGACTTGTCAGTGCCTGCGCCTGTGCCTGTGCCTTTGCGCCCTAAAATCAATCATACGCCAGCGTGGCCGCCAAAATCGAAATCGACACAAAGCACATATACAATAAAAGCACAAACAAAAATACAAAAAAAAAATGCTGCATGAAACCGAAAACAAAGCGGGTAAAGTGTGTAATGCGATATTTTTTATTGATTTTCATGTTGAGCTCTCGCAGGACTTGTGTGTCAGTTTGTGGGCGTGTGCATATTCGAGTGCGAGTGGGTGTTGAATGGCACATTGTATTTTAGTCAGATGATTTTGCTTGATATGAAAGCACTTGATGTTTGCAATATGCATTTGCCACTTGACTCCGAGGGAATCCACCCAAGAGCTACACGTAAACCTTTTAAACAAATGTTAAAATAGAACAGGCCAGAAGATAAATTAATCTAGTCGCTCTGTAGAAGAAGAATATTGGTAGTATTTAGGTAGAGTGCCAAAACAAGTTCAATATAGAGAGGAAAGATGAGCATTATGAGTCCCAGAAGAATGAGTGCTAGAAGAATGCTGGAAGAATGCGAATGATATTTTCAAAGAGAGCCTGATGGTTGCTGGAGGAATTCCAGAATGGATGAGGATTAGGATTAGCTTCCGCTGAGGATGCCTTAAGAATGCTTGCAGATTTTCCATGGAACGATAAAAAATTGCTTATTGCACAAAGAAGTACCCAACTTTTCTTATTTGGTTCTGGCAGAATTACAAAATCAGTTTTATGATTGTCACGAGCTTTCAGCTTTTAAGTAGTATTTATGGAATTGATAAACTTTGCTACTTGGACTTAATTTAAAGGCATTTCTAGTTCTTTTTCATCTAGTTTCAGTGGAAAAATCTGTTTTGGTGAGTCAACACATAGGCACATAACATTTGCTTTCATCTGATAATTTTCCGATGACAGCTTTCAACATTTTCTTATTTGTCTAACGCGCTGTGCTCTGCGCTCTTTTTTCGCTTTTGTTTGTTCTGGTTTCGCATTTGTTGTTGATATTTTTATGACACTGTAAACATTTTATATTGTGAATGGGTATTCATGGTGGCCTACAGTTGGCTTGTTGGCCGCTGGGTCCTTTCACTCTGACCAGCAGAGCGTGCCAGTAATAGCAAACGAGTCCTTGCAATGCTCACAGTACTGACGATGTGTGTGTGTATGTGTGTGTGTGCCTTGGCAAATGCGGGCCAACTTGTGTTTCCTGCACGAGTTATCTATTGAAATGGACGCTGCCTGCTTGCCCCCTTTCCTCTCCATATCCATCAATCAGGCGGCACAAGTTTTTGCATTAGACATAATTACTTAAGCGCCAACTAATTGAAAGCTTCTTGGAGATTTGTCTGGTTTTGATTAAGTGCCACAGACTTAGACAGTAGTCCATCAAGTGATACTTGTCAAAAACTGACAATTTCGTGGCCATCATTAATTACGCATTACGCATACGCCCAAGTGGCAGTCAGTCAGTTGGCCTGGCCATCGTTTCCACTTTTCCACGTTGCCACGAATCACATGAAAAGTGAAAAGCCCGTCGATTGCAATTTTCTGCGCAGTAACAACTGCCACCTAAGTGCCATTGTGTGGCAGCGAGCGAAAAAATATCATTAAAATCCATGGGCAGATTGCTGTTAAATGGAAAACCTTGAATTTAAACAGTTTAAGGCAAAAGAATACCAGCACAGCAACACATTATGTGAAAGCACGCAGCTGTCTTAATCAGTAATTAAATTGGAACTCGCTTTGCCATTTCTTTAAAGAGATTGCCAAAGATGTAGGTAAAATGAAAGAAAAATTGTCCAGCGTGGCGCATATTCTTATAGCAATAGAATCTAGTTACTTTATACATCAATTTAATTCAGTTTATAATATTTTTTAACATTTAACTTAACGGAATTTTGGGCTTATTATTAGCTTAGATTTTGACTTTAGCTGGTTTTTCTTTTGACCCAAATAAAACAACCTTTTTATTTGCTTCAATCTTCTTGCCGATGAGAAAGGGTATATTTAACAAAAGAATCAAGAGTTGAGGATTTCTTTGGCACACCGATGACTTGATACTCTTGCAAACATTTCCCTTATGTAGATATATGAAAATCGTGAAGCTTGCAAAAGCTGAGTTTGATGATAATATCTTTGAAAAAGGAATATTATTCTATATAAAATCCTACTCTTCGACCGATCGCTCATATGGCAGCTATATGATATAGTGTTCCCTTGTTGATAAGATATCTTGTTAAACAAGAAAGTTTTTCATACAAGAACCAACTCTTGGACCGATCGTTCCTATGGAAGCTATTTGATATAGTTGTCCGATCCGGCTGATTACCAAATATGTACTGCCTGCAGAAAGCCGGAACTATGTAAAGTTTCACGACGATAGATTTAAAAAGAGAGAGAACCTCCCAAAGAAACAGACGGACGGACAGATGGCCAGACGGACATGGGGATATCAACGCGGATGTTGATGCTGATTTAGAATATACATATATAGTTAATGTGGTTGGAGATGTAACCTTCTATGCGGTAAACATTTCATGACAAAATTAAAATACCCTCCACCAGCGTATATAAAGAAAAATGAAGAATATAATTTTGAATAGCACAAAATAATTATTGTTAGCGCACGCTAATTCCTATTTATATATTTCATGACATTTCAGACGTGGGTACAGGATATTACCGCGAGCATTATGGCATAAGGTTTTTTGAGTTTATGTTTTTTGCAAATTAAATTCATCAACAATAACAAAATAAAGCCTCCTTCAAGGTCCTTGCATATTGCGTGCCTGTAAAGAAGTACTCTTAATTTAATTTATTTTCTTTATTTTTCTTTCTCTTTTCGCGAAATATTTTGAAATAACATTCAAGCTGCCGACAGCTAGTTGATTATTAGTCAGAATCAGGGGCAGTCGGCAGGTTGGGTGAAAGTGAGGTCCATCGTGTGTTGGGGCAATCGTCAAAGCTGTGTGGCAAATTGCCATTCGAGGGCCAAAGGGCAAAAATGAATGAGAAAGATGGGCACAAAGCAAATGTGCAAAATCTCATTTACAGTTGAGCTTAAAAATGGCAAACAAACCGAAAGCCCGCAGCTCAAGCCCGACTAGCCGCAGATAGTTGGATAAATATTGGCTAGCTGCCAGCCAGGACACATCAGCTACAACTACACGGCATGTCGAACAATTTTCTCCTTTTTTTTTTGCTGCTAGACTTTTGCCGGCTTGCGAAAAACTTGACTTGATGTTATTAACTTTTTCACTTCGAGCGCACAATTTGATGAGCTCTGCTATGAATGTATGAAATAATTTTTTTTTAAATATAAATGAGAACGCTCGAGATTGGCTTAGCTTCGGCAAAAAAAAAAATTGAATTAAAGGCAGCTCAATGTAAGGGAAATAAACTCATGATATAGTTGGCGATGCTTTTTGAGCAGAGGCTTAAGAAATATTGACAGCTGTGCAAAAGTTACTTGATAAGAAATTTAAGTTTAATAACAGCTGCTTCAAATACAACTGACAATGGAGATAATCAGCAGCTAGGCATAAGCTGAAACTAAAAGCGGCTTTTGATTTAAGCCCCAAAAGCCAGTCGACAAAAGCTGCTATTGGCAACCATTTCGAGCTGCTTACCACACATAGTATTTATGACACATGTATATCAGTTCATATACATAAGAATGTGTGTGTTTGTTTGTGTGTGAGTGTGTGGGTGTGTGTTGGTTAAAACCGCATGCCGGTTAATTGCACATTGGAGCCGGTTATGTTCAGATAATCGCCACATAAAGACATTTCATTATTGCCCTTTCAGTTATGGTTTATGTGTGCGAGACTGTGTGTGTGTGTGTGTATATCGTTTTTATACTAATGTTACGCACAGCAACCAACACAACAGCAACAACAATAATAATAACAATAACAACCATGTTACGCAAGTTGTGGGCTCCGAAAAGCCGAGCTGTTTGGCCTGCCCCCAGGCTCTGTCCTGGCCTTGACTTTGTGTTAGGCCTAGCAAAACATTAAAGTTTTGTGTTTTGCTTTGTTTGTTAGCCGCCTGCTTATTTGGCTAATTTATGCTACGCTTTATTGCCTGCCTTCTCGACACGCCATAACATTACGAGTTGGCCACAACTTGTTGGCAGCGAGTTGTGCCTCCAGGTGGTTGCATGTGCCACGGGGCGTATGAGTGTGCCCCCGTCCCTATATTGTCTTTGCCTCGAAGGTGTTTGCCAGGCTTGCGCATTATGATTCATTGTTGGTTTTGGGCCAACAGTCAAAAGGTAGCCAATTCAAAAGATTTATTAGGCCCACATAATGAAGTTCTTTAGCCAAGTTAATGATTCTGCAGTTAAACGAACGCAGGCAGCAGCTGCTTCTTCTGTTGTCAGCGTTTATTAATGAATGGGCAAGGCAGCAAAATGATGTGTAGACTAGCACAAATAGACAAGAAAACATAAATTAATAAAGAAGAGATGAAATACTGTTTATAACATAATTAAATGTTTCATTCCAGTTTGATTGAGTCAAAGATTCGCATTCACATTGTGTCAACACAATCTGACCTGAAACTGATTGACAGACGTGGCGTGTAAGACCTGTGAGCAATCCCTTCAAGCAGATGGTTTTACTAAGTACCTGTTGCAGCAACACATTCCATTTTGGGAACAAGCGTTTTATCCTCTCAAGCAGCTCTATTCATTTACCAGACCCTTTGCCTGTTTGCGCACATCAGAGGCTCAATTTGTCAGCAAGTGCGCGTCGGGCACTGCAACAGACACTTTACACCGACCCAGCCAAATCAGCTAAGGCAGGCCTTAACAATGCTTTTTATACCCCGTACACATTAAAAATTGATGGCAAGCGGGTATAACAAAGTAGCCAAAGTGCATGTAACACCCAGCAACGTATAAAGCATATTTTCCATCAGAATCATCATTTGGATCGATATATATGCAAATTGCCTATGCTAATATATATCTAAATACTATTATGCCTATATAGATGAGATCTGCCTACAAGGTATCTGCTAGACGTGCATTCAGCCCACACGAGCATTGTTGCTACCTTTCGCTTAAGCCCCAAGCCCAAATGGGACTGCGGCATACGAGGCGTATGTGCAATTTACTAACTCAGACAGCTCGGCTGGCTAAATGATGGCAATGTGTGTGTGTTGCAAGAGGTGAGTGAGTGTGCGTGCAAGTGAGTGTGCGTGCAAGTGTGTGTGTCTGTGGGTGTTTTCTGTGTGTGGGGGCTGGCAGACAAATTATGCAAATATGCGTGGCATATGAGCAGGCAATATTACGCATACGCCGAGTGCGCCATTAACCTCCCATGTGGGCGTCGTTGGGGGCGTCGTTGGGTTGTGTTTTTGTGCCTAATCAAAAATGCTCTAAGAAAATCGCACACACTGCGATTATAAGTCGTTACTGCTGCTATTTGAATACACAAGATTGCAACACTTTTTTAAGGGCATGAACCTATACCGAGGACAGTCTCAAAAGTAAAAAATTCCTTTAAATTTTAATTCCTACGTGTTTTTTGTAAGCTGATCTTGTTTTGATTTCAATTAAATACATAAAAACATATATAAGTAAATCAGCAAGAGTAGCAGAAAGAAAGAGAGAGAGAGTCAAGAGAATCAACTAGAGGGAGAGTAGGAAGGGAAATAATTGTTATTAGATTTTCAACACAACTTCTTAATATAATAATTATATCTTAAGCATGAAAGCTGGTAAGCCTTATTTGAATTCATGAGAATCGCATAGTAGGGCGATATTTAAATACGTTTTTCTGCGTTAAATTTTCAATGCAGCGGAAAGTAAGCTTGGTCTGTGTGTTGGTAGAGGAGAACAGACGTGCAGGGTATTACCTATCTTGCCCGATCCATGATCTTATCAGTAAATTTTCAGCATATATTTTTCACAAATTTTCGACTGAGTTGGCATTTTCAAAATCGAAACACATCAGTTAAATATCGTGGTTGTACCTTCCGAAAAGTTTGCACACGTCCCAATTTATATATTTTTTCTGCTTTGAATATGAGTTTTAAGGCAATCGGATGGAAAGCAAAATATATTCATGCCGTTTTCCATTGTGTAAAGATTGACGAAATTGAAGTACGGAATACGTCTTGGGAACTAACCGTAACCAGAACGTATAAGGGAGGCGTGTACTAGTATTTCGTCGTGTTGTTTATTTTATTTGGCTCATGCGAGAAATTCAAAAATTGTCGGATTTCCTGTTACCAACACATATCACACGCTCACACACACGAGTGCTTCTGTCGGCGTACGAGTGTGCGCGTGTGTATGCGTGTGTGTGTTCACTAGTCAAGTGGCTTGGGACTGAGTTGGTTTTTTGGGTGTTGGATACGCTACTGTTAGCCGCCGTGTCGCTCGTTTGGCGCGTGTTTACAAATTTAAAAATTTGTTTGTGTTTACTTGCCCTTGCCGGGGAATCTGTGGCACGGTGGGCGGCACGGTCTGGCACGAGACGGTGTCGTGGCATTAAACGCGAATTGTCATAACTCTGCGTGTGCTCGTGACTTTTCAAGAAATTGTTTTATGCCCCAGCTCGAGCCCCACTCAAGCGGTAAAGAGGTGTCATGACATTGTCTTTACCTACGTAATAAATGGTTTCATTTAATCAAAGACTTTTATGGGACGCGCTTCTAGGATCTATGCAAAGCACAGCCATTTCTGGCACGGTTAAGTAAACTTTATCCTGCGGTTGACATAAATCAACATTAAAATAGGCTCAAGCTGATGAAAGGCACTTTCACTTCGTACTTCGCATAGATAAATGTGAGCTGAAAATTTTCATGAGTCGTAAAAGTTAGTTAAGTTTCTTTGCCAAAACAGAATTTGTATGGATGAGCCTGAAGCACAGCGCTGAGTCATGCTAATTGGAAGATGCGCGGCGTATTGCTCCCAGCTCAGTATGAAGCTCAAGGCAAATGTTAAATGGCCTAAAATGAGTCAAGTCATTTAACAACTAAAAATTCACTTGAGAACACTTTGGCAAAACATCAATTTTTCGTTCAAATGCATTGTCTATTTTAAGGGCTGGACCACAACCATAACAAAATCACCTTCCACATTCGGGCAGGCGAATCAAATTTATCTAAGCCTCGAATTCAACCACAATAAGTTCTGTGTAGTTCAACATAAACATAAGACCTCAGAAATAGGCAAAACAAACAAAGATGCCAACGATTTGATACCCTAGACAAACAAGCATTTGCCTGTCAGCTTACTGTTAGAGAGAAGAGATTGTTTAGCATAGAACGAACCACTTGATAGCGCGTATATACCCGGCTTGTGCGCTCTGTTAGGGTATCATAAGAAAGAACTTTGCGACAACAAAAACTTTATCTATCTGTGTCGCAGTCTAAGCTCTAACACAGAGGATGAGACACAAAATAATTTGCCACAAACTAAATTGCATCATAGCTGGGCAAGGGGTAAAAACACAAGGACAATAGGGTATGTCAGTCCTAACTGAAAATGTCAACTAACGTCTGCCCTATCTAGCAGTTCTTTCACTCCCTCGCCCCCGCCCCCTCTCGCTCTCTCTCGTTCTCTCAGTCTTTACCCCTGTTTGGCTTTTGAGCAAGTTTTGGGCAAATGCAAAGTTTGGTTGTAGGCAACTTTTTGGTAACCGCTAAAATGACTTGCAGCGTCTTTTTAGGTTTTCGCTTGATGAGGCACGGACAGAGAGAGGGGGGAGGGGGGAGGGGGGGGGGAATGCAACACACAGCACTCTGTGCCACATTAAAGTCCACTTAGCCTAATTGCAGTCGCAAAGCTGAAACTTTTGGCTGTCAGCTTTAAGACGTGCAACGCGAATTTAATAACATATTATTATGTGCCCGTCGTCCAAAAACTAAAAGCAATTAAAGCTCCTTGTCAACAGCTGCTTCCAGCGTATTTTTCTTCCACTTCCACTCTTAATCCCACTCCCACTCCCCTAGGCAGTTTCCTCTCTGTCATACTTTGCACTCTTGACTTTCTCTGGCTCTCTATTTGCGCAACGCATAAAATTTGACTGATTAAGTGCCGGGAGGAAGTCAAGTGGGTTTTACTGGGACTTGAGCTTGAGCTTGAGCTGAAGCAGTGTGTCTGCAAGATGGGCGACTTTCAGTGCAGCTGCAGGCAATTGTCGTCTAACAAAAAGTTTTCTTTGCCATCTGCTAGTCTTTTACCCTGCAGTCAATAGCTGACAAGGTATGTGCGCTAAAGGTGTCAAAAATTAGCTGAGTACTTGTAAATGTAGGCTGTCTTACCCAGGAGTAGTACGAGAGGGACTAGAGAATTTCTTAAAATTAACTAACAGATAAATATTTATGGCATTTAATATTTGTAATAAAATAAAGAGGAACTCTTTTCCTGTGTCTATAAACTGAAAGTTAGAGTATAGATAAAAAAATTACATTCTTAATCCCAGATAATTAAGGAGAAGATAAATGTCCATTCTATTAAACTGCCCGCAAAATGATGTGGATCGTAAAATATCAGTTAGCATTTCTTTATCTTTGCAGAGTTCGATCAAATATAAAAGTCAGTCATGAGTACACAAAAAAAAAGTGGTTTCCTGATGCGTTTGCGCATATTCTATATAAATTTGATACTTGTAATATCATAGCTAAACATTGATAATTTGCATTTCGCACTCTGGGGTAACTCGTAGTCAATCACTGTGAGGTTTTGCCGTTTTCGTGGGCTTCTTCTTCTTCTGTTTTCATGTAGGCCACGTGATATTCGCTTTTTGTTTTAGCCTCATCTCGTTTTATTGCCGATGCCTGGGCGGGCATCGTTTGGACAGCTGTTGAGGCCATTTGATGTTGCCGCCAACAATTGCGGGTTCAATGTGTCTCGTCCTGTCATTTGATGACCTCCTCCACCACTGAGCATCTTTTACGACTGTGCGGGGAGTGTAGCTAAAGATGTAGTGCGTATTGAAAGATAATGAAATCAATCAAATTCAACATCTTCAACGGAATACCGTAAAGAATTGGAATTCCTTTGGGATACTATCCAATTTTGACTCTGTGTAAATATTATACAGCAGAGTACAAAATGACACTAAAGTAGATGCTAATTGTTGATATTGATATTCAATTTTTTGCTTTCCGTGATTTAACGAAGAGCAGAACTAACCACAGTTGAATGTGTATTGTAGATAGAGATTGAAATCCAAAAGTCAGGCCAACAGAACATAATAAAACACATCCCAAAACTTCTACCGAAATGTAATTTCATTATTTAATTTAACATTTATTTGGAAGATTATTTATTTTTTATTTACTTACTTTTATTAGCGTACAGCTTTAGCGCTGCACTCATCCCTGAGATGGTGGCATAACATCTTCCAAGTTCTCCCCTCCTGCCAATACGCTTATTGTCAAGGCAAAGATTAGGAGAATGAAATATTTCATATTTAACAAAGGCAACTAAATGTGTTCTAAGTCTCAATTCTCTGATGAGTTGATATTTAAAGGCCAGTTGAGAAGTGCACCAAGCGGAAAACACTTTTAGCTATGTTTGCATAATAATACATATCGAATCGTTTATTTAAAATTGCACTATGGAAGTGTGAAAAAATATTTCCGAGCATGGTTAAATCTAATCAAAAATGGCTAATTGGGTTATATAATAAAATTGTGCCACAGCATGTAACTGCCATATCGAGTATACAGGCTTGACCAGCTTCAATATCATATCAATATGATGAGCTGTGGGTAGCTCATCTCGAATTGGTTTAGCAAGAAGGACATCTCAATTGCAATCGCTAGCTATCGTCATTTAATGCCGCGTGCCATATAAAAATTAACATATATTATGAAATTCCTGCACAAATATCCAATCAATAATGTAGTGTACCATTGCTGGGATCAGGCGACCGGCAATAGCCGGAGTCAAAGCCGGAGCCAGAGCCGGAGTCAGAGTCGGAGCCGTAGCCAAAGCCAATGCCAAAGCCGTGGCAAATTAAGTATGCATACGTATTCAAATTACACGGCGCGCGAGGCTCAGGCACAAATATTTATACACACACACACTGGGATGGATATTTGGTATGCCCAGGAGAGAGATTTTTGGTTTTTCCAGGCCAGCGCCCGTCGCTTGGTATTGGTTAAGGCGCATCATTAAAGCCCCTGCTTGGATATACTCCCTGGCAGCGCTGCGTGTCTGGCCGCCCTTTTGTTTTTGTTCCAATTTTTGCCAAAGAAACTGAAAACAAATATTGCCACTGCGATAACAACAACAACAAGAGTAACAACAAAAGCAGCAAGAAAATAGAAGAAATTATGGTAAGCATAAAAATAAATTAATGGCTCTGCGTGTGGTGAGCAAGGACAAAGCGACGCCTAATAGACCCAATGTTTCAATGGGGGGGTTTTAATTAGTTCAAGCCCCTCCGACCCCCTCTTCCGTCCAGCTAACCAATCGCCGAATTCCGTTGCCACATTTATTTGGCTTTTATAATTTAGTATGCGTAATTTCCTCGCCTCGCTATTTCATACGTGAATATTTAATTTCCTTTTCCATCTCGCTCTTTCGCCAATTTTTGTCTTTTTGTCCTTTTCTCTTTTTCGGAATTTGATTTTTGTCCTGCTCGCATTTTATTTTATTATTTATTGTTTGGCATTTCATTGCCAAGACTTTTATGTTTATGACTTGAGTTGAGCTGCGTTGAGTTGAGTGCAGATTGTTATAAAATGCTGCCACAACTCGAGGCGCTCGGAAGGGCGCTAAGAGGTTATCCAAATACAAAAAAAGTAGACTTTATGTTCCTTCCGTTATTGTGCTCTAGATGGCATAAATATAAAGCGCCTGCTTATAAGCCAGAATATTTTGTAGCCTAAGTGAACATTGGCAAACACATTTCACGCAAAATTGGCACATTATGATTCCTTTAATATTCACTTTTTTACGCGTATGTATCGAGATTTTAATATTAAATCTGCAGTTTTATAGAGAGAAGGCTGCAAACCATTCTTAATAGTTGCATTAGTTTGCACTTTAGCTTCGAATATTTGAATACGGATAATTAAATGCTAGTTTTGTAGCTTTAGAATTTAAAATAAAATCTAATTAAATAAATGTTTATATAAACATGGGTACAAACCAACTAAGCACTCACATTTAAAAGTGGAAGAATGCTAACGATGTTAAAACCCTGAACCCCTTAAAAATGGGTAGAACGGGTGTAATGTACTTGTGAAAATGTATGTAACAGGCAAAGGGAAGCATCTCCGATCGCATAAAATATATATTTTCTTGATCAGTATCAATAGCCGAGTCGATCTGGCCATGTCCGTTGACCTTGGGTACTCATAGTGCCCGCTTAGTACGACTAGAATTCCGATAATCGAAAGTCTGCCCCGTTTCCAAGCAATCGATTAAAACCGATTTGGAAATCCTTTTTCTTGGGTCTTAAGAGCTAGAGTCACTAAACTTGACATGTAGCTTCTAAAATAGTATTTACAGATGAATTATCTTTCGTTTTATAGCTAATTCTCAACGATTTCCAGAGCTACGCCAAATTAATTTGATAATCAGTTTTTTTTAACATCTGAAGTTTATAGCTAAATATATTCTAAGTTTAAGATAATCCTTCTATTTCCATTGCTTACCAATTTATGTGTTTTATTTTAATATAATTTGTTGCTCATCTATTTATCTGGGCTTTTATCTTGATTTTACGGCCATAAAGAAGGCAACTTTAGAACTGTCTAAAAGATTTTCCCTAGTCAAGAACTAAGACTAACAAACGAGATTTAGATTTCGCCAATAATTAATTCTCATTCAAATCGTTTTAAGTTTTAAGAGCCTCTTTCTCAGTTTCTACAGTTTTGTTGATGTAATCCTTTAAGGATTTCCGCCATTGACAGAGCAAAAGTTTTTCGGTTGGATTTTTATTGGTAGCAGAACTGCGTACAAAGTGCCACGATTTCCATTCTAAAGTTGAACGCATTGGCAACAATTCGAGGCCACCGAGGTTTATGGCCGCAGGAGAAACTTAAATAAAGTGGCATTACTTGTTGGACTGCCATCTACCAGCTGCATGGCTGCAGTTGGGGTGGATCTCAGCACTTAGCCGGGGCAGTCAATCTTCGTGCGATTTGCATATTCATTTTGCATTACTTTGTCACCAGTTTCGAGAGGAGTGCTTCAACTTGCCCCGCCGCTGCCCGATTGGATGGCCAGCTGCGGCAACTCGAGTGGAAAAGTTAACCCGAAATGCAGCAGATATTGCTTTTCAGTTTTATGATTCGCCTCGAAACATTTTGCCCGACTCAGTTCTGGCATCGAAATTTGCCAGCACGGCTAATGCCCAATCTGAATAATTAAAACGAACGACTTCATTTGGAAAGGGGCGAAAAGGGGCGCATTGCTGTGAGCCTTAGGCCAGTTTCTGGCACTTACAACTTAATTGCCAGCAAAGTTTGCCGAAACAAAAATATTATTTTATGTGTGCCCCCCATCGAAATTAAGAAAACTTTGCTTAGCGTTTGACGTCGCCAGCTCAGTGGCAATGGCTACAACAGGAGGCCTAAAATGAGGCGGCTCCGACAACTAATGAGCGTATTGTTTGCCAGATAAACGTCATGGGTGGGCGTGGCCGGATACGCGGGGTAGCTGCAAGCGGAACAGGAAATAGCTGTTGTTGTCGAGGGCAGTTCGGGTATTTGCAAAAAGGGTTGAAAAGCCTTGAAAACTTTTGCCAGCGTTTACTGCTTATGGGCATGGATTATAGATTGCTCGGGTTCTCATTGGAACTTGTTGTTGTTGTTGTGATTCTTAAATATTGCTTTACATAAATACAAATGAGTATTGCTTTAAATATATATTAATTTTTAGACCAAGTGCATTTACTAGCATAGCAAGTGCTTAGCCCAAAAGAAATCATAAATTATAATTCCCAAATAGTTTTGGCACAGAGCCACAAGACTAAATTGGAAGTCGCTGGTTCAAATTATAGAGTGTGCTCTCGCAATATGGACACCTTCATATTTACTATATCTGACAGCCTGGTATTTTCTTTTTTCACATATACATATATATTTGTTTATAGAGTAGAATGCATAACTAGTCATTCATTAATGTTCAAACTAAATATTCTTTATTAAATAGGTATATTCAAAAACAACCTCTTCCTGGCCAATATATATAAGAAAGAAGATAGACATAAGAATTAACATTCGGCTTTCAACCAACATCGAACTAATCTCGTTCTTGTTAAGCTTCTTAAGTGTGTACTTAATTGTCCAACTTGATGCAAAAATTACTTTAACAGAAGATTTTTGCCGTGAATTTTTAAAATGTTTTTGAGCTTTGCTTTGCGTTTGCTTTAAAGTGCAACAAAATGGAATGTAATTAAATTTTTGGCAATTCGTTTAATTGAGTTTTAAGCCGCAACTTGTGGGCCGAAATTAAAATTTTCAGTGTGCCGTCCTCAGCTCTATCTCTGTCTCTATCACATTATCTGTCTGCCTCTCTTTCTCTCCCTCTGTGTCTCTAGTTGGTTTGAGTCCGCCTCAAGTTGGCTTCAATTCATTTAATTTTTTTTGCGGCTTAAGCGTTTTCATCGCACATTTTACGGCCACTCCCGACGACTGTTTGCGCTGTAATTAAGTGCGTCTAATTTGTGTTAAGCGCTGCGCCACTTGAGCATTGCCATTTTTGTTGCTGCTCCTGTGCCGCACTCGTCCTGTGCTTAAGCACATTTCCACGTGTAGGCTTTAAAGGATGCGACTGCCGTTGGCAAAGTCAAACTGCCGTTAAATTGCCGCCTTCGCGCAAGGCCGTTGGGATTTTTTTTGTCAACATTTTTGTGAGTGATTTCTGTGCGTGTTTTGGGCAGTTTTCCGTTGCCTCCTATAGCATCGGCAGGAGTTACACGGTTGAAGAAATGTTTAAAAATGTTTGATTGAACACGGAACTCGATTCAAGTAAAATCCGCAAATGGAATTCGCTTTGGTTGGGTTGTAAGAACCATCAAAACTGTTGCTGACAACTTGGCATGGGTGGCAGGTAAAACTTTTACTTCACTTGTCACTCAATTATTATTTCAACTCGATTTGAATTAATTGGCCACAATTTAATTGGATTTCATTTTATTGCATTTCGATGCAATTGCCCAAAAACATATTTGCTTATTGTCTGGTACAAGCGTTTATTTAACCTATTAGCAAGTCAAGCAAAAACAATAAAGTGCATTTTTGAATAGCTTAAAACTTAGACAGATGAAAATTAAAATGTCTGCAAGTTTTATGATACGATTTAGGTGAGAATGACAGTTAAATTCTTGCTTGCTCTTGGACTAAGACCAATCTTAGTCGAAGGTTTTGTTATATTTTCTTAAAACTCATAAACTCTGTAGCCAAGAAATAAATTTTGTATAATCTTGTATTATCGCAGGTTAATGGACCGCTTTAATAGAGATGCAGTACATATTCATCCATTAACTTAGCTGTAGAGTCGAGCAAAAGGCGTGCCATCCTATTCTAAATTTCTTTTTATTACAACGTCCTGTTTAATTACCCAAATCCCCTGTGAAGCATAAGCACTAATTAACGCTTAAGCTTGAGCTACTTACCCAGGTCCTTGGCAATTGTATTTAAAACTAAAATTTTCTTTCACTCTGCTCTTTCACCTTTCACTTGTGGTTCACCTTTTGCATCAACAAAAAATGCTTTAAGATAAGTTTTTCGACCCGAATAGCATGCACCGTTATGCACTTTGCCGGCAATAGTATGCCGTACCGTTAGATCGGCGCTTTTTACTTGGCGCTCAAAAGTAGGCAACGGGTTTTATATGATTTTACGTTCTATCTTGCTCTCTTTTACCAACACTCTCACACACACACGCCGATAGCTGCTGCTGCTGCTGCTGCTGCGTTGGCAACGCGTACGAAACGGCAACTGCTTTGCGTTTTATCAGCGCGCCAGTATTTAAGGCCAGACTGCGAAAGCTTTCGGCGTGGAGCTTTCACGAGAGCGCACTCGTTAGTTTTCGACCAATTTTGGCATCCGTTTCGACCAATTTGCTATTGGCCATTTGGCCACTAGATTCTTGCTTGCCGCCAATTGTTTTGAAGGCAACAAATCGAAGCCACAGCGAAACCAACACATGGTTTATTTCCAGCTTCAGTCTGGACAGGCTTGCCTCTATTTTGTGGCCTTTTTTTTGTCCATACGTTAAGGAAGGTGGTAAAAAAACTGCATGCAAATTATTTGGCTCTCATAATTTATGGTCTACTGTCAGCTAAGCGAATAAATTACAATTTATCTTCGGAGTTGCCGTTCGGTTGGTCCAGCTTCTTGAAAGTTGCAAGTGCACTTGCGATAAGTTTTTTTTTTATTTTGGCAGAGTATTTTGTATGCTTACTTTAGTGTGTTCGCAATGCGTCTTGATATACACAATTATATCAAATTTTAAATTTATATATTGGGCTGTCTCCAAGTCCACATTATATCAAACAATAATAGATACCACACTCTAGTCGCATACCTATAAACAGTTGCTGGACTTCAGAAAGTGCATATAAATGTCTACACAAAAGTCAACGTCTGCCTTTGTACAGTTTTTTTTTCTTAAAACGGAAACGGAAATGCCAGCAGTAGCACTAGCACAAAAAAGGCATGCCAATAGGGCTGCCGGGCACTTGGGGGACTCGAGCGTGGACCATGTTGCTCGGAGCACTGTTTTCCTACTTTTGACTATTTGCTGTATGTAAATTGCAGAAACCTTTTACAAAGAGCAAATATAAATATCGATTAGACAATCTCCAACTACTATCTGACAGGCTGACAAGGACTCAAAGACGGCATTGAACTTGTCTACACACACAATAGCCAAACACTTGCCCCTCCGCAGCTGACGTCCAACTTGCATGTCGTGTTCAAAAGTTGCGCTAACCTTTGCATGATTTAATTAATTGTAGCATACTTTTGTGCGCCGACCAAAAACTTCACACCTGAATGCACAACAGCAGCCCCCGAGCATTTGCTGAGTGCTGTGAAACGTTTGCCACTTTTGCATTCACAGCTTGGTGCGCTTGTGTGTGTGTAAGTGTGTGTGAGTGTCTATGAGTGTGCATGTGTGGTAATGGCCGTAGTGCCCGACTAGTTGTTGGAAAAGTTTGCAAGGGTTCTCAGCTTGCGGTTTTTTTGTTTTTTGTTTTTTATTTTTTGGTTTTTTTTTTGGGTTCGAAATGAATGTCTCAATTCATTTTACGCTACAGTGCGTCCCAAGTGGAGCGAGCCATGCAAAAAGGACTGCGGGCTTGGGTTAACATTCAGATTCAGTTCAGCATGCGTAGGGGCCAATTTTCGGGGGCAGGGCTTGGCGAAAAGTGCAAGCGTCGCAGAACAGTCTTTGCCGCCCGGCATCATTACAATTTGTTGATTTGCTTCGTTAAACAGCAAACAACAGTCGAAAAAAACGAAAAAGAAAGGCACGCGAAAGGATAAAGTTGAAATGAAGACGACGACAACAGCGTTGACGACTTGGCAGAGGAAGCAGCAGCAGGAGCATAAGAACAAGCAGCAGCAGTCAGCCTCAGGCAAAGCCGGCTCCGGCCACTGGCTGCTCTTTGTAGTTATTGCTCTCTGTTTCTTTTCTATACCCTTGAAAATGGCTCTCATGCAAATGGGTTGCACAGCCTTAAGGTATCTGTCTGTCAGCTATTAACCTAGGGACCTCTGAGGCAATAAAAGCTGGAGACAAGGCAAGTTATCTGAAGCTCACGCCGATTATCCACAAGCAATAAAGGTCGACTTTAAGATTGGGTTCTTTGAGCACAGCTCGGAGCTTATAAGAACTATTAATACAAAATGGCATATAGCCTTTCGTTTATTTAGTAGAAGTCCAGACTATTTCCCATTTTAAACCTTCTTTCCAGTATTAAAATTAATTATAATAAATGTAAAGATGAATGCCATATTAAAATCGTACTTTCAAGTAGAAGCTGGGCGCTACAGAGTATCTTTTGTCCGGCCACAGCTGACTAGTTCACTGCTACTTGCTCATTTCGGCATTTAAAGAGCATTGCATGGCTCCTTATTTGCTCAGAAAATAAAAACCGACATAGGATGCCTGCCGCTGTGGCAAGGCGTTGATGTCGGCGACATTGAAGACGCCAGCTTCAAAGGCAGCGCCGCGAGCGCCTAAAATCCGCGACGCGCCACAAAGCGATGCGAGCTGATGTAGCCACTGGCTATATCTAAAGAGGGGAGCAGCAACAGAACAATTGATAGAGAGTGGGAGGGGGGGGGAGGGGGGGGAAACAGCAGATTGGTGGCAGTTTGCCAAAGCAATCATGACTCTTAGACAACAACAAGACAAGATGTAAGAGGATGCCAAAGTGGCGATGGCTACTCTAGGAGGGCATTGCGTGAGGAAAGACAATTTGGTTATATTTTTTGGCCAGTTGCAAGTATTTTGTGTTAGAGTAAATTTCTGAATAGCGATACGAGATTGCATTTGAGCGCAAAGTTTATTTAAAATTCAATTTTTCTATCCCTTTAGAGCTATATCAACAACTCCTTTCGCTTGGACGAGCATCATTCGAAAATATCAACTATTTGATGCTTTTTTTGTAGACACACCTCGTCCTCGTCCTGTGGCTGAAATATATACGCTGCTTAAGAAGCGGAAACAAAGAGCAATGTCCACATGACTTCTACCCTACACAAACAAGCGCCATTTCGGCCAGCAGAAGTTCACTTCAACATAATTCAATTTAAATTATTTCTATTTTTGGTTTACTCGCTTCTCATTTCATATAATATTCTAAATCTCTTTATCAATTTAAGAAGTGTGCAGCCTTTTCCTTGGCTTACGCTCACTTTTGTTTTAAATTGTTTTCGTTCTTTTTTAACGTCGCGTGCGTTGACCCTCTGCCACACACAATTAGATTTATTTGCAAATTATAACTTAAATTGCCACATGGCCAAACAGATTTTTTTATGGCCGAGTTGTTGGCGCCGCAGTTTATGCCATGAAAACGGTGCAAGTTGCCAGTTGGCCTGCGGCCATAATTCAAAGCATACTTTTGGGCGGCCCGCAAAGCAAGCGCTTTATAATTAGCATTTAATATCAGCCGACTTCATTCTTTTTTATCAGGCAAAAAAGGCTCATTGGCCGGCTCATTAAATTAGTTAACGG
Source organism: Drosophila montana (assembly GCF_035044405.1). Classification (NCBI taxonomy): domain Eukaryota; kingdom Metazoa; phylum Arthropoda; class Insecta; order Diptera; family Drosophilidae; genus Drosophila; species Drosophila montana. Next base: position 1,332,725 of record NW_026998098.1, on the reverse strand, counting down.
ATGTGCGGCTGATCATAATTATGTGTATGTAAGTTAATAGCCTTTTTCGAGTTAGGTCTGGGCAATTTCGGGCCGGCCATAATCACAGTACATTATAAATATAAATTACTCGATTTACAAATATGTGAATTTATGAATTTCATCGCAACTGCTCGACAATTATTAACTGCTGTGGCAGATAAACATTCAAGTTGATTGATGCGCAATTACAAATTACATTCCATGGTTTTAAATGTCACGACCGCCCGTTTATTTCAGATCCAGTGCCTAATGTTGACCGTTGCCAGGTATATCAAACGCGCGGAAAGGAACAGACTTGTTAATTGGTTTGTCGTGGAGCAAAAGCTTTTAGAACTGTTAGCGCTGTTCGCTATGAGGAGAAAATCCAAGCTCAGGTGTATTGAATGGGAGAGGCCTGCAACCGGAAGAAACATTGCTGCTCTACTTAACAATCAATCAAAAGTTTTAAAACAATTGGCTGTTCTTGAATAACACCAAAACTTTTAGGTAATCTACAACCCATTTTCTTTGTTATGTGATAAAAGCAATTAATTAAGTATTAGTTGACAGTAAAGAGATAAACTTTTGGTATGCTTTAAAATAATAATAATAAAAACGATAAAGCAAAGATATCCGCGGCATGCCGAAGATTTAATAACCTCCTTGTAGACATTTCCCTTTTGCGGATATATGAGTATAGTGCAGATCGAAAATGCTGAGTTTGTTGAAATATCTTTGAAAACAGAATATTTTGCCTCCACCGATCTTTCCAATAGCAGCTACATGATATAATGGTCTGATGTTAATAAGTTTTTGCATATATATGAGGATCATAATGAAACCAATAAATCCCGAGTTTGGTCAAGTTATCTTAATATAAAAAAAGGTTTCCATACCAGAACCAACTTTTCGACGGATCGTTCCTATGGTAGCTATATGATATAGTTGTCCGATCCGGCCGGGTTCAACACATGTACTGCCTGCAAGAGAAAGACGGACCTATGCAAATAGCTTTTAGACTGAGACACTAGTTCGCATGGTAACAGACAGACGGACAGATGGACAGACGGACGGATGGACAGATGGACAGACGGACGTGGCTATAGCAACTCGGCTGTTGATGCTGATCTAGATTATATATTCTTTATTGAGTCGAAGATATACATACGTATATATATTCATACTTCATGACAAACTTATAATACCCTCTACAAGGGTATAAATATTGATTGATTGATTTGGTGTTCGTTCTTCAATAATCAAAAACTGCAACGTTGTCCACAATAAATATCTTTTTTTATTTATTATTAATTACTTTTTATTTCACTGTCAATTTTGAGGGTTATAATCAGTATGTGCCACTGGCAACACATTTTACTTGCAATTACCAGCCTTATCTGCGGTTCGAACCCGAAGCTGTTACTAGAGCATGGCTGGGTCAACACTTCTTTTTATCACTTCCAAGCAAAGATTGCAGTAAAGCTTTTGACTTTACAAATTGTTAAATACATGAATTTATACATTACATATGCAAAAGTTTGGGTTGTGCCTTGCGGAATCTGTCACGTAAATAAAAAACGATTTAACAACGATTTGTGAGTTTTTACACCCATTCACAAAACTCTGGACGAGTTGCAGCCAAATACATTTATGATCAAGTCAGGTTCACGCTCAGTTTTTCCACTTTTCATCTTCCGGATTTTCGTCCAATGGCAGCAACTTTTCTCGATTAGCACATATCTCTCCGATTTCTGCAACAATTCGTCAGTTTGTAATTTCGACGGTGCGTCAATTCGCCAATTCGACAGTTAACCAATTCGGTGCTGTAACAACGTCAGCGGCGAGTGCTATTATTATTATTAATGTTGTTGTTGCTGTTGTTGTTGTTGTTGTGGTTGTGTCTGTTTTGGCCGGGCGCATAATATTTTGTTTCGTTCGTGATCGGCATTGGGCTGAGCAAATTTTGAGTTCAGTTTGTGGCCAGCGCGCGAGCGAACGACACACGGCGCGGATAAGCGACAGCTAGAGCGAGTCGGTGCGAACGTAGTGAGAGTGAGAGCGGAAATGGCATTCGAAATTATTTCAAATAAAAATCAATTCGGGTTCGAGCAGAGTACATAGGCCGGCGGGGCGGCGGTTTTGGCTAATAAACAGTTTGTCAATAAACAAACCATTTGCATATTCGCACTATTCAATTAAGTGAAATTAATTGATTCTGCTTGAAATTAATAAACAAACACAGTTGAAAAATCTGTGGCTATTGTTTATGTGAAAGTAATCTTTTTTTTTTTAAATTAATTACAGTTTGCCAGGCTTATGTCTTTAATTAAATACCAAATACAAAGTGCACAAAATTGGTCGCATACAAAAATATTTTACTGTGAACTCAACTTTTGATGGTCATGGTCGTGAATTTTATGCGAAATGCGTGCGATTTGGCTTGTCCACTGAGATTTGTGAATTATGCAATAGTAAGGAAAAAATTTAATTGACCATTTAAATGTAATTGTTTGAAATAGCAGCTGCCATTTGTCAATGCTGATGAATTTTCAATTTTTTCCGTAGTTTTTTTTATATTTAGCACTTTTATAGCTGAGCATTGATTGCTGGGCATGAAAGTGTTCAATGCGATCTGTGAGATTGTAAATTTAGAAATGTTTCTGGCTCAGATTTATCTGAATATAATATAAGCACAGCAATTGATTTATTTCTATTATTATTTTAGTGTAATTACATTCGTGTTCGTTTGTGAACAAATGTTAGTTAGCAGCTGCCAGTCATGAGAGTTATTTTACTATTATTAATTTTGTTAGCATTTTTTTTGGAATGCAGCTCAAGTAAGACCTTTTCCTTATTCAAGAGCGATATGATACGTAAAACAAATGGATGTTTCGCTGTTATATTTAGCACATTTTTGCGCACAATCTCCTGCTGTGGCCAGCTTGATATAAGATTCCCTTGAATTTTCTTTTAAATTCCCAAATTTCTAAGCATGTGTGTGAGAGGGTGAGGGCGAATTGTGGCCACACAATAATCGAAATTCGATTTTGTGGTGCGTTTTGTGATTTCGATTACCGCTGCGAATAACTTTTGCTCAAGTTCGAAGAAAATTGCCAAACATTTTACTTCAGTTCGAGTACGCGCATTTATAATTTCATTTTATTTTCTGTATTTTTTGGCATAGTGCGAGGTCGTGTATCGTTTTGCTTTGCTGTGCTTTTCATTATTTACTCTTTCAGCCTTTTAAATTTTTTTGTGTTTGTTTTGTCTCTTGTATCGTGTGTGTTATTTGAAATATTTGAAAGCCCCAAGCAGAGCGCAAAAAGTTGGTACATGTCGAGGGGCAGCGACCGCAGCGAGGGACAAAGCTGCGACTGCTGAAGAAGACGCTGATGAAGACTTGTCATGGGTTTTTTGTTAATCTCGCTTGCGGCATAGTCGGGGAAATAAAGGTGTATTTCAACTGACATAGTATTACCGAGCAGGCAAAGCAAATAAGTACTTCACGGTATTAAAACTTGTTGGCTTATTTCATTTGCCCGCTAAGTGGGCCAAAAACGCGTTGCAAAACTTTTCCATCTTGGCAAAAAAATATTTTTAAATTTTTAACAAGCTTTTAAAGCGTTCATTGTTGCCCAAAACTTGCTCAATGTCTAAAAGGGAGTATTTTTCACATCAGCTTTCGCGTTTATATGCTCTATTTAACTGTAAATAATGAATTTATGTCCAATTTTTGACGGCATCTAATCATTTTAAGGTCGGTTTGGCACGTCTTGCTCCAGTTAAGATATTCAATAAATTTCTATCCACTTAACAGTTGGGCTTTGCGGTTTTAAGCAGCCATAAATTTATTAGCATTAAATAATTTTTTTAAATTTGTTTTATAGGTCGATTTCTTGTCTATTAAAACTTGATTTTACCAATAAAGAATAAAAGTTCATTGTGTATCTTTACTGAATATTAAAAATCAAAAAATTACAAATATTTGCATTCGTTTTTTTTTTAAAGTGCATTGTCTTAAAACTCCAAAAAAACAAAATTGAACCTTTTATTAGATCTTCAAAATTCTTTAACATTGTGCGGCCTTACTTGCATAGCTTATTTATTACCAAAATGTCTTCTTATAATTCAAATGATTACACAATTCTCACGACTATCTCCAGCGAATCGCTTGGAATTGATATCGAGAGCTGATTTAGTTCCGTACCCGTTCACGATTTAGCTTTAATTTTTCCATTATAGATAGATTTTATCAAATCGATGAGACTGCCACAATATATTGAAACTTTTTGCAAATTTAGCACGTTGGTTTTACATAGCCCCTCTTAAGTTCTTTAATGATTTATTTATATTTGTTGTAGCTGTTGTTGCTGCTGTTGTTGTTGTTGTTGCTGGTTGCGTGCGTTGGCCATTTGCAAGTTGTTAACAAATATGTGAATCAAATAATGATTTTTGTGACGTTTATTGGGGACGCTTCGTTTACGCATCAAAAACCAAAAAAAAAAGGGTGCTAAATGCCAAAATCGAGTTCTGTGCTAATTGCAAATCAAATATTTTATGGAGTTGCTGTAAATTAATCATAGAAAATTGTTAGCCAACTGGTGAAATAAATATGTTGTTCAACTGAGTTTTAACTTAGTTGCAGTGGCTGCAGCAAAGGGCGATTGCATTTCCATTGTGGCATTCGTTGATGTCACAATTCGTGCACGACTTGAAGCGCGTTTCGGCACGTTTTCTGCCAGCTGCTGTGAAGGTCGCAGACTGGGTGAAAATAACCGATTTTTCGTGTTGTTGTTTCTTTCTATCCTCTTTTTGTTTTTTTTTGCGGTGGTTATGAAGCTACTGCAACAGTTGGATATTTTAATTACAGTGACTGTCTTGACTGCCGCCGGTTTGCAAACGGACGACAAAAAAAGAGAAACAACAACAATTCATTACATAACCAGCGCAATAAGACAGACAGATACTCAAACCACATGCTATATACATATAAACATGTGTACACGCATACATATGTACACGCATACATATGCATACATGCAAGCAATGTTTAAGTATGCCCGGTCGCTTGTTGATTATGTTTTGAAACCTGTTTTTATGGGTGCCATCAGCCAGACAGAGACAGAGATGGACATTCAGTTGTAGAGTGAGTGGCTCAGACTGAGCTGCTCTCCCCCCTCTCCCTCTCTCTCTTTCTTTCTTTCTCTGGCTTAGTAGGTTGCCCTAGGCCAAGTCACGTGCCTTCTTCTCGCCCGGCTTGTTAAAAGCTCTTCAATAATTTCAGGTTCGTTTATGATTTGCATTTTTCGCCCCCCAAAATTTGATCAAGGTATTATGCATATTGCTGTTGCGTTTGTAACGCATGGTCTGTTTCGGCTCAGTGTTGTAATATTTCATATATATGTATTATAGAGTCGTTTTGCATCACTCAAGTGATGAAAGATGCGAATCTCTTCAAACACTATTTACATTGACATGAAATATTAAATTAATAAACGTTCAATTGATTCCTTGTAAAAATAATAATTAGCTCCATGCTCGTCAATTGTCTTATGAGATATATCTGTCCATATTCATTTAGATCTTGCAGGCACGTGATCAAATTGATCTCGACACTTGGACTCGGGCAGTTGATAGCAGTGCGGACAAATGACTTCCGAAAAATTATGAATCTTATCAACGTTTTTTTGCTCTACTTAGGAACCGAATGAAAAGTATGAGGAATCATACATGAAATTTAGCGAAACTTTGGAACTAATGAAATTCTCAACCTTGAGCACCTTGTTCAACAAAATATAATCTATTCAAGTAGATAAGATTTAAGTTTAGCAATTGTCTTTAATTTTAGTTTTAATACTCATTCACAAAGTGACTTGTGATTCACATTTTTGCATTATTTACTCATCGTTTAATTTTGTGCGTTTTTTTTATTTTTGAGATTTCTATTTCTTTTCGGTTTTAAATAGAGCTTGTTTCCTGGCTGTTATTCTGCATACTTAGGGCATTTGGTAGTCTAACAAGTTCCATCGAAAGGGCGACCTAGTCTAAGATTGTCTATTTGTGCCAGTCTGTTGGGCTGTCTTGAATTATTAATATGCAAAATCAATGAATAGTTTGCTGTAATTTATTATGTATGCTTCCCACTCCCTACTCCTTCCCCTATGTTTCGCGACATTATAAAGATCACATGACTATTTTAAATAAAAACGAACTGAAACGTGGACTTGTTTCTCAGTCGGCATCAGCAATTCGCGTGGTTCGTTCAGCAAATCGAACAGAAAATGGGCTTAGAAAAGGATGTAGGAACAGTTGGTTAACTGGCTAATTAGCAACAGAATTACCAGATTAAGAAATTTATAAACGAGGAAGGATTTCTGTTAACAAAAAGGATTATTAACTATACAGATGAAAGCTGAAAGTTCAGTACCTGGCTAAGGGTCATTGCTTTGCATTTGATTATCGCCATTGTCTAGACTTTTGTTTAGCATCATTTAACCAAATAAATTATTAATTGCCAAATAGCCGCAAAGCCAAGCCGCTGCAGCTCGAACTCCTGACGCGATCTTCGGTGGACATCTAGCTACGAAATTAACGTGTTCCTTGTGAAATTCGTGTGTTTCTCTTTAGGTAATTGGCATTGTAGTCTCTGGTTTTGCGACGATTTCTCCGGTGGAAGCACTCAGCACACAGCAGCGCTTGCGGGTGTATAAAATATTGTGCAAACTTTAAGATACATTTATGAGTGCTAACAGAAAGGCACCCGCACGCCGCATAAGTAGACGCATCTGTTAACACACAGGCGCCCAGTTTGTATAGTGATAAAATGTGAAGTGCGTTTAACTGAAGTGAAAGAAAGCAAACGTAAAACACGTCCGCAAAAGTCAGCAGCAAAGCCGCCAGCTGCAAACTTGCCCTAGTTCGAATTTACCATAAGTATAAACATACACACACACACACACACATACCCGCACACACTCTCAAACGGTGATAAAAAAATGAGTTCCCTCGAGGAATTTGAGCGGCTGCGGCTGCAGGAGCAGCAGGAGCAAGTCGCACTGGAACTGGAACTGCAGCGAAATCGCACCATCAGCATGCACATCCATCCAAAGCTCTCAGAGTATTATACACGTGAGTAAAACAAAAAAAAACTGAGCACAAATGAGTTCTCATTTGCATACAAAATATGAATGTGTATTTAGTTAAAAAGTCACGCGGGATGTGAACAAATAGGCTTCACGCTTGAAAACCCGGCTAGGGCATAAATGTTGTTAAGATCCTGACCTATTAGCATGTGAGCCATAGCATTATTATTTCTTAGAAAGATCAGCCTATACCTGCATTACGTATCCAGGACAACAGGACAACAAAGTTATATAGAAATTTATAAGAATGTGATACATTTTAATAAAGATATTTTTATATTTCGAGGTCATTTGTCTGTCACATTTTGTATATTGCAGAAAATGAATACATTTGTATATATGGGGCAGAAATTGAGGTCTGGTGAATAATATTTATCTTTTGCTAGTTATTTAGTTTTCCACCTTTGGTTCAATGTTAAATTAAGTTATTGACTCAGCTGATGCTTATTATCATAAAATTACTTTAAGAACATGTAGTATGAGTTATATTTTGACAATTGTTAGTTATTTATGGCTTGCTGTCTGACCTCTTAACATCTAGTTAGCAAATCAAGAAGAAAATAGAATGAAAAAAATATTTCTGAAAATAGTTTAGATTTGTATAAAGTACACACCTCTTATGCATGCCAGTTAATCTCACCCACCAAAGACTTTGTTTTCTTTGATTACCAAAGTGCCTTAAGCTAATATTGGAATAAATAATTTTGTTTAGCAAGTAAACCGTTCAAGTGAAGTGCTGCATTTAAGATAAAGATAAGTTAAAGCTAATAAAAGTATCTGGTTAATATTTAGTTATACTCTGCATGTATTTCCCCTTCACCCATGAGCTGAAGCTAATTGAAAAACCTGTTTTTTTTTTTATTTCTCATAGACATGACGGCCTTTCTCTCGCTGGCCATCTTCATAGCCGCATTGCTGACCATACTCAACATTTCCATATACCTGACGACCGTATCGCGGCTGCGACGTCATCTAAATAAACCGCTGAGGATACCCTCCATAGTGATGGTCAGTCTGTATCCGATCATATCGGTGGCTGCCCTGGTCACCATAATGGTGCCGTATTCCTGGTTCATATGCCACACGGTGATGCATGCTATGTTCATGATAGGCGGTCCGATTTTTCGCACGCTGCTCTTTCGCTACGTCGACTCGGAGCAGAACTATTTGAAGGAAACATCCGGCGAGCCAGTTACGCTGGCTACGCCCCCGTGCTGCTGTTGCTGCCTCTGCCTGCCCATGGTGGTGCCGACGAAGGCGAAGCTCTGCATCTCCCGGTACATGGTCTGGCAGATGCCCTTCTGGCAGGGCAGCATAATGCTGATCATGAACATACTCTATTATCGTGATCGGGATCTGTACCGCGAGGTGGTATTCTTCTTCATACCCTTCATCATAATGTCGATCGTATTAGGCGCCTGGTCTCTGCAAATCACGGTGCGCATGATTACCAAGCTCCGCGGCGACTATCAGCTGCGGAAGAAGATGTTCTGCCTGCAACTGGTGGTGATGCTTTGCAAGCTGCAATATCTGATACTCTACGAGCAGCTAAACTCATTCAAGCTGGGCGGTGAATATCCCATCAATCACACCATCCACAAACAGAGTAAGTATATAGAGAGGGGGATTTATTGAGCAACCTAACTAAAGATGGGCTTATTTCATTTACAGCCATCATCAATATTTTGATACTGGTCGAAATGGTTCTGGTCTCAATGCTGGCACAGAGCGCTTATCGTACGCCGATTCAAGTGCAAATCGACGAATCGAATCACAACTGAAAGGATTGTGCTTTTCAGTTGGTTAGGGGCAAGAGTTATAGCAAATGATTGTGATAATTTACAATAATAAAGACAAATTAGATTACAATAAAAAGCAGCTAAGAATTAAATTCTAAATGCATATAGAGGAGAGCGGAGGAAGTGTGGCAATTGTAGCAAGATCTTGATCGATGTGACTGATGTATATTGTCTGGATGCCCATTGCAATGGGGTTCTTTTTTGTACTCCATTTAGTTTAAAGCTCGTACGTAAATATTAGGTTCTTCATCATGCAAATATAAAGCCTTTTCTCTGTGTGTGCTATGTAAATGCTAAACAATCTTTCAGTAAGCTCTTGATGAGAACAGAGGAGAATATTAAATACTCGAAGGACTGGTGATAATGCTTCTATATAAGAATTCGGCTTAAAAGCCCAATTTAAGTTCATCTCAAGGGCATACATTTTATCTTTTTAACGACATAAATTGTAGTTTTTAAACAAATATCAACTTGATTTAGTTCATTTTAGTCGCATTTAGTTAACAATCCTTGTGCCCCGCAGTGTCACTTTTGCTGCCGTTGTAATTCAAACGAAATGGGTCGAATCTCAGTTGCCTTGTTGGCCAAATAGCCGACCACAAATCATCATGTGTTGTCCTGGGTTTTGCCTGGATAGAGTCTGTGTCCGGCTCAGCTCAGGCCTTGGGGCTCCTAGGACACGCGTGTCGCGTTTAGCTCATAATTCTCAATGGCCCCCAGGGGGAGGAGGAGGGTGTGCTTTACATTTTTCAACAAAATTGTATGCGGCTTAGGCCGAATGCCTAGGCGCCATAAAAATACAATAAATAAGTATGTTTTTTTCTTTCCGGCTAGATAGCCTTTTTCGGATAACTCAATTGCCGTCGCTCGGGCATAGCTGTGCGGGGAGCAGGGAGCAGGGAGCATGCCGACAGGCTGACACGAGCGACCAAGGGCCGAGAAACAGCAAAAACAAAAACAACAATAGCGGCAGCATCAGCAGCAACAACAATTGCGTGTTGCTGCGGCAGTGCGTTGAAATTTATGATTTATTTGAAAAGAAAGTACATTGTGCGCTGCCGAAATAAATCACACCAAAGACGCTGAGAAGAAACGAACGTCAGCCAACGAAAATCAAATAAATAATGTTAAAAATAAGTTAGACCAGACACGCAGCTTGTTTACCCTAGCAAAAATTATATTCGTATTATTTTGTAAGTAATTCAGAAATCCTTTTCAAAATATTATGCACTATTATTGCATAGAATTTGTAGCAAAAATATTTAATTTAATGTGCGCCCAGAAGTATGCAGCAATAAATTTGCACATTTTACACTGAGTTTCAGGGCAACCCTCATATTTGCTTGAAATTATACTTATGTGTGGCAAACAGCTTGCGCAAAACATAATGCCCTGCAAGGGTGCCCCGTTCTGGGCCAGGAATAGGGCCACAACAGTCAAGTGCCTTGGTCGGTCGCTGTTATCTTATCGTTCTTTTATGATGTACACAACGCCACAGAGCAGAGCTATGAAAAGCCTTTGCCAGTGTACGCTCCTGCCCTGGCAGCGTAGCCCCTTAGTCCCTTATCCCGCCCGGCCGCTTGGGCGCACTGACAGCTCTTGTGTCTTGTGTCGGACCGAAGCTGTCGGTTTTTATGAAGACGCTTGTTTACTTGGTCTCCGCCAAGGAGTCGACGGGCTGGCCCGGCCAAGCAAGGCAAGTAAATCAGATTAAGTACCCGCTGCTCATTTTGATGAGTTGCAAGTGCCAACGATGAAGACGAGTACGCGGCACGCATCCAGATTAGTTGGCAGCGGGGATGCAACCCGTGTGCGGCTTTTTGATTTCAAATTGGATTTTTGCAACGGATATGTGCGCGTACTACACACAATTTGTGTGCAAAAAATTTAATTAAAATGCAAGCTATCGAATAAAGCAGAGCATATGCCTTTGCTTTTGTTAGAATTTCCATTAAACATTTTTATTAGAGCACAGTAAAGGAACAGTAAAGAAACAAAAGTTCACAAAGAGATGGTTGGAATTGTTATGTTAACTTTACTGTTTACTCCCTGAAACACTAAACGTGGCAGTTTAAATCATTTTTTGGCTTAGTTTTAATATATTATATGATTTAAATCAACAAATCAATTGTTTGTCATCGTTGGATTTGTATTTGATATTGTTAGCTCAACATTTCCGCCATTTTGATATTCTGGTAGCATTAATAAAATATTATAGCATACTTTTGTGCTTGGCAATAAAAAATTTGATAAAGCATTTTCAAAATGCCGGCACGAAAAATGTAGAAAAAAACTGTGACGCCCACTTGATGGCGACGTCTGCTTCTGCTTCTGCTTCGGGCATTGTCTACGCCTCTTGGCCATGTCCAAGCACGTTAGGCCATCAGCTGACACAACATCAGACAAAACAGCAACACCAACAAACAAATGGAGAAGCTGTCAGACAGTGTCTTATGTCACTGTCCATTAGACGCCAAGGCGGGTCGATGGTGGATGGGGCAGAGAGGGCCCGTGCTTAAGGTTGTCCAATGAATTGTTTACGCCGGCTTCCTTAATGCTGGAATATTGGAATATTCATCGTATCGCCATGGGCGTAGTTTGAGGCCCAGTGCTGGGCACATTGGGCCCAAGGCATGACTTATGAGCAGATAAATTTCATGGCTGCTTGCGCGCGAAAACACTTAGACAAATTAAATAATGCGCATACGCCGTGTTGTGCGGCTGTTGAATTCAACTAATAGAAATTATAACACAATATTTGTCATTCACAGACAATTTAACAGATTCCCAGATGATGCGCAACTTCTGCAGCCATTTTATGATTATTGACTTGACTTGGCGTTTTTATTGTATTTTATTCTTTTTATGTTTTCTCGCGTCTTTGTTTTTCTGTCTTTTGTTTATTTCAGCATTTTGAGTATTTATGCCTGTCCTTTGTCGAGGGCTTTCCTTCCGCTCTCGAGTCGCTTTCTTCAGCTGCTCGCCCATTTCGCTGGTGCTAAGTAAATAAGTTTTATGACTTTCTTTCGCTTGTGCTGTTCTCTGGCAGCCTCGTAAAATTGCGTACGTCTGTGTCTTATGCTTGATTGATTTCATGCTCAACTTTGTCCCGATTTGCCAAGGTTTTGATTTTTTCAACTTCTTCGCAACACAAATGCCACGCTTTAAGCTTTGTACAGTATTGAGTTGTTGGTGATTTCATAAATTGTACGCTGGCCAGAAATATCCCGAAATGTCTTATCAATTTTTTGTTAATTATAGCTCTGCAAGTTTAAGTTTGCGAAACTTTTGCTTTAAATCAGTTATGTGTATTTATGCTGAATAACCATTCTTTGCTTTTTTATGGACTTAAAGCTTCGTTAAGATCTTTAACTTTAAGAAATACATATGTGTACACACCTATAAAAGGGAGGGTTGCCTGTTAATGCTGTTATGCCTTTTACACATTTCCTCTGTATTTTTTATGCGCTCAAAACATCGTTTACCTCATCTGCGCTCTTGCAGTTACCGTTCCTTGCATTTCCTGTCACTGCAGGCAATACTTCAACTCATGAAAATCGCATAGAAAGGCGACAGATACGTATTAATTATTATTGGTATTGTCGGCAATCAATTGAACACACCATTTATACATTACAGCTAACTATAAATTTTAATTAAAATCCTGATATAATTGAAAGTTTTTTTAGAAACTTTTCGCAGGAAATGTGGCTTTGACTTTTACGGGCGGCCGGAAATTTGAATATTTTTGCATTTTGCACACATTTGGCCGCATTTGTTTTGATATTTTATCCTCTGTTCACAATGTGTAAAATTTTTTTTCACTAAGAGCGGAGCATGGCCGACCCGAGTGCAATGTTTTTACTCCCCGCTGCTGTTATGAAATTAGGAAAACACGGCTGGTATCATTTAATTAAAAACTTTTTAGAACGTTGACTTTTTCGGCCAAAGTCACAACAGGCCACACATTTAAGCCACCGGAGCCGCACAGGCGCCTTAAATTAATTAATGCGCCGCTTCGGAGCATAAGAAAAATATTTGCGCATGTTTTGGCATAATTAAACAGGGTTTTGCACACTCCAGTGAGAAGAGTAACAAAAAAAAGTGATTTTAATCTTTGCATTCTTTTAAGTCCTGAAACCGACTTGGATTTTGGGAGCATGCAAGCACCCCAATAAACAAACACTTAATTTCCGATATATTCATATGAATCCACCTAAAAATGATCTTGGAACATCATAAAAGTATATTTAAGGCATACATTGCAGCTTTAAGTTGACTTCCAGCTGCAATCGAGCTTAAAGCACGACTCGCAGCATTATTCTCCCTGCCTGTTGAGTTTGTGCTCTTCTGTTAGGGGACCAATTTTACGATTGTTTGCCTTTTGCAGCTTAAGCTATTGCTGATTAGGCTTATTTTTGCAGGGTATACATGTTTCAATTGAAGCTCGACTTTAGCAGCCGTTTACCTTTAAGCCAGCTGCCCATGGGCATTTGTCTGTAAGTTTGGGAAACGGGCCTGTTGTTCTTTCGGCCCGGCCTTATGCTGAGCACTCAGTTTAACAATGGCAAACAAGTAAAGCGCTGCCAAATCCGCTTAAAGAGCATTTGTGTGTAACGGCAGCAGAAACAAAACCAAAACTGACTAAGCAACGCTGGCATCTGCTCGTGTTAAGGCAGCTCTAGCACCAGTTCCAGCTCAGGCTCCGTCTGCGGCTGCTGCTGCACTGCGTTGTTTTTTTTCTGTTGTTTTTTTTTATATTTTTTTTATTTTTACACCTTGCCATTCCTCCATTAGGGGACTTTGCATAAGTGACAAGCAAGCGAGAGACTTGGGGCACAGCCTCAACGTCAGCCACATACATTCCCATTTCCATCCTTATCCTCATTCACATTCCCATTTAAATCCAATGCCATGTGGTGTCATGTGTGAGTGGCTCGGCTAAAGCCCCGGGCTAATGCAGCGTACACAGACAGGCAGGCATGAGGCGCTGCTAACACGAGACGCTTGTCAAATGCTCCCAAGTGTAAGTCGAGCCGGATCGTGGAACGGGGGCGACAGAAAGCCAGCTTGCAGTCTGATGGCATTAAGATGCAGACAAAGTTGCAGCCTCAGCGAATGCCTGGTTAATTGAATGGCACAATCCCTCAGCGCAGAGCTCCCTGATGGGCATTGTTTGAATTCAGTTTGATTGGATAAATGATTAAGTAGCTGTCCAATTACAAGCAGAGGCGTGTTGGAAGGCCCCACAGTAGACGGTAATAGCTTTTGATGTTTCAGTTAAGATAATTGGCACAATTGATCAAAATTTTGAACTATCAAGTATCTTTACCATTAATGGGCAGGCAAACATTGTCAATGGATTAGAGTGTAGTCTTACATAGCTTAAAATTCCTTTGAATATTATTTTATACTTTATTTAATTAGAATTTTCTAGCTGCACAGTACATGTCAGACCCAACATGTTCATAGATATCCAAGTCACAAATGCAGAACCTAATTACACTCCAGCCAGTTGGGCTCTCTGAGGGATTTCGTTATTGACTGGGGCCAGCGACCACAGAGGCGTTACAAATCAGGCAGACAGTCTAATAAACAAGCAGTCGGCAGCAGCAAGAAGGGAACGCTGACATAGGTAAATATATGTATTGAACAGGTGGGCGCTTAGGTAACCGATGCCCTCCGCTGCTGTCGTTAAATGAACGCCACCTGCTTCTCTATCTGCCACATGTTGCTTGGCTCCACTCGTGCTCAAATGCCGCTTACGGTTTGTAGGCGAGGCGCAGTTGATCAAAGCAATCAATTTAATTTCACAAAAGCAATTTATTACAATATCCAATGCGGGGCGTGGCAAAAGGCTATTGACCGGACATAGCAAACACATGCCAGCCAAGCAAGGAAAATGTGTGGCGGACAACGCTGTGTATACTTAATATGCACACACACACACACACGTAGATATTTAGACAGTCGCTGTTGGAATATCGTATCTCTCAGGGATAAAAGTATTTATAGCCTCGAAAAATTCAATATTAATGACTCGAATTGATATAAATCTGAAGCTGATTGTTTTATGATAATACTAATTGAACATTTCATTTGTTTCAAGCTTACTTTTACTTACTATTGAATTTTATAAAGTGATTTGTCTTTGTGATATATTATTGACGGCGAGATAACACGTGTTAAAGTATGAATTGCATTAACATAATATTTTATTTATATAATATGTAAATAAATATCAATGCATGTACTTACCTGAATATGAATATGTTATTGTTGCCGACTGTTCCTAGGTATACACTTACCTGAAAAAAGAAGGAGAGAACGGATTAGAATGAGAGCAGCAATAGGATTTTTTTTTATTAAATTGCGACCACCTAGATTTGAAATGCCTTTAGAAAGAAAGTAGGCGAATATTTATACAAATATGTGTATTCTAAATTGCAGCTCAACGTGAAGTAAAACTTGACACACAGGAATTCCCACATACCTATAAAGATATCTGCATGAATAAATACATAAGTTTATGCATGAATACATACATATTTATATGCATTAATACATACATATATTTGCATCCATGCACAAATAAAGTCAAAACACTTGCAGATCTAGCGATTCACTTACTATCAAAGCAGTATTGTCTGTGAGGGCTACTTGAATTCATGAGAATCGAGTAGAAGGGCGATATTTAAGAACAGGTATGTTTAAACTTGCAGCTCAGCGGGAAATAATAGTGTTAGGAAAGTAACTACATGTTCATGCATATCTACAAACATACACAAATATATATACAATATATACACAATAAAATACTTCTGAGTGGATCTCGGCAATCGGTCCATCACGGTTTAAAAAACATTTTACATAGGTAATTGCAATCAATTTCGTTCTTCCCATTTTTCTACCTTTACTAGTATAGTCTTTTAGTTGGCAAAAACAATTTTATATAATTAGATACACAACGTTAACTTTCCTCCCAGTGAGCACTTATAGCTGGCCCAGTTTTTGTTTAAACTTTAAGCGGACTGCGTGAACAATTGCCACTTGAAGTACGCAACATGGTCATAAAATTTTTAAGCACTTGACCAAATAGATATAGAGTAAGAGTGGGGAGGCATGAGAGACAAATGCCATTTAAGGACTCGACGCTGCCAGGCGTATGCACAGGGATCAGCATCATTAACACTATTTTCCCTAGGTGGTGCTTCAGAACGCTCACAAGTGGCTGGGGCGCTGGTTAGGTGGCTTCATTGGGTGTTGGGTATACCAGGACGAGAGTTGACAGAGCGAGTTGACTCAGTTTGCTTGCCACAATCATGGCGCACACTTAAGACTTCGCCTGACAGTCACATGCTGACAGCGGTGTCGCTGACACAGGCCCCAGGGCCGAGTGGTGCGTAGGTGGGTTGGCCCACTCGAAAAAGGGACATTACTGCGTGCGCTTGCTGGTCGTCATCTACACTTTAACGCACTTTTATACACTTACCAGAAGCATGTCAAGTGGTTGGCCTGGCCCGAATGCCAGCAAATCCAAATAGAAATCCATTTAATTTTCAACTAGTGGAATGTTTGCGCACCCACACAAATGCGTGTTTGTCCAGAAGTCTGTCCTATGCTTCCCTTTTTTTCTATCTCTTTCTAGCTTCTGTCGGTGCTACCCGCATGTTTTCCTAGCATTAAATTCCACATTTTCCATTTTATTTCCGTTTAGGTTGGGTTCTTCAAAGCAAACCAAAACAATTTTCTATACTGACCAGTCGCATTGTTCACAAGTATAGATAGTTTTCTGGCGCGTTCCCAAATTTATTTCCTTCCTAATTTCGTTGAGGAAACTATGCATGTGAACTCATTTATACTCTACATTTATTGGTTGCATTTATTATTTTCCCTATTTTCATTTTTTTCCCATTTTTTTTGGCTGAATGCAGGAGAAACCCAATTTTGGAACTTCATTTTTGTTTTCATTATAAAATTGCTTCTTCAAAGCGCTATGCATGTCACGCTCTATCAACGCAAAGCAACCTAAAGTATTCGAATACCTGATACCCTGTAGCGGATGTTTTCATAGATATAGACTGTAATTATAGTTAACACTAACATTTAGGTCTGTTCTTGATTTCCATTCGGCTTGAAAAGTAAACTCGTATTAATTTCGAGTCGTTTTTGCTTTGCCTTTCTTGATTCCGAGTGAGTCAGAGTCTATTTCGAATCGTTTTCCTTCCTTTTTAACGCCAATTAGTAGCTGCTAGCGTAAATTGTATTTGGTAACATAAATTGTATTGCTTAAAATGTCAATGTCAATGATTTGTGATTGTCCTCAGGCAAAATGACGACTCATGATATGCCCAATTAAGAACAGTTCGGTTTTATATTGATATGACTCGTTTGGCCTGTCGCAGCAAGCTTTTTATGATAATTTTATAAAAAAAAGTGCCCAGTAAAATAAATCAAAGTTACATCGGTGAAAACTGCAATAGTTTCCCCATATAATGACTTTTAAAATACAAAGTATTTTGGTGACAAGGAACATACAGAGCCAAAGCTCAGAAGCAAAACTGAAAACGACTTTATTTGATCAGACTTGAAATAAATAACATCAATTCATTTCAATTCCGAAATGTTTAATCGGAGCCGAAAAAACAAGCCCGATTATTGTTAATATTCTTAATATTAATAATGTCAATATTCCCATTATATTGAATACTATTTTAAGAAAAAAAGAACTAACATGTGAGGACACAAACAAAATATGAGAGCGCGTAATGTGGATGGTTTTCCAAGGTGGAGATTAGCCTCAAGAGGCCGGGTTTTGAGGGGATGAAAGCCCAATATACAGAAAATTTCACTTCAAAAGAAAAGAAAACAATTTTTAACTATTCTTATAATTCGTGCTAGAATTCCCATTTCAAATCAACCTGCCTGTTGCATTATTACAGGGTGTTAGATGCCAAACACCAACTGCAAGGTCCATTAATTATGCGCCCTATTTTCTGTTAATTCGAATGTCAAACAGTCGAACAGTCAGATAGTCAGGTGGTCAGATAGTCAGCACCGTGACACGCACACAGAATGGCGTTCAAATTGCATTATAGTCCTGCCAATTTGCAGGCTCATTTTTGTGGCAGCAAATGAGCTGTCCCCTCCCCCTCCCCCCTCCATCCATCGTGCCTTACCCATTGACCGGGCGCTAAATGCCATACAAATAGTTTTGACTGTGTGCGTGCATTGATGTGTTTATTTTGCATAATGGACTCTAATTGCTAGCCAAAAGTGTGGACCAGACTGTTGCGGTTGCATTGTTGCTAACAACAGAGCTAATTGCACGGCAGGAGAGTATAGTAGTAGAAGAGAGAGAGAGGGAGACACAAGGAGACAGACATCTTGCCGTCCATTTTGGATTTCTTTAGCCCACAAGACTCGACTCGGATTTGGGTGCTATTCACGCCCAAAGGATGACAAATAATGATTGTGTAGCCTTATTTGGGTTATTTCAAAGAGGTGTCGTCTTGTGCCTAGCTCTGCTTTAATTATGGCATAGCACGTGCTAATTATGTTACCAAGATCTTTGATCTTTTAAGCTATTACATAACCGTGTCGAATAGTTCATTTTCGAAAACTTCTCAAGCTCGGCGATTTCTGTTTTATGCGCATTTAGCAAAACAAACGCAAAGCACATGACAAATGAAATGTTTGCCAGTTATACACGCACACACACACACGCACACACACACAACACACGCACACAGAGACATACTAAGCAACGCCCAACGTTCCGCCCATCATCTTAGTGGCAAAGGTCATTGAGTTTTGCTTGTTTTGCCAGCTCGTTGTTGTTTTTTCTGGCTTTCAGCTTAGGTTTATGTTCGCTTTCCAGGGGGGGAGAGGGGTGCCGAATGGTTTGGGAGGAGGCGTGTCAATGATGGCCAACGCCTTGGAGCTGTGAAGTGAGGATGAATGGGAGAGAGGGGAGGCGTGTGGGGCAAACGCACGTAGAGAATACGTGTCGGACTGATTGCATATAAACGCTTGAGAGTGTGCGTGTGTGTGAGTGCGTGTGCGTGTGTGTGTGTGTGCGCGTTGGCGATGTGTTGGTATTTTCGGGCTACATTTGAAGGGGGTAGCGCGAGGGTCGTGACGTGTGGGGCCTTGGACAGGCGCTAATACGACGCATTTTGTGTACAACTTTTCACTTTCAGATTTTGGCTTTCAGTTTTTATTTGCCTTTTAGCTCTTTTGTTATTTGTGCGCTCGCCGCTTTCTATTTATTTATTTATTTGTTTGTTTATTTGTAGTTGTTAGCGTTTATTTGTTAAACTGTTTGGATATTCATTTGAAATGTGCGAAAGTAAATGGCGTTAGCCACATGTTGATTGCTTTGCATACTTAAAATAAAAAAAGAACCCTCCGGCGCCCGGAAAAGTAGGCAATGCCTTTTGAAAACCCTGCATAAAAGAGTTTTAAAGTTTTCACTGGAACAATTTTGTTATTACAAGCTGTGCCCTGAATATCAGCTTAGAATGAGCTGCAATTTGTGGTTATGGCTCTTCTAGTATGCAACAAAAGCTGTTTTAAGACAGTTTGTGCAAATTGTGGTTAGTTTGTGGCTTACTGCTTGGATACAGGCTAAATTATTTGCCTTGGTGACTTTGGTTTCAAACTAGCAAGGGCTTTTTAATACAAGAAAAATAGCTTGTTTTGAATGCCTGCCTGCTTAAATAGTTTATCTTAGAATTTACAACTTCAGTTGAATTTTTCAATATAAGTTTCAGCTGAAACTGCTCAGAACAAATATAATCAATTGACAAAACTAAGCACAATTCTACCGCGAACTTTAAGATTTTCGGTAATTAAATTGAGAGAGACAAGCTATTTGGCATATCTTGTCAAGAAACTAATTATTCTTGTAATAAAACACATATTCAGCACACAGTCATAAGCAATAATTCATGCTGTCAACCTGACCAATTATTCTGGGTAATTCACATAAGCTCATCGCATATTCATGTTTGAAGCCATTCACTCGTT
This sequence comes from Drosophila montana, assembly GCF_035044405.1. Classification (NCBI taxonomy): domain Eukaryota; kingdom Metazoa; phylum Arthropoda; class Insecta; order Diptera; family Drosophilidae; genus Drosophila; species Drosophila montana. Next base: position 1,312,753 of record NW_026998098.1, on the reverse strand, counting down.
GTAAATTAACAGGGTAACACAAGCACACAAATCTTGATTTATAGTGCAAAATATTTAATTACTCGGCAACGTGGCCCTAATGTGTCGCATATATCAAGTGCGCACCGTAACGACAGCGGCATTGAAACTAATTTATGCCAAACGGCATACGAAGTAATTGCCCCGAATTGGCATGACCGCAAATGTGAGAAGTGTGTACGGAAAGTCTGAGGGCAATGGGTCAGGTGAAGGCGGCGGCAGCTCGTTGAAGTCATATGCATGCACTCTGGTCACATCTAAGCAGCCAGGCAATGCATCAATATTGAAATGGAGCCAGCAGACAGCAGCCAGCAGCCAGCAGCCAGGAGATTGCATCAGAGCCCATTAGGCGCACAGAGCGCTGCACGTGACCTGGTGAAAGAGTTGAGCCGGCATCGTGTGTGATCGATGCCAAGTGCAGGGCACAGCCAGACCGACACTTGCATCCTGCGGCTTGTTCTGCCACACATCAATGTCTGCTTAGCTGAGCATCCACTGTCAAAGTTGAATTACAAATGGGCCCAAGTCGAGAGCCAGCATGGCAGCTGTCTCTGCTGATGCTGACAGTTTTTCACAAGTGAGCGGTTCGAAGGTTTATCATTGTTTGGCCCGGCCCAAATCCGCCCGTTTCTACATGTCCCACAGGCAGGCTTGCAATATAAAAAGCGACTATTCACGTATGTCTCGCTCTTTCGCTCTCTCTCCCTCTCACTCTGTGTGTTGCCGTTGCCTACCGACTGAAGTTTTTTCTGTGCAACTTTTGTCTTTCTCTGCAACTGCAGCCCGGCACTTCAGGTACGAGTAAATATGCATAATTAATTACAAAAAAAAAAAATAAATACTATCAGCTCCGCGCAGTGCCTCAATGTATGCTACGTTTCTTTTGTGTGCTCTGCCTTTGTTCGTTATTATGCAGAGTCAAGTATGGTAATCAATAAGAGTGCGAGCGATGTGTGGAGGATTTAAATGAGGTTCCACAATTTAGAATCTCTTTTATTGTGACTAATACGCAATAGCAATAAGCGAAGGCAAGGCTATTTTATTTTTATATTAGATATTCCCAAGCTGTATACACTTAGAATTAGGATGACAAATTATAATCAGACCAAAATATTATATTGCTACATATAAATTACTCAAGATAATAAAATTTCGAATTATGGATAATATACATGCTTGGCTTATATAAAGAGTACTAAATTCTGATTTCATTTGCACATAAAAAACATGTTTTTCATCCCAACTTTTAATGGCGAAATGCACGCGAAATGGATTTCAATTGCCTGCCCAAAACATACAACAAAAGCTCGACGCATATGCCACGAACTCCTCGTGGCACAGCCGATTGTCTGCCACTTCCGCTCTGCAGAACATTTTCAATAAAATGCGCAGAAATTTGCATATTTATTTGAGTTGAACATTTTTTTTTTGGTTTCCGCCGCGTAACTCAAGACGGAAAAGCCAAATTAAAAAGTCATTTCAAACCTTTAAACGCAAGACGCAAGTAAATTATGTAAACATTATGGTTGGCCCTCGCCGCAAAAAGCAAAAGGACAACGGGCCGCAGGACGAAACTGAACAAAAAAAGAAACTTAACCAAGGTCATATGCGCCGTGGCGTCGCTTTTTCTTGTCCCCTCCCGCTGCCTAGAGGCAATTTTATGAGAATTTAACTTGTTTTTGGTTGGCGGTGAGTTCCTGGGGCGATGGCTTCAAATGACACTAATAATTTCCATTTAAATGAAGCCATGAATAAAACGCAAATGCAAGTATATGCTTCTTATTTTTTATTTTTATATTATTTTTTCATCTATTTTTTGCAAGGGGACCCGCGTTCTGTCAAATGAGTTTTCGATTGGAATTGTGGCACATGGGGCGTATGAGTTACGCGTTTACTGAAGCGATTCGAAATTTGTTCTATTTTCATGCTGTGTGGCAAAAATATTTAAAGCAAATTATGCACGAATTATACCCTAGATTGGTTCAACAAATTTTTGGTTTTTAGTTTCAATAATTTGCAATTTTAACTCATTTAGTTAGGCTTATCAGATTGTATGCTACAAAATTTTAAATTTTATAGATATTTATTCAGCTTGCCAATTTGTGGTTTGCATTGATGTTGACACGTTCAACTGTTCAGTTAAACATGAGCCCTTATTTCTATGATTCCCCCAAAAGCCGTTCAACACAGAGATTGAACACAGTTCAAATGCGGCATTTGACTCTGTAAATAGCTCTACACACACACCAAATACACACAACTGCTGTGTCGTGTCATCTAAATGTGTTAAATGAAAACTTTTGAGCCAAAATCAGGAAACATAAATCAGTTAACTTGTAAACAACACACAGACACCTAGAAAACTCTTCCAAATACCTGAACACCTCAGCGTGTCTCATGTTTGTGTGTGTTTGGGGTTTAGTATGTTTGTGTGTGTGTGCTTTATCGCAAACTTTTCACATGTCTCTAGCACCTCATTTGCAAAACTGAAAGTCAAAACTTGTTCAAAGTTGCTGCCTGGCTTCTCTTTATATCTATAGCTATCTCTGTCTATCCCTTCTCTCTCTCTCTCTCTTTCTCGCTCTCTCTCACAGACTTGCCAAGAATTTTGCCACCACTTGCAAAGAACCTTGCTCTTTGATGCGTTGTCTCTTGTGTGATGTAAAATAAATTGACATTTAGTTGTCAATGCTGCCGCCTTGCCACCCCGCCTTCCCCTGTCTTGGGCAATCTCAGCTGCAGGTGTCATCACGTGTTAATAGATAGTTAACGTTCCCGACTCCCTGACAATGTACTTGCATATTGAAATTTTCGTTTTGTTCAAGCTGTGCAGACAGGCAACAAGCCCGACTAGAGAGCTTCAGCTTTAGCTTCCAGGTGCGCCGACTACGGCCACGGTTAACAGCGAGGCATTTTGACACCACGCCATGTTGACACATTTTGGGGGCTCGGTCTTAAGGGCCGTGTGATGAATTTACCGCACATGTCAGTCCCCAGGCGATGAGCTGCGCTATTCGACTTTGTACTCGCTGCCATGATTGCAATCTCACATTGCGCGGGCTAGTTGCGAAAATTGAATATACACATGCTGCAGATACCCTGTATACGTTATGTGAGGAGAGATTCCTCTATTATAAAAGTGATATTAATAAAAAGGTTTTTCTTGTTGTATGCTTCCAAATTTGTACCATAGAGTATATAATACATATTAAATATAAATTTTAGGTACATTGCAATCAAGTTTTATTACTTTTCTTTAAGCTATCAGACAAAAATTTGTATTTAAATATACATTTTTTGCGAAATAAATGTTCTTTGAGCCCAATAAAGACATTCTTGTATGCGTCTGTTTGTGAGGCGGTTGCCATTTAAGAAAATGCCTTATGGGAAATTCTCTTTATCGTTACAAACACTTTTCATCTGCTATTCATATGCATTTTGCCTGACCCCCGCCTCCCTCGGGGCTTGTGTGCTGTTACTAAAAGACTTAGCCAAAATTAAAGTAGATGCATATTCAGACCACAAAATACAGTGGAATCCAGTTTTGTTAAGTTACTTCAATTTAAAATTTAAAATATTTTCATACAATTCGAAAAATGTGCAAAATATTAATTTAAAAATGTATAATGTATAATGTATTCATATGTAAAATATGAATTTTCAATAACTGTTACAATGAATAAAAAACATTTTGGTTTATGCTTCCAGCTTTAAGCTCTATTTCGCTGTTTAAATTTAAGGAGATCTCCAGCACTTGAGCTGAGCAAATGTTCTATTAGCCAAGCATCTGCCATGAATACTCAACTAGCTGACAAGCTAATGCAATTAAGCCCAATCCAATTTGTATTTTTTCATCAGCTCAACACCCCCGGTTGTCTCTTAGCTTTCCCATATTTTTTTATAGAACCCGTCTCTAATTCCATTACGAAAACTGCAAGTTTGTTAATATTACCTGCTGCTCTGTTGGTTACCCTTTAGCCCGATGCCCGATGCCCTACTCCCAGATATGTTCACTTACAAACATACACACTCAGCGGTTGTTGTTGCTTTGGCCAACAACTTTCGTCCTAATAACCTTTGCAGCTCATATAAGGAGCGCCTTAATGTGTTTTTGTTTAGCATAAGCAGCCAAAGCATTGCCCCCATGTTAGCTGTCAGACCCAGCCCCGGCCCAGCCCCCTTCTTCTCCTACTCCTAGCGAAGACTTCCATTAGCAGCATCAAAGTACAGCCAGCGCACTTAGCATAATAGCAAAGCCAAAATCGAGAAGCGCTCGACGATAAATTGGTCGAAACGCGGTTTCTCTTATTTCGGCTAAGAGAGAGCGCTTCGGCGAGCTTAAGAGCGAAAGCTCGTGCGGCGTGCAACAGGCCGTCGCGACTTTGGCTCCTTTAACCCCCGACTTGGTTTTGACAAACGTGTTTTGATTTCGCCTAACAGAAGTTCGCCTAATGCTGAAATAGTGCCAAGAAAAGTGTGAAACAAAGAAACTGAAATTTACTTTAATGCGCCAACAATTCAGTTCGAAAATTTACGATAATTGCGACAATTACATTTTACAAATGATGCTGCAAACAAGTGAAGGGAATCAGCACACAGTTTAAGGCCCGCGCTCCCGGTGCCCTCTATGACAAATAGTTTTCAACCCCCGCGCCCTAGACGTCCCTCGTGGCTATAAAAGCAAATTGAAGCCATTGACTTGAGCAAATCTTGGCTGGCATTGCATTAGCTTGGCTTGTCCTTCAAGGTTTTATAAATTTCAATTTGTTAAATGCTTAGCATACTTTGGAGCGTTGCACAGAGCTCGGCAGCCGTGGCGACATCTACGCAGCTCGGACTACAATCGTAATCAGCAACTTTAGTTTATCTTGTTTAGAATGTGGGCTTGAGGGTGCATAATTATGTTGGAGTTGGAGCTGCCTTTGGTGCTTGGTGTGCGGCGCAACTTGGGGCAACAAGCTCTTAAGTGCGAGTGAATCTATAAGAATTTCATATTTAGCAGAGCTAAACATAAAATGTTAAAAAATTACAATTGAAAGAGCAAAGACTAGAATATATTTAATGTATTGATGATGTGAAATAATATGTACTCACCTTGAAAACCCAATTAAATCACATTGCAAGTGCAAGCGGCACCGCATCTTCGTGAACACAAAAATCTATACTGTTGACTCTTCTTCTTGATCTGTTTTTCTTATTCTCGCATATCATATTTACACATTTATACTTATCATTTATACTGTTCGCTCTTATTCTTCAATCTGATATGTTGATTTGCTTTTCATTTTTTTATTTATAAACAACAACATACAAATTATCACACCATCTGCACACGGCGAGCTCGCGGCTTCAACTGAAACGCGGCTGCAATTGGCAGCCCTATTTATACTGCTTGCTCTTCTTCTTCGAACTTAAATGCATGATCTGATTTTATATTTTTATTAAAGCACACACCCAAAAAAAAAAATTATCAAACCATCTGCACAGGGCGAGCTCGCGGCTTCAACTGAAACGCAGATTCAATGGACAGCCATATTTATACTGCTTGCTCTTCTTCTTCGAACTTAAATGCATGATCTGATTTTATATTTTTATTAAAGCACACGCACAAAAATATTATTAGACCACCTGCACACGGCGAGCTCGCGGCTTCAACTGAAACGCAGCTGCAATTGGCAGCCATATTTATACTGCTTGCTCTTCTTCTTCGAGCTTACATGCATGATCTTGATTTTTATATTTTTATTTAGGCACGCACACACAAAAAAAAATTATCACACCATCTGCACAGGGCGAGCTCGCGACTTTAACTCAACCGCAGATTCAATGGACAGTCATATTTATACTGCTTGCTCTTCTTCTTCGAGCTTTAATGAATGATCTGATTTAATTTTTTTATTTACGCACATGCACACAACAAAAAATTATCACACCATCTGCACAGGGCAAGTTCGCGGCTTCAACTGAAACGCAGCTGCAATTGGCAGCCATATTTATACTGCTTGCTCTTCTTCTTCGAGCTTACATGCATGATCTGATTTTATATTTTTATTAAAGCACACACCCAAAAAAAAAAATTATCAAACCATCTGCACAGGGCGAGCTCGCGGCTTCAACTGAAACGCAGATTCAATGGACAGCCATATTTATACTGCTTGCTCTTCTTCTTCGAACTTAAATGCATGATCTGATTTTATATTTTTATTAAAGCACACGCACAAAAATATTATTAGACCACCTGCACACGGCGAGCTCGCGGCTTCAACTGAAACGCAGCTGCAATTGGCAGCCATATTTATACTGCTTGCTCTTCTTCTTCGAGCTTACATGCATGATCTTGATTTTTATATTTTTATTTAGGCACGCACACACAAAAAAAAATTATCACACCATCTGCACAGGGCGAGCTCGCGACTTTAACTCAACCGCAGATTCAATGGACAGTCATATTTATACTGCTTGCTCTTCTTCTTCGAGCTTTAATGAATGATCTGATTTAATTTTTTTATTTACGCACATGCACACAACAAAAAATTATCACACCATCTGCACAGGGCAAGTTCGCGGCTTCAACTGAAACGCAGCTGCAATTGGCAGCCATATTTATACTGCTTGCTCTTCTTCTTCGAGCTTACATGCATGATCTTGATTTTAATATTTTTATTTAGGCACGCATACACAAAAAAAAATTATCACACCATCTGCATAGGGCGAGCTCGCGGCTTCAACTGAAACGCAGATTCAATGGACAGCCATATTTATACTGCTTGCTCTTCTTCTTCGAACTTAAATGCATGATCTGATTTTATATTTTTATTAAAGCACACGCACAAAAATATTATTAGACCACCTGCATACGGCGAGCTCGCGGCTTCAACTGAAACGCAGCTGCAATTGGCAGCCATATTTATACTGCTTGCTCTTCTTCTTCGAGCTTACATGCATGATCTTGATTTTTATATTTTTATTTAGGCACGCACACACAAAAAAAAATTATCACACCATCTGCACAGGGCGAGCTCGCGACTTTAACTCAACCGCAGATTCAATGGACAGTCATATTTATACTGCTTGCTCTTCTTCTTCGAGCTTTAATGAATGATCTGATTTAATTTTTTTATTTACGCACATGCACACAACAAAAAATTATCACACCATCTGCACAGGGCAAGTTCGCGGCTTCAACTGAAACGCAGCTGCAATTGGCAGCCATATTTATACTGCTTGCTCTTCTTCTTCGAGCTTACATGCATGATCTTGATTTTAATATTTTTATTTAGGCACGCATACACAAAAAAAAATTATCACACCATCTGCATAGGGCGAGCTCGCGGCTTCAACTGAAACGCAGATTCAATGGACAGCCATATTTATACTGCTTGCTCTTCTTCTTCGAACTTAAATACATGATCTGATTTTATATTTTTATAAAAGCACACACCCAAAAAAAAAAAAATTATTAGACCACCTGCACACGGTGAACTCGCGGCTTCATCTGAAACGCAGCTGCAATTGGCAGCCATATTTATACTGCTTGCTCTTCTTCTTCGAGCTAACATGCATGATCTTGATTTGCATATTTTTATTTAGGCACACCCACACAAAAAAAAATTATCACACCATCTGCACACGGCGAGCTCGCGGCTTCAACTGAAACGCAGCTGCAATGGACAGCCATGTTTATACTGCTTGCTATTCTTCTTCAAGCTTAAATGCATGATCTGGTTTCATTTTTTAATTTAAGCACATGCACAAAAAAAAATTATCACACCAGCTGCACAGGGCAAGTGCGCGTCATCAACTGAAACGCAGCTGCATTTGGCAGCCCTATTTATACTGCTTGCTCTTCTTATTCGAACTTAAATGCATGATCTGATTTTATATTTTTATTAAAGCACACACCCAAAAAAAAAAATTATTAGACCAGCTGCACACGGCGAACTCGCGGCTTCAACTAAAACGCAGCTCCAATGGACTGCCCTATTTATACTGCTTGTTCTTCTTCTTCGAGCTTACATGCATCATCTGATTTAATATTTTTATTTAAGCACACACACAAACAAAAATTATCGGACCACCTGCACACGGCGATCTCGCGGCTTCAACTGAAACGCAGCTGCAATAGGCAGCCCAATTTATACTGCTTGCTCTTCTTCTTCGAGCTTACATGCATGATCTGAGTTATATATTTTTATTTAGGCACACACACACACATAAAAGTTCTTAGACCATCTGCATAAGGCGAGCTCGCAGCTTCAACTAAAACGCGGCTGCAATGGGCAGCCGTATTTATACTGCTCTTCTTCTTCGTGCTTACATGCATGATCTGATTTGCAGCATTTTATTTAAGCACACACACATATAAAAGTTTTTAGACCATCTGCATAGGGCGAGCTCGCGGCTTCAACTAAAACGCAGCTGCAATAGGCAGCCATATTTATACTGCTTGATCTTCTTCTTCGAGCTTACATGCATGATCTGCTCTTCATTATTGTATACAAGCGCTCGTTTGTTCGATCAATTTTAACAAAAATTATTTATAAAACTTAAAAAATAACAAAAGCGAAATAAAATATAACTAAAAGAAAATGATCATAAATCCTGGTATTCAAATTTTAATTCTTTGAATATTTTATTAAATTTGCAAATTTTCTTTACGATCTGTTAAATATTGTATAGGCACGCCTTTGTTATTTGTACATAATAAAAAAAAAATATGATTGCGAACACTATCTATATAAATAAAACTGATTGATTGATTGCTTGACTGATTGGTTACTAACACATAGCCTAACCCGTAAAAGCTAGGAATCAAATATTCTTTTTTGAAATTTTCACATGGAATTGTAAAACATTGATAGAAGATGTTGTTTGAATATTTTATTTTCTTTTTTGGTTCCCAATGATATTTGTGAAGAGGAAATTAGAACAATTATCGTAATTTTTGTAAAGCTCTTCATTATGAATATTCTACCAGTTTTTGAAGTGAACAAACCTGTTCAAAAAAACTTCGTTTAATATTTAAAGTGTTTCAATAATATATCTTTGCATTAAAAGCAGTGTAAATTCAGTGTAATTTTATATAATAAGGATGCACAGTCAGGCTCCCACTGAAACATCATTTATATTATATTCATAGAAAATTCAATTAGCGCACATCCACACATACGCACCGAGACACACAATGATAGCGCATAATTATTGCGTGTCATATTTATTGCTCATACGACATGTTGTGCACACAAATATACTCCCCATATATGAATCATAATCAAAATGCAACTTGCTGCTTTGACTTTTGTATATTAATTTGGCACGAGCGCATACTCCTAATCACAATCATAATAACAATCATGAGCTTATCACGCCTCGTAAATTAATTTAAATTAGAACATGACAGTCATACAACCAAATTAAGTGAATTGCAACTTCCCCATTAATAGTCAAAGCAGCTGAAATTAAAATGTAAAGGATTTATTTCCAGCCAACAAATCGAGCGATTTGTCAAGTTTTGGTGTTGATTTTTACGTGTGTTTTATTGCATTGCGGTTGGCACTGCAAATTGTCAAGCCACAGAAATTTATCGGCTACACCGACAATTGCATTATTAATGGCAGCTTAGACCACATGCAGTGGACAACGGGTCCGCACACGTTTTAAGGGCCTCCCCAATGGTAACAGTTGCTCTCAGTGGGAGACCGGAACGACAGCATTCACAGCAGCAGCAGCCACAACAATAAACCAATTTAAAGAAACCTTATATACACAGCTTTATAATGGATTATATGTGTATGTGCGGATTATATAGGTAGCTGCTGCTTGGGTGTCTGCATTGTGCTTAAAGATCATTGAGAAACAGGGGACAAATTTAAGATCAAAATACAACATAATTTATCAAAGAATTTATACTTAATTTCTTTGGAATATATTCTTAGTTATTTAAAAATTATATGTATTTATTTTAATTAAATTTATTAAGGACAGTGCTTAAGTTTGAAACAGATATGTGAGAAGCACGGTTAATAAAGCATGTAATCGATGAGTCTGGTGGAAATATCTATTGCTATTGGTTATTTCAGTTCAATGTTGATACGATATGGATTATAAATAGGGAGTAAAGTGAAACTAGTTAATGCTGCATTTAATCTAAGTATATTGATAAGCCACAAAGTTGTTCATACAAGAACTTTATTTTTGACCGAACATTCCTTTGTGAGCTATACGATATAGCAATCCGATAGGTCTGGTATATTTGAATACGTAACACACTTTATGACAAAATATTAATTCCCTTCAGAAGGGTATAAAAACACAGAAAGCAAATGAATTAAAATGATCCACTAATAAAATGCAACGAAAGCATTTAACATAATCATTGCATGCTGATTGCACATTTAACAAGCGCGCGCCAATTATCAATAAATATAGAATAATTACAACAAACACTCCGTCTCGGCAACTGCAACAAGATTAGCATCTGCTTATAGGGTTATAATCAAAATAATCTCATGATCTTCACATTTCCCTGTAATTCCTTGAAAAATATCATCCGATTTTTTCTATAAAATAACTCTGTGCACCTAGCTGATGCTCAGTTTCCAAAAGACATTCAATCCTGTCAGGCACTTTTGCAATGGATCACAATGCTTGGGTATATATGGCTATCGCCTTGTGCTGCCTCATGCTGCTTCAGGCACCTGTAGTCCAGTCGGAGTGCTGCGTCGATGCAAAGAAACTCGAGTACACTGTGGAAGATGGGACTTGTGCATCGGCTGGAGGAAAGTCATCCGACAACGGCAAATGTGTTATCACCATATGCGGCAATGGAGAAGCTCTCAGAGGCGCTTACTGTGGCAGGGGACCATGCAACGTGTTCGGCTGCGATTGCGACGGCGGTTGCCTTGGCTCTGGTTGGGAAGAAACTTTTCTCCAAAACGCAGTGCAGTCCAAAGTTTCCCTCTTGGGATGGTCATGGACAAGTCTATCTGCAGCAGAGCGCGTTTATGAAAGCGGATTGAAGATCTTAGACAACGTTAAGGTCGGTTAGATGTGGGTTGACTTAACATAATTCTCCATTGTACAGACATGCGATAAGAAACTGAAATTGGATTTGGCTTATATATAACAAATGAATATTTTTGCTGCAATCCCATTGTACTAAATATATAATGCTTTTGACTATGAGCATAATAAAAATTCAATTTTTTAATATTATATTATCAACTTTGATTCAATTTTTTAATATTATATTATCAACCTTGAGTCTACAATGCAATGAGAAAAGAGCCAAAAATGTGTTAAGTTCATAATAAATGTGCCCATTTGCATTTGGGGATACCCTGAACCCTTTTTTACCAACACCAAATGCAATTTAAAACTGAGAGACTATTTCGCATAAAAACAGACAGACGTACGGACGGACAGACGGACATGGCTACATCGACTCGTCTGTTGATACTGATAAGGAATGTATATACTTAAAGGGCTCAGAGAAAATGCAAACACGCCCAGGCAAAACACACTTTCTTTCTTCTTTAATAACTTTTGTTTTTCTAAACCAATCTTGATGAAATTTTTAACAGTAGATATTATTGTGCTCTTAAATATTCGTACATTCTCAAAAATACAATTGCATTTAAATTGCGGCTTTTGTTGGTGAGCATTTCAAATTGGCTATTTTATTTGATTTGTAGCTATGGTGTGTAGGCGGGGGGCGGCGATAGCTATAAAATGAATGATATTTTATATAAATACTATTCAAGAAGCTATCTATATTTAATTTGGTTGCTCTAGCTCTTATAACTTATGATATTATATTAAAAAAACACAATTTCGATATCGATTTTAATCGATTACTTGGCAACGGGGCAAGTTATCAAATATCGGAAACAGACTCGTTCTGCGCGGGCACTAGGATGACAGCTACAGCTAAAATTTGAAGTCGCTAGATCTAATAGGTTCTCAGATCCTTGCGTTCATACATACGGACAGACGGATGGACAGACAGACGGGCGGACAGACAGACGGACAGACAGACGGACATGGCTAGATCGACTCGGCTTGTGATGCTGATCAAGAATTTATATACTTTATGGGGTCGAAGATGCGATTAGATGTCGCGCTGTCGAGGCAATTAAATTAATTAGGCGCACTGTCGTAGAACATCGAAAATGTCCGCCTAAATTTATACCACAGATTTGCACTGCGACAATCAAATTATTCTTTTGATGAATAGAAAGCTGCAAAATTAGAAGTTATTTAAATTAACGTAGTAGGAAAGGGATAGAGAAAAAAAAACACTGGAACAATATAAGTGAAAGTAATAACAATGTTCACGTGTGCTAGTATCTACTTATGCTAATGAAAAAAAATACCTGAACTGAAGTTTAGCCATTTAAATGACAATAAATCTTGAAATTGTATTATGAATAAACCATCGTTGCTAATTTAAGGTTTGCTCCTTAAGACATGGTGACATAAAGAAAAAGAAGAAATTTTGATGGGATCTTCGCTAATTATGCGCACGAATAACATCTGAGACCTCACCTTTAATAATCAGCAATTGTGTTTGTTTGAATATTCAAAAATAACAACAAGCACTACGTTTCGGCAACTGTTCATTTCATCAGAATTTGCTTATCTCCACATTTCGGCAGAATTCATTGAAAAATAGCATCTGCTATTCTCCTATAAAATAACTCTGTGCACCTAGCTGATGCTCAGTTCCCAAAAGACATTCAATCCCGCCAGGCACTTTTGCAATGGATAACAATGCTTGGGTATACATGGCTATTGCATTGTGCTGCTTTATGGTGCTTCAGGCACCTGTAGTCCAGTCGGAGTGCTGCGTCGATGCAAAGAAACTCGAGTACACTGTGGAAGATGGGACTTGTGCATCGGCTGGAGGAAAATCATCCGACAACGGCAAATGTGTTATCACCATATGCGGCAATGGAGAAGCTCTCAGAGGCGCTTACTGTGGCAGTGGATCCTGCAACATGTTCGGCTGCAATTGCGACGGCGGTTGCCTTGGCTCTGGTTGGGAAGAAACTTTTCTCCGAAACGCAGCGCAGCACAAAGTTTCCCTCTTAGGATGGTCATGGACAAGTCTATCTGCAGCAGAGCGCGTTTATGAAGGCGGATTGAATATCTTAGACAACGTTAAGATCGGTTAGGTATGGGTTGACTTAACATAATACTGCATTGTACAGACATGCGATAAGAAACTGAAATCGAGTTTGACTTAAATATAACAATTGAGTACTTTTGTTGCATTCACATTGTACTAAATATATAATACTTTTGAATATCAGCATAATAAAAAAGTATATTTTAATATAATATTATCCACCCCAGCTTGGCTCCATGTTTGAGAGAAGCACCAAAAATTTGTTGAGTTCAACAGCGTTAATAAATCAAAATCCTAAATAGATTCTGGTTTGTGCTTTACAAGGATTTACCCGAGATGCCCAACAAGGAGATATACCGAGCCTTCTAGCTTGCTGTTGAAATAATACAAAAAAAAAGGGGAATATTGCAGCGCAGTCTATGAAAAATGTGAATTGAAATTGATCTCTCTTATCCTAGTCAAGTTTCTATACTTTAAACTTCACTTTTAAATCTTCTTCTTTTTTAAATCTAGTTCTTTCTTCACCGGAACCATATCCTTGTTGCTGTCAGCTGCTGGCAGCAACATGTTGAAAATTAAAGAAAGTCAGCTGATCTGAAACCCAGCCAGATGCTAAACAAAATTGAAGTATATAATACTATCGGCAAACGGCAAATAAAAATGCATATTTTAATATATTACTAATTCCACAGAAGATGTGGTAAGTCCTTAAAAATAATTGTGCCCATTTCCAATCTTTGTTTCCAACCTTGTTAGTAAATGGGAAACCCTTAATAGAGTCTGTTTTGTGCCTTGAGTTGATTTGCTTACTTGGCACATAATATTGAATAAAATATGCGATTGTATACCTTAAGAAGAAAACAACTAAAAATACCCGACTAAAAGATACTCTGAGCCCCGCGCCGATCTATACAGCCATTCTAGCGGTCTTTGTGTAATTCCCATAGCATGAATATGGCACTCTATCATTCTAGGCTCTGGGCGTGGTTCTTTCTTTCAAACTAAGTTTTTTTCAAATTTGCGTGGTGAAGGTATATATAAGTGAAATACTTTAGGCTTGAAAATACATAGTATACGAGAACCTACGCTCCAAACTTGGTGTATATTGTATTTTCTTAAGATGTGATCCTAAAACCATGTTCCAAATCTTTTTTTGAAATGCGGCAAGATATTGACAAAAGGTCCGTATGGTTAACTGGAATATAAATTTCAAGTTTCAAGTCTCTAGATTATGTACTTACCGAGATCCGCAGTCAGATGGACGGACAGACGGACGGACAGACAGGCAGACATGACTGAATAGACTCGGATAATATAAATGGAAATAATATTAAATATATAATATAAATACAACTAAGCCATGCCAAAATAATAGGAATAATAAAATTAGATTTCATTCGAAAAAATAAAATCAAACATCACATTATGATCTTCACACTTCACCCCAATTTCTTAGAACACAGCAGCTCTTATCTACTGTTCCCCTATCAAAGAACTTTGTTGTATGGCTCATGTAAGCATCACTGAAAACACACTGAGAGATAGACTGCTAATTAGTGTTAGAGTGTGAGCAGAGATGCAACTAATTAATCAGTTATAGTTTTAATTCAAGATTAATTGAATTATACGTAAACATGATTTTTATAATTTGCAGCATAATCTATCTGTTTCGGGGGGAGACGATAGATTAATAAATCTTCTTAATGGAAACAATATACAGTATATATTTTCTCCCTAACAGTTGTGTTGGTTAATTGAAATTAGCGACTGCACATAAAGAATTTCAAATTGGAGAGTTCTGAGTGAGCTCTGGATCGAGATAATTCTGCATATTGAGTGATTCTCAATGAGTGAGTCTCTCTCATTGAGTGAATCTTAATCAATGCTGTGTTGAGACTGGCATTGAAGACCTCGCATCAACACTATCAACAATGTGAGGTGAACTTGGACTCTTTCGTGTCCTAGTAAAGTTTCTATAGTTTAAACATTACTTTTCTAATCATTTCCCACTGTGGGAGCACTTAAATCTTATTCTTTCTCCGCCGGAACCATGTCCTTGTTGCTGTCAGCTGCTGGCAGCAAGTTATACTCCTGGCAACATGTTGAAAATTCCATTTGTTTGTCAAGCACAAAGGAGAACTGAGCTGATCTGAAACGCTGCCACATGCTAGGCAAATGGTCTGTCTGCATACACGCACAAAGTATAGAAATTCATATTGTGGTTGTATGTATATGGTCGTGGTACAAATATGAGTACAGTCCACTAAGCATTAGTCCGCCTCTCATGGCCGTCGAGCTGTTGACCACCTCTGGCGCAATAAACGGTAGCACAACTTGCAATGCCACCAGGCAATCCAGCTGCCCCTCTTCCCGCTCCCTGTTTCTCTCTCTCTTGCTGCCTCTGTTATCTGGCAGTCCCTGTTTGGCTCTGCAACAGACGCAATTGGCAGCCATTGTCAGCGGGAGTTGCTGACCACACACAACAGTTCCAAGAATCATTAGCAAAGTCAGGGTGTTGTGCAAATTTGTATGCGCTGCGAGTGAAACTGTTCCTGACGCTTGACAGGTCAGAAAATTCCATAGAATTGCAAACTTATCAATAACATAGTTAGGTATGCCAACGTTTAACTATGCCTCATAGTAGAAGCGGGTAATTTAACATAATACATTCTGATAACTGGAGCAGAGCTTTGCAATAAATAAGAGATCAAATTTATATATCTATTTCTACCAAGGAACTCCGAATGTGGATGATTATTATTCCGATTGTTAACTTAAAAGGTCAACTAATCCATAAGAACTTCTTTGCTTTTCCTTAAGGAAGTATTCACATTTTCATTCTATAAAACTTTTTATTCTAGTCTATCGGGATACTCATCAGGGCCGTTTGAAGTTAGGCATAAAAATAAACTATTGCATATTCTGGGAGATGTCTAGAGACGACAGCACTTAAGTTGCTGCAAGTCGCCTTCCTGACCGCCTCCCTGCCCGCCGGCCTGCCCGCCTGCCGCGTTCCTTTGCCTTTGTGGAAATTGGTATTTTCATTTAGAGGATTTTTCCCTGTGGCAGAGAGCAGTGTTCAGCTCTTGAGTTGATGAATTTAAGGCTTTAAATGCTTTCAGCTCTGGTGCTTGCATATAATTTGCATTAAATTGCGTGGAAATCAATTTTTTGAGAATTTAATGCTTAGCAAGGACACATGTATAATATAGCCTAGAGCTAAGCTGTCCTGGAAGTATGCCCTCTGCGATGCGAATAATAAATGTGAGCCGAAATGGAATTATGTCTAGGCAACGTCAACGCTCGGGCATATTGAATCGTAGGGCACACACATTCAAATCACGCATACGCCGCGTGTGATATTTGTTGTTGGTTTTTATTTTATTTTATTTTTTTGCCTCGCCTGACAGCTGTCAGCACTGCGCAGCTCTCAATTCGTCTGTCTGTCAAATCAATTTATGCTGTCATATAATTATACAGTCGCTGTAGGGCTGAATCAATTAAAAAAGCGTCTGGCTGCATACAAAAAAAAAAAAAATGAAAAATTGATTTGCAAATTGAAAACGCTGCGAGCTACTGCTACTGTTGCTGCTGATGTCAAGTATAAGCTCCTACACGCAACGAAAACTTAATTTCGCCCCCTTGATAAATCACTTGGCAGGAGGCTTCACTGTTTGCGTTTTGTAAATTTTAACGAATCCGCTTGCAGCATATGCAACATGCCCAGCATTGTTTGGCCACGTGCTCAGGTGCCGCTGCCACATCAGTCGTTTCCAGTGATTTCCGTCCCAAAAGCCCTAACAGGCATTGCCTTGCCCACATACCAATGAGGCGGGCATTCATTCGGTTAACTGGGCCATGTTCTGTGCCTGCCAAACACGCAATGCGCATTTTAAGTACAATTTAAGCACATTTTCAATGTGGAAGCAGACAAACATCTGAGCGGCATGTGTCGGCTGGGAGCCACCATAAAGGATGGAGAATGTGTCATTCGAACTGAATGTTCAGCAATGTTCCCTGTGAACAACTGAAACCTAGATGCGCTTTCTACTTGTCAAATATATACCTGTTCAAGAAAATGCTAAAAGTTTTCAGCCTGGGTAGCCTTGTAGAGAGAAAAAATTTAAGCAAACAAATAGTAAACAGGCAACATGACGGAAACAGATGTTGTTTGCTTTGATTTATCAAAAATATATAATAAAAAAATTTAATCAAAAATATGTGCAAAAAGTAAACCAACTTTAAGCTCTGCAGCTTATTTGTGTTTAATCAGAAAATATAAATATAAATATATATATATATATAATCTTTATTACGTGGCAGACTTTACGTGACGTGTATTAACTTAATTTTTTTGGCTGAAATCACATTTTTTTTTTTCGATAGAATTTGTATAAATTGGTTTTATCTATCTGCACACTTTTCAATATGAAAGCAAACCTATGATAAATTGTTTTGGCTTTCGATCACATGTTTTCTTTGTTTTTGTTGTTTGTTAAAAATTGCTATCTAGTTACTTTTTACATTTTTATTGTCATAGGTAAACAAGCCACTGTGTCGATAGATGTTGTCTAATATATAAATTATATATATTATATTTAAAACTTTAATAGACTGGCCGTGATGCTGAGCGTATTTAATACCAACCGGAAAGCCCTAAAGTCATGAAACTGTCTGATTTCTCGGTTGGCTTAGTATCCGTTGCTCGGCTTAATTTCAAGTTGGGCACTTGAAGCAAATTAAAATTTTATGGACTTCAGAATTGGCAACTCTGTTCAGGCAATGCCTTGTGTACAATTTTAATTGAGCTGCCATCCTTGATTAATTGACAAATACAAGCCAGCCAGCAGCTAAAAGTTCTTACTCCACCAGCAAACCACCCAGGTGTACAATCGTGTGTAACCTTGCTTAATGACAGCCACAGGTGCGATGTTTACCAGGCAAATTAAACCCTATACTATACGCCTTTTTGCCAGTGTTGCCATGCATTCGTTTAATGGCCAGTTTTCAAATTAGCAGCTCATTCAAGAAGCAGCAGGCAGCAGGCAGCTGGTTTAAAAAACACTTTAATGTTATGCTTGAGCAATGCCCATAAATAAGCCAAAAGGGTCGCATAAATTTGTGCGAAACCCTTGGCTACAAATTTTCGGTTTTCAGTTCGATTAGATCGGTTTGTGTCTGTTTGTACGACTGTCTGTCGAAATGCGTAAATGTTTCAAAGTTCTTGAAATGTGTTCAAACTAAAATACTGCTCGCTGCTCAGCTGAAAACATAAGCGCATGTTCACTGTCCGATTCGAATGCTGTGCAAACTTTGAACTGGCTATGGATTCAATGAATTTATTCATTAGTTCGCTTTGATATGCACTTCACCGCCCATCGGCCCCTCCCCCCCTTCCCCCTCTCGCCCGTGCAGTCGCCTGGCTACACACAGCAAACTAAACAGGCAAACTTAAATACTATTCGCCACTAGACAGCACTTCACACTGGAACAAAACTGTATAAATACAGCATTTCGTATAATTAAATTGATAATAACGCGATTCAATTAATTGTTATTCCAAAAGATAATCTACCCAAAAGCTTGTTCAATAACAACACAGATAGAATTTATGATTGAGAGTTATTTTTTAAACATTGTATTATACATTTATGTGCAGGCTGTTGAGCATGAACTTTAACTTCTTTTATTTCAATCAACAGACTTTACCTTTCTTTCATTAGGCAATCAAACGACAGGGGTTCTTTTTAATCATTTTTATTCCTTAACCTTTAAAACTGATAAGAATTAATTGTTTATATTTTAAACTCAAATTTTCAACTATTTGTATTTTTGACTGCTACTTTGTACACTTTCGTCCCAGTGTGCAGGCCGCGTAAGCAGCGGAAAGAAAGCATGTGTGTTGGCAGCGTCCAGCAGCATGCATCCTGTGCTTACCCACAAACAGCCGCACCCACACACACCCACACACACAAACACAAGTTGGCACACACATGAGTTGCCAACTTAAAGGCTTAGAGGTGTGCGAACCTGGGCCCAGCTAATGCGATTTATTTTTATGGTCAATTTGCTTGATTAGGTTTCGATTTTCATGCGCCCGCTGCACTCGCCGCGTTTGCAATCGAGTTCATTAAAGTTGCGCAGCAACAAAGTTTATTGAAATACGGCTTCCCAGCAGCCGTAGCAGCAGCTGCGAAAGGACCCAACTTTTCAGTCGTTCGACAGTTAATAAAGCGCCAAATGGAAAATTAATTAATATTTTCCTAGGCGAAAGCAACAAACAACAACTATAACAACAATTGTGGTGGCTAACTGTATTCAAGTCTCGCTCTCATTCTCTCTCTGCCACGGCCACACACACCCAATCGAAATCTGCGCGTGTGTGTGTGTGTGCTTTGTTATGTTTCCTGCGCACGAAAGTATGCAACGGCATTGAAAACGTGCAGGCGAACAACCAGAAGAAGAAGAAATGAAAATATGCTCAAACAAATTAATCGACTCAAAAATGCCCTGAAATCATGAAATTAATCAACTAAAATCGAATTAAGTTTGGGCAGCAATGAGGCGAAAAATTATGAAAAGTACTTACAATATTTTCAGCACTAGCCTCAAAATCAAAGGTAGCTTGAAAATCATTGTAAGTAGTGAGATATAACATACTACACTATATATTTATTACATAGATATATATATATGATGTAGCGGAAGTTATCTGCAATGAACTATTGCTTCTACAAGGACATTAACATTTAGTCGCGGATATGAATTACATAATATATATATTCTTGATCAGCACCAATCACTGAGTCTATCTTGGCCTAACCCTCTATATCTCCGTGCATTGCACGAATGGACCTCAGATTTCATACGAGCTAGACATATTACATTTAGCATGGTGCTCAGAATAGTTTTCCGAGTAATGTTGATTTTCATATTCAGTTCTTTGAGTACATATCGGAGTTGTTTGCCTTTTTCAACTAAAGCCGAATGCAGTTTGGGAAACTACCTATGAAGCGAAAAATGATGATAAATAGTAGCAATATTTTTAGCACTTTCTCATAGATATCGAAAGATCCTCGAAAGTGGAAGGTAACTTGCACAAGCAATATAAGTAAGATATGTAATATATATAAATTACAATATTACCTATATTGTGTATTTAATATTGCAGTTAATTTTTCACTTTAATTTGATACTAATATTATAAATTAAGATTTCAGGCTTGGATATAGGCAATGCCTCATTAAGTTTGGCAGTTGTTGAATATAAATATTTGAAAATAAGAATAAAGAAGGTCTTAACTTGTAAGGCTTCAAGCAAAAACTGATGCTTTAAAAATATTAATTTTATATTGTGTAGTAGGATAAATGCACGAATGAACATACACATAGTCTAGGCCATTTGGTCAGCAGTTCCCTTTTAACCCAAGTTCGCTCAATTATAATATTCCACTTGTACTTTAATTCTTGCAAAAAGAGCTCGATAAATCGGATTTCTTCTTGTCTCGTTAACTCATGCACAACACTTTTCACATTTATTTAGTCTGCAAGTCGCGATCGAACATCAGAATAATTTGCAAGCGACATTTGTCTTTTACAATTGTTAACAACGATTTCATCTTTCTAATAGAGAATATTGAATTTTATACACATTTTTATCTATTTTTCGTTATGATTCGTACTGCTTTTCCAACTTTCACAGTTTTGGTAGAGTATAATAAAAATGAACATCGATGACACTGCAAATAGTGCGGGTTGACTTGTTTAGGGTGGTGAGGGGGAGGAGGGGAGACAAGAATCGGAAATACCGCATGGCATTATGACATTTGTGTGCCATAAAAATATGCTGCACGCTTTTGTGGTCCAACGTGCGTGTATTGTGCGCCATCGTGGAACGAGAACTAAAAAATGTCGCAGCGTCTATATATACACAAACATACACAAGCATTTATGTATATGCGTGTAATGTATGTGAGTATGCAAGCTTTTGCGTGTTTTGCGCTTGTGTGGATGTACAAGATTCCAGGGTAAATAAAAAAGTTCGCAGTGACACCCTGGAGACTCGGGTGTTCCTAGAAATAGATGTATGCCAGAAGCCCTTCCTTCATTTCACATCAGGAAATGTTTTCAGCATTTTTATACGCTTCACTTTTTATTATTATTATTTCCATAGCATCCCTTTCATATTGCTCATACGCCTCGGGGCACTATGGTGTTGCCATGTGCATGCGGCGTGGCTTAATTAAAATAGCTCCGATATACTAAAAGTAATTGTATATGCACACATATGTGCGCCAGCATAAACTAAAAGTGAACAAATTTTCTATGGCAACTTGTTAGCCAAGGAGCAGAGTAATCACGATAAAGGCAATAGCCCGGGCAAAGGAAAAAAACGCCATCGGAAACGTGACTAAATCAGTTTTGCCAATAAGACACGAAGCCGGCGTCAAGGATAGCATTGCCAGGAGCAGCCACTGGATGCTTATGGCCGGCAAAGATGAAGGAATAAATATAATATATACTTGTTGAAAAGGACGACGCTTCTAGCGGCATTGAACTGTGAAATGACTTCATTAGTAAAAATATTGTATGTAGTCCTTACATTAAAGATGCAAAGAGATCCTAACTAGGCTCATAGAGGGCCTGATTTATTGGGTATGTGTGTGTGTGTATTTATTTATTACTTGTGAGCAGAGCTGCGTCCCCTGTAAACACACCCAATTTCACACATTTCAGCAGCTTGTATGCGAAATTTTATGTAAATTTAACAAGGGCAGCAAAAAGTTTGTCATACGAGTAGAAAACATAAAGCACAAATTAATTGAGGCAACAAACACGAATTTGGCAACTTGGGAGAGGGGAAAAAAAGAAGGGAAAATCGAGGAGGCTGCCGTTGCCTGTGGGTAATTTTATTCCTTTTTTTTCGCTCAGGTTTTTGGGCAAAGGGTCGGAAATGACAGGAAGTGGTTGCCAAAAGCTAAAGCTAGGCGACGCCTGATTCCGGTATTTGCTTAGATGCCGTAATTATCTTATGATACGTCTATTCCAGATGGATGACTGCATATTCACGACGTATTTGATGTCAGCTTAATGATCTAATTTGTAGAATTATGTTGGGCTTCAATGCATGAGAACACACTTTGTGGTATAAAATATTTAAATTTTGTTTTACTTAACTACTTTTGTTAACTACTCAGTTTTTATGCTGGATGTTCAAACTTAGCTTAGTAAAAGTAACAGACAGTTTACTGCAATGAATTATTGCTTATGCAAGGGTATTAACATTTAGTCACGGATATGTACTATATATATTCTTTATCAGCATCAACCACTGAGTCTTTCTGAATAACCATTCGACCGTCTCTCTCTTTGTATGCATGAATGGAACTCAGAGAGCATACAAGCCAGACATATTACATTTAGAATGGCGCTCAGAGTAGTTTTCCCGATTAATGTTTCTGATTTCTATACCCAGTTCTTTGAGCACATATTGGAGATGTTTGTCACTCATCAGAATTTCTGTTGCTGTTATATAAACAACCTTCAAGACTAGACAACATTAAACAGCTTAAGGGTCGCTATTATCTAGACACTTATTCAATAAGGGTTTCATCTGCAAAACAGAGTAAGTTTAAGAGCTTGAGGGTCGCTTAATTCGAAAACCTTATTCAGATGAGTTTTGATCTGCAAAACAGAGACAAAAGACTTTGGTAACTCTTTTCTGTTTGTACAAATACCCACATCAAAAAAATGTATCCTTTCTACAGGGAGAAAGCACTTAGGAAAATGCTTAGCATAACATTTTTATTTAATTATTTTTCTATCTATATTTCCATAGTTTGTTTCCAAGTGTATTCGTGTATTCAGAGTTTTTGTTTATTTATTTAATATTTTTTTGGTGCTTACATGTTTGTGCGATGTCCCTGACGTTTTTGTTGAAAAGAGTGAATTACCCAATTCGTTACCCATTTCATTATTTTTGCTATTCCCCATTTCCAGTTTCCTGCTCGTTTCGTATATATTAAATCACCCTCGTCAATCAAATGCGTTGACATGCAACGGACACGCAGCTCGGGCTTGCGTCAGATTATTGTGTTTAATAAAAAATTAAGTGCAGGGTTCAAAGTTGAAAAATTCGCCAGCTGCTTTAAGTGAAAGTGCGGAGCACACCAAAAAAAAAAAATAAAAATCGCTCATACGCCACGTTTGTCGCGTTGCCAATGCGCGTCACGTTTGAATTGTTTCAATGTGTGCGTGAACAAACATGTGCGGACAAAAAAAACGCATATTAAGATATAGGAAAAGCAATACCATATAGTATAAAGAAATATTTGCGCGCAAAAGCCAGTAGCGAACGGTCACGGCAAGGACAAATGCCAACAAGTGCAAGGACATAAACGTTATCATTCCTTGGCTAACTGTTGAGCAAGCAAAAAAAAAAAGCCAGCTCCAGTTCTTGATTTATTCAATATTAAGTGCTTTAATAAAAAGACAGAGGAATTGAAACTTGTTAGTTATCATTGACATATCAAAGCAACAGCAAACTTTTGATGTGAAAACTAAACAAAACTGAGATATAAGACATGCTTTGCCCGCAAATTGTACAAAAAACATTAAAATGAGCTCCACAAAGTTGTTTTTTTTTAAACAATTTGAAGCTACCTTAGTTAGGAACTCGACTGTACGAGTCTCTGTTGTAAAGTTAGCGTTAGTTTAAACAAATAAAAAGAATCCATTTATAAAAGTACTTAAACAATGCTACGTGAATACAAGGCTTGCTTGAAACAGACACAAAATGTATATATTTGTGTATTTGCGGAGTAAAAATGAATTTATGAAGTAAGCTGAGTAAAGAAGAATAAACTATTTTCAAGCACTTAAGAACTACTTAAAGGCTAGCCAGAAAGTTAGGCATTCAGAAGAGGGTTGGCAAACAGAAATATGAATAACAAAATGTGGCAGAAGCGAATAAACTAATAACAAACAAGTTTTCGTTTTATGCATCAAGTCGGAAATATAACACAAAAGGACTAGAAACGGGCACTATTCATTTTATGAATTAAATACTAAATAATTTTGTGGTTTTTTCATTTAAGAGGCCACGTTTGGGAACGAACAGATTAAAGCAAAACAAAAATGAAATTTTTTATGAATCAAAAACTAAAGTGTACAAAAATGAAACTGGCTTCTAAAGAGATGTAGAACTGGAATTTGGAAGAGATTGCGGAGGATCCAATCAATCCCTCAGATCGGTTCATATAACCAACCTATCTTGTTAATTTTACTATGTTAGACATAACTGTAGAATAAGTTGTATTGTAGTTGTTCATATAAGTTGAATTAAAGTTGTTCCTTTAATCAGAGAAAAATTAAAAAATTTAAAATATTAATCAAACTAATAGAGAAACAATAAAACACAATGAGTATGCAACAAAAAGTTTCAATTATGTATATTTTTTAATATTTTGTATTTCGTAAAACTCCTCTAATCAATGGCGCTTAAAATTTTCAAAAAAGTTTACATCAATTATAGTTTCTAATAAGTTTGCCCATGGCCAGCCCAATATCTTAATTCAGGCAAGCTCCATCCCATTGCCATCGCAGCATTTTACCATGTACTAAGCGAAGGAGGTAAAACAAATAAAAACCAGTTAACAACGAATAGAAGATACCTTAAGACCAAAAAACAAGCAATGGTCAAGAGTCGGCTACAAATGGCTAAGGGATTAAGGATAGCTGCAATAACTGTGGCCAATGGGTTTTCAGTCGTGACTCTGGCCCCATTAACCAGCATAGCACAACCTTTGCTATTCTTTATGAGAACAATCGGCTGGAAACCAAAGTTTTGTGGGAGTTTTTCTAGGCCAGCAGCAGCTTAAGTACAAAAACCTAAAACAAAACAGCTTAAATGTTGGCTGAACCTTTTAGGGAGGACTTGTGGACAGGGTATCTACCAGTCGAGCTTTATGCTGCACAGCTTTTACGACAGATGATTCCTATGAAACAGATTTTGAAACATCGAGTTGCTTTTGGCTTTCAGCATGTTACACATGGCTACAGTGCACGCGAATGCCCTCTGTAAGGGCATAAAAAGTGATGGACGCACGGGTGTAAAAAGTTTTTGCGCCTGGCTTCAACTTAATTATTGAATGGCCGCCACTTTTGCCCGCATCATAAACGTAGGCAACAGGAAAACTGGGAAAACGGGAAAACTGGGAAACAGGTGTGCGTAGCAGCCACATTTTGTATATTAAATGTGCGACTTAGAGAAAATTTTAAATTGAAAAACTTTGCCGGGCGAACAAATTAAAAAAGCCCATGTCCAAACTTGGGTTGCAGGCACTCATAAAGAATCAAATTCAACCATAAATCCGCTTAGCTTAAAGTGTCTGAGAGATTGCTAATAGCTATAGATGCCATATGCAGCTGCTTGCATGCCACGATTTGTTGCACAAAGTTAAAAAGTCACGTGCCACAAAATTGATTGCCACAAACAAAGAAAAATCGCTGCAAGAAATAACCACAATGCACAACAAACAAATAAACGGATAAATAAATAAATAAAAAAAAAACAATATTCATAACAAATATTTGTGCGTTATTTCCGCAGTAGCGCATTTTAATTGTGGCCAATTTAATTTACCGATGCATCTCAGAGATTTGACCGCGCCGCACAGTAAATCATGCAAAATATATTTTTATTTACGCCAATTTATTTTAATTTATGCGAGCGCTGAAAGCAAAATAAATGACTTTAATTAAATGGCATGTGTCATTAAAGCATAAACCTATTTGCTGACAGGACGAACAAATGGGACTGCCAACAATAAAGCTCATTAAGCAGCTGAAAGTTAACATATTGAAAACATTTAACAAAGTTTTCGACGTATACTTAATATACAAAGTTAAAACTTCGTTTTTTCTAAGTTTGCCAAGCAGTTATAAAGGGAAGCGCGAATTCCAATCTATTTTAAGCTATGAACCGTCAAACAAACTGTTCCCAAAACTGCAAAAAACAAGTAAGAAGCTCTAGTCGGGAGCTCCCGACTAAGAGATACCCTGAATACCCCGAAACACTTGTCAATATAGCCCACGTTTCCTTTTCTATAACTTTTGTGTTTCTTAACCGATCTTGATGAACGATCTTGGGGGGACGATAGCTATAAAATGTAAGGTACATAATCTTTATATACTTTTCTCGAAACTACATGTCAAATTTGGTGACTCTAGCTTTTAAAAACTAAAAGATTTGTTCAAAAAACAGGATTTCGATATCAATTTAAGTCGATTGCTTAGAAACGGGGCAAGTTATCGATTATCCGAGCATATTCGTAGTACGCGAGCACTTGCAGGACTTATGTTCAAAACTTCAAGAGTCTAGCTCTTATAGGTTCTGAGATCCTTGCGATTATACAGACGGACAGACAGACGGACAAGGCTAGATCGACTCGGCTATTGATGCTGACCAAGAATATATATACTTTATGCGATCGGAAATGCTTCCTTCTGCCTGTAACATACATTTGCACAAATACATTATACCCGTTTTACCCATTTTCAAAGGGTTCAGGGTATACAAATGTGTTCAAGGTGTTGGAAAACAAGGTTCACTAGCCGCAGATAAAGGCAGGGCATTGATTCGAACCCAGAACCAAGCCGCCAACAGCCTATGATCTTTAAACATTTTACTACGACATTTTATTTTTCCAACAATTGTAATTTGTCATGCACAGTGCGGACTATTTCACAGTTTTTGTAATTTTCCCACACAGTTCGTTGTAACTAGGCGACATCGGACTTCTGCTTGTTTAGGATAGCAAACAGTTGGGCGCTTACGTAGGCTTCGTCCAAGAGTCGAGACCCAGTCTCAGCTAAATGCTGTCCCATGGCGACTCCATTTGGCTGCTCTTTGATGGCGCTAAAGTCAAGGCCATTTGATATTGTTGTCCAGACGACGCCTTCTCGCATTTGTTCATGTTGGCTGTTGCCATTAAAGTTTTCATGGCTTGATTTGACATGAGCCCAGAACAGCCCCACCCCCCCACAATATTATTTTTTCTTGTGGCAGCCCCAACATTTATTTGCGCAGTTCCCAGTTGTTGTACTTATTACATGCCGATGGACGCTGTCGCTGGGGATGGGCACCGAATGGCCTATCTGTTTAACTGCTGCAGCTTACACAGGTCTCTCACTCATTTTTATGGGCCTTAAAAAGTTCGGGGCAGTTTAAGTCCATGTTGAGCGCTCGTTTTACACGCCAGCTAAACGACTCTAGGCGCAATCCTTTATGAGCTATAATATTGAACTTGGCTTGATGATGATGCAGTTGGGGCCCGTACTTGATCCACTTGATTTATGCCAAGTGCAAAAGGCAAGGAAGAAAAAACAAAGGAAAACTCATTTTCTGCGCCTGCTGCATATAAATTATCCTCGTAGTTGCAGCCGCAACTCAGCTTATTTCCGGTCTGGCAGCAACGCGCTTTCTGAGACAGATCAGGCCAAGTTTATGGTGCGCCTCGTGTTGCCCGAAAGTATTATAAAGTTTTTTCGGCTCAACCTAGGAGTGCAAACGCCACAGCAAAGAACATCACAGAATATGTGGGCCCCGCCCCCCGCCTCCAGGACACGGACGTGCCAGCCGTTGCATGTGCCTTAACGATTCGCAGTCTACCCTCAGCCGACGTCCCGCTTAACTGCCGCGAAAAAGGCGAATTTCAATTGCATTAATTTTTAAATAGTTTTGTGGCGAGAGAGTAAAGAGAGAGAGAGAGAGAGAGAGAGAGAGTGTAAGACAGAGAGCGAGCGAATGAGATGTGTTAAGGTGTAGCATCTGCGGCCATGTGGCATGCATGTGTGGCACGTGGCAGCTGCTGCACGGCCTTCCCCTGTCTCTGACAAAATACAAATTAAAAGCTTTTTAAAAGTACATTTAAACAAGCTACGGAACAAGCCCGTATAAAAATGCCTTTGTAATGTTTACCCAACCAAAGTGACATTAACCCATTGGCATACGGCCATTTACAACAGCTGTGAAATAACAGCTGACCTGGTTATGTTAATAAGTTATTACTATTATATTGGTTGCTATGGCTTTCGGCTTAGGTAACACCATAGCTTAGCCTGAGATTAATTTGGTTGCTCAGTAACTGGGTCACTCAGAGAGCTCATCTGCGTGGCACAGCCTTGGGTCGGCTTTCAGTTGAATTTGCAGTGAAAATATTTAGCATATAATAAAACTTATATAACAAATATACCATATTTGGGAAAGCCAGGCGTGACACATTTTTTTTTATTTTTGTGTAATATTTAAAGAATTTAATATGCCTATGACATCTGGTGTTCTAGTCGGGAGTGTGGGACTATGAGATATCCTGAACCCAGCAACGAGCTTCCGTTCCAATCATTCGAGCCCTATTCTAGTCCAAGAAACATGTGGACAAGTTTCCATCTATCTGTTAGATACATAACTAATATACCCTTGCCAAACCCATTTTAATGGGTACAGGGTATAAAAATAAATATTAACATTGTCAAAGCCAAGCTCAATGGCGAAGTATAAAATAAACAATCTTAATAATTCAAATTAAAAAGTTCTTAAAGTATTGACTATGCTTAAGCCTGAGACGCATTTATATTTTCTGCTTAATGATGTCTGAAGTTCGATAAATGTTTGTTATTAATAATATGAATTTAAACAATAATTAATGAATATATTAATAAAAAACCCGCAATGAGTGGGTTAAGAGCAAAGAAGTTAAAGTCCAGGTGCAACACCTAAACCCACCAATCCGTCTAAGCTGATGCCTGTAAAGCGTTTTTGCTCTTGGCCATTTTTTATTGCCTGCCATTTGACAAAATGGCGCAGCCATAAAAAATGGCCGACACGCAATGCGGCAACTTGTTGACCCTCCGATTTTTGACGATTCGCTGTAGGCGACTTTGATTTGCGGCTAAAGTTATTAAAGCCTTAATGCCAGCCAAGCTGTTCGGCTGTCGGGGGAAAAAAAAAACTCCTTGGCCCATTTGTATGCAAGCGCACGAAACCTGAACCCGAAAAACTTATGGCCAAGGTTCCGTAAGTTTAGTTTAATAGTTGCCCCGGCAGGCTTCCCTTTCGCGTTTTAATGCAAATTAAAACGTTGCCGACGCCAAAAAGTTGACCGTGCCCAAACATTTTGGCGCGTAAAAGCTTCAATTGAGCGCCAGCTCAAACCCTCCCCGAAACTCAAACCCAGCCCCAAACAGCCCTCGACTGCACCAACTCACAGCCAAGCTCCTGTTTGCAGTTGTATTTTAAGCGTTGCCATTTTCGTCAAGCGCCATTTCTCAATTACTTTTTACAGTAAACACAGGCGTTGGGGGTAGCAGCTTCAGTAAATTTGGATCTAATGCCCATTAAACTGGTGCTGGGTTATGTTAAGCAAACGAAATATATACATTCATGCATATACGTACGCACGAATACACGATGTAGCAGGATTAAGTTTATTTTTTGCTTAAACTGTACCCATTATTGTAACAAGCAGCCCTCACTAAATCTATATATATAAAACTGTTGTCCTGACTGACTGACTGACCGATTGACCGATTGACCGATTGACTGACTGACTGACTGATTGGTGATCAACGCACAGCCCAAACCGTAAGACCACTGTAGTTACCCTATGTGATGTAGGTGCACGTTAAACGGGGTTTCGAGAAATTCCACCCGCAAGTGTGGAAAATTACGAATTCGTTTGTATGCAACTTAATTGATTACCATCCGATCGGTCTCAAACTCATTTTCAAAGATATTTGTTCAAATTCATTTGAGGAGTGTTTTGCACTTTTTGGAAAATCCATCCTTCCTTGGTGGAAATTGATGTCAAAGATTCGGTGGGTGACGTTTCGCACTCAAACTCATTTCCAAGGATCTAAGATATGAAAAATCATTTGAGACTTTTCAAACTTCTTCGGTGGAAAGTGCAACTCAAAGATTTTTTTGGTGAAGTTTTAATTTTTTTCCGATTTGCTTCAAACTTATTTTCAAAGCTCTGCATAAGAATTTAATAAACACGTGTTTCGGCGATTTGGGAAATTCCACCCGCAACAGTGGTAAATTGGCGGAAATCGTTGGCATGAAAGTTGTTTTTTGACCATCCGATCAGTTTCAAAATCAGTTTCGGGAACACCCGACTAGAGCCTCTTACTTGTTATTTAATGAATTTGGTGTGTAGTAATGCTATTCCCCACATTTGGATGGCCTACGTTCAAGTGGGTTTCGATGAGCAGTGCCTTCGTGGGGAGTTACGGCTTTTGCGGTTTTTAGTGGCCAATCGAGCTTTTGGAGCCTCTTTAAGCATTTTGCACTTTTTTTATTTTTCACTGTCAAGCGGTCTAAGGATATGGCTCAGCTGGTTTTGTGAGGATGTGATGCAGGTCTTACTGGGTGTGATTGCGACAAGATCGCGGCAGCTTGCTTTGGTCGTGCCCAGTATGCATCGGATAAGCAAATTAAATTGATTTCTCCAGAATGTAGATTTCTGCGAGAAATCAATTTTAAAAACTTAAGAATTTGGCTTAACAAAGCGCTCGAGTAACTTTGACTCTAGCCATGAATTGCTTAACAAATCTAAATTTTGGTCGCCACCAAATCGGAAAGCGTCCCATTTTTGTAATTTACCCTCTACTTCTGTCTAAACATCCTCACCACTTTTTGTCTGTGCCTCGCAACTTGGATTTATCCCCAATGTTGTCCTTATCGCCCTTATATCATTCCTGTGGTATACCCAGGTACTCCACTCTAATAGACCCCACCATTTTAATTGCAGAAGTGGAACTATGCGCAATCTGGCCCATCTTTAGCCCCACCTACTCCTACTTCGATTGATTTTCGCACCCCTTAGGCAAATCTCTGTGTCCCGGTTTTCTGCTGGCACAACCTGCGAATCTGTCGCTGTTTATATTACTAACGAAAATTATATTTCGCCAATCCAGGAGATATATCATCTTTCAAAATAAATGCTTCTCATGATTCATTCCCAATCATTTGTGCTTCTAATATTCGTGCTCCACACAAGATTATTCACAGAATTTAAGCCAAAACCCTTCAGGTTTCATCCCGACAAGCTTATTTATTTGGAAACTCTGGTATTTTCTCAAATTTGCTTCGACACGGTGTTTTTTTAGGACTTAGGCCTTGGTTTGTGGTTTGTATCTGCGGTTTTTCTCGTTGCCAAAACGTTCACCCCCCGTTCCTCTCCCTGTCTTGTCCTGCCATCCTTTGTTATTGTTGTTGCTCATTTCTGGCTGCTGTTCGTGAGCAGTTTAATTGAATTATTTGTGCGCCGAACACTTTGCTCCGCCTGTGACAGCTGCTCTAATTAGTTGGGCACCGACGAAGGCCAAGTCTGAGGCAAAGGCGTTTAATTAGTTCGTCTGGCGCCAGGAAATGAAGGTGAACCGCAGTAGGGTTAAGCTGCTTAACGGCCACGGCCAACTCTCATCGGGGCAGCAGGCACACGATGCCATCCATTATGTTCAAGTGCTCTAATCAAATTGAATTGCCAACGCACCCTGCAGTACACCCAATACCAAAATCAGAGCATTTAAATTCCTTTTACGTGTGTCCTTTAGTTACACAATCTCCAAAATTTCGACGAATCAGCAAATTGAATTAACCGTGCCAAGGAGTACACATACAGTCAACATATTGACAAGTCTTTATCTCCTACCACCATCTGAATGGAAAAGAGAGAGTATATGGAGCGAGCGCATAGACTATGCACTTGATATAGCCCATCTATCGCCAATGTATTCTTCCCACATGGCCTTATGCTCTGTTCCGAAAGGTTTCTTTAGCTAGATACGATATGCTTAATAAACTGATAACTCTATGTATAGCACAGTTTTTCGTGACTAACTTACTGACTGAAAGCTGTCTAGGAAGCTTTAATTCTTATTGTAGTTACCTTATGTCATGTAGACGGAATATTGGGACATTCGAGCGGAAAATGGGTTTAAATCTTATGTCTAAAACTTGAACCAAAAGCTTGTATCGGGCTACGTCAAGAAAACCCAGCTACAATATATCTGTACACCCCTAAAACTATAATGATTTTTCGTCCCACCCGACAGATCATAAAAATCTATAATTCCCAGTTTCTTAAAGCTAAAATCATCGAATGGGTCTAATTGGATAATTGTAATATCTTGTAATTTCTCGAGATTGCAAAATAAAACAAATATTAAATGCATAGTAAATGTTGGAGAGAGTAGTGAAAAGTCGAGAGAGCACAACCGAAACGATTTTACTTGCTTCTTACCTACCAGGGATGAATTATTGCTGACTGACATTCGGTAGGTTTTTTTTGGTTAATTTTAAATATGCAGAAACTCAAATATTTCGCTATTGTATCTAAGCTACGTTTAGTCATAGCCTTAAACTATACTATTCCACAAATTAAATTTAGAAGGTATATAAATAAAACCCTTAAAGTATGCAAATATTTAGTACTTAAACATTTTTCTGAATATGTTCAGTGGAACGGTGAAATGAAACACGGAACTTTGAATAATATTAACAAACTTAAAATAATAATAATGATAATAATAATAATAGTAATAATAATAATAATAATAATAATAATAATAATAATAATAATAATAATAATAATAATAATAATAATAATAATAATAATAATAATAATAATAATAATAATAATAATAATAATAATAATAATAATAATAATAATAATAATAATAATAATAATAATAATAATAATAATAATAATAATAATAATAATAATAATAATAATAATCATAATAATAATAATAATAATAATAATGATAATGATAATAATAATTAATAATAATAATAATTATTATTATTATTATGAATATTTTGATTATTATTAATTTAATTATTCCCATGATTATTTTTAATATTTGATATATGGTTACTTACTATAAACCTTACTTATTATTATACACAACCACCAAACACTAGTCCTGGATACGAACCAGCATCGTCGATTACTTAATAAGCTGCTTTTCTTGCTTTTCACCGAAATTGCGTCTTGTGAATTCTTATGTCTGTGCAAAAAGCTTACCTTTTCATAGGAATTTGAATGCCGAGAATTCGTGCCCAGCCCTGTTAGCATAAGAATATTCCCTATGGCATCTCGCCTGTCTGTTTATTGACATTGACTAGGCTTGTTAGGCTGGCTGTCATGTCATTTGGAACGGAAAGCTGCCATAAACACGTCGCACACGTGTGCGCCATTTTTAAAAATGGCGTCAGCATCACTTCCGCCTGAGCCAGAGCAGCACAATTTTTAGGTTATATATGTACATTTGAATTGAAATCAAATGGAAATCAGATGGCTGGCACTGCTTATGAAGTCGTTAGCGCGTCTTCTGCCGCCGGCTGCTGTCGTTAGAGATATTGGCACATCGTCGAAAATAATTGCCGGAAATACAAAAGGAAGGCGGCAATGGCAATGGCAGTGGCAATGGCAGCGGCAGCGGCACAAATGAAATCAAATAGAATGCTGCGAATGGGAAAGGCATCGGAATAGATTTCCAATTTTCTCATCATCCTGGCTGCTGCCTTCACTGAGAAGCACCACAAGGCGTCCTAATACGAGTCCAAGTTCTTGTCATTGTCCTTCCCATTGTAGTTGCCTGCCGGCTTACGGGACGTATACTCAACTATAATTAATTACGACTTTTGCACGAGTGTGTGTGTGTGTCTTTTACTTGAGTGGCTTCTTTTCAATTTCAATTGTGGACATGGCGCCCGGGGTTCATTGACTGTCCAGCTAAGCTGACCAAGCGCAATCGCAACATTGTGGCAGCCTATAAAAGCGCAGGCCCTGTGCCTGGCAAGCATCATTCCCATCCGGAAGACCAGAAGGCCCGCAGCTTTGAGGAGCAGCAGCAGCAGCAAAAAAGGAGCAAAGGATCATTATCAACCAGCAGCTACACTAGCATGGCCTCATTGCAGTTGCTGCTCTGCTGTGCGACAACCCTTCTGATTGCCAACGCCTTGGAGCTGGCGCCCCAGCTGCTGAGCGTCGCCACCATCGAGCCGGCGAGCAGTAAGGCCAAGACGCACTATACGCCCTTTCCGTTGGTCGATGATGACGTCGATGTGGAGGCCGTCGAGCTTCCGCTAGATGTGGACCAGGACGACAACGTTGAGCCCACCCGCGTGCATCATTCACTGCCGCCTCCCTGGCTGCAGTTCGCCGACGAGCCCGTCCAGAAGCCCCGTGTCAACAATAAGGCATCCTTCATAAAGCTGCCACCCGCCGGGCAACAGCACAAGCATCCACATGGACATGGACACGGGCACGGGGCATGCACCATTGAGATAACCAGCAAGGTGCCGGGCATCTGCCAGCCCATGAGCATGGGCGTGGGCAGTGCCTGCATTTCGGGTGAATTCATGGAGGTTTACAGTGGGTCCCATTGCTCCAATTTCTAATCCGGAAAGAGAAGTCCCAACGCTCCGCTCTCCCTTACTCCACACTCTCTCTCTCCCTCTCTCCTTGTTGGATCCCTCTGAATGCTTGTTTAGTGTCTATTTTTAGTGGGTTTAATGGAGGAGTACGACTACCTGGTGCGCGTTTTGCAAATAACACTCATTAATATTTGTATAAATAAAGTATATTTAATAACATTTACTTAAGTTTTACTCAACTAATTTATACGATATTGAGATCAATTTACAGCTACAAAACGTCCCTTAAAGATATTTACACGCATTTTGTTTCACCGCTTACAATTCGCAGAATTTATCTATATTATTTTCATGTTTATAATTCCAGCGTATTTTATTTAATGCTAATTTTAACTTATTTATTATCAATGCTATGGCCGGGAATGCGCGGCTACGCAAAGACAGCTTTTCGTCTTTATATATAAATATTATAATTATGCCACGGAATGGAGAGCCCATAAAGTATATAACATATATATTCTTGATCGGTGACAATATATCTCGATACAGCCGATATAGTCCGTCTGTAGTTTTCTATAGAAACCAGCCTCTCTTTTAAAAATGACGGAATCGGCTGTCATATATATAATCGCTCGGAATGTTCTTGTATGAAACATGAGTTGTATGAAACATGATTTAACAATGCTCTCTATATATTATATGCATACATATTCCCATATCAAATCGGCCTGCTGGTATATTACATCACTTCTCAAGAAGCAATCGGTCGGAAATAAAGCTTTTGTATACAAAATCAGTTTTTAGCAATATATCTGAAGGGTATTTAGACTTCGGTGTGTCTGTTCTTTTTTGTTTAATTTGAATTTAAGTGAAAGGTATAAAACCTCCAGCCGAGAGAGCTCAAATCAGGTAGACCCTGTAAACAGGTGTAATCTAATAGACATTCCTTGATGTCCGTATTTTACAATATTATATTTGAAAGATTTTGCAATTTTGCAACATTTAGAGCCCCGTAAATTTTCCTTATATCTTGATCGTAAGCAGAATGCGCTTTAAGAAGTATTCTCCCATATGTTAAGCACATATGATTTATCAAAGGGAACTTACTCATTTTCGCATTTTGGGCCAGATCGTGGGCTTCGTTGGCTTGGCGCCCGGCACCGTCGTCGAGTTGCCAATGGCCACACATTGGCCACCGAACACCTCCAGCAGCTGCGGGGCCTGGAAGAAGGGCGCACGCTTCCATTGGGCGGGTCCCACACGATCGATGCGATCGTAGATCAGGCCAGTCACGTCGATGGCACGAAACTGTTCCTGCTCCTGTACATCCTGCAGATCGCTGCCCCAGATGAAGACGACCTGCTGCAGATCCAGGCCCAGATCCACCAGCTGCTGCTTGTGCTGAAAATTTTGGACATGCGTCGCCGTGCCGAGTAGTTCGGCGCTTTCGGCAAAGTTGATGGCTTGCAGAAAAGTCTGGGTTCTCAGGTCCATATAGGCATCCCAAATGTCCGTTCTGCCCGTGGTCATGAGCATGACCGGAAACGCCGTCTGCTTCAGCCGTACCATGGTGCATATATCAGCATCAAAGCTGGCAAAGATCAGCGGACGTCCGCAACCATAACGCGCTGTGACCTCTATAATCCTGTCCACAAACACATTCTTGTTGAGCGACTGCGTGGACTCCATCACGCCCGATGCCATGAGCTGCGGCCACTTGATCTCCACGATTAGGCCCAGACTCTTGGGCAGCGCCTCGTATACTTCATCTAATTTGGGAAAGAGTCGCTGCGGCTGGCTCACATTGCGCACATTCAAGTGTGTGTACTCCTGCAGGCTCCATTTTTTCAGTATGAAAACACGGCTGCCCTTCAGTTCGGCATAGCTGAGCTGCCGGATGAGCACATAGCGCAGATCAAAACGATCCACTATGGGCTGTGTGGTCGGCTGCTTGGTGGTATAGAAGCCAAAGCTGCGCCAAACGACAGGCACATAGTCTCTGGTCAATTGCACATCCAGGTGCACCATATCGCCCTTGGCGCTGGGCACGGCCAGGTAGCTCTCGATGGTGTTCTCCACCAGCTGATTGCCGGCTTGGTAATAGCTGGTGCCCAGGCCACGGTTGCCCACGTCCAGGGTGGGCCAATTGCTGGGCCAGTAGCGCTGAAAGCTGACACGCAAATTGCTGGCAGCTGCATTGGGCATGGGCCGCACCACCAAGTAGGGCAATGTCAGCTGACCTATGACCTGCTGTGTGACCTGACCCTGTATGGGCAGCTGCAGAATGCCGCGACTGCCGCGCAGCTGCTCGGGCATTATATAGGCCTCACCCAAAGGCAGCTGCCCGCCATCCAGGCTGTATATGTCTAGCCTTAAGGCATTGAACACATCTAGGGCTTGGCTGATGCGATAGATGATTATGGTGCCGGCGGAATACCTGACACCCAGCCGGCTCTGCGGCCGGAAGGACGAACGATTGTAGGCATAGCGCGAGACTTCGATCAGCGCATTGTCCAGCACACTGAGCGATCTGAGCTTAAGGCGCAGCTTCTCCTGGTTGTTCAGGCCTGCGATTTGTAGGTGCTTCTGCCAAATAAACTTTAGCTCAGTGACATATTCCCGCTGGAGCCAGCCAGGCTCCAGCAAGTGCCCGCCGCCCACCGAGCGGGGATAGGCCTCGCCGAAAATGTCCACGCCAGGGGAGCGATAGATCTCAAAGGTCTGCAGCATGCGCGGCACCTGCTGTCCCTCCCAGCGGCGCAGCACACGCTCGCCGGCCGCGTCCAGCGTGTAAATGAGATAGCGGTAATAGACACGATGACTGGCGCATATCCAACGGCGCAGATACCACTTGCTGCGCTGCCTGTTCTGGGCACGCAATGGCAGCGCCTTGGCAATGCTCCAGGCGCCCAGCGCACGATGATCCCCGCTAACGGCGATCTCTTCATCCGGTGCCAGCTGCTGGCCCGAGCGCAGCTCCAGATTGAATACACGAAAGAAGGGCACACAGAGAAAACTACGTCCGGTTAGTTGTGCGGGCTGTCGCTCAGCATCAAATGGCTTAAAGGCCTGCAGCTGGGCTCGACCGAAGACAGACGTTCCATTCAGTATGGGGCCGACTGTGGCTCCCGCTTTGCAAAACAATGGCCACAACAAAGCGATCTTATAGAGTATGCTAATTGATTTTAGCACTCGATACATTTTTCTTCTTCTCCAAATCAAGCGGCAGCATCATCTCGCCTCAAATGAACAAACTTGTTTTCTTCAACCACGAAACGCGGACGGCGCGGCGCGTTGTCTATGACGAACCCGCTGGTGACTCTCTTCTTTTTGGATGAGTTCTTAACCCGGCGCTAACAGACGATCAAATGAAAGAACTTCCAAATGTTCAGCACAGTTTTGTGGCTGTAAATCAGCTGTAATTGCACTGAGAGAAACGATGGCTCATAACAAATCAATATTGGGTATCGCATCCAAGCTGATAACTTATTCAGCTTTTATACACATAAACACAAATAAACGAAATGAATATAATATATTCGGGTTGTCCGCCTGGCTGACCCAACATCTCCCCTTATAAACAAAGTTTTTTATCCCAAGCTTAACTTAATATTAAACTGTAGAATGTAGATATACCCGCGTCAATAAAAGTGTTTAGATTATATTAAGAATGTAGATCACCTCTTAAGATCAATAAAGTAAAAAACGGAAATAAAACCGAAAATCTTTTAATTAATTCACGGTTATTGCTCGCAGTCTATTGAACCCAACTGCAACTTGTTTCTGATTTCTTCTTATTTTCATTTACTTTTAATTATTCTTATATAATTATCGTATAACATTTAGTTCAACAAAAAACACTTCGTTCTCGTATTGAGCACTTGCCACTTCCAAACACTCGCATAAAAGTTTCTTTTTCTTAGGTTCTTTAATGTTTCGCTCAGTGTACACAAATTAGTTGTGGGCTCTCTGGGCTTGATTAATAAGTCGCCACAAACTAATCGGGTTGGCCCCGTAAAATTGGCATAAATATGCAAATGTCTGAGGTTAAAGAAAGTTCGAGAGAGCTGCTTAGATGTTCTTGTCTATTACCAGGGGCTTCACATAATGCGGATTATAGTCCAGATGCATGTACTTGGACAGATGCCAGCGCTGAATGGGCACAGTTGTATGATTCAGGCAACTCGACTTGTCCACCAGACGCAAACCCTTCAAGGATAAATCCACACTGTACAGATAATTTTCCACCTGCTCGAGCACCTGTGCGCTGGGCTCCTGGGCACGCGTATAAATCACATTTTGCGGCCGAAACCAGGGCAATGAGCAATGCAGCTCCACGGCAAAGCTGTCGTAGTCCGTCCAGGTGATGCGGCTCCAGTAGAGATCCACTGCAACAAAACCAAGCGATTAGTACTTAGTTGCCTCGAGTAACTCGCAGCAGCTCATAGACTTACACTCTTCAAACAAACATACGTTGCTTCGCTGAGGATACGAGGCGTAGATCCACCAAATGCCCTTTATCTACATGTTGCATGTATGTACAGATACACGAAATATGTAACATGAACGTTAATTTGGTTATCTGGCTGAAAATCAAGACCCATTCACCCTTTGCTCGTCCACGGGAAACTCTTTGTACAAGCATCTCCAAGCGAAGCCCAAGTCCAGAGCTGAGGCACAAATCGACCACAAAAATAGATACCTACAGGGCCTCAGGCTGCGATAAGCTGTCAACATTGCCTCCATCTTCAAGCAAATGCAAATGAGCCGCTCCATAATTTTAATCATTTCATTTCTGATGTTTCTTCTCGGGCTTGTTATGGATCTAAGAATTCGTCAGAGACTATTAAATAATGGCATATCGAATGTGGTAAATGGCTGTGTGGCATGTGGATTCTCTCGCTCTCACTCTCCCTCTCTCTCCCACTCTCTCAATCTCTCTCTCTCTCTCTGTCTTTCACTCGCTCCATGTGCTTTGAGTAAGAAATGATTTGTATTTTTATGGTAATATTTTATTGAATTGTTTTGAAAGATATTCTTGCTGCTCTAAATATTCTTTGCAGAAAGCCGATTTCCTTGGTCGTGTTTATATATCCTAACAGAGGGTATTATCTATTTGTCATTAAATATGTAACGCTTTAAAGCGAACATCTACGACAGCATAAGGTTGATATATTTTTGATCAGTAATATCAATCGAGTCGTTATTGCCATGTCCGTGTGTCCCTTTCCATGCAAACTACAAAGTCCCCTCCGTAGTTGTATTGCAAGTTTTACATATCAATATATAAGGCATAGGAATGATCCGGCGAAATCTAAATTCTTTTAGGAAAACCTATATTACCAAGTTTCCAAACTTGGCATTCACGAGTTTTTAGGTTTTTTTTTACTTATCAAATACATGAAAATACCATTAATGGAAAACTTGTTTGTTTTTCAGACCGAGCTTATTAGTCATTATTCTTCTCATCTATCTGCAAACTGGTCTCATTGGACTAATTTTGGATCCACCATCTGGTGGAAATAAAGTTTTACTAGCAGGGTATTTGGTCTTCGATGTGCCGAATCAGTTATTCTTTCGAGTTGCTTTTAGTGCTGCTTGCATATTATATGTGTTTTTTTTTTAATTTCATTAACATTCCGCTTTTTAAAATACTTTAATTTATTTATTGTTTTTGCTTGTGTTTATAATTAAATCTTTTTCTCTTCATAAAATATTGTAAATAGCAGTGAATTTATATAAAACACGCTTGAAAAATTATTGTACTTTTAATAATATACAATTCTGCAGACGCTTTCGCACATAAACATATTGTAAGAGGTATTTTTTTTGTTTTTCTTTTTTTAAGATATTTTAAAGCATTTTTCTGTGCTCTCTTTTGTCTTTTAGTTTTATTTATATCAACATTATTTATTTTTATTTGCAGAAGAAAGTGCAAAAATAAATAGAGTATTAGCGATAAAAGATCGGTAACTGGATATCACTTGACCTACATTGTTAGCTTTAGTTGAAAGTTTATTTAGATTTACATTTTATAGAATTTTTACTATATATGTATATTTCATTTTTCCCATCCCTGAGCACGCCTTTTCTGTACAATTTTCTGCTATGCTTGCTTGTTGCAATTTGAATATATAATATTAATAAATATAAAAAAACAATTTATAAGCTTAAATCAAAATACGAATATAGCTTCAATTGGACTTAAGCTGAGTTCACATTGGCATAGATTATTAGAAAATATCAATTCATTAATTGCTACGTTTTTTAGTTATTTACATTCTGGGCAAGAGTACAAATTATTTACATATTTTATGGAGCAGCTGAAGATAAGCTTGAATCTCCTTTGGATGTGACCTCAGCCCAGTGCTTAGACTACGATTACCCGCCTGACGGACCCATTCCCTGCCTCGGTCCGCCATCCCCTTACATCCTGCATTGAGCCTCGAACTCGGCGAGCAGCGCGCTGGAATTGAAGAACGATCGCTGCTTGTTCTCCGGCATATAGAGATCGCTGCGATCGTAGCAGGTGGCTGTCGCTCCGATCTCTGTGAAATACTTGACGCGCTCCTTTGAATTGCAGTCATCGCCCCAGATGACGGCAATCTGTCCCTGGTCGCGTGCCTGCTGCAGCATTTGGGCCGCATTCTCGCCCAGGAAGTCCTCCGCATGGGGCGCAGTGCCCGCCAGTTCGAAGGCCTGCGCGTTGTTAACGGCGGCCATGAAGTTGCGCGTGCGCAGATCGCTGAACGGCTGCCATTTCTTGGTCTCGCCCTGGGTAAGGAACATGACCGGAAAGAGGTTCTGCTTGAATCGCAGCATGGTGCACATGTCCGCATCGAAGCTGGAGAAGATCAGGGGACGCCCACAGCCGAATTGAATGACCTCGTGCAGCACACGATCGGCAAAGAAATTCTTATCAATGGTCTGCTCCGCTTCGGAGCCGCCGCCCTGGCGACGCTGTGGCCACTTGATCTCCACATCGATGCCCAGCGATTTGGGCAGCTGCTGTAGCACCTCCACCAGTCTGGGAAAGATGCGATGCTCCACACGTGGTTCGGCATTGTGTGCAGGATATTCCTGTACTTTGCCATTGATCACCGAGAAGATGCGCAGCCGCTTGAGCAGCTCATAGTTAATGTCCTTGATCAGCACATACTCCAGCTGCTCGGGCTTCTCGATCACCTTGCCCGGCGGCGCGGTGCGCAGGCCAAAATCGTGATAGATCACGGGTATCCCATCGGCCGTCAAGTGGACATCCAACTCAACCATGTCCGCATGATGTGCATGTGCGCTCATGAACGAGGCAATCGTGTTCTCTGGCTCCAGCGGCGCCTCGGCAATGTAGCTCTTGCCGTTGCCGCGATGGCCTACATCCAAATTGGGCCAGCTGCGAGGCCAGTAGTGGGCATAGGTGTTCTTGAAGTCCAGCGGCGAGTACTGATAGGGGTGGACCAGCACGTAGGGTAGTCTCAAGCGGGCCAGCGTCTCGTCAGCCCGTTGGGCGGACTTGATGTGCAGCTGGAGCAGTCCCTCGCTGCCCGTTAGCTGTGCAGTACTCAGGCTGGCGGTGCCAAGGAGCTCGTGCTGCAGGCCATAGCACTCCAAGCGGAAGCTCTGGTGCATCATGCGATCCAGCGGCAGGGTGATATGAAAGATGACAATGTCGCCTTTGGTATAGGATACGCCATGCGCCGGCTGCAGCTGCAGCTGACTCTGGCCATAAAGGTGTTTGGTGTATTCCACAACAAGTCCAGGAGACTCCTCGACGGGCACAACTTTGAGCTGGACGTGCTGCGGATCAAAGGTCTCAATGTCATGGACCTGGAACATCTTCTCGCCATTAAATTTAAGCTGCACAATTGCCTCATGGTTCAGCCAGCCGCGATGCACCTGAGCCGTGGACTCATCCACATGGGTCAATCCAAACACATCCAGCGGACTGTGGCTCTGCTCCTCCATGGTGGCGTGCAGCACGCGTGGCTTGAAGTGCGTCTCCCAGCGACGTATTTGCTTGTAGCCGGCCGCATTCTCCACGTACACGAAGTAACGATACTCCAGCTGGCGGCACGACTGAAGCCGCACGTTGGTCTGCCAGGTGAGGTCATCCAATCGATCCAGGGGCACACAGCGCGACAGCTGCCACTCGCCCAGCGCTTTGGCGTCGCCTGTTAGAGCCAGTTGTTCCTCTGGCGCCAATGGCGCCTGTAGCCGTACATTAAACTGCCTCAGAGTGGGCTTGCAGCTGGTGGAAGGGGCCGCCTCAACCAGCTCGTTGCCAGTAACATAGTTTGAGGCAGCGATGGCAGCCGCAGCGTCCGCATACGAGGCACACTGCAAGACAGATGAGACGACAATGCCAAGGATTAATAGGGAACCAAGCATGGCGACAACTATGAAATCCACACTACAACTGACTGCGAAACGCGGCGGGCAGCGGCTCAAATATGATGTGACGACTCTTTCCCTCTCTCCCTCTGATAAGGAAGCTTTGCTAGCGTCGGAATCAGTTATATTCTATGAAAATAGATCGCAGGTTATCGGACGCGTTTTAAGTCGCGCCCGCTGTTTAAACAGCTCGTGACTTTGGCGCAAGTGCAAACAAAATCACGTGTTGCCCCCTAAGAGATCAGCGAGATAGAGAATAGGCGCAAGTTTCAACAGCTCTTAATCAGCTACAAGTTCAGCTTGTTAATCAAACTAGAGCCACAGCGCAAATGTACCCCGATCCATAGGTACATATATGTATATGGATTCTAAATATTCTAAGCATTTTATTTTGTCTGATTTGTAAGCGTAGACATTTCTATTTAGCAGACGACAGACACGTGAGCGTACAACAAGCATTAACCCATTTACAACATGTCGATATAGTCTATAATACTTTAAAAAATTATAAGATTATTTATGTTGCTTCCTTTGTGTGCCACAGTCATATAAAGGAGAAAAATGGGGGACCATAGAGAATAAAAGCATTATGAAATATTTAATTTTCAAAGGCAAGACTTAAATGTCAAACTTCACTCGAAATGACGTTTTCAATATAAACAAAACTCATTTATCAACTGCTGCAAATTGAATTTAGAAGAAACGCTATTTACCGCTAAAAATTCGCGTGCGTTTTCAACCGCTTTGTGCCGCGCGATTTACCTGCGTATGAAATCGCGCGCGCAAGTGACGTAGTTGTGGCTGTAGCTGCAAGCAGCGCTTCATGACGTCACCGCCGCTTCTGTTAAGCAACCTGCCCGCTGTCACGCTGTCTCCCAGCAACCAATACGGTATATTCAAAATTTATGCAACTTTTAAGGGGCTAAACTCATAAATGTGACAATAATTTAAAGGCTGTTTTTTCTCGCACTGATTTGGATCACGTGTTAAGGCCGCGATTTTGTTTTGATCAAGTTTTCTTCTTTTTTTTTTTTTTTTTATTTATTACAGTTTCACCAGAACTGAGCGCCCACGCGATGAAAGAGCTCGAAACGGGCCGACAGCAGCGAATGCTTTGGCAAAACACGCAAATCTACGTAGAAAACAAAAGGCAAGAACAACAGCTAAACGAATTTCTGGCAGAAGAGTTCGAGATGAAAATTGTGAGGTTTGGCATTTACTATGCCAAGTATATGTACGACTTGCCATAGTATATGGCCTATAGTTATGCATAGTTTTCCGCATGTTCTGTGTGATTTTTCCTCGCCCCAATCCCGTTACGGTCTTGGCACAATTAGCGGAACCTTGCCAACGTTTAAATATACCAAATAACATTTGGCAACGCCTTATCTGCAACAGCAAAGCGAACAGAATGCAAACAAAAGAGAGGGGGGAAATATGAAATAGTATTTGATTCAAATTGTTTTTTTGAATGTTGTTTGTAACATGCAAACTAATTACATTATATTTCGTCTTTATTGCCGTGGCACGTGTTGGCAACAGAATTATATACCATGTGCTCTCCCGCTTCCTCTCACTCTCGCGCTGTTGAGCTTTGGCACTCATATGTTTTTTGTTATGGGAAATTTCATGTCAAAAGCTTTTTT
The DNA here is from genome assembly GCF_035044405.1 of Drosophila montana. Lineage (NCBI taxonomy): Eukaryota > Metazoa > Arthropoda > Insecta > Diptera > Drosophilidae > Drosophila > Drosophila montana. The sequence goes on along the minus strand of NW_026998098.1, from coordinate 1,268,128 downwards.
TTTTGGGAAGTTCGTTTGGGTATATTTACATGCATGGAATAAGGCTAGTTCTTTATTTCTAGGGTTTACTTTAAGCACCGTTCTTTTTTTTTTGCATTGATAAGAATCAAGGCGCACTTTAAGTGTGCCTGATAAATTAAATATTTAGATTAGGCTTGTAAATCTAATAAGTCGCAATCTTATCGAAGTACATTGAGAGCCACTTCTGTAGACAAGTTTCTCCGAATACACTGAAACCCGATAGCAACAGCAATTGTGGCATGGACACGTGACGGCGTGCTTTGCAACATGCGGCACTATTTGCAAAGCTTTTACACGCAACTCGACGAGGAGGCGCATACGAAAATGAGGGGCGGACATCGTAGGGGTTAAATTTGTTGATGAGTCAGCTGCTTATTGCATATATCAATTTCCTGTACAAGATATCATATATGTTTAGCTGCAAGTGAAGCCCACTATAGTTTCAGGTGGTCCCGCATTGGTTATAAAATAAGTTGCGAGATTATATGTAGCTATAAACTAAATTCCAAGCTCATATTTTAAGCACTATCAATTACTATTCCTTCGCTCATATTACATTTTAGCGCTTATTGATTTTACTAAAAAAGAAGAGTATTTTGCCCCGACAAAATGCTAAGGGGACACATTTGCATATTACAAAAATGTTGACCTTCAATTTTCCCAAAATGTCAAACCAAAGGCAATTGCAAAATGCACTCTTGACGTCAATGTGATCCCAATGCGCTCTCTGGCTTAGGTTTAATATAAAAAAATTACCCATAATTACATTTTGCATGTGCTCATCTGGCGTCTGGGGTTCCAACGGCGTTAATAACATTGGAACGGACATGTCTTATGTGCTGGCTGGGGGCAATAACACAGTTTGCTGGGGTCCCAATGAATATTTTGATGAAGAACTTAAAAGTTGTATATCACAGTTAAATTTGCTTTGTATTGTATTTATGCACTACGCGGCGTATGCGCAATTATTTGCTTAGCTAGGCTAGCATTTTGTACTGGAGTATTTGAAAAATTCTTTTAATTGTTTTTTGTTGATGGTTGTTTTTTTTTGGTATCCTTCTGAGTTTGTTTGAAGCTAGGACGTTCTAGACGTTCCGTCGTCGTCGCACCGACGTTGCAGTCGCAACTGTTCCAAGCGCTTTTGTTGTGCGCGCAATTTAAACGAATTCTTTTTATCGTAAACAGCTCGTGCGGCGCAGAGCTTTTGCTGCCAGTTTTCATTGTGTATGTGCCGACGGCGACGACATAAACGTTGGCGTTGGGTTTGTTTTGAATTTCGACTCGGGGGTACAGTTGCTGCTTTGGCTTTTTAAAAATGTTGTTGGCCTCAGCAGTCGGCAAAAACAAAAACAAAAACACTTCATAAAACGTGTAGACGCGTATAACACATACTATGCCCTGGGTGACTTTACAATGCTCTTAAAAATTTCAAGATAAGTGTAATATTCAAACAAAGAAAGATATAAAGGAAAAGAAAGTACTCATGATTATTAAAAAAAAAAAAAAGTATTAGAATAATAACAAGTGTTTATTTGGTACCTACGCCTTAATTGGTTCACATCAATCATTAAAAATAAACAATATTTATAATTAATTTATGAGTAGCTGAGATCAAAGTCCTCTAAGCTTGACAAAAAATGATAAGCAGTATCATCGCCTTCAATAAACTTCTTAATATAATGGCAAATAGCTACCGAGGTTCAACGCGTCATGCTAACCACAGATTATCAGGATGCAGCCTCAATAGCTTATAGAGTATACGTGAAACGCACAAATATTTGTAAACAGCCTTATTTTGCACTACAAAACTGCTCAAAAGCTCGCTTCAAACATAATGTGGGAGCGAGAGATAGAGAGGCAGAGAGCAGACAGCAGCCCAATCTCCAAGCATGCATTGCTCCAAACAGAAACGTGTTGGTCGTGTGCAGACGTCGGCGTCGCTGCCGCTGAGCACGTGTAAAGTTTTGCTTGTGTGTGGGGCGTCGACGACGTTTCTGTCGTGGTCGAGCCCTCCTCCCCAAATGAGATTCTGAGCATGCAAAAGCTTTTGCTCTCCTTGTGTGTCTCTCGCAAACCGGTTCACGTCGGTTGTGTGGTCATTGTTTTCCTTGTTTTTTTGTTTACGTCGTTGTTGATAAGGCAACCAAATGCCAACAAGCGCTTTATTCGACTCGAGAGCTTTTCCGTGCGCAAATTGCTTTGAATTCAAAGCTCTGTGGTCAAGGTCTGCTCTCTATGTGGGCAACGATCGTAATCATAAGTTTATAAATGAATATGTGCGTATGTTGCCAGGCACGCCCCTAAACATAAATATAGACATACATATGTATGTAGATAATTTTTGCATGTAAATATGTATGTTTAATGTTGTTTTTGTTCTGTTTTCCTTGTTTTGTTCCCATTTCTTTGCGTGTGCCTCGCATCGAAGCAGCTTTCGATCGTTTTCGATTTGATTTATTGTATTTGTGCTTAATTTTTTTCTTTTTTCATTTCATTTTACTGCCGCCTTTGCATTATTTGCTTTGTTTTTAAATCATTGTGGAGACAAACACCCCATTAAAGTCTAAAGTTCAGTTTGCAACGCTTATTCAGCTCTCTCAACTGTGCATGTAGATATGTATGTGAGCACACATAAACATACATAAGTACAACATACGACATATTTACTACGTGCGCTCGTTTATTTCAAAACTACGTATGAGGACATTTGTTTTTATCAACATGTTCACAGGCACGTTCATAAGCTATTTTGTTATTGTTTTGCATTAATAAAATATTTATTTGTTTACATTTTTGAAAGCTTTTCGATAACGGATGTTACAAAGCAAAACAATGAACAGCTGCTGAACTACATGCGTGAATGGAATTAAGTAAGAATGTTTCTATCGGGTGCAACCGACTGCGTAATACCCGTTCACAATCCAATAACAAACCCAGATCTAGATTTTTCCGATTCGGCATGCAATCGCCAAAATATTTGAAATCAATTCATCAATTCCAAATTTGTTCAGAAAGCTCTAAAACTGTAAAAGATAATATTAACCCTTTATCTGACTAACAAAATGTACTCGGACGGACGAAAGGTAGCGTGAACGGACAGACGGACAGATGGACAGCAAAATGGACACTTCAGATATTCTCTTTCAAATTAAAACTACTTTGGGATTCTTCTCAATTGGTCAATTGCTTCACCCCACTTGCCTAGCAAAGGTGTATAAAGGATGCATATATATGCCTATAGGATGTATCTATTCCATACTCAAGGTACGACCTAGAAGCATAAACCAGTTTAGTTGACGATATATAGTATGTCATGTACCAAATTAGGTGTCTTAAAGCCATCTTCGAGAAAGACGTACTCATGGAGATAGTCAAAACCTTATTGGCTCTACAGCTAATGCTGATTAAATCTATATGCATATACTTGCATATATATATGCATACACTTGTATATATGTATATATATGCATATACTTGCATATATACCTGCATTTACACATGGGCAATACATATTTAGATAACAATGGTCGGCATTCTGATTCGTTTCTCTTTTTGCTTAGCCTCCATTGATGATCAAATTGACGACAACAAATAAAATGAGAGCATATATGCACATGTTTTATATAAAAAACAAACAGTCTATTTCATTGTTAATATAAAATAGCATACCTGTTCAGACATTATAGCGTTGGGACCACTACAGATCGTCGAGCTTCTAATTAACGTTGGCCTTGGAAGTTGGACGTTGTTTTGAACACTTTAAAATCTTTGTCGAATTTTGGAGTTGCAGCTTGTGGAGGTACGCGCTTAGAACTTTTTTGCAATCACTTCTTATCAAGCTCCCGCCAAGAACTGACGTGAATTGAGAATACTGTTCAGCACAGTTCTTAAACTATTAAACAGGAAGTCACTTTGTCGTACCAGACGCCGGAACAACGTAAATACAATTAAATCAATTTAAAACAATAAAACTCGCAGCCACATGAGCACAAAGAGCCGATGATAGATGTCAGCCTCGTGATAAGCAGCAGAGAGAGAAAGAGGAGCGCTAGGCGAGAGAGGGCCTGCAATAAAGTGATTATCAGTGATAATGTTTTGTGGTCATATATTAATTGAGCAACTGTACCGTAAGCATCACGTTGCTGATGTCACGGCAGATTCATTGGTTTCTTTTGTTGCCTCCGTTGTGGCGTCGCCTTTCACAGACTCAGTGATTTGTGTTGACTTGGACTCACGCTCAAACAAGATGACCAGCTCCGTGTGCGTTGTGTGTGGAAACATGTCGACAGCTACTGCTGTCTTGGGATAAAAGGGTTCCCCTTTGTACTGCTTGGACTCCGGTCTAGCTAACTCTATAAAATTACGCTTGGCACTGTTGGGGTTGCAGGAGACATAGACTAGACGGTTGATGGCACTCGCTGAGCGTATGGCTGCTATGGAACGATTGTCTGTGATGAATTGAAAGACATATTATTTTTAGCAAATTTGGAATCTCTTATTTTAAACTTACGCAGTCCAGCACGCGGCGGATCCACTACAGCTATCAAATCCACTGGCTTGCCTGGCTCCTGTCCATACAAAGCCTCACGCACCATGCTTTTTATAAAGTCATCAGCATTGCCCGCAAAGAACTTGCAATTCTTAATGTCATTAGTTTGTGCATTGTATTCCGCATCCTTGATGGCATCTGGAACAATTTCCACGCCCAGCACCTGTTTGCAGTGCTTGGCAAAGGCCAAGGCAATGGTCCCAGTGCCGCAGCAAATGTCCAGCATTGTTGTGTCACGACTGGGCGCGGCCAAATCTATAGCTTGCTGGTAAAGAACATTTGCACCGGCTGTATTGATTTGAAAGAAGGCCAAGGGGCTGACGCGGAACTGCAGACCCTGTATGGTGTCCGTAATGTGTGTACTGCCGGAGAGATGTGTGACAGGATTGACCATTTGGCCCGCCTCGCGATGCTTGACATCCTGATAGTATAGCGAAGTGCATTTGTGTGTAGTATTCTGCTCCGCCTGCTCGTAAAAAGTTCTTAGCTCATTCTGCAGCTCTTGCTGCTCAGTTTCGCTCAAATTGGACGAGTATATGCCAGCTACCAACATTAGTTCTCCTGTTGCGGTGGAGCTGCGCACCATCAATTGTCGAAAATGACCCACGTTACCGACAGGATTGAAGGGCTGGAACTTTGACTGCCTAACCAGCTGCTGAAAGCTTTGCGCCGCCCATTTCGCCTGCGCTGGCAAATGTGGCAACTGCTGCACCTCGGCTACTTCTACGGAACCGTCGCTGTAGCTGCCCAAACGAAAACCAACAACAATCTCTCCGTCCGAGTTTTTGCCCACAGTGAACTCGTTTTTATTCCGATAGCCATCGACAGTGGGCGAGGGCAGAACGCCATTAAACTGAAACTTATCCAGATGCTGTTTCGCATCGGCATTCAGACGACGGAGTTCCTGGGTGTATTTCTTAAGCAATGTTGCCATCTCCTCCGTCTTTTGCTCCAGCTGTTTTTCGTAGGGCATTTCAGCTAGCGGGCATGTGGCCTCCACCGCAGTGCGCTGGCGCTTTGGCTTGATATCACCGGCATCCTCTTCGCCGCGTCTTTTGTGCAGCGGATCAGCGGATGCTTTGGCTGCCATGGCCTTAAGTATCTTTCCCTTCCACTTGTAGCCATTGAGCATCTCTAGGGCGCGCTGCTGGTCTGCCTGACTGCGAAAGCACACAAAAGCAAATTCCTTGCGTGTGGGTGACTTGATTTTGGTCATGTCCAACTTCAGTGTGTTTTTGAGCAGCTTTTTAAATTCCTGCAGCGGCAAGTTAATAACCTAATCTCTGATTATTCTGCAATAACTTACCCCAATGCCAAAATACCCCATGTTCTTTACTTCAATTTTATAGATTTCCGATGTAAATTCATTGCGTTCCAAATAAGCAAACTCATTGCCGGCTTTTTTCACCTCTTCACCTTGTGCAGTTGCCGCCTCTGGCTGATCTGACTTTTCCGAACTTTCCGCAATACTCTCCGTGAACTCGGGTTGATTTTCTGCTGTAGCCACACTCATTTTAATTGTTTAAAACACAATATATCAATAAAAAGTTTATAAGCACGTGCAACACGTGAAATTCTCTTAAATGATGAATGCAAAATACAGACTCATCGTATATCGATTATATGTGGCGGTCAGCCGACTAACCACAAGACGGGGCGAATTTCGATAATATGTGGCGGCCGGTCGATCAGTCGCACCCAGGAATGCTGTTAGTTCACAATAGCCGCGTTGCCAACCATTTTAAAGATTCAAAAAGCAAAATCAACCTTTTGTTCGCGGTTAACCGTGCCGCTGTGAAACCATATGCCTTATCAATAAAAAATATGTTAATAAGTGGTTTTAATAAACAGTTGTTTTGATTTTGTAGTTATTCAGTACCAACTGCATAGCGTGCCACTGCCGCATCCAACATTTGTCTTCGCTCCGCCAGCATTTGCTGCATCTCCGGTTCATTGTTCATAATGTTTGATATCTCCTGCAGGAGCTCGGCAGCTTGTTGAAGCTTCGCTTGGCACTCGTTGGCGTTCTCCAAGCCAAGGGCCTGTGCCAAAACCGTCTCCTGCATTTCGATCAGCAAATTGCCACGAAAGATGCTCCAGCCGCCATCGAAGAGATTCGAAATCTCCAACAGCTCCTCGCAAAGTTCCACTTTGCGTTTTAGAGACTTCTCACTTAGCTCTACGGAATCCACATTATATATGTATACAAAGTAGATATTATAATATTTAATTGTGTCTCACCATCCATAGCAAATCCCGGCGCATGGCCATAAAGCTGAGTCAAGGCGTATTTCGCCTGGAGAATGTGCGTGTTCGTTTCGTGCAGCTCGACGCGATGGCGATAAAGGAATTCCTCCAGGCTTAGAGGCGTTGTCTTGTCCAGTGCCTCAAGCTCCTGCTCTATTTTAGCATCCTGGGTCAGGAATTCCTTGGCGCTCCTTTTCAAATTGCACACCTCGCATTTCCAGTTGGCCGCAAGTTGTAAAGGGTCCATTGAAATGATCTAAGCGAAAGAGATAGATAGATAAATATAATAAAATTTCTCAAGCTTCAATTATAGCATGTCTGCACTTACCTTTCCCACCTTGCACTTGCCGCATATATGTGCACCGGCAAAGGTGCCCAGCTCGGTGGGATCCTCGCACCTGGCGCAGGCGCAATCGAAGCACTTGACCTGCTTCAGGTGCACGCGTCTCTGAATGGTGCTTCTCAGTGGCTGGGTGTAGGATATGCTGAGGATTTCGCCCTTGGCAATTGATCGCTTGGCCAGGAACACGATATTCATGTCGTCGTCGAAGCGATGCCGCATATTGGGCACACAATCGTGGGCGAACATGGCTGCGCCTGGATACAGGCCGCGCACCTTAACGCATCCGCCGAGCTGCCTCACCTCGAAGGCGTTGGTGTCCAAAATGGCGGCAATGCGCAGGATTTCCAGCTCGGAGCAGTCGCTCAAGCCCAGCACCGTCTTGATGAATGTGATCAGATTGGCGCGCAGCACTTGGTAAAGCGGCGTTTCGAGGCGTTCCTTCAGATGATCCTCCAGCTCGTATAGCCGGGCAAATGCTGCCGGGCTGTTCAGCTTCAGTTGCACGCAACGCAACAGCATGATCACACAATAGGCGGACTCCTTATGCTCCTGCAACTCCGCCGCATTGTAGTTGATCTTGCACTCAAAGTTACTCCCAGCCATGAGCCGGCACTCGGCCAGATGGTAAGGGGATTGCTCGCACTCGGCGCTGCACAGCGGCCAGGTGCAGGCGCTGCATTTGTGATAGTTCTGTGCCGGCTTCTCCGGCGGCAGCAGGTTCTTGTGGCAGCCCAGGCAGAGCGGCACCGATGCCACCTTTGGGCCCACCACAAGCGGCGGCTCCCGCATGATCTGCTCGCCCGCCTTAATGTCCCGCGTGGCGCGCAAATGCCTGCCCAGCGTCTCATTGGAACTCAACTCGAAGCACTTGCACTCACGCTTGTGGCCACGCTTCCAGTGCTCCTTCTGGTGCTCCCGGCTGCAGTAGACGACGCTGCGACAGCCGGCGCACAGCTGTGTGGCATGCGATTGACAAAAGGCACAGGCTGTCGGCGGACTCATCCTCCCTGGACTCGATCTTTGCCAGCTCTACACGAGAATCAACTATTTGGTCCGCCTGTTTGCGTAATGGGCAACGTTTGAAAATTCACTGAGAAGCAAACAAATTGCGACTGGCAGCTGCTGCTTTTGTGTCTCTGGTTCTGGTTCTGGTTGTGGTTGTGGTTCTGGTTGTGGCTCTGTTGGATCTCAATCTTCATCTCTTGTCACTTAACGCACGATGATTTATTATTAGACTTTGGCCGAGGCGCGCACGCCAACCAAACAATACACAATTCGTGTTCTTAGTACACAATTCTGCTCACAATTTACATTTTTCTCAGCTCCGTTTCGCTCTCACCAATTTTTTTTTAGCTTACATATTAATTAGTGTTCACCCGAGGTAACATTTCAATTAAGCGTATTTAAAGCAAATCTATTTCTTATTACAAAAATATCAAAGCTCTTATCCTTCCTAGGTCAAAGTGCACCTGACATGTTAAATAAATTGGGAAGTTATGACCTATATTTGATTATTGGCAGAAAAAAAAGGTTCTTTTGATAACCAAGTTTATAAACTCTAATGAAATTAATTCATAATTGATGATGAACCAAGGCTACAGCTCGGTTTCAAACCGAACCGGTTCGATCGCGAAGTCTCAATTTATTCGTTATTATAAACCGAAACCTTGTAAAAACCGAAACCCGAACTGAACCATATTTAGCTTGGTTCAATATACGAAAACCCACTAAAGAGATCTAGCTGCCAACTATAAATCACTTTGATTTGGCCCATGGCATTTATCTAACCATTTTTGGTAGATTGCAATTTGGGGCAAAGATCGATTGTAGCCCGCATTTTGTATGTGAAAATATCTAGAGCTTGCCAATATTTTCAGAACAACGGGCAGTTGTGAATTCAAAAGTTGACTAAAATTACGAAAATATATAACAAAAGAAGTTTGGAATTAAAATTGGTATCAAACAACGAATCCTAGCTTAAAATCGAAATATATATGTATTTAATCAGATCTACTAGGAATATATATTAATTTATATAAATTTAAAACCATTTAAATAATATGCCATTATTTTTTTTTAATTTTAGCAATTCAATAATTTATTTAGTATTTCTCATAAATTTTCTATTATATGTGTGTTTATATATATATTTATTTATATATATGTGTGTGTATTTATTTATATGCAGATAATTAATGTATTGTTTAATTGGAAATCAGTCTTTTTTATTTAAATAAGAGTTAAATGCATTTTGTTGTTGTGCTTGCTTGTCGATTGATTGATTGATGAAACGTTTCAAAAAAATTGAATAATAATAATAATGATAATAATAATAAAAAAAATAATGATAATTGAACTATAATTTATGGTTTTTTGTTGCATTGTTGCGTGTCTTGTTGGGTTGTTGTTGCTTTTACAAATTAAATAGTATTTTAAAAGTACATAAATAAACCTAAATGGAGGCCATAATAATAATTATAATAATAATAATAATAATAATAATAATATTTATAGACAAATGTGGCTCTCTATACACATAAAAGCGGCGCATAAAATTTTCATATAATAGACAACAAATATGTTTGTTTTTTGTTTTTTGTTTTCTTTTTAGTTTTCAGTGAATAATTTGCACTAAACAATAGTTGTTTCTCTTCATTTGTTTACGTTAATTTGCTTTGTTTATACACATAGTACAGCAATGATATGTTGCTAGGCTGTTGTTTGCATAAGCGAAGCAATCGATGCGATGGCTAATGAATGTTTCAATTCTTGCTAAGGCAGAGGCGCACAAAATCTTAACATTAGCTCTAGAGGATTATAGATTAAGGGATTTGCCTAACATTTGCATGGACATGGCATGGAATTCAGATTCGATTTGATGCTTGAGAACGGCGAGAGTTGCCGGAGCTTGGGGATACTCTCTATTTATTTGAATCCCTCGTTGAAGCAGATAAATAATATCATCTTGGATTTTAGTTTGTTTTCTCGGGAATCGTAAAATGCTAATTAAATTACAAATTGCGCTACATTAATCATAAGAAACATAAGCAACATTTATAGTTTGTAGTTTGTAGTCATTAGATATCGTTCTGCTCCTTAAAGTGATGATAGTGATGATGTATATGCTCGTGCACATAGCGATGTATCATAGAGCTGGAGGCGCTCGTATCCAGATCCACGTCTGCGGCCAGCTGAGCCGAGGGATCGTCGGCATCCTTGGCCGTTGTCACGGCGGCGACCTCGGCGACAGCCTCGCCCACCTCGTCGTTCAGATCGATGAGCGTGTCCGTGGAGACGACCTTGCTGGGCGTGCTGGTCAGCATTGGGCTGGCCGGCAGCTCCTCCTCCTCGCTGGCCAGCAGATGTGCACACTCCAAGGCATCGCCATAGATCTTTGAACCCGCCGAACTGGAGCTTGAAGTAGCCGGACGACACGAATCCCGAGTGGCTGTGGGCTTCTGTTGTGGCATCTGCTGTTGCAGCTTGTGTCGCTGTTGACGTCGCTGCTCCCGCTCCTTCTGCTGCAGCTGCTCACTGAGCTTGGCATAGATGAGATTGCCATAGTTCTTGTAATCCTTGCTGCTGCGCTGCTGTTGCTGTTGCTGCTGCTGCTGCTGCTTGTTGTGAGTGCTGCTCTTCTTGGGTATGGGCTGTACGGTGGCCACATTGCTGGGCGTTGCTGGCGGCGAGTGGGCGGCGACGCCTCCGCCACAAATCGTGGCATGCAGAAACGAATCGTAGCCACACAGATTCAGCTTGTTGTGGGCGCTGTTGTGGCTATGCTGGGCGGCCACCACGGCCGGATTAATGGCCAGCTGCTGATGGTAGATGGGTATATGCGGCTGCGGATGATATAGACTGCTGTTGACCGTATCGTGCCCGGTATGCGCCTCGATATGATTGCCCACCGGCGATTGCGTGGGCGGACTGCAGCTGAGCGGCGACTGAGCGCTCTGCGGACTGTGGTTCGCAATTAGCGTCGGAATTTTCGATCCGGTATTGCAGCGTTGGCGTTGCTGTTGTTGTTGTTGTTGTTGTTGTTGTGCTGCCGGTTGCCGTATGGGACTCACATTTGCTTGGGGTTTTCTGCAAAACACAAAGGGAACAAGGTTTTAATTAGCTGGAGCTGGATTATCTTAGGGCTCTGTTAGGTCGCCTTTCAAACAGATACAAAAATAAATGAAACAAACGAAATGGCTTAAAAAAATGAATTAATTAATGAAAACTCAAAAGCTGTGGACAATCTTGATTCAAGCAAGATTTGCTTTACTTTGCAAGAAAATATTATTCAATAATTTAATTAAACACAAGATTCTATTTAAATGTCATTTATGTGAATTTGCCTTTGCCTAATATTTTCTATTGACGTCAGTTAATGAGTTAATGTACTCAAATTGAACTAGATTTTAATCCCAGACTGAAGTGCGCTACTTGAAATATCTTTAGCCATAAGATTATAAAAAAATATATTTAAAAATACCTTGAAATAGAAAATGACTTCCTTCTACACTTAACTTAAGACTTTCCACTTTACCCAACCCAGAGCTAAATGTGAATTGCTTTGGCTTAGATCTTCAAATATTACTTCCGTCTAGTTTGCTCCGAGTTCACATTAAATCAAGAGTCAGTCTCCATATTGTTCGCATGCATCTTTGATCTATTTCTAGAATTGTCTTCTTTTTGCCCCCTCTTCGTGCTTGGCTCTTACCCATTTAGCTGAAAACACAAGCGATTCTTTTCCATGCTCTCCCTGATGATGCTTATTAAATCGTTGCGATTCAGCGCCGACTTCCAGCACTCGGCGGACTTGCGCTGCTGCTGGCCCAGCAGCGATTGTGGGCGTGGCTGGCGCAATTGGACGCCATCGAGCATCACATCGCCCAAGGGTGGCGAGGATGAGGCGCTCTTCTGAGCCTGGCCATGAGTCGAACTGGCCAGCTGCTGCTGCTGCTGCGGCTGTTGTTGTTGCTGCTGCTGCTGCTGTTGCATGTGGCGATTCTGCCAGCAGGAGTCGTTGCCCACGGACAGGCTGCGCTGACGCGTTTCGAGGCAGTGATCCTGGTACTGCACGGCGGGTCGCGGATGGGCGAAGTGATGCAATCGTGCGTAATGAGCGAGTCAACCAAAAACGAAAAGAACAGTACAAACAAATTAAAATTAAGAAAATGAAATAATATTTTAAAGAAATGCTATGCAAATAAATAAATAAACACAATGGAAACGAAATCAAAAGAGCGACATTTTCTAGGGCCTCGACTTACTCTGTGACAAGTTCTTGAGCTTAACTAACTTTTCACTTTTTACAGGCAACTCTAATTAAGTTTGTTTTGTGACTTTACAATTAAAATTCTGTTTGTCCTACGATCAAGTTATTTTTATATAATTTATAGTAATATGTTATAATAATATAAGAAACCATGTCTGTGTCTTAGATGATTTGCCGTTGAATCTCTGACTTAAAATTATTTCGTATGCATATATTCTTTCTCTGTCCTTGTCTAACTCTCTGACCCTCTCATTGTTAAGACAGTTCCTCTAAGTCTCATACTGTATCTAGTTACTTGAATTCATGAGAATCGCATAGGAAGGCGATGCTTATTTGAAAGAAGAGAACATATTATGCCTGGTTATTGTGCTTATCTCATTTTCTGCTATTTTTTGTTTACTAATACTTCAAATTAAGCTCCAAAATATATATTTACTAATTCCACCTGTCGAATATCGTTTGATTGTTCAGTGAATCAGTAAAATATCAAGTCCAGTCATTGTCTGCTTCAGAAGCTAAAGTATTTGATTTGCATTTGTGTACCTTGCGCTTACCTTTTGTTTTCTCGCCTTGCGCAGCATTTTGACGCGCTGTGTTGCCTGCTTCATGTAGACATCGTGGCTGTGGTGTTGGTGTCGCTGCGAGCGCTGTGGACAGTCAACGACATCGACTGCCTCCTTGTTGGCACCGCTGCAGCATTTGAGATTCAGCATATTCTCGCAGGTATTGTGGCCATTGTCCGGCGTGTGCTGCTCCGGCTGTGCCTGTCCGCTGCAGCACTGCTCCAATTTAGTATTGTTCCTCAGATATCTGGGCTTTGGCTGCTTGCCACTGCCACTGCCACTGGGCTGGTGCTCGGCATTGACGGCACCAGCAGCAGCAGCGGCAGCGGCAGTAGCAGCAGCAGCAGCTGTTGCCAGCTCCTTCTCCTTGTCACTGTTGCTGTCATCGTCCTCGTCATCGGACTTAATCAGTTTGCGTGGTCGATGCCGATGCTGGCGGCGTGCGCCGCCGGATGTTGTTAGTGCCACGCCATTCACTGTTTTTGACATGGCCGCCAGCCCCGTGGGCAGCTTCTTCAGTTTGCTGCTGCTGCTGTTGTTGTTGTTGTTGCTGCTGTTGTTGTTGATGCATGTGGAGGCTGCTGCCGCCGCCGCCGCAGCAGCTGCCGCCGCCTGCGATTTCGATTTGCCTTCCGGACTGACGGTGAGGCGCACGTTAATTGTCTTGCTGCCACAGTGGGGCACCACCACGGACTTGCCAATGGACTCGTATATGGTATACACAATGCCGACAATGTCGTCCTTTGTTATTTTGCCATGATGCCCATCCAGATCATAGAATGTGAATGAAAATTGCAGCGGCTGCGACGATTTGCCACCCTCAACGGATACATCGCAGGTGAATTCCTATTCGCATCAAAATATTAGATAGAGAACAAAAAGTTGATGTGAGTTGAAGTTGAAGTTATTTCAATGATTTTTTAGAGACTTTAAATGAACAAGGATTTGGATTTTTATGCCCCTTAAATATATGTTTTTCTTTTAATTTTTTATTAGACGAATAATCCGAATAATTATAATTAAAAATTGATTAAATATGAACTACCTAAATACTCTTAAAAGATTTCTGTGATGCAGCTGCTTCAACGAAATTGAACTTATGTGAGATAATTCAGGTTTGCACATCTAAAAGTTTTTCAGAGCCATTTAAGCTGCACATAACTTTCAAGCTATTCACAAATATTGCCAGCTGAGCGAGTGCTAAAAATGCAAATCGAGTGCAATACTTAACTTTGTTTAAAGTGCATAAGAGTGCAAAAATGAAAATAAAATACATAAAAACACTACTGTAGCATTTACCCACACACCGCCGCGCAGCAACACAAGCAACTAACAAGCAATTTAAAGCGCCCGCCGAAAAGTATGCAGCACTTTTTGCTAACCCAGTGGGGAACTCTCAGCACGAGTGGGTGCGTGTGTGTGTGTGTGTGTGTGTGAGGCAGAGCCGCAAACACAAGTAGAGCAATTACCAAGTAACAGTAACAGCAAGAAAAACAATAATGTCTGCAAGTAGATTCGAAAATTGTGGCCATAATTTGACTAAATATTTAATTTCTCGCACGCTGCGCCACAAACTGCAGCAGAAAAAGAAACAAAAAGGAAATAAAATGAAATGAAACAGAGCAGAGCAGCGCCCCCCCCCCCCCCATTTTGCCATTGATAAAGTGCCGGCAGCGACAACCAGCAAGCAGCCACACTTCCGCACTACCCCCCGCCCCTCCAACAACTCCCACTTGAAATAGAGCGGGAGTCGCGCTCGTGCGAGAGCGAGAAATAAATATAATTTTTAGCTACTTGGCTTGAAGATTTTTAATTGCCTTTAAGTGCTTTCGCTGCGAGTTTTCTTGCTGTGTTTTATTGTTTTGTTTTTGTTGTTGTTGTTGTTGTTGTATTTTCTGCGCTTTTAATGGGTTTTATTGAATTTTAATGTTTTGATATTTTTTTGGGCTGCAGACAGGCGAATGTCTCTTACGGTGGGTGGTAATTGAAAATTGCCGGCAACATTGTGTTAATTAAACATTCTCCCCCAAAGCAAATGTTTAGCTGCGTTCGCTGTTGTTGTTGTTGTTGTTGGTTGGTTGTTGGTTTTTGTATCGCAAACCATTGAAATTTTAATTAAAAGCACATTTAAAAGTTGAGTTTATGCGCTGCCGCTGCCGCTGCTGCTGCTGCCCAGTGGGTCATGAAATATGGCAATGCGGCAGCAGCAGCAACAACAAACAAACCAACAACAACAACAACATCCAGTTGATTAAACTTGACCAGCAGCAAAAGAACTGAAGCGCAATTGAAAACACAAACCACATTTGCACCTGGTTGGGGGTCAATTGAAAATGAAAAACCAAACATAATTTAAATTATATGCGTTCATTTTATAGAGCCTGCCAATTACCAAGGCAGGCAATCAAAAACAACAAATAAAGTTTAAAAAAAATCTAAGCAATTTGTTCAATTGCAGAACCAACAAGCTGCGAATGCTGTAAAATGTACGCATATATAATATAAACAAATAAACTCTATATTTAATAATTAGCATTTGTAATTGGAACCAATTTCAGCTAGAAATTTATGACAATCTCATAAAACCGATTGTTTTATTTGATATGAGTTTTGTAAACAAGCAAATGTACCAATTTATTTTATGGGAAACTCAATTTCTACATAAAACCTATTAACTCATTTTTAATAATATTCAATTCAATATCACGTCTTTTAATGCTCTCCTAAGATTTTCTCTCCAATTGAACAGCAGTTTATAATAAATATAGTTTAGTATAATTAAATTGGTATTTGATTTCTAATATATCCTAAAAGCAAATTAAATTGGTATATGCTTTCTAAAATATCCTTCAATCTCAGTTTTTGCTTTTTTTAAGCAATACACATAGTAAAAAATCGCACATTTAAACACAATTCGATTCAATTGGGCAATCTTTGCACTCACCTCCAGACGGATGCGCTCCTCCTTGCTGTGGTGATGCAAATGTCGCGAATATTGCGGATGTGTTGCATGTGGCGTAGGCATTGCCGCTGCCGCATCAACCACATCCTCCTCGGGCTGCTGTGGCATATTTACATATTTGCCATGCTTGCCATTCGAGCTGCTGCTGATGCGCAAGTGTTTGCTGTGGCTGCCGCTGCTGCTCATGTCCTGCTGCTGCAGCTGCTGCTGCTGATGCCGGGTCACATGATGATGATGATGCTGCTGCTGCTGCTGGAGTGGCAGATGCTGTTGCTGCTGTTGTTGCTGCTGCTGTTGCTGCTGCTGCTGTTTGGCTGCGGCCGCGCCAGATGCATTGCCGGGAGGCGTTGTGATTATATTAACCACGGGCGTTCTCAGTTGTATATTATTGTCACGTTCGCTGACCAGCAACAAATCTGGCGGCGCACTGCATGAGGATGGGGCGCGCACCTGATGATACATCAGCTCCTCCGAGTCTGTGGTGCATTCCTGAACTGTGGGCGAGCAAGATAGAAAGAGAGAGACGTTGAGTACCAGATATAGATACGTTTTAATTAAAATGCAAAGTGGCATGAAATTGACGTCGCATCCAACAGTTGCACATTGTTGTTGCTTATCTAAAGTCCGAACCCTCCTTTACCCCCTCTCTTGATTGTATATCTAATCTGTGCCCCTGTCCCGTAGCCGCTGCTTGGCGGTTGGGCATTTTTCTTTTGGCGGCACATTTTGCCTTTGACTTTGTCTGCGGCGGCGGCTGCTTGCAATTTATTTGCAATTTGCACAAAAACACATTAAAAAAATAAAAACAAAATAACAACTAAGAAACTTTTATGCCTCAACGCCAACACAAAGCGATGGCGACCAGGCGCAGCAGCCAGACAAACACTTGAAAGGCGACTGCGCCGAGAGAATTCCTAATTAATGACGTCGTCATCTCAGTAGAAGTCGCTGCCGTCGTCGTCGACAGTCCGAAAAGTTGTTGGGTTTTTTGTTTGAAAATTCTACAGCATTATCCAAAAAGACGCGGCCCACAAAAGTCTGGTCGCGGGCCAGTCAAAAGTGTTGGCCATTTCATTACTCATACGCCGCGTAAGCCGCAGCAAAAACTTGACTCGCGCTCATCCTGCACTTCGCAGTCTACACTTGGGGTCTGCCTTATTTTAAGCTCTGCCTTGCCTCGCTTCGCTTATACCCCTTTTAATTAATTAAGTAGCACACAAATTGCCAGTTCTCGCCGCGCCCGCAAAGCTGACCCAATTTCTCATTTCACTCTTTGGAGTGCGAGCTCTGCGGCAGGACATGATTTTTAATTGCATAAGCATTATGCAGACGAGTCCCAGCTAGATGCTTTGTTATTTCCCAGCCGAGAGTCGAGTCCTTCAAAGCGACGACAATTGAAGACAATTACCCAAAGTGCCGGAGAAAATGAGTTGTTGCTCGCAAAACTATTGTTGGTGCAGGGCGCTCGACTTGAAAAGTGGATGGCATTGTTTGCCCGGATCACCTGCTGACCTGATTTTGTGCATGTGCAAAATATGGAATTCTGCGAAATCTGACTGTATTTAAGAAAATGCACTTTCGTTTTTAGCTAAGTTGCAAACAGGTTCGAAACACGCTTTCCCATCTTCTATTAAGAAACGATCCTAAAGCTGGTATAATTAAATAAATAACATCTACTCTCAATATACAAGGCCAAAAACCAAACTTTAATAAACAAAAATTTTTAAATAAATTGAAATCAATTAATAATAAGAAGAAACAAGATACGAAGTGAAACGAGTGAAAACTCTGTCTACTATATAAGACTCTAAGCAGATGATTTTACTTTGTTAAGACAAAGCTCTATCCATAAACCAATAAGTTTTTATGTAGCACGTGTATCTGATCTACACATCTCATTAATCTTTAATCGACAATTAACAAAAACCTTTTCCCAATAACCAAAGATAAATAACTTGGCTTGCTCAAATACAAAGGCGAGAGATAGCATTATTTTTGCAGTATCTTTCAGATAGTTTATACCAATTATTCATCGAGTGTTGGCCATTTAAAGTTCACATTTAATCAAGTGCCCTTTTATTCGTATTTAAATTACGGACAGATACTGCCATTTTTTCGAAGAAATCTGTCAGCTTTCAATTAACTTGGACTTAAGTTTCACTTGACAGCCGACAGCAACTTGTAGTTAGTTTGCCTTGAGCTATCCGCAAGATACTTGCTGGTCTTTGGCCTATGCGATGTGCTCTTCTCTGTGGTTTTATTTCATTTTTTTTTTTTTTTTATTATTTTTGTTTGTGCTATTGTTGATCTTAATCATGTGGCCCGAACATTTTTGTGCGTTTCGCCCTCGTCGTAGTTTTATTATTTTTTCTTTTTTGTTGCTGTCTGGTATGCGACTTCTCATTAATTGTTGTTTTTGTTGCTGTTGGTCGTTCGCGTCAGAAACACTTAACTTCATTAACACTTACATGCGAGATATGGCTACAGCTACAGCAACTGCAGCAACAACAACAACAACAACAACAAGAACAACAACTTTTGTTTTTCTTGGCCACACAGACACAATTATGAAGTTTATCTTTAGTTTATATCTTTTTTGGTTTTTATTATTATTTTTTTTTTCTTTTTGTGAAAACTTTGCCTTGTTGGCACATCATCTGTCTAATAAATTGCTGGTGAGCAGCTGGCGCAGAGTCGCGGCTTCGCGGAGTCGCCAAGCTAACGTCGGAGTCGGATTCAGATTGCGTCCGACATTCATTAGCTGTCGTCATTTTTTATGCACTTTGCGCGCCCAAAAAAGGCAACTTTGACTCAAGGTGTGTGTGCGTGTGTGTGTGTGTGTTCTTTTGTTGGGCTCTACACCTTTTCTAATTAAAGGCCGACCACTTGATGTGCTTGCCGTGCGAGTCTTCGACTTCGCCTTCGCCTTCGTCTTCGTGTTCGGCCTCTGTTTGTGCCTTTGGGTCTCTCAGTGTCTGTTCTCGGCCAGCTTTGTTTTGCGTTTAATTATCGCCTTTTGTGTTTTTTGAGCAAATACCGCGCCCGATGCCGACGATCGTGGCGCCAAGATAAACCAAAAAGAACATGTTTTTCTCTCAAGTGGTTCGACCAAAACAACAACAACAACAACAACTAGCAGAAGAAACATGTTGTTGTTGAGTCATCTTGAAAGCATTTCGGCGTCTGATATGAAACATGCCGCCTTGCAAATTAACTTTGGCCTAAGCCACTCTGAAAGATACATATCGTATGTACTTACAGGCGCAAAATCAATTGGAACGGCAACTGGCATGATACATTTTAAATACTCTATACAATTACAATTTTCACCCATTTTCCGCTCGAGTTGGTTGATGAATCAAGTATCGAATAATTTTTGATAATTAAGAAGACAATTAACTTGGACCTTCATCAGCCAGCAAATGAAGTTTTCTGAAGTTAGTATTTACGTATTCTTGCCAAAAACTTATTCTACAATCGCATTTCTTGAATGTAACAAAGTGAACCATAAAGCACATGTACATATATCTGCATAGCTGCTCTTCACATTGAATTGAATTTATACATTACGCAAATGCTGAAAAGCCACCAAATGAAAATGAACAGACTCTGGACGCTCGACGACTCGAGTCCATTAGATGACCACAACACGCACATTGCCTAATAGACCGTGGCTGGCGACTCGGGGGTATATATGTATATCTATGTGAAGTTTTGGACAGGCGTACCTGAGAGGTCAGCGAGGTCTGTGTTGAAATTTGACGCAGCAGCCTCATGAATTTCGTATGATAAATGAACGTCACGGCTCGAGGCTTATCTATCAAAAAGTTGTTTGCGGCGTACGTGGCGTATGAGTAATGTGCCTCACCGCTCGACTCAATTAAAGGCAAACCACACAGAAAGAGAGAGGGAGGGGGGGAGAGAGAGGGGGGGAGAGAGAGAAGTGAAACTGCAAAGCATTTTTGGGTACGTTTAGGCACTGTGTGTTCATCAATTCTCATTAACATATTTTCTTATCGAGAGTGAAAAACAAAAAACAAAAAAAAAGAAAAGAGAAGAAAAAAAAACAATCCAGATGCTGTAGATTAGTTTTCAATGTGGTCAGAGGATTTGCATAATTAATTGGCATGCGTGAGTGGGTTTTGGGCGTTTGCCTTTGGCTTTTATAGTGCAAATCAAAAATGCGCATAATTTGTTAAATGCTCGAACTTAAATATTATAAATCGCTGTAATAAAACAAAAAATTAACATGAAATCCAATATGAAGTCGTATGGAAAGCAGGTGGCATTACATTCAAGCCTTGCAATGCTGTCGTTTATAAATATTTAAAACTTATTTATATGGCTACTAAATCGAGTTAATTACAATTTATCTATAAAACGGCATAAACTAATCAAACGTTAAACACTAAATGCCTGAGAAATATGATACCATAGTTTAAGTACCATGTAAAGCTCACAAATGCCGATAAAAGTGATGTAAATATTTAAATGGTTCAAGAAGTCACGAAACGATATATATTTCAGGTACCACAATTCTTGTAGTTCCCAAATAACTTAAGTCGACAGAGAGAATGGGGCTTTACCTAAAATTAATCAACCTTGCCAACTCGCACGCAACACTGTTTAAGTTTTCATTTTTTAACACTATTTAGCGCATATTTGTTAACCAACACTTCAAAATTCAAGCTAAGCAAGCAAGTTAAATGGGTTAAATATATTTTAATTCATTTTGAAAGCTGACCATTAAGTTTTTTAATATGAATTAATTTATTTTGAAAATTAAACTACTAAAAACCTTTAATGTTAGTTACCCAACACTGAAACTTTTTTAAGAAAGTTTGAGAGAACGAAATAAGTATGATTTATTGGAAACTATTTATGCTTTCCTCTTGCTCTATCTTTGTCGAATTTTGTTGAAGTTTATTATGTTTGTTATACAACACTGCAACTCGCAATCATGTGTAACAGTAATTTGTTTAGCATACAAAAGCTTTATGTGAATTTGAGCTAATAACATAAGTGTGACTTATTGGCGAAAGCTTGGTAGCTCTTTCTCTTTTTAGTTTGTTGAAGTTTTTTCTGTGTGTTACCCAACACTGCAGCTGGCAATCAGCAGCAAAATATAGCTTTTAAAGAACAAGTGCTTTAAGTAAAAGTAGATTAATAAAAGAAATATGTCTTGTTGGTGAAAACTCAACTCAAACTTGCTGCACACATCGGGCAATTGCCGTTGCATGACTAATGCAATGTTTTAATTGCCTTTTATTATGATTGCAGCCTGTTCTTTTGCTGATCACTGCCCGATCACTGTCCGATCACTTAATGGCTAACAACCTATAGACTTTGATAGCGCTTTTAGCCCCCTTTTAAGCTTTTTTTGTTGCTGCAGCCGGCACACAATAAACTCGAATCAAGTGTTTCCTTTATTATTATTATTTCGTTTTCGTTTTTTTATTTTTTGTTTTGTTTTTTCTTCGGGCTCTTGATAATTTACAACCACAATTTGGCAAGGCACTTATCGAGGCTGGTGACGGCGCAAAGGCCGGCAAAAATCAAAAGGCGCACAAAAAATAGTTCACTATCAGCCAAAGAAATCTGCCTCAATTTTTTGTTACCATATTTTTATGCGCCCCCCCCTGTCTCCCCCCTCCCTCTCTCTCTCTCTCTCTGTCCGTTGTTTTTGTTAGGCTGCTTTGAACTGCGCTATCGGAAACGCTTGCTAAATACCAGTAGCAATTATCGCTGCGCCGTGGAATGGGGCAGGTTTAATTAAACGCCGATAATCGATGGGAAAACAGTTACACGATGAAGTCGACATCGCAGTCGCAGTCGCAGCCACAGTCGCAGTCGCAGTCGACTCCTCATCGCTGGCGTCTGAGTTCTTATCAGCGTATGAAGTTCACGGCGACGTCATCCGTGTGCCGATGTTGGCGTTCCCCCAAGGGTACCATTAAATATGTGAGCGATTTGCAGTTGTTGTTGTTGTTGTTGTTGTTGTTGTGGTTGGGGGTCGGTTGCATTTTAGCCAAGATTGAAAGCGACGCCGCGTCGTCGTCGCCGACGTCGTCGTCTGTCGGCATTTTGAAAACTTTGCTTTAATGTTAATGTTACAAATCAAGTGAAACAAATGCCGACATCAACAACGTCGTCGTCGTCGGCCAGATCGAGCGTGCCTTTTATATGATATAGTATACAATCCCTAGCCAACAATCTCCTCCACTCTCCCCCCTCTCCCTCTCTCTCTCTCTCCGCACTCTTCAACACGCCGAGAGCTGAGCTCTGTTTGGGCTCAGCGCGTGTCGCTTATGGAGGCCTTCATCTTGCCGCACAACGTGTTCCGAAACGGGTTTGCTGGCCATATAAAATGTACAAACTACCTATAGATACATATATACACATATACATATGTATGTGTGTGTGTGTATCTGTTGTTTTAGTTATCGACACATAACTTACAAAAGGTCGCTAAATTTTAACATTGGACTTGCAATGTGCCAAATCTCACTTAAACTAATTACGAGTTTTTCAAAGAATCTTTATTGTAACTTTCTTCATAAGAAGTTTTATTCCAATGTGTAAAATATTTACCAGCAGGATAAGTCAATTATACTCACAGTATCTAAATAAGATGGAAAATTGTTTTTCAATTATTGTTCCCTATTTTTAGTGTATTTTTAATGGTACGAACTAGGTTCTTCTCAAAAGTATTATCCGGATTTTTTTAATTTTTTTCCAAACTTTTCGGCAGATATTTTCATAGTTTGTTTATTCATTTTTATTTCTTTCAGCTAAAATACAACAATCATTAAAGTCCTGTAGCTCCCGGAATCATTTAGCAACATTTACACATATTTAAATTCTTTCTTATTCTGGCTTATCTTTTCAGGAATCTTATGGAATTAATTTCTCAACTTTACCCATTTTTTACCGAATTGATTTAATTTGATTTGAATTGTTGATGATCATTTTTATATATTTGTTGAATTGTTTGGGAACTCACTTTCTGTATTAAATATCATTCCTTGATGTTAATATCTTAGAAACTTTGTGACTTGCTTTACTTCATTTTTTTTTTTTAAGTTTACGAATGTTTTCTGCATCTAAGTAATAACATTTTCTGATGTGTAACTTTTCGAATACTTTACGAATTAATATTCTGAATTTTTCGGCTATTCTACGTTTTTATGATTCGTATGCAAATTTAGAGGAAAACACTTTCACATTCTTTTTTAGAGTGTGTGCACGCTTCAATATGTCGATGAGATTTTCATTTATTCTTGCTGTATCATTGCATTTTGTATCTGTGTTTGTGTATTTGAGTGTTTGTGTGCGCTTGTGTGCTTTGGCTGGCTGGGCTGGGCTGGGCTGGGCGGTTTGGAAGGCGGTTTTTGGGGCCTCTCCTGCTGCGGTTTATTTAAGTTTTGCGCCAAAGTTTGTTGCGGCTACACACAAACGGAAATTAATTACAAACAGCGCGCTTAAACTTGCCACAACAGCAACAACAACAATAAAAAAATGAATGAGCGGCATAATGAGTGAAGGTTGTTGTAATTGTTGTTGTTGATGTTGTTGTTGCTGTGGTTGGCTTTTGGCGCGCCATATTGAAGCCAATGGGCAGATGTTGTTGTTGGGGGCAGTTGCTGCTGCTGTTGCTGTTGTTGTTGCTGCTGCTGTTGCTGTCAGTCATTAAGTTTAAAGGCGTTAATTTTCTATCGTAAGCAAATTTTCGTTGTCATTTGCTGTTTTTTATTTTCGCTTGGCGCCATTTGGCCGTTTGTGCTTGGCATTTTATCAGTTCGTCAGGCATTTTGTCAATCAAATGTCAATCAAACAATGTTCCAGTTTTCACGCTGTTGTTGCTGCTTTTGTAATTTGATTGCTAAAGCGTAGAAGCTGCGACGAATTGTGTAAATATGCATGTACTTTATATCAGTAACAACAATGCCAGCAACAACAACTTAGACAGACAACGGCGACAGAGACAGCCAAGAGACTCTTGATAAGATATGTAGAAATGAATGTAAGCATATTGTTTGTGTGAGTCTGCGGAAATATGCTTGCGAGGGTAGATTGATCAAAGAGTCGATAGCACAGCATACATTTAATACAAATTAGTCCATTACAGACTGACTTCCGGTAATTAATATTAAATACTAGACATATCTTTGGTGGGCAAAACCCAATTTAACTTATGTTAGCATATATTGTTTATATTTATTATGGTATTTTCAATCAGAAATTTGATATATACATATATGTTTATATATATCCTCACTTTTGCAAACTTAGTTAACAGCGCTCTTTAAACGAATTCATATATTTACTGAACGGTTTGCTCTCAGACTTGGGATACAACATTGATAAATATGCGATTGTCCATGCATTTCTTTCCATAGTCTTACAGAATTAACCTAAATGAATTAATAGCACGTTTCAAATGTGGCTTTTCATATTTTCTAATTTAATATGATAATCAGCACTTTCTTTAACGGCACTAGTCTGTATATGGGCGCCTACAATGACAACCTGTCGCATGAACCTCGAAATAGATCCATATACGAGTACATATCATAAATTTTCATATACATACAAGTATGCATACATATATATTCATATAGTTAAGCGTATGCCTAGGCATTTACGTAAATTATTGTGCTGTTTTTATTGTTGTTGTCTGCTGGCCCTTTTATGGCCATGTAAAAAGTGGCTGACTAAACAGAGAGAGGGAGGGCGAGATAGAGTGAGGGAGACGCAGAGAGTTAGGCTAAAGCCGCAACTGAAACTCGAGCCAGCAGCGCGCGACAAAATATCTCGAATTTTATGCTCTGCTATTATTACAAATATGCTCGCATCTTTCCGCGGCTCTTTATGGCCACCTGCAATGCCATAGCTGCCGCCCAGCGATAAAAGTTACAAATTTGTATGAATAATTCAGTTCAGAAAAGAAGTGTAAAAAATGTAACGCACAATGCGCTCGTATCGCATACAAGCTAGAAGGTGAGGCAGTCGGAGAGTAAGAAATATCTGCCCAGTCTCGCCATAAAAAAAGAGACCCTACAAATTATGAGCTTGAAGCGTGTCGTTTGCTGCATTCCGCAAATGTCGGGAGCTGTCGCTGTGACATATGCACTCCAAAATTGTTTTTGCGATCCATATACATATACTTAATGTGAATACCCACCCACAGCCCCTCCTATATGTCTGTGTGTGCGTGTGTGTGTGTGTGTGTGTGTGTGTAGGTGCCCTGCCCACGCATTCTTGCCGACACTTCAAAAGCATTCGGTACGCTATAATAAAATATACGAGTATCTACAACAGAATTATTCGCTGCTTTCAACTTTTGCGCCTAATTCACACATTTTTTTTCTCTTTCTCTTCTTTTTTTTTTATTTCATTTTGTAGCTGTGTGTGAAAATTTTATGTATTGCCTTTAGCAGCATCATCAAAAAAGCACAAAAAAAAAATGAATAAAAACAAAAATAAAAAAAAAGAAGACATCAATATGAAATTTTTGTCACGTTTTCTAATGTGCCAAAGGAGCTGCCAAGTGCAGGAGGAGTAGGAGTGAAAGGAGGAGGCGGAGGAGTTGGCTGCTGGGCGGCAACATGGAGACGCACAGCCGCGTGGGCGCGCATTCACGCCCTCCCGTCAGTCCCTAGAGCAAATGTCGCGGCCAGCGGCGCGTTGTCAGAGGGATTGATGGGGCGGCGGTGGGT
Organism: Drosophila montana; assembly: GCF_035044405.1. NCBI lineage: Eukaryota > Metazoa > Arthropoda > Insecta > Diptera > Drosophilidae > Drosophila > Drosophila montana. The sequence continues at coordinate 1,242,458 of NW_026998098.1, read as the reverse complement.
TTTGTTTTGTCAAGTGGAAGTGTGAAATTGAAATTCATTTTGACACGATGTGACAAGCATTTCGTAGCAGCAGCAAATACATATGCATGTGCAAAAACATTAAACGCATTAAACTAGGCACCTTAACAATACGTTATATACATTTTATTAGCCCAGGCGATAAACCAGCTCATCCCCAAAATATCGTTAAGTTTGTATATAATTAAATACTATTTCAATAGGCTTTTATGGGGCACATTCCTTTCTTTCTTTTCTATTTTCATATTTTAATTGCTACATGATTTAATTTAATATTTATTGTTTATTATTTTTTTTATTATTTATTATTATTTATTATTAATTACTATTAATTTTTTTTTTCATTTTTTTATTTGTTTTTATTATTATTTACTGTTTATTTTTTTTTTTTCATTATGCATTATTTATTATTATTATTTTATTACAATCAATTTATTATTGAAAAAATGTAGGATTTATTAAAGATTTTTTGGTTTTTATAAATTAATAGCGTCTGCATTTTAAATGCTTGGCTTTAATTAACTAACGCCCTGCCCACACAGTGTGGCTGCCCCCACCCCTGCTGGGCTACGCCACTGGCTCGAGTGCTGCGGGGACTGGGCCAACTCAGTCTCTTTATCATTCGCAGCCATCAATGTTTTGTGTTATGTTATGCCATGTGCTATTACTTTAGCATTGGCAACGCCCCACATATAAACATGGCACATTACAGCCAAACCCCCCCCCCCCCCCCCTACTGTAGGCACCTCCCGACGACTGTCACCCGACGACCATTAACATGACCCCCTCCTCCACACACACACACACAAACACAAACACAAATACGCAGAGATTACCCACACAGCTACGCATGACTATAAAGCATATTTTAGCATGTCAAGCGTTGCGCATCCGCTTTGATGTTTATTTGACAGTTTTTATAGCGGCTTTTATCTGCCAACTACTTGGCTAAGGCCTCCCCGCCCGTCCTTCACCTCCCGCACACTTTATCCGAGCGTGCAGCTTCCTCTTTAAGTTAGCTGTCTTCCTATTTTTGCCAAAATAGAAAAAAAAACACAACCCAACCGTTTTGGCCAAGAATGCTTTGAAGATTTATAATTTGTTTTTGTTTTTACTTTTCGGCTTTGACTTTGAGAGCAGAAATGCGTCACACGCATAAATTGCTCATTCATTTGCCAAAGAGAGCGGCAACAACAACAACAAACAAGAACAACAACAACAACAAACAACTGAATTGCCCACGCAGACAGCTCATTCAGTTTTCTTGTTTTCCCTAGTTGTTGTCATTGTTGATGTTGTTGTTTTTTGCTGTCAGCTGAAATGCAACTCAAGTGCAAGCTGGCTATCTCTCTCTCCACCTATCTCTCGCTCCCTCTCTCTCTGTTTCCCTCAATCAATTCGCAATTCGACGAACGCTTTGTTTTGGAATCGTGTGTTTGATATAAACAAGTGTTTGCATTTCATTTTAGTTCTTACTAAATACATTTTATTAATAGCTTTCATTAATAAAATGAAATGAAATTAAGAGTGCTCTAGTCGAGTGTGATCGACTAGGGAATACCCTGAACCGTCTTCTACCAACACTAAATAACTAAAAAAATATTCTCAAAAAGATAACAGCATTGGCGAGAGCTTTTAAATGAAAGATACTTAGTTTGTTTATACTATTCTAGAAGATACATGTCCAGTTTGGAAACTCTAGCTTTTAAAACCAAAGAAATTTGCTTTAAAAAAGGGATTTCGATATTGATATTTATCGATTGCTTCGAAGCGGGGCAGGTTAACGATTATCAAAAACAAACTCGTACTGCGCATACAATAAATAGGAGAATCTACGTTCAAAATTCTCAATAGATTCTAGCTCATACAGGTTCTGAGATAGACGCGTTCATATTTACGGACAAACAGACGCATATAGCTACATCGACTCGGCTATTGATGCTGATCAAGAATATATATACTCTATGGGATCGGAGATGCTACCTTCCGCCTGTTGTACACATTTCCACAAAACCATTATACCCTTTTTACACATTTTCAATGGGCAATGAAACCTAATAGAATCAATAAATCAAAGGATAATTTGGGAAAATTCAGAAATATATTGAAAAATTCCGTAAAATAGTTGTTACTGCTGTAGTTATTAATTTGTTGTTGATGTTGTTTTGGTTTTTATTGTTGTTCTTTTCGTGGCTACTTTGCGAGCAGCACTTGAGTGGTCGCATTTTCCCCAATTTTCGCCCTCTTCCCTGGTTGGAGATTTGTTTGCGCAATTACCTCAAGCACACAAACAAATACTACAAAAGCGAACCGACACGCCGAACGTTTTTGCGCAAACTGCGTCAAATTATATTTTTGGCCATTCAATCCAAATGTCTGCGAGCCGAAAACAAAACCTGGCGACCATTTGGCTAAATATTTTATGAAAATATGCGTAGTCTCCTGGCATTGTTTGTGCTGGGCTTCGTCTTGAGCGTGTTTTTATGTTTGGCTCGAATTGCAATTACATTAGCAGTCGGAGCAGTTGCTTACTGCAATCGGTTGGCACGTTTATTATTCATGCGATGACCCGGTGCGGGCCACGCCCCTTTCATTATTTTAAAATCAACAAGATTTGCATAAGCTGATTGCATTTGTTACACTTCCCTATATCTATACATATTTGATATCTTAAAGCACTCTCGCCAGCAACTTTTATTAAATAAACTTCTGCACTGTCGGGCCAAAAACTTTGGCCATAAAATAGTTTTATTGCTCCGGCTCCATTGTCGCCATTTTTCCGTAAGCTACTTGCCTGTAATTAACTGTTTTTCGACTGTGCCCGGAATATATATGGATGTGGCCTAGAGGGGACTTGAGGAGCTGGGGTTGCGCCAAGTAGAAGCTTGAGAAGTTACGTGTTGGCTTCTCACAAGGAGTTAATATGAAGTTTGTCTGAGAAACTATGTGACAAAGTCATGAATGCAGTGGCGGCAGCAAAAAGCGGGATTGAAGGGATTTGTGATGGTATAGAAGGTAAGAGATTGAAGGAATCAACTTGGCTCAAATCATGTACAGTTATCACTCGAACAATTTAACGATTGAAGAGTAAATTTGATTCGTAAAAATGCCAATTTGAAGGCTTTTGACTTTTCTATGTGAAACTACATATATATTTAAATGTCACTGCTAAATAGTTTCAGAGGAAACTCGATGTTCTTATAAGTACTTCAATCGTATTTAAGCACAGAAATCAAATAGTTGAAAATTATAATCTTTGGATTAAATTCGTTTAGCTTCATGTTGCTAGAGACTGCAGTAAGGAATGTTATTTACTTTACTATATATAGTTATTATTTATTTGTTGCAATGGGTGTCAAAAAACTCATTTTTGCTGCCCCCTTACTTCACATGGATTCAAGGGGCGTATACTTAATGTTCTTGTTTCAGACGCAGCAAGAGCTTTTGCCTCAATCCCAACTTTACTTGACTCAAACTACGCCACTGCATTTCACATCACATATTTTCTCTCTCCGTCTTTCTCTATCTTCCTCTCTCTCTCCATCTCTCTCTTGACTGCTGGGCCAATTTTGTAGCCTTTTGCCTGCCGTTTGTTTACTTTTCATATGACAAAGTCAACCGACGACGCGTCGGCAACTTCTTGGCAAAAATTTTTATTTTATTTTGTTTTTCTCTCTGCCGTTTTTTTTTTTTCAACAAATACTCAACACGCAGCACGTTCCCCATGTTCTCCAGTCGCACTCGCTGCACGTAGCACGTATTTAAAAAGCCCCGAGATTTACGTACAAAACTTTGGAGTCAGACCCGGGGCACACATGCGACAAGCTGTACACACACATGTGGGCAGGCAGTGGATCAGGCTGGGAGCGGGATGGGAACGGGAGCGGGAACGGGAGCGGGAACGGGCATGGGGATTTGGGGCTCTGACAACGGGGCTACTGTTTGGCGAGTAAAGTTTTTTTTGTGGCTTGTCGGCAAAACCAGTAGCCAAGAGGCAGCCAAGCCTCACACAGCCGTACCCAATGCCAGCTCCATGCCACGTTGCACTCGAGTGCCGCCGAAGAGATTGTATTTTGTACATGTGTGAACCCGTATACCCTGTACTTAGTTAAAGGCTAAATTATAGCGCCAGTCACGGATTAAACTATAAGTTAGAGGGTGGGTCAATAGAATATGTTGCGCGAGAGAAAGTGAGAGTATCAATTGCATTTTATGTTTTTGGAAAAAAATTCCTAATGGATCGATTGAAAATTGGAAACGTGCCCTCATTTAGTTCAATATCTTAGTTCCACACGCAAGGATGGAAAATAGGTGAAAAGCTAGCTAGCTATACTGTATTCAAATTCAAAAGGGTATCTCTGCGTCGCAAAGACCCAATTTGAACTGGATGCATTCTTAGTTGATTTCTGTGCAAGTCGCTTTGTTGTTAGCTGCTTTTGTTGTTTTGTGGCTGCTGTTTTTTGGGAATTGTTGTGGCCTCCAATGGATTCGAAATTAAACCCGCTTCGACTCGCTACTCCAACTGCCAGTTAGCCAGTTGGCCCGCATTTGAGGCAGGCCACAAAAAAATATTTGTGGCCCGTCTGCAGCGGACTTCGGCGGGCATCGGCTTCAATTTGATTGCATTTTAACAAGGGGCAGCCAATTTCTTCTGCTGCTGTGCCGGAAAAACAATAAGCGGCGTTTGAAAATTCAATTGTTATTGCTCATAGCTTTTCTTCTTTTATATGGGGCTGCGTCTCGCCAGCATCGTGGCTCGACGCTTTCCTTTTGCCATTTCCCGCTGTCCGAGACTAAATTGTTTTCCATTTTCTGTTTTCTGACTCAGCAGTGCCGCCAAGGGAATGCAGGAACAGCCTCTTCATCAGCTTCTACTGATTGCTGTCCAGCTGCCTCCTCTTGTGTTGCTTTTCTGATTTGTCATTATATTTTTGTCTTGCCCCGACCCAAGTCCGCGCCGTCTGGATGGATATTTATGAGTTATTTCTGCTCTGCTAGTTGTTGTTGCTGTTGTTGTTGTTTTTGCTGGTCGCGTCCACAACATGATTTCCGTTTTAGGCAAAGGGTCGACCGTCTTTCAAACAGCGTTTACAATTACCCCCCTCTCTCTCTCTCTTCAGTCGCCCTCTCCCTCTTTCTCTGTGGGCTAGCAATTAAGGCCCCGACAAGTTCTTTGGCGGAAGTCGTTTAGCTCTCCACGTTGAGTGCAGTCTTGTAATTGATTTTCTTTCTGCTGATAATTGCCTGACACAGGCCAGAAAACACGTCGACCGCATGACGCACCAAAGTGCTATGCAAATATTCCCAGAGCAATAATCAATTCCGAATCCTCGGTCCGCCCATTGGCCACCATCCAGCGCCATATTGTAACCACAACTTGACCCATTTACCAAAGCTGCTGCTTGGCTCATTATAAAACTTCAACACAGTTGCAACATTTATTTGTTGGCTGCAGCATCAAGCACTTAAAGGCCGAGTGGGTGGAATTGGGCGGGCGACTGAAATTGTTTTCCCAAGACTTTGCGAGATAGTCTACATTCCGCTGAGCAGCCGCTTTTGAGCAGCTGATTGCCGAAAGAAATACTTGAAATGCTTCGCATTGAATTAACCAAAAGTTGTAAAAGGAAAAGGTAAACTCTGAAAACTATCGCTAAGTGCTTCAAGCGAATACTTATCTCCCATATGTGCTATGCCCTAAGGCTCTTTAAGGGGTAGGCCTCAAGAATGCATTTAAACTTTAGCAGGACAACGAACTGAGTTTATATAGGCCCTCATCTGGTTTAATACACATCTCTTCAAACGGATCACTGAAGCCTTGAAAAAGAAAACAGAACCAGTTTATGACATGCCCGAAACGCATGACCATTTCTTGAAGAAAGCTGAGAGAATATTTTGCAAAGATCAAGAACATATATGCCCTATATAAGGTCGAGGATATCCTCTTATATGAGTTACACTTTTCTTAAAAAATTGATTTTATCATAGAATACCAACTATCTGCTAGAGTATTTATATTCCCAACAGATAGATCATCTTCATAGTTTATCTGGAGTTGGAGTTCGAACTGATCAACATTCATCATTTATGTCCGCTTTAGACGACCAAATCCTTTCAGCTTGATTTTGTTTTGCCATTTCATTTGGTTAGTTTTCTCATAGTTGCACAGCATAAATGAGCTATTTGCTTTGTCATCAGGCAGAACGTGACAAACCTAACAAATTGACACCCACTAAACCGCATTACTTGGCCATGGCTCATGGTCCGTCCGCGTGGCACGTTAAAGTGTCTCGAACTTGCATAGCTTTAAACTTGATTGAACTAAGTGGGTTGTGGGTTTCGGGCAAGCAGCCTGGGCCAGTTGCTGAGATGAGTGATAAGACCCTAGAGGCAGTAGCTGTGACCGGGAATGGGAATGGGACTTCGGCACGGTCAAATCGGCCACGACTTTCAGTCAAAAGTGCGGGCTGGCTTTGAACTTTTGCTTACAATCCGGGCCCCCGGGCCCCCGGGTTGCCGGGCACTTTTGCTTAGCTTTTGTCGCTCGTCGCTGGCATTGGCAACAAAGTTAACTTGATTGAACTTTGTTGGGCTCTGCCCTTAGCTGCTTTTCTTTTCGCCAACTTTTGTGTTTTGTAAATTCTGTTCTTTGTTGTGTTGTGTGCTGTTTGCGCTTTATAAAAACTAAATGGAAAATAAATTTTGTTTGCACTTTGAAAAGCAAAAGGAAGTCGCAACTTGATAGAGTGTGAAGGAAACTTTCCAAATGTCCAGAGGGGGCGAGCAAGTGAGTATGTGTGTGTGTGTGTGTGTGCTTGTATGTGCCTTGTGCTTAGCTTTCTCTACTGCCTGGGATTAATTATGGCGCATTTCCTTAACCCTTTGCAGCCGAAAAAAAATAAAGTAAAATAAAAAGACGCATTGCGTCATCGACTCACACAATAAACTGCAAAATCCAATGGAAAATGTCTAAAGACAAACCCCAAACTGCGGCTTGCAAGGCCCTGCAGGGGGCCGTTTGTATCCAACCCCTTTTGGAGGGTTGCTCAACGTGGCCATTTCCGCTGCAGCGCCGCCTGCAATGGCAGCGATAGCAAATTCTCGCCTCTTGTCATATTTCCTGACAGTCTGGCACTGCGGCTCTTCTAATTTGGGGGCGTTTAAGCTATTTTGGGGGTGGGAGGGAGGACTAAGGGTGGCTTTAAAAACACGTACGTGACTATTTTCGGTGTGGCTTTTGTGGCATGCCAAAAGTCACCCTCACAGATTTTGGTGGAAAAACTAAATAGGCAAAAGTGCTGCTGCTGACTGCTTTCTGCTTACTTCAATCGATTTCGGTCATTTATCGCTTTAATGCGATTATAATGCTAAGAATATTCTTGAGCGGAGTTCGCTCATGCTGAGATTCCTGTCGCCTGCAAGTTTGTTAAAGCGTGAAAAGCGTGCAACACACCCCCGAAAATAAAAAAACAAGCCGACCATACCAAGCCGGCAACCCTAGACCCTGACGCAGACATCTTTAAGGGTTGCCCGAGTCACTTTCCAAAGAGGGATAAGCTTTAAGCCACTCTGGTACACACCTGCAAATAGAAGAAGAGAAGGGTTGCATTAGTTTTGAAGTGCGTAGATTGGGTTGGGCGGCGTGCCTTGACAACCGAATGAAATCTTCAATCAGGCATGCCATCAATCAGTTTATTTAATCAGCTTGAATTTCATATAGACGGGGTATCTACTCAGTGCCATGCTTAAATGGATTTCAATGGAAGTGAAAAGAAAAGAAAAACAAAAACAAAGGAATCTAAGGATGTGAGAAAATGGCAAAGCTGGCAGGTATTTAAGGGTTGAGTTGTATTAAGATGATGCTGATAGATTAAGATGAAAATAAATTAATAAATAAACTATGAGTAACTGCGTGGCGAACTATGCTAATAAGATAATATTAAAAAATTGTTTAATACAATTTTAGGACTGTTTTTAACGTCTCTTGTTATATAGAATATCAAGGCTGTAACATCCAACAGCTTGTAACAATCCAAACTTTCGTAAAGCATAACCCTAGCCCGGAATTGGAGCCCTTTTGACTAGGTCACTTTGACAACTCGTCTAGCAAAGACAAACATTATGTACACACACATATATATATATATGCCATGTCATATGCCATATGTCTTAACTGAATTATTAAATTTCTTTGCTGCTTTTAGTTTTCAACTCAAGCTGACATAAGTTTTTCTTTGTTTTTCGCCTGTTTGCCGTTTTCCTCTCTATTACATGAACATAATTCCCTTTGTTTAGCACTCTTCATTTACATTAGAAGTGCGGATATATGCACTCGTAATTCCTGAGATTCGCATGCATAACTTTTGATCACATTTGCCTTGTCACAAGACCGTTAACAACAATTTGGCCAACTCCAACTCTGACCCATTTTATATACATATATGTAGCGCTCATCCTCCCACGCCATATGTTATGCCCATTAGGCCTAATATGCGCTAATGTTATAAATAAAGCGACTCCATACGAATATGGCATACTAACCAACTTCATTTGGTTGGCTCTCTCTTTGGCATTCCGTGCTAAATGCGTTGGACAATGGCCACACAGAGGCATAGAGACGCAGCGAAGAGAGTCTTTAATGTCTTTAATCCAATTTCCAGAGACATGAGACCAAAAATGAATACAAATGTGCGTACGTGTTGAATTTTACCAATTAAATGGGTTGTCTCCGCAGTCTGACAACAATTTCTGACATGTCTGGGCCATGGCCTGGCACTCTACATAAGTTGTCTAAGTGGGGAATGCCATTTGGGCCCCATTGCCCATTGAGCTTGTCTCTGTAATCGATATTCATGCTTATTTTGCTTGGGCCATTGACTTAATTTCTTTTCTTCTGCTGCGGAATAAATTATGCAATTCAAATTAATGCTGCCATTACACACGACCCCGCTAAGATTGAGAGACCGACCAACTCGCTGCGCCGAGAGCCCAAAACAAACACAAACGGAAAGGGGGGGGGGGGGGGACGTCCCCCCGCCAATTCAGTTATCCAGATACCAGATACAGAATGAAATTAATCCGAGATGCCAAATGCCAGGCACGTATCGATGTGGCTGCGTTTCTGTATTATGTTTGTCTTTTTCTGTTTTTGGTGCTCTGTTGTTCTGCTGCTCCCCCCCTCTCTCACTCTCTCTCGCTCTCTTGGCTAGAGCAAAGGAAAACCTCAGGAGCTAGCTTAATTCGGTGTGCTTTGAAATCGAATTAGGCTACAACACATGTGTTGCCCGAGTCTGGAGCCCTGTCTTCCATGCAGTTGTCTTTTCTTTGTCGTGGCGTGGGTTAAATTTATGCCAGACCCCAAGCCATGCCCCTTCCCCTTCCACACAGCTTTGCTCACACGTAACCTGGTTGACAGCTGTTGCCTGGGGCGAACCTTGCAGGATGCAGGATCCTAGCTAGATAACAGCAAAAGGCAAAATAAGCACAAAAAAATAAAAAAAAAATAGCAAAAAGAATGTGACAGGCGTTGCCCGTGTTGGAGGCTTTGCATTGTTAGCAGTCGACGTCTACCTTTCCGATATGTGGCATGAGGGTTGCGGCAATACCAGGATCTAAGGGCATGGGCGCCGTGTTGGCTGTGGAGTATGGGGATACGGCCATAATTGGCTACATTGGCATTTCACTTTTGGCGCGACTGCTGGCAGAGCAAAGTAAACGTGGTGCTTAGTAAATGGTTGTTGCCACAAAAATGCCATTAAATTGACCCAGTTTTATCATGCACCCGACAAGAATGTCGAAATGCGTGTTTTCAGAAAACGTTTATAGAAAAATATCAACAAATTTTACTTAAATTTAGGGGTTAAATTGAACAATTTAGTTAAGTTAAAAAAAGAACATTTATTTAAAAACAAGACAAATATGTGGAAAGTTTAAGTAATTTAATTAACTCCGGTTTTCTAATATGTAGGCTAAAAGTTTTTTCGAGTGTAGCCAAAATATTAACTTTATTTAGAAGAGTTTTATGAAATGAAATGAATTGCCAAGAAATAAATAATTTGTTTATCATATGAATTGTTTATTACTTATGCGAATATTTTGGATTGTAAAAAATTTTAGTCTTGGTATTTTTCGTATTTATACTTTATCCTGTCTTCGAACTGTTCAGTTATAAACCAGTTACAAAACCGAATACACTAAATACCCTACTTATATCTAATTGCCTTTCAATTATTATAATTTTTGTCCGCTGTCACCAAATTAAAATCGACATTTTTGTCGCCTGGCATTGCCATCTATTTCCTTGCCACTTAGCCAGATGCATGCATCTTAATAGATACACACAGTACGCATTTCCAACAGCTATCTCTATAGCTTTTCGTTAACGCCAAAATTGCTTGCCTCAAATTGGCCATGACAACGCCCACGCCCATACGCCCACACGCCCCTTCTCAGCCATCCGGCTCCCGGTTTGGTGTCATTTCGGTGCGCCTTAACGGAAATCTTCAATGGCAGTTTTCACGCCCAAAGAGGCACTCGGAAAAACTCCTGTGCATCGCACAATCACAATACCTTCATTATGGACAGCCGAAGCTGGGAATCGAGACGTGTAGGGACCACAAAACGCCATGTGGCATGCGGCAAGTGGCAAGAACTCGAATCTCCTTTGAGCATAAGCGTCTTTTATTTTATTGTTTTGCCAATGCTTAAAAGAAATGCTTTTCCATTTAGTTGAACACTTATGAGCATTGCTACGGATATGTTTTTTCGATTTGCTGCGTGTTCCTTAAAAAAGAAAATGTCTCAAACTTTCAGTGTGTGTGCGTGTGTGTGTGCGTGTGTGTGTTTGCAAAGTATTTGTTGTGTTTGTTGTTGTGTTTGCCCGGCGACTTTTCACACCACATCAAAAGGCGGCGAGACCGAGTGCACTCAAGTGTATAAACAATGGCGTTAAGTGTTTAAGTGCACGGAAATATCAGAGCCATGGATTGGCCCCTCTTGAACCTCACCCCTCACCGCAACCCCTTCGTGCACTCCTATGTAGAGCCCGTAAAGGCAGCTTTAATTTCATTTGATGGCATTGGTAATTTACAAAAAATGCAGACACAGAGTTTAATTGCCGGGCAACAGCTTGAAATAGTTACATACAGACACAGATACAGCTGCAGATACAAATACAGCTACAGCTACAGCTTCAGATACAGATACAGCTGCAGAGACAACCGCAACAACTTTTCATTGGTGTCTGCCCGGCTCTGACTGTGGTCCACGTAGTGCAGATTGCCCAATGGAGACACAGCTATATGTATAATTTTATGGGCGCTATGTGGCCGCCATTTGGCCCCAGATGGACAGACGGACGGACGGACGGACCGACGGATGCCTGCCTGGCGCCAGGGCTGTGCAGGATGAGGCAGCAGTTGCCGTTAGGCTGCTCCCAGTGAGCCAGCAAAGTGCTTGGGTTAGGAAAAACTCAACTCGTATAGTATTTACAGGTAGATTGGCTTAAAGGCAATGAAGCAATTGACGCCGGGCTATTGCTAAGTATATGTGCATGTCCGTTATCTTAATTCAATGAACCAACCGGCTTAGCAGCCAGACCAGACTTTAGTATCTGGCATTAACTAACGCTCGCGTCTCAGCCAGAGTTGCACCGAAAGCAATTAAAAGAGATTATTTTAGAAATTTCAATCAATCGGAATGAACAGTAGTTATTTATTGGCTTCGTCCGAGTGATGAATTGGAAGATGGGAAAAGCTACAGAATCATATTAAGAATTGAGCCATGTTCGGCTTAAAGATTCATGAATAGATAAAGTCTAACAGAGGAAACTAGTTTATATATATGATAAGGCATGTAATAGATGGCCAGCAATAGAAGCAGATGCAGTAATAGGCAAATTAAAATATTTATTATATTAAAAGATTTCAATATTTATATTACAATATTTCATATTATTACCCAGCTTAGCCCGGGCCAAGTTTGTTTTCTTCATTGTTAGACATTCGATTTTTCAACCATTATCTGCAATATCTTGAATTCCACGTTCCTTTTTGCACATATATTTAAGAATGAGTCTTAAGTCGATCGAATGATCGAGTATTAGCTACATAACATAGAGAAGTATAAGGAACTGTAGCTGTTATGAGCACATAGGTCAGAAAATAAAATTTATTAAAAAGTTTAAATTTAAATATCTCAGAAAAAGGAAAGGGGATTTTAATATGTTTTCTATTAAAGCTAAATATTAAACAATATACTATATATATCTCAAAACCTGGTAAATTAAAATAAAAGAATGATTTTTTATTCACTACATTCACTTAACCCTTCACTTTGCAGTCATATTTTTCGCACTGCATTCCATTCAAAAGAGCTACAAATACATATACACGTGTATACATACACACAAATACATATATATATGTATTTATGTTTTATAGCTGCCTTAGCCATTGGCATTGCAGCTCTATAATGGCTGACCGCGTATAGAAACCGTATAGCAGCTGAAGTAACCGTTAATTGCGTTTAACACCACACGGCACAGCTAAGGACGGACCCAGACACAGACGCAGACACTAACACAGAGGCAGACAGTGAAGCCTCCCCGCCAATCTCTTCTATAGTGTACTAAACCACTCACGATGCAGTAAATAGCTTTGAAGTTTAAGTTTATTTTTTAGTGCTGTTTCATAATTAGATGCATGACTTGGCAGCGCCTTTTTACGTGCGCTCCTAAAGCCGCCCCGGCCCCGCCCTGCCGCCTGCTCGTCCGGCTACTCAATTAGCCAGAAAAGACATTAAACTTTCGCCGGTGCCACGGGGCCGCAACCCAGATGAACTGCCAGCGGGGAAGTTCAAGAGTCTGCAGCTCCGCGCCTAATGAAGTTAGTGCAGCAAAAAAAATAAGAAATACAAAATAAATAAAAAAATATACGAAAAAAATTTGAGCGCCACTTTTTAAAGCAGCTGCTAAATTGAAAATCTACCCGACAGGCCCCTGCCTCTCCCCCACTCTCCCCCACTGCCTTCTGCACCGCACGCTAAACGTCAGCCATAAATAAAATGCAAATTTTGCCGGCAAACCAAATTGCAAGGATTGCTGTGGAGCTCCCGACAGGGGGGTACTCGAGGCGTGCTGAAGGGTGGATAGCCAGCTCCGGCTGGCTGTGGTTTCTGTACGTGTTTTGTTATCGGTAACTGCAACATATTTTCCGTATCAAATTTTGTGGAAAATGCTCGCAGCTCGATGAAATTCTATTGGGAAATATTTTTGGTAACCAATTTTACATACATATATAATACACTTTCCTCGGCCCTCAGCACTTTGTTGTTTAATTCTTTGAGGCACAATTTCAATTTCTTTTTTAATTTAATTTAATATTTATACAATTTTTAGCAAGTATTTTATACATATACAATATTTTTTATTTTATATAGAATTTAATTCAATAACAATAATAATAATAATGATAATGATAAAGATGATAATGATAATGATAATGATAATTATAATGATAATGATAATGATAATGATAATGATAATGATAATGATAATGATAATGATAATGATAATGATAATCATAAAAATATTTAAAGTAATAATAATAATAAAAATACTAATAATGTGACTAAAAATAATGTAAATAAAAAGAAAATAAGTAAAAATAATCTTCACAGTTTTGATTGATTTCCTTTATATTTTTTAAAATTCACTTTTTTCGAAATTAAGCCTTGTTGCAAATGCAATTTAATTTTAATCAATAACCGAAACTAAAACTGTGTCTAGTTAAGATACATACTCGAGCTTACATTGGCCATGTCCAGTATATAAAAAGAGTATGTTCGAGCAGTTAGTGTTAAAGCTGTTGTAAGTGTATGCGTTTCAACGGTTTTCCATAAATAACATTTTATTACAGTTATTTTTTTTATTAACGGTCTTGTTGAACTGCTGTAGCTCAGCGCTTAAGCTGTGGAGAAAGTAGAGGGGGAGGAGCTGCTGCTGCTGCTGCTGCTGGGATCATTAAAAATGAAATGCCAACGCACATATTTTATAAACGAAAACTATTTTTCGACGAAATTTGTTGTTGAAATAACAATGAGGCAGGCAACTACTATTAATAACTAGGGGATCTGTGTTTCCACTCGGCCCTATCCAGCTGAACCATCAGCTCGCTCGCTTAACTCCCTAATACAATCATATAAATTACGCTGGCCGAACAATCAATCAATGTCAAAGTCAGGCACTGGCACAGAGCCTGACTGTGTGGCATAGGCCCGACGACGGGGTAGATTTAAGCTAAGCTGCCACGTACTTGGCCGCTCATCAATTTCAATAAACGCGAGCGGCGTCGACTCAGCGGATCAGCGTCCACGTCCAGGTTTGGACAAGCGACCACCAACGCCCCATTAGCACCTAGCTAAACGCTGCGGCATTTGTCAAAGTCCATGAGACGACACCAGCGCTGTCAACAGACCAGCGCAGGAGGAGAAGGTGCTGGTGTTGGCTCCCTTTGTTCCATGTGTTTTGCATTTTAAATTGTGGCACAAATGAAATTGAAAATGGCAGCAAAAGATGCGCAGCTATGCGACGGCAATGTCTCAATGCCGCTGTGTGTGTGCCTCTGAGTGAGTGTGTATATGTGTATGTGTGTGTGTGTGGTGTCAACAATGGCAACGCTCTGGGTGGCATTTCATTGACAACAAGTCATAAATTCAACAAATGACAGACAGCAAGTGGCAGGCGACAGCAGCAAATGCGCCAAAGTCTGTCAATGGCATTCACTTTAAGAAGTTCTCACTGTATGCAAAGTATTGCAATCAGTGCTAACAACACAAGGTACAATAAGTTTAAGGAATAAAATCAAATAGTCGAGGAACACGACGAATACATTAGAGGAATCATTTAATTATCCAAGACCTGAAGAGTTGTACATAAATAAACAATAAGCGCAATTTTACTAAAAGTTTCCCCATCTAAATATTTTTTGAGAATATTTAAAATATTAGCAATCATATCAATAAACTAAGGGCTAAAATTTATTTCATTTAAAATCATTTATATTTTAATTTAAATGTAGTGAGATTCATTGTTCATTCGGCACACTTTACTAACAGTTTTCTGTAATGTTAAGCAGCTGTTAATCTAAATATTTTAAGTTGATTCACAATTCAATCATTTAAAAATTAAAATTAATTGCTTTTGTATTATTTGAATGAGATTGCGAGATTAATAAGATTATAATGAGATTTGGTATACCTTTAGCGTCCTTTCACTAACAGTTGTCTGTTAAGTAGAGCAGCTGTTAAGCAGCATATTTCAAGAGTTACCTTTCGAAAAGATCAATCAAATAACCAATTTGTATTATTACATTTCGATTTAGGGCTTAGAATCTATCCCACTTTTCTTTACCTTTAATATGCCACACAAGCTGTCCTTTATATTCAGTTGACCATTTGACAACAAGCTCGTCAAATCAATCAAACGACATTAAAGTATTGTACATGTACATCAAAGTAACTTTAACGACCCAACCAATTATCTGTCTCTTTCTAGCTGCTCAGTTCAGTCAAACCCAGCCAACTGGACGGCAAATCAGCTTAATAAGAAGTTTACAACGTAACCAGCATTTCAGTTGGAGGCAATTGAAATTTAGTTCGCTGTATGAAATGCTGGCAGCAGAAACCTAAACCGTAACAGAAACAGAAACAAAACTCAAGCAGCGACCACACCCAAAGCATTTCCTCGAATTGTCCGACTAGAGGCAGAGCCAGAGACAGAGCCGGAGTCGGAGCCAGAGACCGAGCCGAGCCCGAGCCAGACCAGAGCTCAGAGTACAGAACATAACGGACAACACCTGCCTATCAGGTGGCCATTGTGCTGGCCATGAGTGCTGGGAGCGGAAGTGCGGCTCCAGCAGCTCTGGTTGATATCAAAGGCGAGCAATGCTAATGGATGGGTATTATAGCCAGGCCGAGTGTGAGACAAGGGTAAGAGGGGGAGCGTACAGAGGGGCCGGCCACAGCATTTGGAGCAGCTGTGCATGCGGTTTATGAGCTATGCAGGCGGAAGTTTTAACTGCGCGTCGCACACTCAAATACACACACACACACACACATAACATACAATATAAATCAATTGCATTGCAGTGGCACACAGCCCGCAGTCGAGGGGTAGTCGTCGTTATACCCCCTGCCAACAGCTGAAGAGAGACACACACGACGCACCCGTCATTTCGGCTTCCCGTCATTAGCCATGTCGCCAACGAAGTCGCGTAGTTTTGTGCATGTGTCACGCTGTTTGTTGCCACGAAAATCCCAAAAACCATACTGAAAGATTGCTCGCCATGTGTCCTGACTGTGTTCTCTTCTATCTCCTGGCTGCCTGTCCGCCTGTCTGCCCGTCTGTCCGTCTGCCCGTCTGTCCGTCTGCCTGCTGACGTTTTTATAGCTGCTAACAATGTGTCAGGTTTTCTTAGAACTCACGATGAGACTTTGGCTCTGCCTGCTGCCATGAATATCCGTATCTCTGCAGCCGAAAAGTCGACTCATCCCGAGTTGATAATTAGGCGCAGTTGTCTTACAAAAAAACGCACACACACACATACCCATAAATACTGTTGCCGCCACAGTGTTTAGTGGCTATAAGGAAAAACTGTTCGAGACTAGCGAAAACTAAATAAAGTAAAGAAGGAATTTTAAAAAGCACAGCCACTTTAGTTGGGTTTAGATGGATAAATAATATATGAAATTTAGAAATTGGAACTAAAAATTAATTCAAGAAAAATATTCAGTAAACATTAGGAATTTGTGCGAGAATTTCAAGATTATATTCGGATTTTAATCAGCAAAATTATTATATATGTGATATTAAATTACAGCTTTAGAAATGTATCAGAAATTATTAATTTCATTAAAATATCAGTAAAGTCAGAAGTTTCATAATATTAAAAAGAGTATTAAGATAAAACAAATATGATGTATAGAAAGGAACTATGGCAAACTGTTAAATTGACTTTCTGCACTTTTAATTCAAGTTTAGTATATTATACAAACTATATAATGCTGTATCTAGTTACAACTCGGTGAGTTCTTAGGCATACTTCCCGACAACTTAGCTGCATCCGCTCGTACTCGTACAGCTGCCCGCTTTTTATAGCACCTCAAGGAAGTGGTTTTTCTTTTTTTTTTCTGTGGAGCACGAGCACACACTATGCCGTCAACAAATTGCATGTGGCTTGAATATTTTTGGCCTACCCCTAGTCTATTTTTATGTTGCCTTGCCCGAATGAGGGCCACACAAATTATGCGTAAATATGTGATATTCCCCCTTGCGGGCTCGCCAAGCGGCGCAATAATTCTCGTTTATCGTTTTGCGAAAAGTCAATTTTTATAACGCACCAAGCGACGACGAGTCATATAACCCGCTGAATATATAACGAAAAAGAAGAAAATGATTTGTGGTTGGCTGAAATTGGCGCACCAGGCAACACTGGGCGGAGGCGGAGGCGGGGCGGGGGCCGAGGGGTTGGGGCTCTATTGGAGGGTCGGGAGTCGGCCATGCGTACGAGCTGCGACTTCCTACGCGCAAGAATATGTAACAAATTTTGTAATTTGAACGCCACAAATCATAATTTTACATAATGATCAATTCATATACGTCAAAATGTTGTTGTTGCCATTCGCAGTCGCTCGTAAAATGAATTATGTGGCCCGCGTCGCCAATTTCGTGGAATTTTCCCTCATTTTCTGACAGTTTATATGCCAAGCGAGACGATTGGCCATGTGTCCGAAGTGTCTGAGTATCTCACTCAGCCAGCGCGTTACTAAACTATTTCAAACCGGAAACGCATAGGACATAATGCAGACATATATAGGGGAATAGGGAGTTTGGCTGGGAAAAAACTTTCTACGAAAACTAATTAAACAAATTGCATTTTGTGTGTAATGTTTGTGTTTGTAAAGTTTTAGTGCAATGCACTCACAGATCTGATTACATGGGTGGCCAAGAAAGTTTTCGAAACTTCGAAACGCGGGGTGGCAGCTGAAGAAAAATGTAAGATAATACAATATTACATAATATAAGTGGCATTACATGCGCGCTGTTAGTGATCCGATTTTTAGAGTTCTGTTAACTTAACATACAACTTTACTGTTATGAGAGCCAAATGGAAATTCATATCGATTTCGAAATAGGAGTTATTTAATATTGTTATTTGGTAATATTTACAGATATGTGCAATAAACCTCTTTTTACATTTCCTAGAGTTTTTATTTATATTTTTGACCCCTTTAATAAATTTATCAATATGTCAAGCTACCCTCTGCGTCGAAACGCCATCTAGGGTCCAACTCCAGCTGCAACTACAACTGACAGATGGCGATGGCTCCTTCAGCCTGCAGCATATCAAATTAACACAGACACAAGGATTCCGGCAAAGGGGCAAGGATAAGGGTAACGGGCAGCGGCAAGCGGAAAGCGGGCAACTGTGAAGTAAAACTGGGAGATGCTGTTTGGTGCCCATTAACTGTGGCACTTTTGGGGGCAGCATGCCGCAATTTGTTGGTCAGGTTTGCAGCGGAAGGCAGCAGGCAGCAGGCAGAAGGCAGCCAACCTGGCTGGGCTTTATGCTCGTATGTATGTTATTTTTGTTTTCTTGCTTTTTAATGAGCATCGTGCAGGGGTTTCGGTTCGGACTCGGGCACTGATGTGCCTGCTGCCTACCACTGGCTTTGGCACTGGCAAATTGCAGGTTCTCCTTTCGCTGTGGCTCAAAGTGTTGCACTCATATTTTGCCGGTGTGCGCCTTAATTATATGGCCGCCGACAGAAATTCAAGTGAAAACCATTCGGGTCGGTTCCACGTCCACTCTTACACACACACGCACACACACACACGCACACACACACACGCACAGTGTGCGCGGCAGGCCTAAGCCTATTTCGAGCCGCTGTTTAAAGCATGAAAATTTAATGCCAGCTTAGCCCGAACACACAATGGCCAAGCCCGGCGAGCGATGAAAAAGATGTCGATTCAGCTCTCAGCTCTCAGCTCTCAACTCTCAGCTTAGCTCAGTACGGTTCAGTTCGGTTGGGTTCGAGTGAGTCCCGGACTTCGGTTCGGTATTCAAAGAATCTTTCATGCCGCATTTCCGTTTAGCCTGAAGCCGCTTAACTGCCCAACTTCTCACTTTTCTCTCCCTCTCTCTGTCTCTCTCCTCTGGTGCCGCTGGTGCTCAAGTATTAATTATGCACGCATAAAATATATTTTCAACCTTTTTCTCAGCCTCTCAGCGCTGTTTGGGTCTTTCAACATATTTTCTGTGAATGAGCGGGCGCGACATCAATGGGATGCAAATTAACTGTACAAACATAAATAACACTCAAAATTCTTGGAAAATATCATCGTAACCCGCTCACACTATACCCTCAGCATTTGTCAAAGCAATAAAAATTGTTGGGCTTCTGTTGTTAGTGGGGGCTGGCTGGCTCTCGGACCTTTTTGTTTGATAAGCATTCTTATCATTCTAGCCCTGGGTCTTGGCATCTTTGTTGCCTTTTGCCGCACTGACCTGTAAACGCTGCACGGTGACCGGTTTTATGATATACCCTTTAATGAATTCAAAGGCACGAGCTGCCATTCCTTCTCGTCCGGCCACCCCAGCTCCTTTATTCAAATGCTGTGCGCGTGCTCATTACCCTGGATACGAGTGCGAATGCTTTTTGTGCTGACTGACCCGGCTGACCCGCTTTCGCATTTTGCACTTGTTGCCCATATTCGCTAGAGATATTGCTCATAGCGTAAATGAATTGAAATTGACAACTGATGTTGGCTTTTAAAAAATGTATCTGCCAGATACGACATCAATTATTTAATACACTGCAATGGCAATGCATTAAAACTTTTACGCCCTCTCCCACACGCTGCTCTGGAGATTGCTTTTAAAACAAAAACAAAAAATGATTAATTGGCGCTACAAATTTATGACGTTGTTGGATTTTCCACGCCGATAGCGAGTTGAATGTATGATAAAGCCCTTGATGGAGTTTTCCTCTACACAACATTTTCAGCCAGAAGCGATTAAAACTTTTCGTCAGCTCCCAAACAGCAGCTTCAACTTTACAAATACATCAATGTAATGCAGTGTGTGTGAGTGTGTGCTAGCATGTGTGTGTGAGTGTGTGTGTATATCGTGTCATTATGATGATTGTTATTGTTTTTTGTTGTGCAATAAATTATACGCCATAATAATTATTTATGAAAGTCTCACAGAGCTTGGGGCAATGGCCATATTGCGTATAATATGGTGTAAATATCATTAATGTGCTTTTATTAGTAATGCTAGGGGCTCTTTTAGTTCTATAACACATTAATATATACGAGCAAAGTCTAGAATTTGCAGCTGTGAATGAAACTTCAACTTGGGTCTATACTGAAAGAGGAAGCTATAAAGAACTACTTTGTCAGGTGTATGGCAACGGTTTTAAGCTTAAGCTTAAATAGTTATACCGAAAATATAAAAAATATATATATATAAATATATATAAAAAAATTTACTTTGATTTAAGGTTTGGGGAATGCTACTTTTTGTACCCAAATTTTAATTTGATTTATTGTCACACATATCCAAATAAACATTAATTTTCTCTTCGATCTAAGATCCCACAACAGCAATAATTTAATTTCTTTGATAACTATTTATACACTTTTTTTTTTATTATAATTACTCTTTTGTATAATGAAAAATAGGTTAAATAGGCACTTTCTCGCCTAAATGTCGACAGCTTTAAAAGCACATTAAAGCTTTAAGTTTCACGCTTATGCTTAATTATTTTACTTCAAACATGCTTAATGCTATTGAATCACATAAAGCATTAAAGGATTAAGTTATGATATTAACACACAATCGAACAATTTCGAAGCCCAATTTGAAGTCAGCTTTGTTTAAATACCCCAAATATTATTAATTTCCAATTATTTGCTCTCCGCGCTTCTGCCTAGAACTGAAAACCCACAAAAGCAACAATCTGATGTCTTTTATAATTCGGCGCTTTTGCCAATTTGTTGAGAATTTCAATTTTGAATATTGATTATTCATTTCCTGAAGCGACGGCGGCGCACCTATAACGAATTCGGATGCGATTGCGGATGCGGATGTTGATGCGAATGGGAATGGTAATGGGAATGGGTCTAGCACTGGGACTGGGACTGCGACTGGGACTGCGACTGGGACTGGGGCCGGGTATGTCGATTGCTCCGCTTGCGCCTTTGGCTTCGCTGGAGACGACGTCGTCGTCGTCGTCGCCGACGCCATCATCATTGAAATGGTAAATTGGACTGCAGAATTTTTATATTGGAATTGCTTCGTTGTTGTAGTTGCCATTTGCTATTATTATTGTTGGTTTGCCGTGGATCCCCTTTGTCAGAGTGAGTGTGTATGTATGTGTGTGTGTGTGTGTGTTTGTGTGTGTAATCATAACGGCTCGCTTGTTAACATGCTACATTAAATTTTTATCAAGAGCCATGGCAATAGAGCAGGGCGAAACCAGCGCAAGACCACGCCAACATACATAAATACATACATAAATATCTAAAATAATGATGTTTTTGTTGTTGTTTTCGCTATGGTTGTTGTTGTTGATTCTTATGATTATTGTGGCATGCCTGCAATGTAGCATGATTAACACGGGACACAGCACAGAAATCGAGGCAAGAGAGAGAGAGAGAGAGCAGGAAAACAATAAACCGCTCACAAGAGCAAAATGGTAAAAGCATTGAACAATGCCGTCCCACAAAATACGTCACATACATTACAAATAATCATAATAACAATGGAAGACTCCATCGGCTCGTTACGCATACGCCGCGCAGCCCCAAATAGCCTGAAACTGGACTTAAAGCCAGACATTTCGCTGCGCACATTAAATGCCACAAACTACAAAAGGGCTCCCAGCTAAAGTTGCTTCTACAAAGGGAGTTATAATTCTGGTTGAGCGATGGAAAATTTCAGAATTATTCAACTAATCTGACTATTTAGTTGCCATAGAATCTATATCAGATGATATACAATGCTTGACCTTAAATATATGGATAGAAGCATAAGTTCTGGGCATGACATTGTGTATTTTACCCAGAATTAGGGTTCATTTAAAACTTATAGCTTAAATTATAATTTAAAAAAGAATTTCTTTTACACCCGGGTTGGTTTTGGTTTAAACATTTAAATGTTTAATCTAACCAGAAGATAGTCGGGCAGACTGCATCGTAAAAGAGACACATGCCGAACTCCAAATGAACACTTAATATAATATTTATATTCCAAAAATTGCATTTTGAAAATCCCTATTATAAAGACACAACTCGTTAAGCAGCTAAAGCAAAATATACACTCTATAAGTTGAATTCTTTTTAAGGCAACTTCCTTTTTTATTAAATGATTTTAAAATACTTTACAAAGAGCAAAGTTTTATTATGATAAGATATTCCCTAAGGCTCCCAGCAATATCAAATAGTCTCTAAGCTGTATACACAATATCATATAAATAAACGTAATAATTAATGTCCAAGTTGAAAGCCAGACTGGATTGTTTTTGACATATGCATTTTAAGGGCATTTCAGCAATTTTTTAAATTTGTTTGCCTAGCTTTTACATTACCGGCAATTCATATATTCCTGTCCATTATCTGTAGTCAAGCATTTTACCAAAAAGCACTCAGCAGCAACTTGGCCAGTTTTGCATTTTAACTGAAAGCCGCCCCACACTCTCCGCTAACTGTTTGCCATACTCTCGCGTCAACACGTTTTATCATTTAACTCGGCGGGTCTGGGACGACCACCCACCCACCCACCCACTCATCCACTCACCCACGGGGCATCAACAGCGTGGGAATTAATATCAATGTCGTTGCCGTTGCTGTCCCTGTCTCCGTCTCTTTCTCTTTCTCTGTCTCTGTCTCCGTCTCTGACTGTGTCACTTGATGCGTTTGCTATCAGCTGCACAGCCACCATGGCGTATGTGTAATGCCGTTTTTTCTATGGGTTTATTTTATTTGAGGTGCTTTTTTTTTTTTGCTTTTTATCAATTAAAAGCCACTTCAAAAGCGGAAAGTGTCTGTGTGCCGTTGACACACACACACAAAGGCATGCTGAAAACAGACAAACGCCCAAATAGCACACAAACAAGCACAAACACACACACACCCGCACACAAACAACCACACACACACACACACACACACACACACACACAAGCACGTAGCGCGCTTTTGTTGTCGTCGGTTTGGTTTGTTGGACGCTTTTAGTTTTATCTCTCTGGCGAATACTTTTGATGCCACATTTTGTTGAGTTAAAAAAGAAAATGAAGTGTGAATCGTTTTATACCCTGCAAAATGGGCTTATGTTAAACATGAGCAACTATTCCATGGCTAAATATAAATAATATAAATATATATAATATAAAAAAATAAACAAATGTTGAATGTTCAAAGAAGTTGCTAATTGTGTAACTATAATACATTTATTAAAAAATATAAATAAAAAAATTGAGTTGAATTTTATAGATTGATGATTAAATAGAAAATCTGACATGATATTCTCTTCTACGTTTTAGTTTAAGAATATGAAACGTAATATTTGCTAGGTCTCAAAGTCAGCTACTTGTTTGCAACGTTTTTTACAGGGTATTGAATCAAACATGCAAACAAACACAAACAGCACCCATTTTTGCCATTTGGTTTTGTGCACAGGCTTTAAGCCAGGGCTGACAGATTTTTCACTCTCTCCCGCTCCCCAAATGCGGTTCAACGTTTTGGCGGCTTTCCGCTTTGACACAATCAACGGACCCCATTCGACGATCGCCAAATGCGGCAGCGGCAGCAACAACGGCGTCGGCGTCCACTCAAAGCTAATGACCGACAAAGCGTTTTGTATTATTTTCAATTTCATTTTCACTATGCGCTCCTTAAGACTCCACGCACACACACCGGCACACACACACACGCACACACTCCCCAGCCCGTCGCTGTTCGGACTCCATTTGGATCGGCCTCCGCGCCATGCCATGCATTAAATATTATTAAGATAAGGCGGAGCGCGCTTATCAATCAGACGTCAGACGCACCGACACCGTTCAACCGTACAATTTGCAGACAACAGGGGTGAGGTGTGGGGCCAGGGGCAGGTTTAGCATTTAACTGGTTGACTGGTTGACTGGCTGACATGATTTTTCCATCATATTCATTGAAAGTAACTAGCCTATCTGCCGACATATTTCGTCGCTTTCAGCTAACTTTTATGTTTGAACTAACAATTTACATATAAGCTATATATATTGGGGGGCGAGCAAGACTCAAAAGTCAGAGTCAATGTCTCAGTCGCAGTCGGAGTCGGAGCCTCTGTCACTGTTTGCTCATTGAACTCTGGCGGCACATTTCCAAGAAGCCAATTGCTAAATCAACAAACACAAACAAACAAACTCTGACGAGCAAAACAAAAACCTCAAAAAGTCATTACATATATCTTCTGATTGAGAAGGCCCCTTACCTTCTCCTTTGGCTCTCCGGCCATCTCTGTGGCCGCAAAATGCAGAAGCTACAAGCTAACAGCTTTTTATCTTTGCCACAGGCGGCATTGTTTTTGGCGGCCCAGGCCAAAAGACCTGGCTACAGCCTCCAAGAAACAGCAACAACAGCAACAACAACAAAACCAGTTGGAGCTGGTGTCCAGCAGTCGCTTGCTGCTCGAACCAGGCCTTATAAGGTCGCTGGCATGTCAGGCGGCGGCAACGAGGCAGAGGCAGTGGCAGAGGCAGAGGCAAAGGCAACGGCAACAGCAAAGACAAAGGCAACGGCAACAGCAACTTCCTGGCTAATATTACGAAAATTGCTTCAAGAGGCTTCGCTCTGGTAGGATCAGCCCAAAAGTGCACCACTGCGCGAAGACTGAAGCCTGAGCCTGTCATGAGTGCCTGCCTGACTGCCTGACTGCCTGCCTGCCATTGGAATCGCCTGTTGCCTTCTACCGTAATTCACAACAACGATAATAATAACAACAACGACAACAACAACAACAGAGCCAGAGCTAAGGCAAAAGTTGCGAAACTCGCACCGCACGCACAGTGGTACAAAGTAGCTTAATTTGCCTCGTTCAAATAAATTATACTATTCGAAGTTCTATTTTCTGTTAATATACTTCAAGATGTCAATATTAATATTTGCTTGACAAACAGATTTTAATAAAAATAAAAAAATGTATATACTATTATATAGAAGAAAAAATGAAATAATATCCTATTTTGTTATTATTATTTTTGTGCTTTAGAATCAGCTTCATTTTAATTTAATTTTTTATTAACTAGTAACCAAATAATAAAAAACGAAATCTAAAGCCTAATTGGGTTTTTTTTAACTATATTAAATTGTCAACTGTAAAAATATGATAAATTTCAAAGTTTTTAATTTTAGTTTTTGGGTATTTTAATTTGAATATTATTTTAGCACCTCACGCAACATTTTTCTAAATTTTTGATTTGAGCGAATAAGACATATATTTTTCGCATTAATTAGGACACAAAATTAAATAAAAATTAAAAAAAAAAAAGCATAGGGTGGAATATCTTAGACTATAATTGGGAATCTGACAAACAAAATATCATAAAGCAAAATCATGCTCAAAAATGCATTAAAATGGACCAAAAAGAAACTGTATACTGAAAAACAGTGGTTTTAAGGAAAACATAACAAGTACCCGTTGCAAATCACAGAAGACCTTTTCTAAGTTTGATTAATTAATTCTTAAAAAAATTATAATATATATATATAAATTATTAGTAAATATTATATTATTATAAAACGCTCAGTTTAATTATTAAAAAATATTCGCTTTAAGGATTTAAACCCTTCAAATTTGTAACAATTTCAATAATAATTGAACAATTGAAATAATGATCCCAATTCATATACAATAAATATTAATCGCCTTAAACTACATTCTTGTGTCACTGTGCAATAGTGCATGGCCTCTGTGCTGCCGAACTTAAAGCAAAAAGCGCATCTTTTGAACAGTGCGCAAAGCGCAGCTTGTCCCGCGGCTCAACTCAGGCCATGCCCAGGCACACACACTCACTCACACAAATACAGGCGCGCGTGTTGTGTGTATCTGAAAGATACAAAACAACGTACGCTCGTTTGTCTGTCTGTCTGTTTATCTGTCTGTCTGTCTGTCTGTCTGTCTGTCTGCCCGTCTGTCGATCGTCGGCTCTAAACCGCTTTTGTGTATGGCCGCCGAGATGTTTGGCATAGTTGGAAGCGCGGAACTGGTTGGAGCTGCGGCTGAAGATGGAGCTGCGAGCCGCGAGCTGGGAGCTGTAGATGGAGGAGTCCGCCGCCTTGCAACGCGCCGACGCCGTTTGCCGCTCTCAGTTATTATTATTTTTGTTTGTGGCGGCGACTCAACAATAACAACAACGACGCCGACAACTGCTCGATGTTGTTGTTGTTGTTGTTGCTGTTGTTGTTGTTGTTGTTGCTGTTGTTGTTGTTGTTGTTTATCAACGTGAGGGCTTTAAAAGGTTTTTGTGGCATAGCAGCAGCTGCCTCTACCTCGAACTCTCTACCTCAGCCTATCTACATTTACCTGCAACAGGTAAGAAATTTTCGCTCGCTCGTTCGGCATTTCAATGTGTTTTGCTGCTCTTCTCTTTAGGCTGTTTTTTTTTTGTGTTGTTGTTTTTCTTTTCAGTTTTTATTTTTTGTGCCTTTGCTGCTGCTTTCTTTGAAGTTGCATGCTTCGGCGTGCCTTTGGGTTTCCTTTGAATTCGCTCTCTCCCTCACTCTCCATCTCGCGCTCTCTCTCTCTCTCGCGGCCAGCATCTGCAAGCAATTAGTGTATGGGGGCTTGTGGTATGCCAGGGTTCCCTCTCGATCCTTGGCTGGGGTTCAAAGTGTTGCCCTGGCATTTAATTGATGCAGTAATTGTAACCCGACTTCTCAATCCTCTCCCCTCCCCTCCCCTCCCCGCTCTCCACGGCATGGCAGCAAAACGTTTCCACCGAACTGACACAAAAAAACAAGAGGAAAAAACAAAAAAAAAAAAAGATACACATTGATTGATTGATGTTTCTCAACGCGACGTTTTGTTTGTGCAGAAAGGTCGCCCCTCAAGATTGGCCGCCACTTGGGAACCCTTTCAGCTTGGATACAGCTTGTGTATACATATTTACGATTATGATACACTCTTTTGTCTCTGTGTGTGTGTGTCCAGAAAGTTGGCAAAGTCAAGTCGAGTCGAATCGAGTCGAGTCTCTGGCCCTGTTCTATTGATCACGAATTCGATCTCTTTTCGAGTACATACACAGAGACTTCTCCCTTTTTGGTATCTTCTCCTCCAGCTGCCGCTCGCCCTGACGCATTCTCCCTGGCCACTTGGCCGATGCTCTTTGGTTTTTCCATTTTCTATTTATTTTTCGTGCGTCGTTTTCTTTTGATGTTGCTGTGAGTTGCTGTTGTTGTTGTTGTTCTTGTTGTTTTGGATTTTCTACGTTCTATTTTTGTGTGCCTTTTTTTCTCTACCGACCACAAGCGAACGCCGCCCCGTTCTGTGTATCTTGCAGATAAAGAACGCAACGCTCTGTCGATTGCCTACATTTTCCATTTGCCGTTGTTATTCTCGTTGCTTTTCTTGTTGTTGTCGTTATGTGTGTGTGTGTGTGTGTGTGTAATTATTGGAAAAGGATGTGGGAGAAGCCCTTGACTGAATGAATCTTCAAATTTATTTCACCGAGTGCCGCAGCATTAGACTACACAAAATATCTGATCGTATTTTTGTGAATTTGTAAATGAAATCTTTTAGTTTTGAATGGGATTTATATGCAAGACTAAGTGTGATATACATATGTCACAAATATGAAAGTGTGCTTACATTTTGTTTAATTTAATACCAAATGTTTCTACCTATTATAATTGTTCATTTTGGAAAGGATCTATAAATATGTCTGAACAACAACAATCTGTGCCCTTAAGAGCTTTTATCAACTTAAACGTGAAAAATAAGTTAGTTCAAAAAAAAAAAGTATAATAAATTTTTACAACATTTCGTGTTTAAGCACACTTCTTTATGATAGATAATATTTATAGTCAAAAAAACATAGACATTAATATGTACAAAAAAGTGCTGGCAACTGTTTTCCATTTTTTTTTCGAAATTTCTTGGTCATTGACTGAAAAAAACAAAACTGTTTTTTTCATTTACTAATTGTTGCCATATAATTTTTGCATATACGAGTATATTATGCCTCATGTTTGTTAGGTGTCAACACAGCTTAAGGCATAAAAATAAAATATTTTAATAAATGTCAAACGAAACAAAGCATCATGTTAGCACATTTTTATGCCTTTTTTATTTGAGTTGTGCAAAGTTAAAAGTTTATGATATTAAGTATTTTAACTTGTATGTGCATGTTTACAACAGAAGGACAAGTATCTTAAAGTTTGATTTTATCGTCTACTCGGATAGCCCAAATATTAAGTTATGTTTAGTTTACCTGAGAATTGTTTATAGCCGCCGAGTATCTTGTGTTTCCACCATTTGACAATATTGCCCGCCATCTCTGCTGCTGCTGCTGCTGCTGCCTCTAACGGTTGCAACTACAATTGTTGTTGGGTTTTTGTTTTCGTTTGTTTTTTTTTGTTTTGCTGGCAATTTACGAGCCTGTAGCGACTGTAACTGTAAATGTTGCTTTGGCCAAAATGTTTTACGGCCTTTGTGGGTGGGTTATCCTTGTTTGTTGTCGTTTTTGCTGCTGCTGCTGCTTCTGCTGCTGAGACTAATACACTTGCTCTCAGGTGCCACGGCGCAACGTAGCGACCTTAATTTGTAGCTGGCATTATTTCGGGGCTGTGCGGGTCGGGGAATTGCGTTAAGGTTGGATCGTAAAACTTTTTACAGCCGGGATATGCTGCATTTTAGTTGAATTTTGCGCATATTGTGCGACTTGTTCCCTCTCTTTCTCTTCTCCTATCTCTCTCTCTCCCTCTCCCTCTCTCTCTCTCTCTCTCTATTATTTTTGGTGTGTGTTTGGGTGTGAGTATCTCGCAGATACTTTTTGACGTAGCGCGCGTAATTTTAATTGTAAATTTTTGTTTTGTTGCTGTTGTTGTTTGCGCGACGCGACGTAAATAACTTGGCGAGTGAACAGCAACAACAACAACAAAAACAACTGCAAAATGCTAAGGCGCAAAACACGATTTGTATTTCCAAATGCGAACAGCGACGCTGACTGAGACTGCGACGGCGACCGCGACAGCGACTGCGATGTTGACAGCGTATTTTTGGGGTGTAACGGTTGTTGTTGTTGTTGCGGGGCGGTTTTGTATTTAACGGCACTTGCTTTTTCGCTGCACACTTAATGCACACCCCACAAATTGCAAATATTTTCGCTTAATTTTTCTCGCAAACACTAAACATACCGGACTTCATTCATTACGAACACAAATTTTCAGTCAGTTGTTGTTTTTATTTATGTTTTGTAAAGGACGCACATTTGCCGCGCGTATTTTCTAGAAGAAGACGACAGGCACAACGCGCTACCTATCGGACAAACACAACCAACTCGACTGGCGTACAGAAACGAACTGAAAACGCGGAACACAAAACGGCGCCTTCGACGCTTACCAAAACAAAAAGTGGTTTGTAAGTGAGAGAGAGAGAGCGAGTTAATAACATTGACTCTCTTCTGCTGTTGACGCTGCTACAGTGCGCGACGCATGGAAACGGAACATGGTGCTCTATAATGTTGTTACAGAAATCGCAGCTGCTGTTAGCCCAAGCGATAATACAATGCGGAAAGACTGGCCCGGCGTCTGTTAACCGTAACATACTAGCAATGCTTCTGTTAACATTTATAAACACAACAGTCCAATGTTCGGCATTGACATTTATTTATTTAAGAGCTGGCAATTAAGAGTTTCTCTTGCTCTTTTGGGCTGTGGCAGTGCGCTGTATACCCTGTAGCTACAAATAGGTGTTAATAAGGTATTTAAAATGTAAATAATATTAATTTCTGCACCCATCATATTTTTTTTTAATTAAGGACTTATACATACACAAAAACATGTTCTAAAAATCATTATTTGTTGTTTAATATATTAATATATTATATTTTGTAAGAAAAGGCGAAAGAGAATAGAATATAAAGGGCGAGGACGAGATAAAATGCTATATTATACATTAGAGAGAAGGAAGAAAAAGTATCAGCACCGATAAAGGGATTAATATAATACTTGCTACTTGAATTTATGAGAATCGCATAGTAAAACACTTTTTTAAAGAATGTTTTTGTTTAATGTACAGCACCTTGGCCTTGCCCAAGCAAGTATTATCATAATGTAATAACACATAATAAGTTTAATTGGACTTGACTTGAACTTGCGCCTATACAACCTTGGATTCAATTTTCACCCAGTTCGGGGATTCCTGTGAGAAGTGTGTATTTTTCAAATCCCCCTCTAAGCGTTCATTTGTATCACCATTATTTAGTCAATCAGTCAGTAAGGACAAAAAAAAATATATTTCACTATACCATAATATTGAATGTAACTACCTCGACTTACATATATGTATATTGATTCTTCTTATAACTATTTAGTTATCCCATGAGTTACCCTACCTGACAGTTTGTATTACTTCTTATATATAGACAGAGGCTATACAAAATATCAGTAAAATGTCTCATGGTCTAACTTAATATAAATACATATATACATATGTATGTATTTTACTCGGTCTTCAAAGCATTTTCGAAATTTAATTGTTTTTTAATTTGAAGGATCACTGATCAGACCTTCAGTTTTTTGGCTTCTGAGTAGAAGAGCTCAGTTGTTATTGTTGTTGTTGTTGTTGTTGTTAATGCCGCCGCCCGCTGTGCTCGACATCGGGGCAATTACCCAGCAGCAGCCGCCAAAAACTTGCCCCAGCTGCAAGGCCCAAGCCCGACGATAATAACAGAGCAACCAGAATCCTGAATTACGCTGCAAACCCACCAAAAAAAAAAAAAAAACCAACTGAGAAAAGAGAAAATGAATAAAAGTGTTGTCTTTGGCAAGTGGAGAAGCTGGCGGTACCAGAAATTGTCGGCAACGGCGGCTTTGTGCGTCCAGAGGCCTCCATCCTACAGCCTGGGGCCCGGGCATCGGCATCGGCATCGTCATCGGCACCGGCTCCAGCACCATCACCGACACCGTAAACGTTCCGCATTCGTATAATGGCGCTGTAATTGAAGAAGAACACGCGATCGCAGCGGGACCCGCAAAAGGAGTAACCCCGCCCCTCCCCTCCCCCGCCCAGCCAGAGGGCAGTAGAAGGGTTTCTTTTGACTGCCGGTTCTTGGTCGTGGTCTTGGTCTTGGTCTTGGTTTTGGTTTCGTTTCCTGCATGCGCCTTTGTTCTGGCTTCTTTTGCGTCATCATCATCAGCATCAGCATCAGCAGCATGATTATCATTATCATTCTCATCATCAGCAGCATCAATGATCCGTCGCTAGTCGTCTTAATTTCATGGCGTTCTTTTGTATAATTTTGGCCTCCTACTTGAACCCTCTCTCCCTTTGTGCAGCTCCAGCCACAGGGGATGCGGGCAATTTTTGATTGTTCCCTACGCTCATTTAACCAACTACAGGCTTTTGATTGATGTCGGTTCAATGTCTGTCCTGCTCATTCCCGGCCAGTTTTCTGTTTTGTCTGCCAGCCTCTTATTGATTTATGCTTTGTATGTTCTGTTAAATTTCGCACAATTTTCGCAATTCGTTTGACAAAAGTTGATAGAACAGTCTGTCCTCTTTCCTCTGTCGATGGTCGTCTGTCATATGTCGCCAGCCGTCATTTCATATTTTTTCCCATCCCTTGCTGCCTCACAAATGTAATTACCCAAAACAGGCGCAAAAAGTGGGCGTGTTGTATATGTCTGAGTGGACCTGCAGCTGGACAGGTCATTGCGTTAGAGTTTTAGCACTCCCTACAATCCCTACACGCCCGACGATGACTGAGTGCTGGCCCTGGCAACTGTCACTCTAATTGACATGGGCCGTAGCTGCAACTGGGCACGGGAAGGTGGTTGGTTCGGCTGTCACACATGTGTTGCAGTGATGAGCTTCTGTGGGCCTTACTTGTTGATGGAACTTCATTAGGCTAAATGGCATTTTATAATTAGTTTTCGAAAGAGATATTCGTTGGGAAAACCAATAAAAATTAAGTGCATCTCTTCATAAATGTCCATCAAATAGATACACAGTACAATACACATACTATGTAATATCAACTTATAGAAAGGGAAGGCACAAAACTTTTATAATATCACAGTCGCTTAATTAAATTCATTAAAATCGCATAGAAAGGCGTTGCTTATGTAGGGGAAACAGCGAACAGAGAGCGTGAGAGAGTGAAAAGAAACTGAAAAAAAGCAGTGGGAAGATATACCAAATCGAAGACTTAAGAGTCTTACAAATATATTCATATAATCAATTAACTTGCAATTCAGACTGCTAGAGATAAGGAAAATCGCATAGAAAGGCGATTCGGGATTAACGGGGAAAGAGGAAGATTTATAGGCACATAACTTTGGGATTAGAATAACCAGTGGCAGAAATCTTCAAATGTAAATATTTTTACAAATTTTAAATAAGACTTGAGCTTACACAGACAGATATATACACTTTCTAATCGTCACATAAATCTGTACAGCTTCAGTATATGATTTCTAATTAATTTTATAGATGCATGTTAAGACAAATCTGAGCAGTAAAATAATTGCGTATGATTGAAGGAGATGCTTGATTCTTTTGAAATTTGATTTTAATTAGCCTCTTAGATTAGTTTCCCATTGAATTAGTTGTAAAACCTTCTGAGCCTTAGCTTAAGTACCAAATTAGCTTTGGAGTTTGAAGCCATAAAATCTGAATTCCCTCACACTGCAATCGCTTGTTTTCAATACCAAAAGTTTATCTGCTGGCATCGTGTTTTTGGCATCGTTAATCTCGCCGTAAATGTATCCCAGCCGCAATTTGGAGGCTCTATGTGGCCTAATCGCTTGTTGATAAACCTCTGGACATGCGGCGGACTCTTGGCATCTCTTGTAACTGAAAATCATAAAATCAAAGAAAGGCGGCCAAAAATCAGCCCGAAAAAAGCTCATAAAATGTGCCAGCAAATTGAATGGCTTCATTTTGTAGACAATTTTTTGTTGGTTGTGCGTGTGTGTGTATATATGAAAGTGTGTTGGATAGACTTTTAACGATTTCGGCCTAATAAGCAACAATTGGTCTCTGCTCTCTCTCCCAAGCAATCAATAGAACAACTCGAACAACAATTTTTTTGTAAGTTGTTTTTCTTATTTTTTTTTTGGGGTAGGAGTTGCATATACATATGTACATAGGCGATGCGAGGGGCGTGTTTATCAAAATTAATTGGAAATTTTCGTTGATTTTTAACGACTTCTGCGTAAAAGTCATTTGGAAAATGAGGCACAGACATCAAACGGGGCAAGTTGCACATGTTGCTGCCAGCCAGCCTTAAGAGATCTTTGGATATTGTGAATGGTTCGGCTCGCCTGTCACTTTTATGGCCCGACAATATAATTTCCTGTCGTGCGACAGCCGGACGAGCCCAAAGATAATTCATAATTGTTTTTCAAAATTTGTTTATAAACACACTGGGCGCCCTCCCCCCGTATCGTCTATCAGTTCCGCAGCGCCACACCCCGCCCCGCCCCGCCCCTATCGAACTGACCGACGACAACTTCATTTGAATTTGGAATTTTATGACAGGCCAGGCATATAAATATTTATGGCCAGCACTTACAACAAAGTTAATTTATTTAATAGTTGCCTGCGTACATCGTTTCTATATTTTCGATTTTACATTTTTACGAGTTTCGAAAAACTTATAAAACTATACATATATATATATATATAGTTTTTTTTAGGGTCCCTCTAACAACGATCAGTTGTTGCTTTTAATTTTGGGAAATAATTTTTAATGATCAGCACGGCCTGTAACTGGCGCTGTGGCGCAATCTATCCCATTTTATCTGCGTATCTAATTTACGCTCCACTCATAATTTAATGAAAATGTTTTTATTTCTATACCCTTTAAGAGGGTATTATACTTTTGTCATGAAATGTGTAAGAGACATTTCCAACTCCATAAACTATATACATATATTCTCGACCCGCATTAACAGAGGAGTTGATATATCCATGTCTATCTGCCCGTCTGTCTGTTTCTATGCGAACTAGTCTCTCAGTTTTAAAACTATCATCCTGAAACTTTGCAAAGAACCGTCTTTCTGTTGCAGGCAGGCATTTGTGGGAACCAGCCGGATCGGATCACTTTATAATATAGCTGCCATAGTAGCAATCGGTCAAAAAGTAGGTTCTTGTATGAAAAACTTTTTTCATCTAGATATCTTAACCAAACTCGGCATTTATAAGTTTCACAATGCGCCGTACATACATGCAAAATCTTATCAACATCGGACCACAACCTAATAAAGATCGGTGGAATATTGGATACTTGTATGGAAACTTTTTTGTTTAATAAGAAATCTAACCCAAATTCAGCATTTATAAGTTTTACTATGCTCCCTATATATAGTATATGCAAAATCTTATCAACGGACCACTTTATACATAGCAATATATATATATAGCTGCCATAGGAACGATCGGTCGAAAAGATGTTTCTGATATAGAAACCTTTATATTAAGATAACTTGACTAAGCTCGGGATTTATAATATACTATAATATAGCTTTATACTATTATATCATATAGCTGATATAGAAAAGTTCGATGGAATAGGCAAAATATTCTGTTTTCAAAGATATTTCAACTACCTCAGCATTTTCGAGCTTCACTCTTCTCACAAATCTGCAAAAGGGAAATATCTACAAGGGTATTAAGTCTTCGGCGTGCCGGAGATATCCTTACTTTCTTGTTATTTGTTAAATTTTGGTTTGTTGCTTCGCTTGGCTGCACCCTCGAAACATTTAGCTAAATAAATAAAATGCACGAATTGTTGATCGGCACTCGCATTGAAAATATACAACAAATATTCCAACTAATTGAAATT
Source organism: Drosophila montana (assembly GCF_035044405.1). Classification (NCBI taxonomy): domain Eukaryota; kingdom Metazoa; phylum Arthropoda; class Insecta; order Diptera; family Drosophilidae; genus Drosophila; species Drosophila montana. The sequence goes on along the minus strand of NW_026998098.1, from coordinate 1,207,328 downwards.
TATGGGCAACAGTTGAGCAGGAAATCAATGAAGTGTAGATGACTGGGAATTTTTGTTTTGATTTGCAATCTCTATGGCAAGTTCGACATGATAATATTTTCAAAACAATAAATAAAATTATGGCCAATTAAAATACTAGAGATTTTCCTGCTCAGAAAATGAATACAAGAAAATAAATAAACTTCTTTAAAATAAATAAATAAAAAGTAAGTACTGCATGAAATAGTTTGTGTTCATTCGCTTAGAAAATAATTGAATATCAGAAAATAGCTGTCTACAAATTAGGCAAAATATTGGTCGTGGTCGATTCTTGTTTGAATGCAGCTATATATATTTTAAGATCGGTGTCCATATAATCAAATAGTTATCAGATATATCTCAAAGACTTTTATATACATTGTTTTTAAAGCAATTTTATGATATGTAATATACAATATAAGTAGTTATGTTGTTGTATATATGTAAAGAATTATAATCCAGGAAAACTTCTTATTAAACAAAACCATGCTATGCACATAATAGAATATATATAATTTCCAGAGACACAAAGCCTGAGATGTAGTTTTTTGTCTACTTCTCACAATTAGTTTTCCCCAATTTTTTTACCCTACACTTAACCATATAATTTTGAAAAATAATATATATTTCTTGCACAAAAACTAGCCTGCCGACTTGTTACTCTATTCAACCGCTAGCTACAAATAATTTATGCATTTTTATGATAGCCCCAAAAAAAAAAAGAAACTCATATCCAAGTAAATATATGGTACATTTTCGCGGTAAATTATAGTGAGATAGAGAGAGCGAGAGCTCTAAGGCCAAACAAAATACAAATGAAAATAAAAAATAATTTTTTAAAGTGCGGACACAAAACACTGAAAGGCGTTGCCACAGTCACAGCCAGAGTGCCCCATGCCCAACCCAATCGACTGAAAACTGAAAACTCAAACTCAAACTGAAACTGCAGCCCAGACTGAGACTTCAAAAACCCAGCCCGAACACAGTCTCCAAGCGATGTGGCAGCCTCCGGAGTCGGGCATTATCTGACTGTCATGGATAATGATCAACCGTTGGCCACCGCCTTTGCCTTTTAATTAAACGCTGAAGCCGCTGCTGCGGCGGGAGTCGGAGACGGACAGGGGCATGGGCACAGGGACGGGCACGGGCAAAGGGGCGAACTGTTTGAGTCTTCAATTCGTCTCCGAGTCGTGCTGCGTCGGCCTGGCTCTTTGACGCTTTTCATTCGGTGTCATACCCCACCCAAAGCGAGCGGGAGAGGTAGACATGATTAAGCGGGGGCATACCGAACAACAACAACAACAACACAGACATTGCCGCCTCATTCAGTTGTTGTTCATGCCGTCATAGCTTCATTGTCCATGCGCACATCACTCAGCGGGCACGCAGCATTCAAGGCGGCGGCCATCCAAGAGAGAAGCACCCCCCAGTTGAGTGTGTGCTCCTCCGTATAGCCAGCCATCCATATTCATCTATCCGTGCCATACCATTCATCCAGCTGTCTAGCTGTCCATGGCCCAAGTCTCGAAAATCAATTTTCTGCTGCGTTTTCAGTGTGCTCAAAGTTTTTCTTTGTGGCACATCTTTCGTCATTTTATTATTTAACAAAAACAAAAAAAAAACGAATAAAGCAAAATGTATAAAAAATTTTAATTTCTTAAACGTAAAAAATTGATTTGTTGTGCAATGCGAGACACGAAGACAAACCGACCCGACTGAGAAACTGCGAGACAATGCCAACACTTCAATGCCTCGCATATGACCATATGAATAGCATATTGCCGCACGTTGCTTATGAAACTTATTTTTTAATAATTTGTGAGTACACTTTTGAATACGTGCTAATGAATAACTTTGGATATGTACAGCAGAGCTAAGCACACAGTTAACCTGGCCAAGGTTATGGATATTCACAAATTTAATTCAACTTTTTCAGTTTTATGGGAAGTAATTTATTTTGCATTAAGATGTTTACTATCGTTATTTAATTTAGTTATGTTTTAAACAAAAAAAAATATGTAAGAGTACTCAAAAACAATTATTAATGTGAAATTTTTCATTGAAATAATTGTTTTCTAGTATTTTTTTTTATTTATTGTGATAACAATAGCTCTAAAATCGTACTTTTTTTAATTTGCAAAATAATAATTCAATATAAATCAATATTATTGTTATTCAATATAAAGTATTATGTAGTTTAAAGTTTTCATAATAAGATAAAAACATTTGGAGTTTTCAGATATTTTAAGGGAACCTCCAAGTCTTTCAGGTAGAAAAATACAATTCCGCACAAGAATACCAAAGGGTATAGTCTCCATATACACAATAGCCCCTATTCCTTCGTGATTTTAATTATATATTATTTACTTAAGTATTTAATGAGTTAGTAATAGGATACGACAGTAAAGCTGTTCTCAATATGTGCTTAAAACCCTTTTAAACCGAATTAGTTCCAATCATTCCGGATTATTCCTATTTCTTACAACTAGCGGGTATATCCCGGCCTTGCCCGTGGCACGTATGTTATAAAATCAATGTTCTCAAGCAAATTTGAAATGATTTTGAAACTGATCGGACGGTAAACAAATAACTTTCATACAAACGTTTTCCGCCAATTTACCACTGTTGCGAGTGGAATTTCTCAAATCGCTGAAACACGTATTCATTACATTCTTATGTAGAGCTTTGAAAATGAGTTTGAAGCAAATCGGACACGATTTAAAACTTTGCACAAAAAATCTTTGAGTCGTATTTCCCCCGAAAAAGTTTGGATTCTGCGATAAGTGTGAAACACGTCTCAAATGATTTTTCTTATAGATCTTTGGAAACGAATTTGAGCGCGAAACGTCACCCACCAAATTTTTGACCTCCATTTCCACCAAGGAGGAACGGATTTTTCGAAAAGTGTGAAACACCCCTCAAATGAATTTGAACAAAGATCTTTGAAAATAAGTTTGAGGCCGATCGGATGGTAAACAAAAAAGTTACATACAAACGTTTTTCGCGATTTTTCCACACTTGCGGGTGGAATTTCCCGAAACCCCGTCTTAACGTGCACCTACATCACATAAGGTAGCTACAGTGAAAATTTCAGAGCTTCCTAGCTCTTACGGTTTGGGCTGTGCGTTGATCACCAATCAGTCAGTCAGTCAGTCAGTCAGTCAGGACAAACAGTTTTATATATAGAGAAAATGAACTGAAACTTAAACCAAATCTGTTACACCAAAAATAACTGATCCGACAGCAGAAGCGAATGATATTTTTCTTAAAAAACGTATGAGCAAAAAGCAGCTCCAAAGCATTAATAAATTAAGCCTCTAATATTAGATTTATCTAAACATATTTGATAAATACCAATTTTGGGTGGGAAATCAAATATAGCCCGCAATTTCTATATGAAAATATGTATGATATGCGATCTTTTCAGTCGAACGGGCAATCGTTAATTAAAAATGGAATTAATATTTTTAAAATATGAGACAAGCCCGAAACCTAGACGAGGCAAATCAGCTTTACGAACCGAAGCTTGGGCCTAGAACCAACCAGATGCTTCTTTGGCTTGGCAGCCCTGGTTTATAGATCTTACTTCAGTTTAAACATAATTCTGTGTTTAATACCTCTGGGACTAGCCGGGCTTTAAATGTCATATGAAATTCATATAATTTCTCAAATATTATATCTCCTTAAAACCCCTTTTAGCCCCCTTTCACATGCAGTTTATCGGCAGCCGCCTCTGTGTTATACAATTGGTTCCCTCTACAAGTTATTTTTTTCGGTCTTTTGACTGGGCGTTAATGACTTTTGCGGCTGGTCGTGTTGTTTTTTTTTATATTCATCTCCACGAAAGCCAGACAGATTTTTTTCTTGTATGCCGGCGACAACAAAAACTCCAAAACAAAGCGCGCTTTTTGTTTAACTGAGCTGAGCAAGAGTCAAAAATAAAACGCGCTGTGGGGTTAGCCTGAAGTTATATTAAAAAATATCGCTTCGCAAGAGTTTGACTGATTTCAATTGTTGAAAATTAATTGAGGTAGCTTGAGATATCTTTTGGGTAAGTGCCCAGAGACTGGAGTTAAACAACCAGCTTGTCGCTGTCTCAATTGCAATTATTTGTCGGCACTGTAAATCTTAACTCTGCACACCCACGACTGCCGCTCCATATGCCACATGGCGCTCCCCGTGCCCCTGTCTCATATGTTAATAGCCTTATGCGTCATATGCATCCTGGCGCATTGCAATCCTCCTGCGTTTTCCTTGTCTGCGTGGGCGTTTCCCTCAGCCTCAACATATACCTCTGCCCTGCCCCTGCCTCTGCTCCTGTCTGACTGTTGTCTTGCGGCTTTCTGATTTATAACATTGTTTACACGGCACGCCAAAAATTTGATTTACTAGCCCCTGGTGCTGGCCACACATGGGCCCATTTGATTGCCATAACTCAAGGCTCACGCATGCGCAGACTCGAAGTCCATTCAAACTGTTGCTGAATGATGAAGATATATATGCATGTATCAGCTCTAGAGGTGTTTAATAGCCGATATGACATGTCTGCACATTCCCAATGATTAGGTGTGAATAAGTTCCTCAAGGGACATGTATTTTACCTTTCCTTATCGAGATGTAGACATTTCTTCAATAGATGAAGACGTCTTTTCACCCTTACAGTATATATAATCTTGATCAATATTTTTTTCAAGATTTCCTGAGCAATCGTGGCATTTACGATCTTCAACTTATTATATATGATACATATCGTATAGTTCTATGGGAAGAATCGATCGGTACATAAGCTATTGTATTGAAACATTTTATGTTGCTTAAGAAGTCAAGATCAACCTCAGCTATTAAGAGCTTTAACATTTTAACATCGGACATATATTATATACTTATATAAGGCGGATCGTTAGATATATCAGCTTCTTAAGATATCTAGACTAAGCCCAACTATTAAGAGCGTCAATATTTTCCTTTTACTACAGTGAATGCTCTCCTTACGGGCACTCCTATTAGTCAAACATTCCACTTGAGCGAACATTTTCTCTCAAACCTTTATTAATCAGACCACAGTATACCCCTTCCTCCTAAGTAAAAAAAGATTACTCGACGGATGCGTTCGCCCTAGAGAGATTCCACTGTATATAAGAACACTTCCTTGAAACTAAAGTATTTCTATTAGTCTGCGTTCATTCCTGTTGTAGTATTCGATTATGTAGTACTCGATAATCCAATTCTATTCAATAGGAGACGGAAAGCTTATGAATTGCGGCGAGCTTCACTCTACTCTTTAGATGAACATCAAAGGGTTCAGATTTCATGATTGGGTAGAAACAGTAAATACAAATCAAATTAGTGCTAGCAAGACTTTCATTATGGCCAACCGGGTGACCAAAATGAAAACCCATCAGCCTACACGTACGCAATTTGAAATGTTTCACACACTTATTCGAGAGTTGCATTTGGTTTGGCTAACGAAGGAAGGTTTTTGTTGTTTGGATGAGTGGAAAAGCAACTTGAAAGTGCAGTCGAACCAAGTCGAGCCAAGAGCCGTAGAAGAGCAGGAAGTGTACGAGTTTCCGCAAGGAGCAGTCAACCCAAAGTTGAGGAGAGAGAGAGAGAGAGAGAGAGGGGTGGTGGTGGCCTGCATCCGTTGCAACACACTCCGCACCCCGCACCCTGCCCAGACTGCCGCTCAGTGTATGCCTGTTAGATGCAGATAACAGGCATATATATGCTGTCAAGATTTGCTTTGATGTCTTTTTCATGTACCGACTGAGTCGAGCGAGGCAAACCGAACCCGAACCAAAGCCGCCCCGAACCGAATGGAGGGCCAGGCCGAGGCAGAGGGGCGACGCTTTTGGGTGCGGCTGCTTTGTGTCCATCTCTGTGTGGGTTGACAACAATTAAAATGTGACGGAGTGGCGCGGGGCGGGGTGTGGCAACGGGGCTGCCAACTTAAGTAGGCAGCAAATACATTTATGTACAACAAAATCAACAACAATAACAACAACAACAACAACGAAACATAAAGCTTGGCAAATCTGTGGCCCGCTCTCTCTTGCTAAGCATTTCAATTGCCTATGTTTATGAGCAAGAAACCCCTCGCCCACCCAATTTGAGGCAATGCTGAAAAACGCTTTGAAGTTGAGACCGTCTAGCCACGTCTCTCTCTCTCACTGTCCGAATGTATCAGTGTATCTGTATCTGTATCTGTATCTGTATCTGTATCTGTATCTGTATCTGTCTCTGTTTTATTTTTGGACCAATTTTATTAGCAAAGGGTTGGCCGAACGCTTTGAAGTTCAAGTATAGCGACTGAAGCATTAATATTTTGATGTACATATTTATATATATATGATATAACTATGTAGGCACGTTTGTGCACATCAAAGATTAATACACGAAGCGTCGTCAAGCGTCACAAATTGAAATATCACATCAATTTGCCATGCGGCCGTCGCGCTTTGTAATAAAAGTAAATAATAATTTAATAAAAGCCGCAAAAAAGCATTTAACGCTGACGGCAAAGAACAAAGGCAACAACTGAGGCCAAAAGGCCGCCGACAACAGCTGGCGATTCGAGGATGGCGGATCGAGGTTGGCGGATGGCGGATCGCGGTTGGAGATGAAGATTCAGATACACGAGTATCTCATGTCCCGCATTTGCAAGGCGCGCGCGAGCGCCCTCTATGTGTCAGTCATTCAAGTTGCTTTTAAACGCCGCGCATGCGCATTGCAAGCGACGGCCCCCGGCCCCCTTTGCTGTCTGCCCCCGCTGGCTTTGTGTGTGGTGCGGATGGCGACCGCTTCAAATTGATTTGAACGAGCGCAAAAGCTTTGGACAGTTGATAAGAGCGAGCCGACAGCAAACTTTTCGCACGGGTGGCGCGGACATCCACGGACGGACAGACAGACAGACGAACAGTCAGACAGGCAGACTGACCAGTTCAGCTAGCCAGTCAACTGTTCCCGCGTTGGCGATGTGGATGGCGGCACATCAAAAGGTGCAGGCCACAGACGCCTTCGGGCCAAAATGAGCACATGCACATTAAAACACGCTGCAGTATGGAAGGGGAGGGACACACACACGGACACACACACACGCACACTCTGTGAGTTGGCGCGGGCGAGCGACTCAGTACGTCCAGCTGGCTGGGCTAATCAAGCAAGATCATCGCATGGCCAAGTCTTTTGATGCGGCATTAACAGTTAGCTGGGCACACGTGGCAAATGCATTAGCTGACCGCAAATGGGAATTTCAAAATTAATAACGAATAATTAACTATCGATTATGGTTGAATATATTTTGTTATTTCATCACGTAGATTGGGTAGCAATGACTTTTTGTAAAAAAAAGGTAGTTTTTTATTTATTTGATTTAAGCAAAAAGTAACTATCTGGTCTAGGTATGGATGCATCCATTTCATAGGCTATAAGAGACGGATATTTACAATACTCTGTTTCAATAATTCCCCCTCTTTCTCTTTCTTTAAATCCTTATCAAATAATCCGATTTATATATATATATATATATGTAATTGTGTACTCACCTGAATATTCACAATCTCACGCCTGATTATTTTATTGCCATCCCTTTGTAGAGTTTTTTAAAAACACCTCTCTATAAGCACAAAAGAAAGAGAGAGAAATGAGATGAGACTTAGTAAGAGTGAGAGTATGATCAGAGAAAAAAGCCACTAGCTGGCTAACATCGCTTATCATTAAATCATTATTATCGTGAGGCCAACTTGAATTCATGAGAATTGCAGAGTAGAGCTGTAATTAACAATCATTTTCCTTCTTATTTAGCGCAGAATCGAAGGCTATCAAAAAAGTAAACTCAACTTGATCTACGTTTGTTAAAAGAGTATAAATGCCAACAAATATGCATACATAAAAACAAGAGTGCAAGACTAGAAGATACCCTCTAACTGTGCTGAGCTGCCGTTGCAAACATTCAAATTGAGAGCATTCAAGATTGATTTTAATGTACAGTGAAAACTCTCAACTATTTTTGACAGCTTAATTGAAGTGTCCGTCAAATGGAAGTAATTTGGTATATAAACTTTACTTAAAAAATTGTATAGAAAATCCGTTAGGATTTCACTGTATATACAAAAAACCATACCTAAAAAACATATCTTAGAGTAAAGTAATTACAGCAAAGAAAGTCCACCTGCTGTCTGTGAGGGTTTGGACCGTGCGTATATCACCAAGCACTCAGTCAGTCAGTCAGTCAATCAATCAGAGCAAACAGTTATACATGTATGTAAGTCGCTTTAGAACTGGGTACAGGGTAGTTTTTAGTGTAATACTCTCAGTCATGGTTTAATTTGATTTCTGCTGTTCTCAGGTTAACTTCTCACACATGTATCCCCTGACTTTGTTGTATCTTTTTTGTTGCCGCTGCAACAGCTGCCACTTTGTATGTATATGTATGTATATGTATGAATATGCTATGTATATAGATATATTTTTAAAATTTGTGAACATTTATGCAAATTTTGTTGTTGTTATTGTGCGTGTGTATGTGTGTCACACACTGTGTCCAGCGATCGATAATGCAAATGTGAACAACAGCTGGCAAAGTTTTTGCAGATACAGAGATACGAGATACAAACTGTATCTGCATTTCTCACACTGCTCAAGTTAACGCAACATGAACTTTAATTTGGAAATTATGAATTTTGAATTCGAAGCTGGGCACATTTAATCTGGGTACTGCCTGCCGTCCTGCTGTCCTGCAGGGTCCTGTTTGCACTGTTTTGGCCAACTTTGTGCCGTTGTTTGTTGCATAACTCAAAAGTAATTAAATTGCAAACTGCACACAAAGGGGCCACACACTCCCACACACACACACCCACCACACGCACACACTGTATATGCATGGGATTTGGCCTGACAAAAGTCAAGTGCTGCAACTACAAAGTGTTGAAAGGGAATGAAGCGAGCCGAGCAGAACTGGCAACATGTTGACAGCATTCCCAGGCGGTGCGGCAGGGTACAGCCGGTCGGTGTTGTCCATGTCTGGGGCAAAAAGTTATAGTTATGATGATTGTTGATTTACAGTTCTCAAGTTCTACAGTTGCACCCTCTGTGGCTGCATGTAGCATGCAATTAATTTTGTAGCTTGCACTTCAAAGGCGCCACAAGCCGCTGCGCATATTGCAGATGGCAGGGAGGAAGAGAGGTAGGGAGGGCGGGCAGTAGGACTGCCGCTGTCAATGGGCCTTTGATGCACTGGGCCCCTTTCAATCCTTACCCGCTTGCATTTGTCACCAACGCCGGCAGCTGACAGCCGCGCTAATGGTCTGGCCTGGGCCTGGGCCTGGGCCTGGGCCCGGTTTCGATCTGTGTTCCCAGCGGTAACCCGAGACCTTTGGTATGTCAAAATGTCGGCAGCTCTCCGCTGCGGCTGCGCTTCAATGCATTGGCCTGTCAAAGTCAAGACTCGACTTTGCTTCTTTTCTGGTTGACATCCATGACATCCATGCTGATGGTGCTCCTGCTGCTGCTGCTCCCGGCTGGCAGGCTTTTCGTCAGCCTACGCCTTTTGGCCAGATTGGCGAGTGCGTCCGCTCGACCTTCAGAGTGCCAATATGCGAGTTCTTTGACTGCAAATATTATAGGCTTGACGGCGTAAGATGAGCTGCATGTTTGATCTCTAGCTAAGATTTATATTACACCGCCTATTTTATGGAATGTGACCAGTAGAGGCTGTGCCGTCCAACTTTCCATGCATTACATATCAAATTTCCCATGTCTAACCAAAAGTATGCGCATCAAAAAGGCTTCGGGAGTGAAACTGAATGCACAAAGTGCACTCTGTGCCGCAGTTGAAAAGTCAAACGAAGCCCTTTGCCATAGATGCACCAGCCACATAAGCGTGCTGCATAATTACACTTTTATTAACATGCAACAAGGAGAAGCCAACTGAATAATTGCCCCAGCTGCTGCTTGCTCTATGCGATGCCACACACATTCCCCAGCCAGAGCCAACGGCAAACAACTGCCAAAACCCATACTGCCGACAGAATTTCAGCTCCTGGTTTTGTTTAAGCATATGCAGCCTCTCTCTCTGACTGTGTGTGTGTGTGTGTGTGTATCTGTGCGTGGCTTGAATGTTGAATGCAAACAGGTGCCGGCGCAGCTACCCTTTGCACCCCGTTCTGCAGCCAGCTATTCCCAGTTGGGGCCCGCTGGCTGCATCCGTTGAATCGCATCGCATCGCATCGCATCGCTTGGCATTCACATCCTTTAGAGACACTTGAGGCGCACTCGGCTTAAATGAAGTGCACACGCCGTCATGCACATCAAAGCGAGCCGACAGACGCCGCCGCTGTGGCAGCTAATTAGACACGCCTCCATTGGCTTTGCCGCCCATAATTAACATTAACTGTTACTCACACTTGAATGCTACCAAAAACTGTTTTGTCTCTCTCCTTATTTTTTTTAATAATATCCGCTGGGTGTGGTTTTTTCTGCTTTGTTGCACAAGAGAAATAACAAAAGTTAAAAAAAAAAAAACAATTAAAGGCAAAAATAATGTTAATTTCGTTTCATACAGCAAATCAAGGTGCTACCTATAAAAGTTATTCGCTTTTAATGGGCTTTGTATAACTAATTGGTGCTTGAGCCCCAACAAAGAAGTTGCCAAAATCTGACCTCAATCGACTTAAAGCTTATGTAAAATGTTAATATTATCAAACAGTATGGGATATAGTTAAAAATATATTACCCGAGGCAATGTGACTTTATAAGAAGAAGAGAAGACTCCAAGCAGAACACTATATAATGCTTGTTGTAACCATCACAGAGGACCCTGAACGGTTAATGCAAGACATAATTAGTTGAACAAAATTAATGCATAGGAACATTCTTGCAGTCAGAATCGGAAAGTTACGTTAATCGATCCACTTGATGGGTTTGGTTAAGAAATCTTTAGAAACAGCTTTAATTTTGTGGGCAAACCAACGGGTCTTACTTTATATAAATAAATTTTAATATTTAATTAAAGTAAGAGGCGTCTTATTTAAGTTTAGTTGAATAAGCAGCTTAGTTTGATATGCATATATATATATGAGTATATATATATATCTAGCGGGTACAACCCGGCCTTGCCCGTGGCACGTATGTTATAAAATAAACGTTCTCAAAAAGCTTTGAGAATGATTTTGAAACTGATCGGACGGTTAACAAACAACTTTCATACAAACGTTTTCCGCCAATTTACCACTGTTACGGGTGGAATTTCCCAAATCGCTGAATTACGTATCTATTAAGTTCTTATGTAGAGCTTTGAAAATAAGTTTGAAGCAAATCGGATACAACTTAAGACATCGCCCAAAAAATCTTTCTTTCTTTCTATCTTTTCTTATAGATCTCTGGAAATTTCCACCAAGGAGGAATGGATTTTCCTAAAAGTGTGAAACACCCCTCAAATGAATTTGAACAAATTTCTTTGAAAATAAGTTTGAAGCCGATTGGATGGTTATCAAAAAAGTTACATACAAACGTTTTTCGCGATTTTTCCACACTTGCGGGTGGAATTTCCCCAAACCCCGTCTTAACGTGCGCCTACATGACATAAGGTAACTACAGTGAAAATTTTTCAATACAATGAATATTAAAATACAATTATATTGTTGAAAAGAAACACGTACATTTTGTTTTATTTTGTCAATTACTTTTCATACCGACAATGCAAAGTAAACACTTTCGAAAACAACTACATATTGATAGAAATCAAAACAAAGAACACCAATCAGTATCGATTTCGAAAATAATGATCAGAATTGAAACCTAAAACAAGCTTGAACATGTCTTTAAACTAAATTCGTGTAAGCAAATTGAATTTAAACGAGATAGAAGGGCTATCGGCACGCCGAAGATTTGATACCCTTGCAGACCGAACCTTTTCATAATGCACATAATGCTTTGCTCGTATTTAAGAGGCACAGGGAAAATGGTTAATGCCGAGAAAGGTTCAGATATCTTAAAAAACAAAAAAAAAGTCATATAAGAACCTAATTTTCGATCGTTCCTATAACAGCTGTATGATATAGTGGTCCTATGTACACAAGATTTTGCATTAATATAGGAAGCATAGTGAAACTTATAAATGCGGAGTTTGGTCAACATATCTTGAAAAACAAAAAAGTTTTCCATAGAAAAACTTAATTTTCGACCGATCGTTCTTAGGACAGCTATATGATATAGAAGCCCGATGTTGATAAAATTTTGCATATATATGGGGAGTATAGTAAAACTAATAAATGCAGAGTTTTTTCAAAATATCTTGATAAACAAAAAAGTTTTTCATACAAGAACCTACTTTTCGACCGATCGTTCCTATGGCAGCTATTTGATATAGTGGTCTAATAGGGCCCGTCCCAACATATGTACTGCGTGCAACAGAAAGAGGTACATGTGCAAAGTTGCATGATGATAGCTTTAAAATTGAGAGACAAGTGCGCATAGAAACAGACAGAAGGACGGACGAAAACACGGACAGACGGACTCGGCTGTTGATACTGATCAAGAATATATATACTAAATGTCTTCTTCTATGCGTTACACATTTCTAGACAAAATTATAATACCCTATGCAAGGCTATAATAAAATCTGACTAAATAAAATAACTAGTTACAGAGTTGCCACACCAAAAAAATTGGAACTTTATGAAAAGCTGTTGCCTACTTAGCGGCGCAGCGTTGCCACAATGTTGCACAATTTCAATATTCCTTCAGGGAATTACAAACCAAACTTAATTAAACCTCCTGTCAGCAATTTTAACAGGAACATAAATATTTAAGTATTCAATAAAAGAAGAAATACAAGTAGTTCCCTACATAAAAGTTGAACACACACCATAATCATTTCATTTGCAAATATATATAATATTTTGAAGATAGCTTAAGTTATATAACTATTAAAAAATATACAAATCGCTCAGCCAAAATGATTACAAATATTTAATTTTAGTAAATCTTTGATCCTTCCCCCCGCTCCCTAACCATGGACATGATCGATTGGCTAAAATTTTCGTTAAACGAATTTTAATTGCATTAAAAATCATACCAATAAAAAAAATAATTAACGTCAGTTTTAACTGTTGTTATATAGAGTCGGACAACACACTTAACACCTTAAAAACACACAAAATAATTTCTAAAGTCGTATCACGGCTACGTTCTAAGTATGTGAACTATTTTTGTAATATAACATAAAAACAATATCCGGGAACACAACCCAATACAGATACATAAAATCATTCCTAAATTATTAGATATACGAGATATTAGATAAAAACATATCCTTCTTATATATGTATATATATAGAAGTATATATGTTTGCATAGTGATAAGGTGTGAAAACTAGAGATATATCGTTAAGCCAGGCTAATAACTATCCGCATGGCTATAAAAACGCTTTTTCCATCCTCTCATCATGTGATGTCTTTTGTGTTGCATAAACTCCCTGGTTGACGTACAGCCGCAGGGAGGGCACGACTGTGGCAGACGGCGGCGGTGGTGTCAGATCGAGCGGGGTTGTCGAATTGCTCGACGAATTGCTAGACGGTGTTGCCGAACTGAAGCTGGAGCAACTGGAGCGAGCCGATAGCGATTGGGCCGAACGCGTCCTCCTCAACGGCTCCGATGTGCCGGCAGTAGTGCAGCTGCTGGGATTCCCGTAGCTGTGCATACGACCCACGGCCTTGAGCATGGTGCGATACGGTTGCTGCTGTTGATCCTGCGCCGCCTGGCTGTAGTAGGATCTGCGCAGTATGCAGCAAGTGGCCACGAACGGAACAGTCAAAATGCCAAAAATGCCCAGCGCAATAAGCAGTAACACATCCAAGCCTTCGGTACGCCAAAAGTTGAGAGAGTTTGCGTGCGATTTGAGAAAATCCGCACCGCCTGTGCCCAATATCAACTCAATGTAGCCGAGCGCTCTAGCGGAAGCCTCCGAGTTTCCAACGTTTAACCGCGCCTTCAGCCTGGCCACATGCTGCACATAACTCACATTGAGCGTTAGTTGCCGTATGCTGTGAAGCAGTGCATCATAAGCAATAGCATCGTAGTCGACTATTAGCGCTGCGCCCTTCTGCTGCAGCCGCTTGGCCAGCACCTCCTGCTCCGCCAATATGGGTATGGCAAGTATGGGCGTATCACCCGCAATGGACTCCCAAACGCTCAGCTGGCCGCAGCTGCTGATAAATAGCTTGACCTGTGGATGCGCTGCAAGGCAAATAAGTTCAAGAGAGGACATCAAATATAATATGAAGATTAAACATCCTTGTAGAAAAACAAAAGCTGATTTCCATCCGAATCTTCCTATTATATCCGTGTAATATAGTAGTCCAATTTGATAGGGGTTTGAAGATATGTTAAGGGAATAGTGTAGCTCGTAAAAAACTCATTAAGCCCCAAGAGTTATCCATACAAAATAAGATTTTTCGACAATCCTCCTTTATATAATAGCTATATGATACAGTAGTCCGTTGATGAGTTTTTCATCATATGTAAGGAGCGTGGTATGAACTCCGGGTATTAACAGCAGCCATAACGGGGCACTGCAGACACGGCCGTGTGGCACAGTGGAGGCAGGTTCCTTACCCTGAATACTGTCGTAGTTGTGGACATAAAGAGGACACAGAGAGAATCTAACATCTCCTGTGTGAAAATCCTGCATTCGTGAGAAACATGGCCCGATTTCTGGTAAAACTGAGCACCACTGAGCTATCAGGCTGTTCTAGTTGGGTCCAAGGGTTGGTTACAGAGATCATAGAAAAACCGCCACTTATTTCCTCTCCACTTCCTACACCATTAGGCACTCCAATGGGCTTTTAAGAAAACCCCGCAAATACTAAATTTTATAAAAATCTCTTAAGCAACTACAATACTTATTGTACAATAACTTAATTTTTGACGTATTATTTCTATGACAGCTATATTATATGCCTGCCCAACTGTCGCATTAAAACTGAGAGATTAGTTTGCAAAGAAACAGACGGACGTACTAGGCTGTTGATAGTGATCAAGATTATGCTATCTTAGATTCGAAGACTTCTTCATCTATGTCTTACTCATTTCGAGACAAAATAACAAAGCTATTAAAAGGTTAAGCTTACCCAATATTGCCTCCTGGGGCCACCAGCTGTTTATCATAATATTATCGGGTAGCGGCTGTATAAACTCTTCCGTCTCCCATTTCAGCAGAAAATGAAATTCCCTGAGGTGCGTAAAGACGTCCAGCAATGACGACAACTTCTCACTGGGCAACTGAGCTGTTTGCACTTCAGCACCCAGACTCATATAAATGACGCCGCCAGGCGCGGCCTCCATAAAGGAACGCACATGCTAAATAAAAACTGGGATTAGTATCGAAACAGTCTCTTAAAACGCCTTCAATTACATTTGGCACTTGTAGCTGTTGTGGCTCCAGCAAATGTAGTCCGCCCACTTCCAACATATTTGGCAAGTAGGCGCGAGGGTAATCCATAGCGGGATGGGAGTTAATCAGCGCGAGGCTCAAATTCTTGCTCAATTCGCGATAATTCGGCAGCTCATTCACCAGCACCTCAAAGTGATTGGAGTAAACCGATTGCTGTGAGATCAGATGGAAAAAGCTGCAAGGAAATTGAGGATATGAGTTCAGCTTTTAAATAGGTAAAATCGTGCACTCACTTGTAGGTCAAGCGCTCAAAGGTGCTCATCAGAGTGTTTGCAATGCGTTCCCGTGTACTCATGCGCTCCGTAAAGGGTAAAAAGTTACTCGGGTCCAGGGAGGCAGATTGCGGATTGCCAAACATGTTGTTGAGCCACGAATTGGCACCGGTGGGACTGATGGCAACGGTGGGCACACCATAGTAATAGGCAAAACTAAAAGAACAGTAATGATTCAAATTAGACACACTCTGCCGTACGATATGTTCCTGCTCTGCTGCGTACTTACCCAAGCAATGCATCACTTAAGAACAAGTCCACGATTAGCAAATCGAATTTTTCGCCGCTGGTGAGCAGTTTCTGCACCCGCGCATCCGATAGCAGGAGATCCACATTTGTGGTGCCCGCATAGATCATACGGGTGAAGCGTTCCATGACGCTTTGGGCGTGCATCTGCTCCGCCTCGAAGCTCATGCCCATGTCCAACCAGTTCTGCATGAGATCCTGATCCTCGATGCGTATCTCACGTATTTTGTAGAGCGGTGCCGCCACATCAGTCTCGCCCCTTGCATGCGGGCTTATCAGCGTAACTGAGTGGTTCTGCGGACCTGCCACCAGTTGCTGCATTAACCGACGTCCAAATAGATAATGTGATCTCCAGACGCTGGGCATCACGGCCAGGATATTGGCGGCTGTTGCATGGCTGCAGAGCAGCCAAAGCGACAACAGCTGCAGCATACGCATCGCTGAGTGCAATGAACCTCAGTGTCCTCGGCCCCGGACCAGTTTTAATTTTCCGGTTTGCAGCCACTTCCTTACCTTGCGTCGTGCCGCTGCCTAGATGCTATTATTATCTGTTGATGTTGCTGCTGCCGCTGCACCAAGACTTCATTTTTGCTACTCTTGCACTTTAATCTTACACAATCCTACATTGCGCTTAAGCGCTTCGTTAATTAATGCAAATTAGTTAAATATCACGAAACTTGTGTACAAAATGCGCAACGAAAGTGAAAAGAACAGCTACAATAACAATATGAACACGATTATGCCAGGGCTGCAGAGATGCGTGCGACTGCAACATGTGAATGGCAAAATCATGCGTAATCGATATGAAATAAGCAAACAATGAATCGATAATTAAATTGTATATACGCACAGCTGATTCGCAGTTGCCAATTTTAAGCCGTTAATCAGCATACAAAACATTTGTTGTGTAGGGCAGGCGTCCGATGCAATTGGATATACATATGATAGTGAATCACAATCGCTGCAAATATAAATACTTGCCAACAGCAAAATAGGTACATGATTTGTGCAAATGTATGCATAGCTTTCAAAATAAACCAGATGCATAGCACTTATTTTGATACAAATACAAAACAATAGATTAACTGTCAATATGTATAAATATCACAAAAAATTTGCCGTTTAGAAAATTTTATTTAAACAATGCGATTTTGGTCCTTATAATACGGTATATCGATATTTATGAAGCTAATCGTTGGACAAAGAGTAAACAAAATTAATAGCATACAAATAAAATAAATTGCAACAGCGAATTAAGGGTAATAGGTTAGTGTGTGTGCGCGTATATAGAAATATATATGTATGTATATAAGAGCAAAAGCTGACCAATTAATTACTCAATTGTGTAATGACCACCAGATGCGCAATCTCGTTGCCAAACGCCATTTATTGGAGCTGCGCCAAAACAACAACTGCAGAATTGAACTGCATTAGACAGCAGAGAATTTCGAACAGGCAGGTGAGAACGTAACACCTGCTCGCAATTAATCGCACAGACACAAAGACTCGGCCCTAAGTACACATAACTGAAGTGTATTCTGGCCGGCAGCTATATAGATAGGATATCAGCCTTAATTGGGGCATCAAATCGTCTGCCGCTTACGTAACTAAAAGAATCCGACGCAGTTCCAAGGCTAACAACATGTCGGACAAATTATGTGAGTTTTTGGTTTAAAAAATTACCTTTAACTGCCTTTGTTAACGCTTTGTTATTGCAGCAATGATCGATGTGAATCGTCTGTTCGATCTGAAGACGTTCACGGGTCGCTTTAAGTACTATGCCTGGATGACGGATCCGCGCACGGCGCTCGTGTCCAAAGAGCGCCTGATGGAGGCCAAGAAAATGGTGGACAATTATCGGGCTGGCAAGCAGAAGGACAATCTAACACCTGAGGAAGTGAAATATAATTTGAAGCTATATACTTCGGCGTTTCATCCAGATTCAGGGGAACTGCAGAACTTTGCCGGCCGCATGAGTTTTCAGGCAAGTCGCGTGTCAGTCAGCTGCAGTCTCTGTTGCATTCTCCCTCTATAGTTATATATATAGCCCAATGTTGACGTCATTTGTACAAGTTTCTTTGCCAACTGATGCTGTGATGTTTCTTCTTTTTAGGTACCCGGGGGCATGCTGATTACGGGTGGCATGTTGGCCTTCTATCGCACCGTGTCCGCCGTGGTGCTCTGGCAGTTCATCAATCAGTCCTTCAATGCGGTCGTCAACTATACGAATCGTAATGCCAATTCACCGACCAGTGTTACGCAGCTGGGCCTGTCTTTTGTCACAGCCACAACCGCAGCATTGGTTGCAGCCATTGGATGCAAGAATTACTGGTCGAAACATGCGTCACCGTTGATGCAACGTTATGTGCCGTTTGCGGCTCTGGCGGCAGGCAACTTAGTCAATATTCCCTTTATGCGCCAGAACGAGATTATCAGTGGCATTGAGGTGAAGAATGACGACGGTAAGGTTGTCGGCCAGAGTCGCCTGGCTGCCGTTAAAGGTATCAGCCAGGTGATCACATCGAGAATTGTAATGGCAGCGCCGGGCATGTTGTTGCTGCCCATCATTATGCAGCGACTGGAGAAGATGCCAGCATACAAGCGCATGAAATGGATAAATGCGCCCTTCCAAACACTAATGGTGGGCTGCTTGTAAGTGACTCGTACGGCATGCCCTTAATTTTGTTGTGGAAACTAATGTTGCCTTGCCACTTGCAGCCTCTGTTTCATGGTGCCCGCAGCCTGTGCGATTTTCCCGCAAGAATGCAGTCTGAGCACCTCTACAATGCGCAACTTTGAGCCGGGACTCTTTAAAGACATGGTCAACCGTACTGCGGGCAAGGTACCCGATCGTGTCTACTTCAACAAGGGTCTGTAAGCAGGACCTGGCAATCGTCAGCTCGACGCTTAGACAATAAAATCTTAAGTATTGCTTGTCATCATCGTTTGGGCATTTACAGAAACGCGCAACGCATTGTTCCTTGTTCTATGTCACATCATAAAAGTATATATCATATTATGAGTCCCTTGTCCCTTGTTTCAAAATTATAAGTTTTTCGACAGTGTTTGTGTAATTTGCATAGCATAAATCATTTTCTACCTGATTTTCTACTCAGTTTATACGAAAGTATTATAATATTTCATTCGAAAACAAATAAAATCTATTGCAAATGCCTATCATTAGGCCCCTAAATATGAAATGCGTTATTTTATGAGTTTCACAAACTTTCAAATCTTTCTGCACTGAAATAATCATCGTAAAATTTAGTTGAAGCATTTAAAGGTCTATATAATCTTCGTTTTAAAAATGTTTCTCTGACATTTAGAAAAATGATTAAAAATATAAATTCAAATAGAAATTGATTAAAAGATCGCTTGAGCTGCGGGCTTATAAACGGTTTTATTAGGTATATGGTTTGTATCGTGTATATAGATAAAGATATATATATATATGGTATGTATATATCCCTATATATATATCGTAATTAGCAAATTTTTCGCGGATTCTTTTTTTTTATTGAATTGTGTTGTAAAATATACAAAATGTGCAAAACACAACTAGTTCGATTATTTTCGATTTTATTCTTGGTTAATTACGTGGAGACTTTCGTATTTATTGTTCGACTATTTATCGGGCATTTACTCATAGTTTGTGCTCTTGTACTACAACGAATGTTCGAAATATTTATTTTCGCCATATTACGTTTAAATTTATAATTTAAATATCTTTTATGTTTTTTTTTTGTTTTTTTTTTGGACATTTTCAAGGTACAGTTTGAATTGATTTTTTTATAGTTATTTGTTTTAAAATGTTGGCACTGTCGCAAAATACTAAACATTGATGAAAAATTCAACACTCAGATGTACAATATGTAAAATTGTGTGTTACTTAACTTTAAAAACGAACTCTCGCTCAGCTGTCGAGACCTCATACCTTTGGAGGACTCATTAACAAACGCGCTGCCTGGCAGCCAATTTCGATTTTATATATTTGTCGCATATACAAATTTTTTATTTTTTCAATATTTGTGTGGGTTTTTTTTTAGTGAGTGCCGTTTAATCAGCAAACATTTATTAATATTTATCAATAATTATGAACTTTGCAAAATTGTCGACACACGAAAATATCCTTTTGGGACTTTAAAATGTATTTTTAAAATCGTTTTCGTTTTTTTTTTTTTGCCATTGTATTTTTTTTGTTTTTTTATTAACTGACTGAGGCATTCAACAATTAAATGGCTTGGATTGCGCTTAAAAATTATTGCAAATTTAATTATTAAATTGGTTTATGTATTTTTGTTGGGCCTTGTCCCAATATCGTAAGGTATATACGGCAAACGATGTGCAATCTTTCGACTTACAGTGGAGGAACTCTTTCCGTCTTAGCTGCCTTTACAAACTCGCACATAAGATTCATTTAAGGACTTTAACATACTTCACTTCTTTAATTTAAATATCAGCCTGTTTTGTCATGAACTTTTTAAGGAATCTGTTGAATGAATGTTTTGAATTCGTTCGCTTATAGATCTACAAATCTATAGATCTGCATTTAAAGCAAAACAATCAATAGTACAATTCAAATAGTTCCTTTATAATAGAACTATATTTAATATGTATCATATAACCATATTATCAACGCCTTATCCTTGCTCTGTTAGCAGTTTAACAGCACTTTAACATAACAGACAGCTCT
The DNA here is from genome assembly GCF_035044405.1 of Drosophila montana. NCBI lineage: Eukaryota > Metazoa > Arthropoda > Insecta > Diptera > Drosophilidae > Drosophila > Drosophila montana. The sequence continues at coordinate 1,186,647 of NW_026998098.1, read as the reverse complement.
CCATAAAAGCGTGCCAGCGTATATGAATTAATTTTAACAGATTCGAGATGTTAATTCAGGCGGATCCGTTTCATTATTTCTATCTCGCCAGATTAATGAACTTACCAATACTTTTCTTATGCCAACTGATACGCATTTTATTTTTAAGAGATTCTGTACAAACATTATATCTTTTACGTTTCTTTTGGCATTTCAAGCATGTACGCAATTATTTCAATTTTAATTACCCAATTAATGGTCGCGTTGGGTCATCTTGAAAGTTAACAAAACTTGACTCGGCACAGGCCGAACTTTAGTTGTATTCTCTATCTTTAGCCATATATGAATATAGCGTATATCAGCTAACCGGTTTTTCGTTTCATTTGCACTTAGTTTAATGGTTTTGTTTCCTTTAAAACCACATATATATTATATATGCTTTGATTCTTGTTTTCTATTTTGCGCACAGCCTTTTTCGAAATATTTCTGTTTGTTTTTTCATCTTCTTTTTCTTTTCTTTGAGTGTTTCATATATGTGTATATTTATTGTTCATATATATATAAATATTTATTTGTGTTATTGGTTATGTTTGTAAACCGTTCTTCGCGATGACGCCACCTGATCATATTTTGTACCAACATTGCCCGACTGCATATACATATATAACTAGCTATATAACTAGTATATAGTTCATGCACATAAGAATCCTTTGCCTTTTGACTTCTGAGTTCTTCGACTTTTGCACATTTCAGCGTATTTAGAATATCATTTTCAATTTGTTGTTGTTTTGTTTAAAAACTCTTAAAAGCTAGTTCAAAATTAAAAAAAAGAGCCGCACGCACCGTTAATTAGGCCTGCCTTGCGGCTCTTTAGCTTCTTTTAATTCTGTTTATATTTTTAATTATTTGTTTATTTTTTTGGGTGAAGGGCTGCCAATTCTCACCTCTAAAACCTTTGCAAAAATAACCAAGCCCAACAACAATAAGTTGCTGCTACTATTTTTGCTGCTGTTTTTGGTATTTGTTGCTTTAAGCAAAAAAAATATTGGTTTTCTTTTTAGTTTATTTCTCATTTTAGTGTTTAATATTTCGCTTGTAGTTTTTCGATTCATTGCCAATTTCAAATTATGTTATTTTCTTTTTTGTAACATTTGACTTGGCTTCCCGTATTTGTATTATAGAATATATTTTATAAATTGTATTCTTATTTACGTGTATATAACAATTATACATTTATGTAATTTGTAAACGTTGGTTTTAGTAAAATTAAAAAAAAAGCCATGCGCATAAAAACAGATTTTTGTTGTTGTTTAAGTTTAAACTTTATAAATAACGCGTTTCGTGTTTTTCTTTTTATTATGATTAAGTTATTTTTTTTTTTTATATTCAACTTGTTTTGACTTGGCTTACGAGTTAAATACAAACATGTACATAAGGTTTTCTTTTTTTCATATAAGTATGTATACATTATATATAAATATATTTTATATATGTTTTTTTAGTGGTTGTGTGAATAATTTTCAAATATTTTCATTTTCTTTATATTTTTGTAGCTTTTCAACATTTTTGTATTTGTTTTGTTTTGTTTTGTTTTCTTTCTTTCTTTTTGTTAGACTTACAAAATTAACTAGAAATTATATTTTATTATTATAATTAGATTATATTTTATTTTTCATAGATAAGTGTGTGTGTTTCTTTTCTTTATTAGGTCTGTGTGTATTCGACAACCAAAGTAGGAAAATGAGTTTTGCTTCTACTAGACCGTATCCAGATACTGCGACTACTCACTGTTGGAATCCACAGCGCTGGCAGGCACCAGCTCAACAACTGAAACAGCCTCGGCTGTGGTTGTTGTCGACGTGGATGAACTGGTGGTGCTGGCTGGTGACATGTTGTCCGCATTGTTGCATGTCAGGCCCATGGGTGGCGGCGAACTGGCCGCCGCCGCCGCCGATGATGATGATGTTGTTGTTGTTGTTGTTGAATCCTGACATTGACTGGGCGGCAGAACAAAACTCTTTCCCACACACTGATCTCATTTGAGACCCGTATCCGACGATGGCGTCCAGCGATCGAACTCAATACCCGAATCGGGTGAGACGCCGGTCGCCTTGGCCAGATGCGCGGCCATAAAGCCGCCCGTTTGCATGCACTTGCAGTCGGGGGCAATGCAATTGCATGAGAATTTTGAGCCACGACCGCAGCGTGCAACCAGGCTGGGATTGGCAGTTAGCGCCGTGGCCGAGGAGCAGCCAGCGGTTGGTCCAATGATATTGACGCTGCCGCCCTCATCCATGGCCTGGCCATCGCAGGGACTCAGACGGAGCTGGCTCTCAAAGGACTGCAGCTGCTGCATGAAATGGAAATTCGGCGAAACGTCCGGCTTGCGGGCGCGGACCAGCATGAAGGCATCGTTCAGACTGAGCGCCCTTGTGTGCATCAAATAGGCGAGCGTCACCGTTACGGAGCGTGAGACGCCCGCCAGGCAGTGGACCAGCACCGCCGAATTAGCAGAGCGCGCTTCCTCTGTAAACAATATGAGAATTATAAGCATAAGCTAATCAGAATTTATGTATATTTATGTACGCACCTATAAAATGTATGGCAGCTGGAAAATGCATGGCCAGATCCTGGGAATAGTGATCGGTTATGGGTATTTGCAGATACTTGATAATGCCCGATTCCTCAAACTCATTCGGCAAATCTGGTGTCACATTCAACACGTACTGAAACGCAAATAGAAATTATTTTCGATGTTGGACCTGATGAAATTTATGGAACCTACCTTAATGTTGTACTTTTGCAAAGCATTCGAATCGCAGCTGTGGGAGGCATTGCCTAGAAAGAGACCGGGTATTATCTCCACGGGCGCTTCATTGAAATTATGATGGTGATGATGATGATGATGTGTGGTGCTCTCACAGTCCGAGGATTCGGCTGAGCTGCTGCACGCCGAATCGGAATGTGGCGTGGAAATGCGTAGCGATCTGTAAATAATTTGTATGTTTATTATTATAAAATAATTGAAGTTTTTTAAAGGACATTTGGCATTACAGATTAGTCCTTGAAGAGACTTAAATTTTATTTTAAACATAGAGAACGGATGTGATAGATATAAGTTTAAGTTTCTTTCTCTCTCTCTCTGTTTAAGCCCTGCTTCCTATCAATCGGTTTCCCAGTTATTTACTCTCCCTCTCTCTTTAAATGTATCTTTATCTGCCGCTCACTGTATATTTTCTAGTTCTTTTCTGTACCACTTGCTGGCATTACTTAAATTGATGAGAATCGCATAGAAAGGCGATTTTAAACATTATTTATCGTATACTGTTTGTATCATTAAAAATGGTTTAGGATAAGGTTATGACGAGTAAATAATTATATTTATTAATCTTTAATATTGATGTATCGATATTCAAAGTTAGATGAAAATAGAGAGAAAGGGAGACAGTAGTATTAAACTTCGACTAAATCGAAGACTTGGCTGATTTTACTAGTTACTCATTTTATCATCAATCTTTTAACTTTGATGCACAGAAGTTTATTATATTTGAAAACGTTCTTAGTAATTAAATGAGTGTAATTAGATTTATCTGGTGCTCGTATCTCATAAGTCCAAGCTCATTAAGATTTTATGCAAATGCTAATGATATCTAACCCATTCTTTAGTTGTGACTTACCTAAGACCCATCAACTGATCGGCCTGTGCATTGCGACTAGATTCCATTTCTTTGTTGTGTGCCTGGTTATCATCCTCACACCACTCCGGAAATGCTTGGCGAAAACTGGAGAAACCATCTGAAACCAAAGTGAAAGAGAGAGAAATATAAATATGAAACCTTAGATACATATGCAAAATAAAGATACAGATACAAATGGAACAACTTAAGTATGCTTTTGAACTATGGGCAACGTTTGTGTCGTGTTTTGTTTGGCTTTTGTACGCTTGAAAAATATTTCGTTATGCTTAGCCAAGTGTGTCCTTTTGGTCTATGGGTAAGACAACACCTATTGTACCTCAGCCCTGCCCCTTGGCCACACCAAATACTAGCCCCATCTACCGATGCGCTGAAGCGTGCGTGAAATTCTTGCAGTTTGCGTGGCTCATTCATAAAATACGACTTTCGTTGGTCGGCGTCGTTGTTTTTATTCCAATTAGAAACGGAAGTGGCTGCCATACGAGACGCGACGCGACACAACGCAAAGGAAAATCGCGGCAAAACGGAAATGCTCTTTCTATATTTATGCACGAGTTTGCAGGCCGGCAAGCGAGCAACTGCGCTGGGCACACAATATGATGACTGCGAATTGTCATAACACAAAACGGAAGCTTACAATTTCCTACTTGGCGCATTATAAATGCGATTCCGCATTTGAAATTGAGCACCAGCAGCGCCGCTCACCCAAAGAAGCCACAGCAAATAACAACCGCAAAGCTATCAGCCAATGGGCCAACGGGTTGTATACGCTATCAAGTAGCCTTTAAAAATAGCCCAAAACATGCGGGTCTAAAGGGGGGAGAGGGGCGTAAAGGGCACAGGGGCACCCGCACAAATATGTCCAAAGTACAGCAAGCAGCGGCTCCAGGCGGGTCGGAGCCATGGCAAAACTCAAAACTGCATTTCATAGCAATTTCCGTTGCAAATAGCAAAGCATAAACCACGACAAGCCGAAGATGAAATACCCTTGTAAACATATCGCATAAATGTGCTTTTATAGCTTCATTTCCAACCGCTTGTTTCTATTGGAGCTATATGATATAGAACTTCGATTTGATATGATTTTGCAGATATTTTAAGACAGGTAAAGTGAAAAATGAAGCTCATAATTATTGTTCCTCACGGCTTAACAGAAAAGTTAATCATACAGAAAATTATAATAACATAAATATGATAGAAAAAATTATTAACGACTGATTCTTCCTACAGAGCTATATGCTATACTAGTTCATCCGATTTACATTGGAACTCATAAATGCCAAGTAAGAGCTTAAAAACTATCTATATCTATATCTGCATCTCTTTCTGAATCTGCATCTGTCTATAATTGCTGTTTCTGTAATTGTATCTGAATCTGTATCTATATCTATATCTATATCTATATCTATATCTATATCTATATCTATATCTATATCTATATCTATATCTATATCTATATCTATATCTATATCTATATCTATATCTATATCTATATCTATATCTATATCTATATCTATATCTATATCTATATCTATATCTATATCTATATCTATATCTATATCTATATCTATATCTATATCTATATATATATCTATATCTATATCTATATCTATATCTATATCTATATCTATATCTATCTCTACAAGGGTATACAAAATAGTGTTACGAGTCCCTAGTTTGCGTTTCTTTCCGGTTTCAACCTCCTATAATGCCATTTGCAGACTATCTTCAAATGCAATAAAACCGACTGACACGCAAGAAGCAATACGTGCTGCATCTGGCCATGCTTCTATGAACATGAAATTGAAGTCTCCTCTAAAGGAATTAATCGAATATATTTTGGAAGTTTGAATAGCGTTCAGAAACTTTCAATATATGGATTGTAGGTAGGAATATAATTGTGGAATATAAAAAGCTATCTCTCTGAGCATGAAGTTTAGGGCTCAAATTCTCTTAAAAATCCAAAATATTTATGTCAAAAGTCAAAATTAAAAGAGGTTGACATACATGAATGTAAAGTTCCCAAGTCCCTGCTTGAACTCAAAAATGTTTTCTATAGGTTAAAACGTGATCGAAATGTTTTAAGAATGTGGAGTCTAGGAAGGGCATTCAGCTGTTTGCTTGGCCACTTTGCATGTCGTTGCCATATTTCAGTTTAGCCGTGTTGAGTGCTTTCTGCACACATGTTGCGACCACTCCACATAAAATATGTGCTGACAATAGAAATTTTATAAATAGAAATTTATTTGATATTCAATTGTTTCTTCACTTTGTTGTTGTTTTGTTGTTTGCCATAATTTTGCGCGTGTTGCGCTTCCTGTTTTGCTCCATGAGAGTCGAAACGGACGGACGGACGGACGTACGTGTCCGGTGGCACGGTTCAACGGATTGGCGTTCCACTAAAGGGCACACTTTAAGTGCAGTGCGTCATCCGCATGGGATGAGGGCGAAACCCAACCGCAGAGCCAATTGTGCGGCAAATTAATTAGCCTAGCTCCCAAATTGTACATATGTGTAAGCTGCCTGGCCCCATCCACAGCCAAGCTGGAAACCCAGTCGACCGCTTGTCTAACTGTGTTTGCGCGACAGACGCTCGCCTACGTCATTTCCGCTCTGACGGCCAGGGGATTGGTGGCATTGGGGAGTAATAACTAGGTAAATGTGAATGGAATGAATACACAGCTCCAATGATTACGTGGGCGTGTGTGTATCTGTGTGTGTGTCGGTGTGTGTTTCTGTATCTCAAGTTAAAGCAGCGGCAAAGTGAGCTAAAAGTTACTTAACTCACGTTTTTATACCCTGCGCACAAGTGTTTGCCTGGGATCTACTCAACAATAACAAGCTTTTCCGAAAGAAATTAAAAAAAAAATCTATCGGAAAGTTGTTAAAATTGACTCTCAATAATAATGCGAACAATTTTGAAAATATATCAAAAATTAATATATTCTAATCAGGATGAATCGCTTTAATCCAATTCCCTGTCTTAAGATTCATTTTGGACAATCATGAATAAAGATTTCTAGTTATTGGTTTGTCAAACATTTTCAATTTTTTTATGAAAAATATTCAATTTAGTTGCAGGCCAAATATGATCTATACTCAGATATGATTAGATAAACCAACTGATCTAATCCCAAGATTTTTAAACTTTGGAGCTGCGTCTGGAACCAAGCCACTTTTAAAAGCAAATATCATTCGGTTAGGTTATAATTCTATTTGTTCTTTCTGGATAACTTGGTTGGTTAAGGTTTTGTTTCAGTAAGTAAAGTAAAAATAAATTGAAATTCCGGAACCGAACCGCTTGGATAGAACCAGTTTATAGCCTTTATTGTTATCTATCTTTTTTTTAATATTCTCTACTTCAACAACTGTTTACAGGGCATTGCGTAGTCAATACGAAAATGGTTTGGCTTTGGTAAATAGTAAAAAGTAATTTGGAGTTAATTGTTTTTGCCTCTTTTTTAATATTCTCAGCAGCTTCGGCAACAGTTTACAGGGCATTGCGTAGTCAGTAGGAAAATGGTAAAAATGTTTTTGCTCGCTTTGTTAAATTATGTATTTATTTTATAACTCACGCTCACATCGCACGACGGACGGTCAAGCAAACAAGCAAATAGACGCGATAGATAAGCCGCGCACCAGGCAAAAAGACAATATTAAATAAAATTAAATAAAATAGAAGCGATAAAATTATAAACAAACAAACAAACAAACAAATAAGCGACAATGGCAATCGTGGCGAAAACAATGAATGGAAAAGTTGCCCCACAGAAACAGAAATAACCCAGAAGAGGCTGCAGCACGCAGAGATACCCTGTCATCAGGTGTGAAATGCTTCGCATAAATTCATTTAAATAAATCATAAGTTAACAGAGTATATCAGAATTCAGGCATGCATACCCCGTTGTACACATTTGTTGCATACAGGGTATGGAAACGAACAAATGCGACGACTTTTTGCGCCAGTTGTAAAAACTTGCATGTATTATTTATAATGTTATTTCGGCTTTGTTGTTATTGCCTTAATAAATAAATAATCCAAATATTGCGCTTAGCATGACAAGCACATCCCGTGGGCGGTGGCTGCAAATATTCCAAAGCCCAAACTCACTCGCCATGGGTGGGTGTTGCGAGTGTGTGTGTGCGTGTGTGTGTGTGTGTGTGCGTGTGTGTGTGAAGAACCAGGTGTCTCATAGAGGGAGTTGTAAGCTTGGCTGACCGCGGCCAGTTGCGGGGCGAGGGAAAAGCTTTAGTTCAAATCCGGTTTTAAAGACCACAATAGGAATGACAATAAATAGGCGATATGTATGTATTTGAAGTAGTTTGCGCTTCTCGCTCAGCTCACAAATTGTTAGTGTCATTTGTTGCTGTTTTTGTTTTGTTTTTATTGTTTTCGTTTTATTTTTGTTATTTGTCTCTGTGTTTTAGTATTTTTTTTTTAAGTTTACATTTTTCACGTTTTGAAGGTCGTTTCCACTGTACGCGATTCTTGTCATTGTTATTATTGTGTGAACTCATCAATGAAACAATACAGAGAACCCGACAGCACAACTGTGTGAGTGCAAATATGGTGTGTGCACAACACACACACACGCACACATTTGTAGCAATACTTTAAGGCAATAATGGCACAGGTGTGGTAGATTTGATAACCACAGATACAGACAGACAGACAGACAGACAGACAGACAGGAAGACATACATATATTATGAATTTAGACAAATGATATGAATGGTTGGCTGTAGAGACAATTGCAGAGTGCGATAAGAGATGACGGCCTTTGAGTTATTCGCAACAGTTGTTTTCGGTTACAGTAAACGATCGAAAATGTCGAAGCCTTGGGTATACGATGTCATGAAAATCGCATAGAAAGGCAATTGAGGAAGAGAGCGAGTTAGAATGCAAGGAGATATAAAATCGCATTTCTACATGTAGTCAAATAAGGCAACATAGCTGCGCTTGTGGAATTTTATTGTGAGGAAGTGAAATGCGTTTAACAGGAAACAGAAAGAAAGAGAGAGAGAGATTACAGAGCAAAGGAGAACAAGTGGGAGGGAGCCAAATCGTTGTACGAAACCCCTGAGCTTATGAGAATTGCATAGAAAGGCATGAGAGGGAGCAAGAGCAACATAGTTAGAATGCAAAGGAGATAAATTTTTAAGTTTTTGAAGTTTAAGAACAACTTTTCTACACACTTTTCACAGATCAATTCAAAGTTCTAATTGGTATAAAAAACCTTACAGACCAGCGTTTACTTTTGACATTTGGAAACTTAGAAACCGCCCAAGCAGGAAGCAGCTGAGGCTCAAGGAGCTGCAGAAGCCAGAAGCCTGACATTTTCCATTGCCATGTGGGCTTGGGCTGTGGCGCGTGGTCAATCAATCATTTTGAAATCAATCAACTTGCCTTTTTGCACGAGTCTTTAAAATGTCAACTGGCAGTGGGCGAAAAGACGCTTTTGGGGCTCTTTGCTTAATGGCAATTTCTTATGACATTATTTTTACATGCGGCCAAATGAAAAGAAAAAAAAACCTCCCAAAGAGCTAAAAACTAAACAACTTTTGAGTCAAAAAGCAAACTCAACCCAGTAAGAATCTTGGGCAATGCATTAAATAATTTCTCATCAAAAGCGGAAGTGGTAGTCATTAATATTTTTGCTTTTTAGCTGGCTGGCACTCGCTTTCATTTTCCCCCGTCCAGCATATTGTTTGTTCTCTTCTTCTTCTTCTTTTTTTGGTTATTGCCTCCCCAACGTTTTCCTCTTGCACTTTGTTTATGCGGGAAGCTAAAAAATGTTGCTCCAAAAATAAGCGAAGGCAAAACTGGAAAATTTGGGGCGTCTGTGGAAATGTAAACAAAATGGGGCCATGTCGGGTTGGACGTTTTTTTTTTTTTATGTTTTCTTGTTACTTTTTATATTTTGATTCATTTTGTTTTCTGTCTTTTTTGTATTGCTTTCGTAACGCGAACACAAATACTACAAATACATGTGCATCTGTGAGGGTTGTTTTTTATTTTAAGTACATATATATAATGCCTGCCATTCCGTCTGACTCTGACTCATTGACAAATAGCATTGAACTGCAGGCGATGTTCTCGTCGCCGTCGTCGTCGTTGTCTTTTCATTCATGGAGCTGGGAGCCAGACGTGCCATATACCCAGTTATATACTGCTGCATATATGTATGTATACGCATATGTATTTATAGTACGCGTCGCAGCCATTGTGCAACACATGACTGCATTTCTAAAATGGTGGTGGACGGGGCATGGCAGGGGCGGGGGGAGGGGAGGGGGAGTGCTGATGATGTGTGAGCGCATAGACGGAAGCGGGAAATAGAAAATAACATGACCACACACATGGCGTATGCGTAATATTAAAGTCCCCTCCTTGTTTTATTTGAATGGCAAACAGGCCACACAAATCCTCAGGACAAGCACATGAAATCCGCAGCTAAACAGAAAATAGCCCGAAAAAAACCCATTTGGAATGTTATTTGAAATTTTATTAGCGGAATTCATAGTGCGTGCCTGTTATTATACCAGAAGTATGTGCATCTAAATCATAACAAATAACAAAACTAAATGTTGCATGCATAATTTATAACATTGAAGAACGCTAAAATGCAAATAGGTTAAATTAAATTGGGAATTTTAATTTACTAGCACCTATTTCGGTTTTGCGGTTTCTACTTTTCAAAATGTGCCTGTTAGTCATTGGCTTCTATATATTTTTACTTTTGTGCGGTTTTATCTGGAATTTTAATGCATCTTAATATACATTTATTATTCATTCCTGCAGTATTCATTTATTATGATATATTTTTGTGATGGACTTGCCCCACTGTGCAACGGCTGAGCACTTGACGTCGACAACGCAGTTACAACAGCAGCTTGCGGCGGCAGCAGCAGCAGAAGCTGCCGACAAGAGCGTCGCCCACGCGGACGGCAGAGCAACAACAAAGAGAACAACCACAGCCGCCAAAACCACCTACGGCCATAAAACCAAAACTGAACGTAGCTCAAAATGAATGCAACAACAACGACAACAACAAACAAAACAAAACAACCAAAATTCTAAGTAAACCAACGCCCACGCGCATTAAATATTTTGTATGGAAAGTTGAGAAGAGAGGGGGCGAAGGGACAACAAGCGCTGAGAGCGGAGAGTTGAGCTCTGAGTTGAGTAAAATTTTAGCATAGACAAGAACCGGCTCACAGCTATTTATGCTGCTGCTGCTGCAGTTATTGGACTTTGGGGCGTGTACACCTGTTATACACACACACACACACACATACAAGCACTCACCCACACACAGATGCGCGCGAAATAAATTGCAAAAATGAAAGAAAGAGTTTGCTTTTACATAAGCCGCTTGCCTTCAAGCTTGGGCGCCCAAAATGCCAAATGCTTTTATGAATGAATGCGCCACGAAAGTAGAAAAACTATGCGCAATGTTGAAAGAAAGAAAGAATGAAACGGAAATAGAAAGACAGAGAACGAGTGCAAGAGGAAAAGAGAGCTGAATATATACATAGAGACAGCCGCTTAGCACGCAACTATTTGTTAAACAGCAATTTCGCATTGAAAACAAGACTTGCACACACACACACACACACACACATGCGCGCACAGAGTTACAAAATAAATGCATAGCTTTAATAGATAAAGCAAGAACTTAACTAACGCGACTGCGAGATACTCTGTGCGGAGGAAAGCTTTAAACATGCGAAAAAGGGGATGTCGATTGCGGGTCAATAAATGTTCGTGGCAAAAAAAATATTGTCATATTCTTTAATAAAATAAAAATAGTATTAACAACTATTTGAATTTGCAGAAATAATGTGTCTTAAACAGACACCGCTAACAGGAGAACAGATAGATACTTAATATGGATAAGCTCAGCATACCCTTTCTTTCCTTTTGGCAACATGTGCTAAAAGGCATGACTCGGTTGATTCTTTCATTCCGTTTCTATTCTGTTTTCATTCCATTTCCATTCCATTCATGCATTGAATTGAATTCGTTGCCACATTTTTAGTCAATTTGATGCAATTTGCACAGCAAGACGAGCGGGAATTCAACTGAAATGCTGCGCGGGGGAATGGGGAAGAGGCGTATAACACACTAAGCGGATGGGCGACATAATTTTTAGCTATTTTGTTGCTGCATCGACGGCTTCCGCATTAACAGCCACAAGCGACAAGTGGGCAGCTCAGCAGCACGATTTAGTCAGTCGAGTTAACTAAGTAGCCAGGCGGTCGTTCTACATTGTTGCACATGCTAATCGACAGCTAAGTGAGTGAGTGTGAGAAGCGGCGAGAAAGGCGACGCAAGCAGCGATTGCATGCTGAGTTTACTTCTTGAGAAGAAGAATAGGAGTTATCGTAGGGCTGCAAAAAGTTCCATTTACTTGCAACCTTATATTACGTATACGTAAATCCATTTAATTGCAATCTTATATTACGTATACGTAGTAGCAAAACTCTTTTACTGATTTCAAGTTTAAACTTGTTGCGAATTGTAACGCAGCTTTAAATAAAAACAATAAAGCAAGCCAAAGAAAAGGTCACTTCCTGTGTATTGTACCTTGAAGGCATACAAAATAATCAATTACATTAGAAAAGGTAAGTTAAGGTAAGTTAACCAAAAAACAATCCATTAAAAATACCTTTTTCTAATGAAATTTGTCGCTGCGACTCGCTGTCTTGGCAAAATATCAAACTGCGTAAGCCATTCAATCAAAATGTAAATAAGCAGAGGCTCTCAGACTAACCGTAAGTCCTGCCCGTTCTCTGGGCAAGCTATAAATAACAAGAAGCCGCGCGCAGCTTTCAAGGTATTATCCAAGTATCCAGAGAGATCCGTTATTTGTTTGCCTTCTAGAAGCTGCCGCACATTAATAATTAATTATGTATAATTTGGCTAGGCTACGCAATACATGAAATTTGGCAACGTTGTTTGTGGACTCTAACCCCAAAATACCCAAAAGCACACACCCACACACACACACACCCTCACACACACACCCTCACACACACAACCTCACACACACTACCTATTTTACAGTGGCTCCCAAAATTACAACAAAACGTGGAGAGAAGAGCAGAGAAATAACGTATAATTGGAACTGCGCTCACATCTGTGAGAGAAATTACAGTATCTTTATATCTGTAACTGTAACTGAAACTGTAATTGTATCTACAGCTGTAACTGTCTATCAACAGCAGTAAATCTGTATCTGCAAACTTTTGAGAGTATTTTCGGCTGTAGCAGGGGAGTTGGGGAATTTCCTCCCGTTTGGTCTGGAAGTTTCGCAAATGGGGTCAAGTTTAATGTGCAGCTTCCTGTTGCTGCCTCTGTTGGGACAGTAATTGCAGATGAATTTACTCTCCGCCCGGGGCATGCAACAAGTGCAGCGCGCACGTTAGAAAGAGACAGAGTGATAGAGTTGGAGTTGCATTTGGTTTAAAATTTATTGATTTTCTGTTTGCACTGGACGCAGTTGGACACTTCCGTTGGAGAGAGCGCCACGCGCAAGAAGAAAATACGTAACAAGTGGTTGCTGATCGACTATGAGATATCCTATATACAAAACAAATACGATATTGCTCGACTAAAGAATATCCTGTGTGCCCAAACTATACTGAAACTTTAATACATGTAACTAGTATGAAGTTTTCAAAACTTGATGTAAATATTATATTCAGTTATATTTAAAAAAAAAGTAAGATTTTAATGAGTGACAGAAAACTTCATATACCGTCTTATTACACTAAGTGCTGGGTAACAAAGTTGTGTTGTTTACAGCTAAAGCAGGACGATGGTCAATACATAACAAAAGGCCAGCCAACAACAACAACAACAACAACAAAAGCTCCCTATCAGTTAATCAGAATGCGCCGCCAATGGGCAACGTGCTCAGAATTCCATATCGAAATGAAATGGCATAAAATACAGGTGAGAAGGGGGCGGGGCAAGGCAGGGCAGGGCTGGCATTTATAAATATTGCATGCGAGAAAGATGAAAAACATGAAAAACGGGAAAACAAATGTGCAGCAAAGGTCCTGCAAAAGCTCAAAGGTACAAAGTACGTCGAGCAGAATTTATGAGTAAAATTGGAGCACCTGGACGAGAGAATGGAACGGTAAAATATTAAACTTCAAAAACGCAAAAAAAATATCAATTGCGTTATTGAATTTCCAATTATTGAAATTATTAAATTTGGGCAGATTGTTAGCAATAAATGATGCCTATTGGCTGAAGACCTTGTTTATTTTCTTTGGTATTTTTTTCAGGTTAGTCAGCTTTAATCCGCACTGCATTAAAGTGGAGGCAATTTCGTGGTTCGAGCTCTTTCCCACTTGACTCCACTTCCCGTTACATTCTCACCCAGTACACAGAGCTCGCCTATTACTTCATTCATTTTATGTAGCGCATAACAACAATAGCACAAAACTGCATTCACTGCTCGCCTAAAGCGAAGACATGAACCTCCCAGTCACACACACATGCACACATGCATAGAAAACTGACAAACAGAATTATTGTCGGGTGCTGCTCCTCTCTTGCGTTCACTCTGTCTGTCTGTCTGTCTGTCTGTCTGCTTGTCTCTCCTTGTCCGTTCTTCTCGCTTGTTGTCCGTTTGTCTGCTTCTTCTGGTAGCTGCTGCCGCTGCTGTCTCGTTTGGAATACGCTGCTAATTTGCACTTTGATGAAATGCGTTCGTGTTGTTGTTGTTGCTATTACTGTAGATTTATGCATGCAGGCGCGCAATGCGGACGTCGACGACGACGTCGACAGCAGCTTTTAGCTCCATTTCATTTCGATGCCGCCTTTACTTATGTATGTATGTATGCATGTGTTATGTGCATATTTCTTGTTCCTTTTACGCCCCACGGAATCAAAGCAAAAAATTCAATCGTTGTCTTCTTTTCTTTTTTTTCTGCCTTGTCGCTGTTTGATGTTTTTGTTGTTTGCTAATTCCAAGAATACAACAATTTACGCGTCCAGCTCCCCCGCCAAGGCAAGCAGGAGTTTTGGTAAAGGGAGTGGGGTATAAGACGGTTGCGTCGGCGTCGACGCCGTTGTCGTCATCGTTTGTATTTCGCAATCGCGCCACTGATTCTTCGACTCTTTGACTCTTTCCAGTCTGTGCGCTTTTGGGTTTATGTTTTGTGCAACACACGCCCTGGAAACTTCCGCTGAATTCATGTGAGGAACGCCGAGGTATGCAGCACAAAAGACCCACGAAACGCCCTCGCAACGCTTTGACCGGAAGTCGCTTGTCGTCTTTATCATCTTTGTCGTTGTTCTTGTTGTTGTCGATCATCAATTTTTGCAAATATTTGCGCCGTGTATGTGTATGTGCGTGTGTGTGTGTGTGTTGATCTCAGCCTCCGCCATCGCAGGTGGCTCGAGACAGAGAGTCAATGTGGGTCTCGCCGTTAGGCGGCTGCTTAATTAAAACCCACACAAACTTTGACCCAAATCCGGCGACAACAACAAGAAAAATGTTTGTCTCTTGCCTTCGAGCAGGCCGTAGGCCGAGTCCAATTCGACCAACAGACCAACAAACCCAACCAACTGTTCGCTTCCAGCTGTCCAACGTGTCTCCAAAACGTTGTCAAATGCTTTTTCGAGTGCTTGCCGGGCATGCCTTCATGTGTGCGCGTTTGTGTATGTGCATGTGTGTGTGTGTGTGATTGCTTAATAAGACGCCAACGTAGAGATGCTGTCTGTCGGTCCGTCTGTCTGTCTGCATCTGGACACGTTCACGTCCATTTTGCATGTGGGCAGTTATTTTGTGGCTGTTGCTGTTATTGTTGTGTTTTAGTGTCAATACAAACCGACAAAAAAATGCGTCGCACAGTGTGATTAGCTCCAAAATCAAGAGCTTTTCTTTTTCTTCTTTATTTTTGGCAACTTTATTGTCACCTATATTTCAATATTATGCTTTGTGGAAGTGAAGAATGAGGCAATAAAAATCAATAATAACTTTTTTCCTGTGCATATTTAATGCGACTTAAGATGTGTAAGTTTTACTCAGATATCGCATAACTGTTATTTATTTTTTTACATTGGAGACTTTTTGATGAAACACCAATTGACAGTTGGTTCTATCTCTTTCAGTACAGAGTGCAACAAATTGAAATTTTTACCAACGACTTTTAGGTTTTGAATATACATGTATGTACAAATGTATGTATATGTATACATGTTTGTGTGGATACGTATTAAGATGCCTGCTGCAAGTTCGCAGCCCCAAAGCCCCAGCAGCAACATGAGGCAACGCCAAAGGCATCTGCTTTGCTGGCAGTTTGCGTTTTTCGGTGAAGGCAGACCAGTTGAAAGCTGTTGTGGCAGCTTGAGGGAGGGCGAGGACGACGACGGGGATGGGCAAAGGGAGACGGAGACGTGTGCAGCTTCTTCTGATGAACTATCATCAAATTGTAATGAGGCAAGCGACGGCCTTGGAAATACAAATACGAATACGATTGCGGGAGAGAGTGTATGTATGTGTGTGTGTGTGTGTGTGCGGGAGGATGTATGTATTGCTGGGCTGTCGAATGCCACGTGTTGTGTGTGGAAAGCAAGAAAACGCGCCACTAGTAGAAAACTTGTGAAAATTGCTTAGGCCCAAAAACAAAATTAAAGCAACTTGTTCACAAATGAGGCAAACAACTCTCCAATGAGCCGCAAGCAGAGAAATACATATCAGTATGTGTATGCGTGGTATGTACACATACATATGTATATACATACCTACATATATACATATATATGTAGTATGTATGAATGTATTGGAGAGCTTGTTGGGGAAAATGCGAATGCGGCGGCGACGACGACGCGTGGAAATGCATACCACAGAGTTGTTTTTATGGCGACGACGCGACGTCGCTGCGCATGCGCAGCAGCCGAGTTCAATTTCTATAAAAGGGTCGACGCTGCAGAGAGAAGTCGTCGCAGGCAGACAAACGGACAGACGGTCGAGCAGACTAGGCAGACTCTGAACAGTGGAGCAGCTTTGTATCCGCCTGGCTATAAAAATGAAAGAAGAAGAGTCAGACAAGTTCTCCGACGCCGCGCTGCTGTCTATAATTTTAACTCAACTTCCAACTCCCCAATAAAAGCGGCGGCGGCGGCTGCGTCAGCGTCGGCGGCTGCGAAGACGACCGCAACGCATCGTTCGTTGACTTTACGTGTGTTAGGGCTAACATAGGGAGAACAGGAGAGAGAGAGAGAGAACAAGCGCAAGTGAGAGAGCGCACAAGAGTCAAGGAGCGTAAATGCTGCTGATTGTTGGGTTTGAAACTTTGCTAAATATAATTGAATTAAATTTCATGCAACGGAAGCGCTTAGTTTACGAAACTTGACAAGTGCTGGCTGTGTGCAATTGCTGCCTCTCTCTCTCTGTCTCTCTCTCTCACTCACTTCCACACATGCACACAAGCAAGCATTGGCTCTCTTTCGCATAACTGTGACACTTGGCCCCCATCTTAATTGTTTTAATTCTGAGAAATGCATACAAAGTGGCATTTAATTAAAATGAATTTCGCATCAGCAGCATCTATGCTCAGTGCATCCGGCTGTCATAATGAAGTTGGCTCCCACACAATCCTGTCAATGCCTGCGCCCTGCCCTGACTACACGGCGAAAGGGCGAGAGCGAGAGAGAGTAAGAGACACTACAGAGCCGCATAATTGCCCGTTTTAATTGAATTTCAAGGTTAATTAGCGGCATGAGCTGCAAGGGAAACTATCTATTGAATCGGTTTGTTGCCGCATGGTAAACAGGGCGGTTAACGGTTTACCAACTTGGCCACAACTCATAGTCGCAAATTTCTTGTTGTTGCTTTGCTGCCGGATGTTATTCTATAGACAAAGGCTTATGAGTTGTGTAAAGAGCATACAATTGTCGTTGGGAAATTAGAACAAATTTTCCTATTTAAGGTCCATCCGCTGACAATCCTATAAATGATATTGCATAGTATACGTTGATTTTTCAGCTAATCACAATTGCACGCTTCAGTTCCTTCGATTCATTATCACAATCAACATATATACACATATATCCAACTGATATTTTAATCAAGGCCCAACTCTACTTATATATATGCATATGTATATATCGATATACAGACACAGAAATAAATGGCATTTGGTGGCATTTGCATTCACCGAACAGAAGGGGATTCAACTGCGGTTAGGACCCAGCCCCCTGGTACGATAAGATAAGGCCACTTTCAACTGGGCCAAGTGGAACCGGGAACGGTATTGGGGATGAGTATGGAAACGGTGAACGGTGAACGGGAAGAATGGTTTACAATACAAATCGCTTATCGGAGAAAAACAAAAGCTGATACATGCTGGGGCATAAAATAAAATTAAAACTAAGGCAATTCATAAGAATGAATGCATGAAAATGGCAGCACAAATGGAATTAGTTGCCTGCTGTTCGCATCGCAGAGGACCATTCAAAGACAAGAGGCTGAAATTCATTTACCATTTACTATCTAGCTGGGATCATTAGCAGAGCCCGACAATGGGCGACACACTTGAAGAATCCTTTTTATGGACAAAGGTGCCAGAATTTTCACCGCTGGCCGCCTGACAAAATGTCATATGAGGGTTTTTCTGCTAAGCCCCGAGGAATTTCCAGTCGTAAAATATAGATCTGTTTGTCTGTACGCTGTGAAAATTACCTGTGCGCTGCGCAGGTAGGCACAGAAACTTCGGCTTCAGCAGCAACAGGGCCTGACGTCACGGCTTCTCTTGGATGACCTTATGTTATGCTAATTTCTGCCCAAGTGTACCAAGTTCTATTTTCAAAATGAAACGAATAAACAAAGAGCAACATTTTTGCCAGTCGGCTGTCGGGAGTCGGGAGTTTCTATGAGGGCGACCAAGAGCCGGTCCATTTATTGACGCCCTATTGTCAATTTGCGATATTAGCACACTCTGAATGGAACGTGCGTACGTCAGCTACGGCAAGCTTTTTGACAACAGCCGGGGCTGGTCTAGGGGGGGTGGCGGCAGGGTACAGACAGCTGGCAACGGAAGGGGAGCCAAACACACACACATTTCGGCGCTTGTAAGCGAACGGAAATTGAAGTGATAAAAATAAATATGAAGCCAGAGTCAGGCGACAGACGGCAGACGACATACGACAGACAGCAGCCGAACTAGTCAGATAATAATATATTCATCCAAATATATATATTTATGTTATATAGGCATACAATAAATACAAACACATGTAGAGGTTCCTCTAAAGTCGTGAATTTTTAAATTCAGATAGCAAGAGACTTAAATATTATTACTTAAAGAAGTATTCAAGTATTCAGCAAATGTTTTCCAGTTGTCTTTAAGATCTTAAAGCATAACGCGATATCTCAACTAAGATTTGAAATTTCTGCCTTTAGTTATTACACATTTCCCTAAATAATCTTTAGTTCAGAATGTTTGAAACACTCTCAAATGGAATTCTATTCCTTTTGCATTGCTGAATAGAAATAAGTTTACAAACTGAACCCTGAGCTGAGACATTTTCTCAAACCACTAACCTTTCGCCTAGCATTTTAATAATACAAATATAATCAGCTCGTGATAATCTACTCAAATCATTCAAAGTATCATCCGTAGAGCTCAGCCACCCAAACAAGTTCAAAGCATCAAATCGTTTTGTAGGCGCCACAAAAATATTTCTAACGTGCCATTTGGAAGATCATTCTAAACTATATATATATGTATATATGTATATAGACACTAATCGGACTGTCTGTCGGTCTATGCCTTTAATTTATTTATAGAACCCGGCGCTACGCTTATCAGCGTGGAACACACCTTATAGACAAGTTCCTCCTCACATACAATATTTAAGACTTTGGTATTTTCCTTTTTCATTGGAATAATCTGTTTACAAATGAAAAACCGTTAGATTATGGTGCATACTTTTAGATTTTACTTTTGAAGATATATCCCATAGATCTATAAAAATATCTGTTATAGCTTAAAGCTCACAGTTTGAGTGCCATTGCCTAAGAAACACAGTTTTGGAGTCAAGAACTGCATATTGACTTGCCTTCAGCTGGTTTATCGCCTGCGAACAGGGTATATCACAGTCAGGTGGACTCTGATTGCAACATTCTTCCCCGTTATTTCTGTACCGACGACTAAGAATAACATTTATAATAATACATAATGCCGAGCAAATGTTTATTTATGGCATGGTTTATGCATTATTATGATTTGTTTTATATTTATTTATTTATTATTGTTTTTTTTTTAGCCTTTGTTTTGATTGTGCGCTTATTTTTCGTGCTAAAAATGCCGCAGAGCAACGAACAACAACGAAAATAAAACAAATGAGCGAAATATTTGTGTATTTATTTACGTATGTATTAGTATGCGTAAATTTCTGAAATACTTTTGCCTAGGCTCAGGAATTTAGCAGTGCGATTTGTTTTCTCTCTCTCTCTCTCTCTCTGTTCGTTTTGATTGATTTATGGAACTTACCCTGCAGCGAGACCACGCGACAACCGTCCTGCTTGAGCCGGCGATGGAGCACATTGATCGTGGCATCGTTTCCATTGCCGAACATGGCAAAAGCTCCGGCCACATCCTGAGGGGGATGCTGCTGCTGCTGCTGCTGTTGCTGCTGAGGCACGCCCACATCGTTGTAGAGTATAAAGAGGCTCAGCTTGTAGCCCGTTTGGATGCGCTCCTTAAGCTCTTGCGATTTAATTGTGGAGGGCAAATCGATCTTGCCAGCGGCGAGTCGGCGCAGCATTATGCTGGGTATGCTAAAGTTAACGGCGCTCCGTATGTGCGACTCGCTGTACTCCTGAGAGCCGCGGCAGTCGAGTATGATCAGCTTCTTGGCAGCGTCGCAGTTGGCTCTCAGCTCTGATTGGAGCCACTCTTTGCTGCAGCACTCGTACTCCGTTTCCGGCATCTTGAAAAGCTCTTTGCAAATGCACTCACTCGCTCACTCTCAATAAAGCGTTTCTAGTTTTTTTTTTTTTTTTTTGGGTTTTTTTGCTTGTCGATAACTTTTTCACGAACTTTACAACTTTGCTTACAACAAAAAAAGTTTACATCATCTGCTGCTGCTGTTGGTTCATTTGCCTGGCGCACATTTTTTGTATTTCTGCTGCTTCTGCTTTCCTTTTTGTGTTGTGCTTCTCGCTCTCACAAAAAAACACACACACACGCACACATACACACGCACGCAAGCAAGCAACGAAACACAATTTTTTACAATGAAATCTTTTTCCAGCTACGTTTTGTGTAGAATTTCCCAAGCGCTTTTCTGCTGTTTCTCCTAAAAGCGTTTGTTAATACTAAAATTGCATTTGTTTAAATTTGTTTTCATTTGGCTTTAGTTGCTTTAAAATTTTATTTACACTGTGTTTTTTGCGCTTTTGTATCGCACTTCAATTCTTTTTTATGTTTTGTTGTAGGCCCCCATTCGCACGCACACAAGCCCGCCAAATCACTACCGTGTATGTATCGCTGTAACTGTATGTGTATGTCGAAGTTGAGTGTTGAGCAAATGAAATAAACAGAGCCTAAAAAACGCGCACTGACCGAACACCGAAGACCGTACGAGCGGGCTACAAGCGACAAGATACAGATACGCTGAAGGAATGAAAAAATAAACGAACAAATTGTTTACAGTTGGCCATTGCAGCAAGCGACTGTTAAACACACAGCTCACAAAATGTTATGAATCTGTTGCGCTCCTGTTAGACTCTCCTGTACTGTTATCTCTCTCTCGGGTCGATTTTGTTGGTCATTGTGCCGCACATGTTATCTCAAGCTGTGCAAATGATTTCTCGAATTCTGTAGTGAGGTGTTTTGCTCAGCGTGGGCTGTAATCAAACTGTTAAGCTGGTGTACTTGTCGAGTCTGTTAAAAAGAACACTGAGCGCTCCAAGCCCCAACAGATATGTATTATACAAATGTAATGTACAATGGATGATTTGGGCTTTATCATGCGGAAAAATGTGGTCATCAAGTGCTGCATTTTAACGGAATATTTTATAACTTATACTTAAAATTGACAATTATATTAATAAATTTAATTACAAAAGTCATTCCAAATTTCCTGCTGTGCTAACATTGTTGTGGCAGCAACACGACAAGTGAGCGGACGCCTGCAGCAGCAGCACCCACACACACAAAACAGAGAGAGAGAGAGAGAGTAGCAGAAGGTGAGTTTGCACAATGAGCTCGCTAGAAAATCGGATCTGCCTGGTGTTGATGCTTGTGATATGCTGATTCAAGGAGAAAGCGATCCGAATTGTTTATAAATTTATTTTTAAAGTTGAGTAATTTAAAAATTAATATTTTTAAATTAAATTCTAAATATTAGTTACTTTTATTGCATTTTAAATTTAGCCTCTTCAAATTTCCAACCTGCCTCTTTGGTGATTCGTTTTCTGCTCTTCGCTCACCTTACAGCCTCTGCCTCTCTCTCACTCTCATTCCATTTGCCTTGCTCTGGCTCTCCCACAACAGCAGCAGAAACCTCGCATGTGCGCATAGCACACGCTCATAAGTTTGTGTAAAGTTCATTGATATTTTTGTGCATTGGTATGCGTTGAATGTGTGTGTTGATTCATTGAGTTCGGCGCAAACTAGCTGCCTAATATATTACTCTGAATATGCAGTGCGGGTGAGTGTGCTTGTGTATGTGTGTGTGTGTGTGTGTGCTCGCTGGGATGTTGTATAGAAACAATTTATGTATGCTATGTATTTATGTGCAAAAGTATGTGCAAATATAATACATACATATGTATTTACTCTACACTCCAGTGAGTGCTTATGAATGCGAAGCCATTGGAGCAACAATAGTTGAGGACGGGGTGGGGGATAGTAGCTGGCGTGAAGCTGAAGCTCAACTACGTTAATGTTGAGCGGGGCGGGTGACAGGCGGCATGTGAAAAAAACTTGTACTGCGCCCAAAACTCATCAATGAAGTTGAAACATTCAGCAAACTCTCTCCCACACACACACACACACACACACACACAAACACACGCACGCACACAATGTCCACAAGGACATGGTCGCCAGCAGGGTCGTTTTTGGAGACTGGCAGAATGTTTAAATTTATAACCGTGACCCTGATATTTGCAAAAAGGCAGCAACAGAAGCAACAACAAGAACAACAACAACAACCAACAAGGGCCAAGCCCGAGAATTTCAAGGATATGCCTATGCGCGTGCAGAAAATTTCTCCAAAAGCGGCCCCAAGCGACAGACCCCCGCCTCACCACACGCACACCCTCGCTCACGCGCACATAAACACGGCGCATGCGCTGCCTTGAAAAGGGAGGCAGAGCGGCAAAACGGCAACTCGAACTTGGGGCCCAAGCTTATAGTATATACATACATGTGTACATGTGTACGTATGTGTGCATGCATTATACATATACATATATACATGCGAGCACATACATACACAACGTGCTTTTTTATGTACCCAACGACAAAGGCAACGGGCGACAGCTGCAAAAGTGTGACTCGAAACAGATATTTTCATGAATGAAAGTCCCACGCAAAGGCAAATACAGCTAAGCGCTCGAACAAACCCACCCCCCCCCCCCCCCCTTCAACCATGACCCGCCCATAAGCTACAAGCGGCAGAGCAACAAAAATCGAAGAGAAGCCCACGCATTTTCAAAGGGGAGGTGTTAGGCAGGGGAATGGCGCCTGCGACACGCCTGGAAATAGAAGCTGGACGACGAAAAAATGCGTGGGACTTGGAAGAAGTCAAGAGAGAAAATTGAAAATTAGGTAAGCCCTGCGGTATAAATTACGCGACCTGGCAACATCAAAGTGCAGTCTATGCCATGGCCTTGACAAATGATAGAAAGACAGCAGCAACGCCCACAAGGTCAGCCTGGACAGGGGTGCGTCCCTGGACGCGCCCCAAAGCCAACCGGCAAACAGATAACGGCGATTACACCTTCACGGCTTTATCTAGCTACATACATATGTAGTTCTCAAATGTACCTCGAACTGATCGATTTGGCAACACTTGGTCGCTGACTAATGTATTGCGGGGCTCTGACTCACCTGCGGTTCACCTGCCGCCAACTGAAACACTGAACTTTAATTGGGCGATATATTACAAATTGCGTATGTGCAAAGTGATTTTTATTATTGTTGTTGTTGTGCACATTATGATTGCATTGAAGTATTGTTAAAATGACGGCATAGCTAATCTATTTCCAAATATGTGCTAACAATGACGACGAGCTTATCAATGAAAGTAGGCTTCGGGCTCAAACTCCAAATTTGCCAATAATATTTACAAAGGTTACTTTTATAGATCCTAACCTTTCTTCAACTTATAATATTAATAATTCCTAATAATTATGGACTGAGAAAGCCAAGCTTGACTTAATTTGAGACAAGTTTCTTCTTTTATATATGTATGTATCTAATACCAGGTCTTATTATTTAATATATTATTTAAAAAGGTTACTTTTTTGGATCCAGACTATTTCTTCAACTTATAGTATTAGTAAATTCTAATAATTATGAACTAAAGCCAAGCTTGAGACGTTTCTTTCTTTATCTTATATATGTATGTATCTATATCTTATACCAGGTCTCACACAATATCATGAATATGGCATAGTACCCAAAAGTCTATAAAATAAAATTCGCTTTAAGTTGAATGTGAATCGCTTTGATTTACGCATTTTCATAAATTCAAATGTTTCTCGTGCAAATTCAAATTCTGAGAACTCGAATTGCTTAAAGGGAATTCAATTCTTTGCTTGACTGAAACACCGAAACGAAAGTGAATCTATGAGTATGCCCACATATCTAAATTTAGTTCAAGTCTGACAAGGAATTCTAGGAAGAGAATATGGGCTGCGTAACAGTTGTTGGCGAAAATCTTTATTTGAATTGAAAACGATGAGTTGATGCTTAAATCAGACGATATTTAATTTTAAAATGACCTATCACGTTTTAATAACACTTTGCCAGAAATAACTCGAGAAAATAAAATAGAAAACCAAAAGATATTCAATTTTTAATTATTGCCGAATACTTTTAACATAAATTTTTGATTAAAAATGAGAGATCGTTCCCACTATATATTTTAAACAAAACATTTTTCCAAAAAACTAAAAAATACTTGATTTTCGAAAGATCGTATATTATAGATCGATCCATATAAATAACCAAGCCTGAATTATATATAAAGGAAATTTACATTATTTAAAAAGTGTTTTTGTTGAAAATAAACAAATTCTTTAATTAGCTAAATCGGCTTTTTGAATTTATGAAATCGCTCTATCTCAGTTTATATGAACTATTTACTATTAAGACCATGATATTGAAGATAGAGCTGCAAAACAATCGATGTTTTCACGCTCACAAAAACCCAAACGAATTTAAATCTTAACCTGATCTCACATGAAATGTGTTAGAATTATTACTTATTTTTAGAGAAAATCATAATTTTGTTTCTTGTTAATATAAATAATTTCTTCTAGTTATATTATTTTTGAAAATATCGATCGTATCGATATTTTGCATAAAAACAATCGAAAACATCGATTGTCTCAGACATCGGGGTTTTTACTCTAATTGAAGCACACTGTACTAAATTTGTTGGGTTTCTATGATTCACTGATCCAATTACCAACAGTAGCTCTATTGCTTGCTTAAAATAAAAATAGATATATGTAGCTCCATTCGCCCATCCTTAGTATTATTACAGCGTACTGTATCTCTGTGTGCTGATAGTCAGGCGCACGCTTAACTTTCAGTTTCTTGAGTTGATTCGCTTTCCACATAAAATTAGTCACATTCAACTTGCTATCTTGCAACCAGCCTCTCTCGGAGGCAGTTCTCTTGCCCCAAGTGGCACTATCGCCAAAGTTACTGACCTAAAGTAATGCGAAAGGGATTAAGAACTTGCAAGCTGCGATACGCTCACATATCGTGCCCATAAACTGGCATACTTCCGGTCTGATCCGCAGCATTCCAGGCCAGTGCGGCCCACAGTGTATCTCTCTCTCTCTCTCTCTCTCCTCGCCCCCTCCCTCTGCCTTTGTATTTACGGAGGCTGTCCAGGCCCCCAGCATTTGCATGGTGCGAGCTATAAAACCCAAACTGATTCATGCAGCGGATGTTTGTGGGCGCCAGTCGGCAATCGGCAATCGACGATCAGCGCTTTTGACGTTTTGACCAGAGCCGGCTGTTCCGGCTGCTGCTGCGTCTGTGGGGGCCGTTGGGGATTTGTTTAAACTGTTGTGGGCCAATGACGCCACAGCTCAACTGGCGATTGATATAAAACGAGCTACGACCCGGCCAGATGACTGACTGACTGCGTGACTGACTCTCGAATCTGTATGCCAAATATGTTTCATTGCGGCCGCTTCAACTCGTGAATGTTGTTCTTGCTGCAAGGTGGGTGACTCAGCCATACAACAGTCATCCAGCCAACAGCTTCTCCACGTGCTGCTGCCTTACGACACCTACGCCAAAAATCCTTTTGACGTCATTTGGGGGGAGGTATGCACGAGCTGAACGTATTGTATACGAGTTTTTATTCAGCTGAATCTGCTGTATGGACGCTTAGATGGCTTAATAACACTTTTGCTGAATGCTTCATTTACAATCTGTAATTTAGTTAGAATACACTTTGCAGTCTTCTATATTTCACTTCGGTTCAGGTGACGATAACACGTCACGTTCCAAATATCGATAGGAAACAACTGATTTGCAGAAATGCTGCAAATTCGAAGTGATTATTTTTTCAAATAATTTAGGAATAGCGGACAGTTTTGCAATGCCCCTGTAATTTAGTATATCAGACTTTCCACCTTTCTTGTGGAGAGGAATGATATAAGATTCTTTCCAAAGAGATGGAAAGACAGAAGATTCAAGGGATAGATTAAAAAGCTTTAGCAATGGATAAACAAAGGAAGAACTACACTCCTTGAGTAGACAACTAGGGATATTGTCAGGCCCAGGAGAGAAAGAAGATTTTAAAGAATTTAAAGCTAAAAGGAGAGAGGAATGGGAAATAATAGGGGGAGGTATAGTACTAGAGGAAGTAATAGTATAAGGGTAAGAATTATTATGGGGACAGACTGAAGAGTAAGTTGATTGAAAAAAATTAGCAAATAGGTTAGCAGAATCAGAGTCATTGCTAGCTTTATCCATCCCGAGAGATTCCCTTTCATGAACCATCTTACGATATTAGCTGTCTTCTATATTTCAATTAGCTTAAAGTGACGATAACACGTCACGTTCCAAATATCGATAGGTTTATGCAATACTCCACTCTAGCTCGATTACTTTTACGATATTCCCTTCCATGAACCATCTTACGATATTAGCTGTCTTCTATACTTCAATTAGGTTCAAGGGTCGATAACACGCCACGTTCCAAATTTCGATAGGTTTATGCTCTAGCTCGATTACTTTTACGATATTCCTTTTCATGAAACATCTTACGATATTAGCTGTCTTCTATATTTCAATTAGCTTAAAGTGACGATAACACGTCACGTTTCAAATATCGATAGGTTTATGCAATACTCCACTCTAGCGCGATTACTTTTACGATATTCATTTTCATGAACCATCTTACGATATTAGCTGTCTTTTATACTTCAATTAGGTTCAAGGGACGATAACACGCCACGTTCCAAATTTCGATAGGTTTATGCTCTAGCTCGATTACTTTTACGATATTCCTTTTCATGAAACATCTTACGATATTAGCTGCCTTCTATACTTCAATTAGGTTAAAGTGACCATAAAACGACACGTTTAAAATATCGGTAGGTTTATGCAATACTCCACTCTAGCTCGATTGCCTTTACGATATTCCATTTCATGAACCATCTTACGATATTAGCTGCTGCGAGCATGGATCTATTTCTTTGGGCTGATTGTGAAGAACTGTAGAAAGTCCCATTTAAAAGATATTTATGTAACAATTACCCAACAACAATTACCTAAGCAAAATTCGCAGTTTGTTTGCCTTTTTGCTTTTTTTTTATATTTTTTTGGGTGTTGGTTGGTTGGTTTTCCATTTGATGCGTATGTATTTTTAAAGTAGAGCGACAAGCAGAAAAATGTTTGCTGCCTTCTTTGCTCAATTGGGCCGTAAGGGGCTAACGAAGGTTAATGCGGCTGTATTTGACCTTTGGGGTCAAGCTGGAGGCAAATTAATTGCGCGAATTGAGAGCGCAATGAGAAATTCAGTTGATGACGACGACGACGACGATGTCGACAATGACGATGACGATGATCGTAATGTATTGTGGAGCGAAGCTTTGGGCTCCTTTGCCGGGGTGACTGTAATTAATACAAATGCAGCAACAAAAACCAACAACAACAACAACAACAACAGCAACAATAACTGTGAACGGGCATTGCCAATTGCAGCCAATTGAATCAATAAACCAAACTGTGAACTTTCCAAGTTGATTTTCAAATGGAAATTGCTTTTGTTGTTGTTGTTGTTGTTGCTGCTGCTGCTGCGACTGCTGCTGCTTTCTGGCACTTCCGCTTCTGCTTGGTGCACTGGGCGCACATTCGCATTCGGCTTCGGATTCGGTTGGCAGGGCCGTTAATTATGTTGACCCACGTAATTTGTAAAAATCAAATGTGGAGCGTGCGGACGTGTGGGCGTCACATAAAAGTGCGCCGTCATCAACGGCCCAAACTGCCACTTGGATATTGTAATTTGCCGCCGCAGCGCACGAGGCAGCGCACGGCCCACGCAGCAGCAGCGCAGCAGCTGCCTCGCCCGTTGGCGTGGCCAAATAGTGTGTATGTGTGTGTATATAGCTCCAGTGTATATAAATGTGTTTGTGTGCTTGTACATTTCATTTTTGATAACGCGCTGCGGAATTGCTCGCCCACGCAAGCCCGGCACGCAAGCAGCGACAGCGACGCCGACGTCTCTTCCAGCACGCCATTCATTTCCACCCGCACCAAGCTGTGTATGCCGTGTGAGTAACAGAAACGACAACTGCGACTGCGACGTTGGCAGCGGCAGCGGCAGTGGCAGCATTTTACGCATTCCAATCAGCCAACAAAAATGCCAACGTGGGCGATTTCCATTTCCCTTTTTAACTGCCACACAGCGGCACCATGTTTATATGTATTGCATATACATATGTATGTACATACAGTACAGTTGTATATAAGCACGTGTGTACGTGTGTTTTGTGTGTGGGTGTGTATCGTAAAACGGCAAAAACTTATGAATGAAAAGCTACCTCTGCGCGTGGGCTGGCAAAGCTTTTGCTGATTGGGGCGTTCCAAGCTTTTGTTTGCTGCCTAATAAAAATTAAATTGCGTACTACAAATGTGAAGCTGATTTTGCTATACACAACAAATATTGATTTACAGTTAGCAAGATGTTTAATATCCACCCCATAGCTCCATAAAACTAATAATTATTGATACAATTATGTATACTATAGACATTTCTAGTGTAATATATGCCATTTTCTATATAAATATATATTTATATGTTTCTTGGCTGTTTAAGTTCTTAGCTGTCTGCCATTTTCTAAAAACAAACAAAATTTGAATTGAACCTAAATTGAATTCGAAAGTGGCGCCATTTTTAGCAGAGACACATTGTAGCCGATATACACACCGTAAAGCTTTAAGCACAGCAAGCTGCCCACTTGTTGCTTTTACCGTAGCCCTGGCAGCGATAGCAAGTGTGGCAGCACCGACATTAATCGATATACGCAACAAATTCCGATATTTTCCATCACTAATGGGTTCATTAGCTTTTCGTCTCGTCTCTCTGCCTCCCACTTGCACAATCCCACTTTTCCCCCCAAAAATCGTTTCTCGACTGTATTTGTATTGTTTGCATTAAAACAAACGGCGTCGAGCGTCGAGGTCGTCTGCCTTGTGGATATACATATACTTGATATTTTGTGAAATAGTCTGCGTCATTTCGCACGCGCCGCCGCCAACTGCAGCAGGCGAGTTGAAGATTTAACAAAAAGTAGCTCAATTCTAATTGCAAAGATGGAATCGGATACGACGGAAAAAGAAAGTACGGCGGCGGGCATAAAGCCAACATCAGCGGAGTTGCAGTCGCTGCCGCTGCAAAGTGAAAGCGACGTGGGTGGCAAGGGGGAAGGCGAGGCGACGCCGCCGCCAAACAAGCGGCAGAAAATCGCGCTAGACGCTGCGATTCCAGATGAGGAAGAGGACGAAGTGACGGACAAGGAGGAGGAGGAGGAAGAGGAGTCGGCGGTGCCACAACTGGTTGCTGTGGAGCGGGCACAGAGCACGCAGAGCAGCTTGCGTAAATTTAGCCGAATACCCGTCTTCATTGTAGACTATCACAACGATGTGCTGGAGTTCATCTATCGATGCCTGGCCACGCGGCATCTGCCGCTGGAGCGGAACATTTTGGTGCATTTCGACTCGCATCCGGACTTGGTGGTGGCTCGCGACATACCTGCCAGTGCCAGCTATGATAAGGACATCATGCTCAACGAGCTGAGCATTGAGAACTGGATTATGCCCACCTTGTATGCAGGTAGGTTGTCACCAGGTCACACACCCAAGACACCTGTTATCCAATCTCACTCCGCAGGTCATTTCGATCGCGTCGTCTGGCTGAAGAACTCGTGGTGCCAGCAAATACCCACAGGCAAGCACGAGTTCAAAATTGGGCACAAGGAGGATCGCATCGGTGTCGACTGTCCGCTGGACTATTTCATAGCCGAGGGCAACTATTGCACCAGCGAGGAGCTGCAGGAGTCGCGCTCGGTGCAGCTGCAGGTGCACGATGCGGACAGCGAATCGCTGGATCCCACGCAATTCTTGACGGCGCAGGATGCGGCGGGCTTTGTGCTTGATATTGATTTGGATTTCTTTAGCACATCGAATCCGTTTCTGGAAATCTACAAAGATGCCAACTGCTATGCCCAGCTGACGGAGATCTTTCACTTTGAGAGCGTGGAGCCCGCCAAGCAGGCCGGCACAGCAACCATTGCGGACTACTGTGCCACGGCGGCGACGCGACAGAAGCAGCTGGACGCACTGAAGCGCATCTTTTGGCATCTGGAGGAGCAGCGCAGCTTTGACGGCCTGGAGAAGCCAGATGAATCAGTCATAACACCACAAATCTATGCCAAAATTGTCCAGCTGGCCGAGCAGCTGCAGGCCAAGTATCCCGACGACGAAATCGACTGGCTGCTCATCTTCGACTCGGGCAGCACCACAGACAACAATGGACTGCCGCATCACATAAGCACCAGCAAGGAGCTGGAGGAATATTTTGCGAATTTTAAACGATTCCTTCAGCGTTTGCCCGTGCCGCCAGTGGCAATTACCATGGCGCACTCGGCCCAAGATGATTACTGTCCACAGGATCAGGTGGCGTTCATCGAGGAGCAGGTGCTGCGACTGCTGCGCGAGGTCTTTGGCGACAAGCTGCACGAGAAGGCCATTCTGCACTACATGGACGATCCGTGGGATGTGATGAAGCTCTAAGCATAATCTTTCTGCCAACTCTGGATCCTATAACAAGTTGCAGCGTACGAAAAAGACTGGACCGAATCCTTTCCCTTTTTTGATTCGACTGACACTTGCTAGAAACTTCAAAGTGATTCCACAACTGCAGCAACAATATGAACTAACCGCATGCTAATTTAAAAGCTACTTATTTTTTATTCATAAACATACGTGACGTATTTATTATACACAAAAAGAGAGAAAAAACACACAGTTGCAACACATATTCTACATTTATACGAAGCGTGATTATAAATTTGACGCAATAAAATCAAAGAGAATTCGATTTGACTTTTTTTCCAATATTTGCAATGTGCTTGTAAACTGGGCGACAAAGCTCATGCTTAAGTAATTACGTTAATGTTCATTTAACAGGGCAATATAGTCAACCAGTTTATATCTTTCAGCTTATTTTATTAAGGAACAATAATTCAGGGAACTTTTCCACTTAAAGTTAACTTCATGATAAGTTTGCTTATAATCACGACACAAAAAAGCTCCGTATAAACGTTGTACACATTATTTTTTAAGGCCCTTCCAGGCCGCAGTGCGGCCCACATTAAATGGGCTGCCAATCAATAGTGGGCAGGTCGTGCCATAACATTTTGTGGTTCAGTCAGTTTTGGAAGCATTCGGAATACAGACAGTAAGTTTTCTACCTTAACTAAATACTCTTTGTTCACTAGACGGCAATGTTTAGGATTGATTTAGAGCTCATCCTCGCTTAGTTCCATATCAACTACAACTCCTGCTTGTCGCCTTTGGTCTTTTGTTTCTTTCGCTCCGGCTGCTGTGTGAGCTGCTCTTTGAGACACTTGCGCTCCTCCGGCCGCTTGAGCACATGATCCTCGCACAGATGCTGCTGTAGGGATTTGTCCTGCTGCAGCTTGAAGTACCAATTGCTGATGGCATCCTCGTACTCCTCCAGCATGTTTTCGCATTGGTTTTTCATCTGGGTGACCTCGACGGGTGGCTTGTCCCACAGCTCATAGGGTATGCCCAGATCGACCTTGACGCCCTTGTCCACCAGGCCGTGCAGCGTTTGAAAGGTCTGCGACATGCCCTTGGCGAATCTTGTGCTGTCCGTGCGCTCCTTGTGCAAATTGTACTCAAGCACTCGCTCGCACACATTCTCCAGGGACTCCAGCAAACGGAGCTCGCTGCGTCGGTATTCGGTGCGCTTCTTGGGACGCACATCGTCCACGGAGTAGCCAATTTCAATGACATCGTGCGATTTGCCGGTTTCGCCCAAACGCGCCTCCAATTCGGCGGCAAGAATTTTGCAGGCTTCACAGCGATTGGCATAGCGCACACCTTGCTCCTCCTCAGGTGTTTGCTGGCCGTCTAAGCCCCTCAGCTGGACTAGCAATAGAAATACAAACAATTGGCGCAACATTTTCAACAGCTGCTACAAAAGTAATCAGAAACCTGACGTGTGATAATTGACATGAAGCTGCATTTATCAATGCGCTTCTTCACCTATTTTAGACATTCACACAGAAGACAAAACTCAAAAGGTCGATTATTCTGTTATCGATAGTTTTAGCTGCACTGCAACTTTTTGTTATTGGGCGCACAATATTCGAAATTGGATACCTGGCTGCCCGTGGCAACGCCACGACAGCCAAAACAAAAATGCTCCAAACCCCAATTTGATAAGAACATGTCTGTGAAAAAGCTGACAATTTCACTTGGAGCAGTGCACAATGTCACATAAGAGATTTCATATGCGCCTCGAACTGCAGCTACATGCGGTTGGTAGCGTTGGATTTGCAAAGAATACCTGATCCTAATCAAAAGCGCACACTTTCTAGCTAACCTGCCCGGGCGTCTGGCTGTGCTCACACGGCTATTTGGAGGCGACTGTCAAGACATTGGGCTACTATTTTCGCACTGGCGCAATGGAGCCACGTTTTCCCATGCTGTGCCATGATCAGTTCACGATGGAAGGTTACTTTAGGAGCGTTAACTCGCTGGACCAGATGCGGCAGATGCTTAACTCGGAGCAGCTGGAGATAACATTGTGGCAAAGTGGACGCCGGCTAGCCTACTACGTGGGCAGACTAACGGACGTAATGCAGCCGCCAATTCCACAACCAAGCTGCGCCCACATCGCCAACGTCCAGCTGCTGATGAAGGCAACATCCGCATTTCCGGGCATATTGGCGCCGAAAGTGGAGCTGTCCGCGGAACTAAGCACGCAGGACAAACAAAGCCGACGCTTTAAAGTGGATCTGGAGCGGCCACTAAACAATCGCCATGTGGAGAGTCGCTGTTTCAGTCGCCTGGAGCTGCCGCGCAAACAGCAAGCTGTGTGCCATGCCAAACAATCGAAATGCTGGACAGGCAGTTCCAGCTGCAGTTACGCACCCACAATGAGCAATCGAATGCCGCCACGCAGGCTCTCCACGTGCTCGAGCAGCACACAGCTAAGTAGTCAATCTCAAACGCTTAGTCAGTGCTCCAGCTTGACGCAGTGCAGCTACGGGTCAGCTGTCGGTGGTGCAGCTGAGCATCACAGCAGTTGCCCCATCTGTCAGGCATACAGTAGATTGTTTGAGAGTTGCTAAAAGGTACAAATACATGCGCTTATATTTAAAATGAACCATATGGCCAGGCTTACAGGTAGACAGAGAAATCGGTTTGGGCAAAGTACAGGGCAATCAATGTTATAATGAGATTGTAGGGCGCAGCACGCTCCAGCTCCTGCGGCTGTAGTTCATTGCGCAGCAGCACACAGGAGCGCGCTATATACCGCAACGTGCTGAACACATGCGGCTCCAAAGGCAGATGGAGACAGACCAGGTTGGCATACAGCCAGCGCGCCAACCAAGCATCGCGCAACAAATCAACTGGCTTGGAGGCGGCGTCAGCAGCGGCGGAAGTGCTTGGCTCAGCGGTTTCAACTGTCGGCTGATTTGGCTCCTGCAGCCACTTGCACAGCAATTCCAGCAAGAGCTCCAAATCGCTTTGGCTCAGGCGCAGCAATGTGCTCAGCAGCGGCTGCTGTGTCCGACAGAACTCCAGCCATTTGTCCACGTCCGTGGTGAGCGGCGGTTCGATGCTCTGATCATAGTGCTGTGCATTCAGTTCCAGACGCAGTGCTACAACGCGAGCGCGCGCCTTGCTGAAGCTTTTTATTTGAGCGTCCCGCCACTCGGGCGTGGGCAGCAGACATCTGTGAGGCGGCATTGGCGGCTAAGGCAGTTACATTAATTAAACACTCAGTTGTTTCAAATCTGTTACGACTTACGCTGTGAAGCATTTCACATCCGTTGGTGGTCACATTATTTGTGATTTTTGTGGAGCGTTTGGTCACGATCGCCGGGCAACGTTTGCGTTCGTAGAGCATGTGCATCAGGTACTCCTCGCCAGTCTGTGGCGGTTTCTGTGGATCAAAACTGTCATCTGGCTCACGTATTTCCAGTGCCTGCAACTGAAATGTTTCCTCATCTGTTGGCTTTTGCATTCTAATGCTTTCTTATCAAGCTTGTTAATTTATTTAGCCGGCAAAACTTGTTTATCGAATCGAAACTAAATCCGTTAGCGATGCGCGTTATTAACCCTGCATTAGTGACCGTTCCCGAGTCACTTTTCAGCAGTGGATTTTAGATACAACAATTATTTGAAGACACTGTCTAATATCATAATACTAAAATTACTATTAATGTTACATTTAAGTGGAATCCGAACATGATAACTGAATTTTATACGTGACTTTGCAAATTATTGCAGGGTTAGAAAGTAACGATAGAAAGTATCGATAGTTAGCGACAGCTTATGCGATATTTTGGGTAACCACTAGGAACAACCCGCCAAATGAATTTATCGATTTAAATAAATAAATTATAAGAATGCACAACCTTTTGCTTTTCTATCAAGCGTTGGCCAAATTAGACGTAAATTTAAACACAAGATGTCCACTTTTACATACATCTTGGGCCAGTATATTTTTAAATGCGTAATTCACATTTATTTAAGATCACATTTAGAAGTGTACGAGAAAATAAACGAATTCATTTCCATTTTATTTATTAATTTTTCTGTGCTCCGCTGACTAATTCTTAATTTATTTATGTAATGCACTCACTCGCAACATTGCTTACGTAATGTGGGCCAATTGTGATATGGTCAAACATAAAAATATTGTCTGCCCTCTCAGCCCCTCTATCCTACCATGCCCGGTACAAACGTAATCAGAAGACCCCACTTGGGCAAAAGTAATAATAGGCTATAAAAAGGTCATTTCTTAATTGTCTTACGAAAACTCAGTTGCCGACAAGGAGCCCTTATTGTCCGCGCGAACAGGACCTTTTGTGTGCCGGCAATAAAATAGTCGTAAGAGGAAACTTGCCCCCAATTAGCTGTCAAGCACAGAGAACAAGAACGCATCCTGAACAACCTGTGGATTACAAAGCTACCAAATAAGCGAGGGCGGCACTATTCTTGTCTTTGCCCTCAGTTCCTTGCTTAAGGCAAGCATCCATTGAATCTGAAAGCAGCTGCCCGTGAGTAGTTACATATCAAAATTGTTTATTAAATTTTGTTTTTACGCCGTTTGCCAAGTGAAGTGCAATTTAAAATTCATTAAAAACAGAACACAGCCAGATTTCAGCCAGGGGCCAGACAAGAAAACAAAAAAAAAAAAACAATAAAAACACAATGGATAGTAAGTGTTGTACATAAATACTGGCAGGTGTGTTTATGTGTGCGTGGCTAAATTATAAAGAAACAATAATAAATATTTTTTTTCAATGGCTCTAATATATATCCCGCAACGTCGGTTTTAAACCGAACAATTAATAACATTTTTTTTAAATAAAATTGTTTTTTAATATTTTTCAGTTTTTGGCATTGAAAACAAATGTGTAGTTTTGTCCAAACAAACTCATTCTTTTGCAGATTCTGACAAATTTACAGAAAAACATAGATGTATAATATTAAGCTATGTACATTAAATATAAATTGGTGTACTTACCATATAAGACTCACTGATCCGCATCAAAAGTCCAATTGAGGCTTCTTCTTGCCAGCATACATCCATGATCTGCATTTCGTACTTTTATATAAATACATCCGCACATTCATGCCAGCACACGATCTGTATCGGTCCGCCTCGCGACTTCAACTGAAGCTGAGCTCCAGTTTGCGGTTGTTTATATACTGTTCGTTCTTCTTCTTGCTATCGTACATGGATGATCTGCATTTCATATTTAAAAAAAAAACACACACATTCACATTAACGCCACCACACCGTCTGTGCCAGACCGCCCCGCGACTTCAACTGAAGCTGAGCCCCAATTTGCTGGCATTTTTATACTGCTTGTTCTTCTTCTTGTTGTCATAATTACATGATCTGATTTTCATATTTTTATAAAAACACGCACATTCACATAAACGCCATCACACCGTCTGCACCAGACCGCCTCGCGACTTAAACTGAAGCTGAGCCCCAATTTGCAGCCATTTATATACTGCTTGTTCTTCTTCTTGTTGTCATAATTACATGATCTGATTTTCATATTTTTATAAAAACACACACATTCACATAAACGCCATCACACCGTCTGCACCAGACCGCCTCGCGACTTCAACTGAAGCTGAGCTCCAATTTGCGGTTGTTTATGTACTGTTCGTTCTTCTTCTTGCTAGCGTACATGGATGATCTGCATTTCATATTTAAAAAAAAACACACACACACACATTCACATTAACGCCATCACACCGTCTGCACCTGACCGCCTCGCGACTTCAACTGAAACTGAGCTCCAATTTGCAGCCATTTTTATAAGCTTGTTCTTCTTCTTGCTAGTATAATTGCATGATCTGTTTTTCATATTTTTATAAAAACACACGCATTCACTTTAACGCAATCACACCGTTTGTACTGAGCTCTTATTTGCAGCCATTTATATACTGTTCGTTCTTCTTGCTTGTGTATATGGATGATCTGATTTTCATATTTTTATAAAAACACATCAGTAAAGGGCCGCTTTGCGACCCCAACTGAAACTGAGCTCTAATTTGCCGCCATTTATATACTGCTTGCTCTTCTTCTTGCTCGTACTCAATCATGATCTGACTTTTAACATCATACCGAGTGCCACCCCGCGCATGCAACTAAAATTGCTGTGCCATTTTCAGCCATTTATATACTGCTAGCTCTTCTTCTTGCGAGCATACATGTATGATCATCCATATGCACTGGGCGGCTTCGCAACCTCAACTGTAAGCCCAGCTCCAATGGACAGCCGTATTTATACTATTCGCTCACCATCTTGTGTGGCGACATACATGATCTTGACTGCAGCAAGAAACAACTTTTTATTTATTTTTTATTATGGTGATTAAATAATAAGACAAATTATGTTATATTCTCTTCAAGATATGAAACAGAATTATTAGGCATTTTCCTTCTTTACTCTCCTTTCCGCTCTTGACTAGCGAGTGCAGGAAATGCGAAAAATGTTGGGACAGGCATCTAGCAGTAGACTTTGTGTCGCTGTCCCTGGCTGTGTGGTCTCTGTTTCTTCACCCGGACGTCTCCTTTGCCAGCCAAGTCACTCACTTTTGTGCGGTGAGGATTTTCCAATTGCCTCGTTGAGTCGTGTAAGTGGAAACAAGCGACAATGTTGTTTTTGTTTTTGTTTGTTTGTATGTTTTGCTGCACTGTTGCAACAGTTTTATGTGCATGTTTTGTGCTTCGTAACATAAATATTCCAGCAGTAGATGGCAGTTTTGTTGTCACAACGCATGCATAAAATATGTGTCTCCAAAGCCCAAAACCCACACACACTAGCAGCGTGTAACGCTGACAATGATATGGACGACAGCCTCCCAAACGGCAAAGTAGAATGTTGTGTGTGTTTACCAAAAAATTATTTATACGCAAATTTTTGTGCTGCGGTCGTCTTTTTGCCCTTTTCTGTGTATCTTTAATCATTTTTAAATGAAATTCGAAAAGGTCTTAGAAACTAAAACTGTGTAGGAGTTTGTCAAATATTATTTTCGCTTGTAAATTTCTATAAATAAACCTTATTTTAAATTCTGCCAAACAAAAGGTTGTTTTAATAATTTTTATGAATTGAGTACATTTATAAATATTTTTAAATGGGTCTACTCTTAAGATTAATTCATTTGTAGACAAATTCTCATATCTGCGTCCTTTCAATTGGCCTCGCTAGTCATACCCCCTAAAAAAAATATATACATATTGCTACATTGCTAGTCTTGGCTGCTCGACAATTTTTCAATTTTCCAAGGCTCGCACGACTCAAGGACACGGCTCAGAGTCAAGGTTGATTCGGGTGCAGAGTCCGTTTTGCAACAAGTTTCAAAAATTCCAGCAACACCTGCCACGTGGCTGCATTTGCTTTGCTCTCAAGGCGGCTCGTATGTTTTTCTTTTTTTTGTATGCGAGTATGTGTGTGTGCTTAACCCACGTCGGGCCCGCCGCTTAACTGCTGCCTACACATCCGCATTCACATCCGTCGCTTTGCCAACCTTGATATCTAAAAATATTGCCAGGCCTAGCCATATCAAAAGGCAAAAATGTTGAGCATTTTTAATGCAAGTGGCGCGTCGGCTAACACAAACGGAGAGGCCGCATAAAATGGACATTTATATTACTTGTACATATGCATATATTTACATACGGAAAAGACATTCTTAGAATGTGTTTCGCCTACATGAAGACTGTTGGTAGACAAATTAATTTAGTTATAGGCTACGAAAGATTTCAATCATAGCTGCAAACCCAACTAACGTTTTTAGTAGTTCGGTTCACGGTTCAAATCCATGTCTCATACTAAGGTACGGTTAGTGGACTTGGTTTTCCACTTTTTGAGTCGACTGTTCTTTATTCAACCAATCCGTTTCGATATATGGTAAATGGTAAATAAAAATGATACTTCCAGGCCTTGGGATAAATATCAACCCAGTTTTTGTTTTGTTTTTCTTCTGAAATTATTTGTTGAAAATTTTTCTGAGAACAACATCAATGGTCGTTTCATTTGAGCTCTGAAAAACATCGATACTCGTATTATATATATGTTTGTGTGACTTACTACACACACACACACATACACACACACGCACACGTACACGTACACTGTATACCACAATGTCCCGTTTCCGGCTAGGGTATTGCCATTGAAATGTTGCCTCTGTTTGCAGCATTTGGTTCTGTTATTCGCTCTGTGCTGTGGTTATTTTGCGTTTAATTATGCACTAGACTCGCACAAAAGCCAAAAATGGCACACCAGAGAACAGAAGCGTCAGTTATTTTTATATACCGTACGCTTTTCATCTTAAGGATATGTTGGAGCTTCATCCATTGAACTGTGTGTTGAGAAAGAAAACTGAATATTCCGCTTTGACAGTTGTTAGCCATCCTTGATAGATGTCTTGCGAGTTATATATATATATATATAGTTTATAGTTTTTGTAGCGGAACATTTATTTGCTCAAAGACTTGCCATTGCTGCTGTGCTAATCCTGTGCTGCTCCCAACTGCGCTGTTTTGGCCATTTCCTTTGGCCATCTTTCGACTTAATTTCATTTGCAGGGCATCAAATCAAGGCAAAAATTGAGCAGAGCTTCCATCTCATTGAGTCTGGTCAAAGCACAAAGAGAGACAAACACAGACACATATGAGCCTTGTGACTGTTTAATTTACTGACAAATCTAATTGAGTTTGCTTAATTATTCAGATTACGATTCGGCAGGAAATGTGCCCTGCAAGGACGAGCAATTTATCACAGAAATCGTATTAAGCTGCTAAGTTCAGCAAACACAGGGACAGCGGAGGTCGAGATAAGCATAATAGATGAGAATTGTTTGAGAAGAAGTCCAGGCTGAGATTGGATGTGGATATGTGGATATGAGCGCATGGGTGTACTCGTTTTTGCCGCTGGGTTAAACGAGTCTGTTTGTGAATTGCACCGCAACATTTGCCAGTTTCATGCTTTTGCAATTTAAACTTTCCATTCCCTATCGAAATCGATTTTATATATGTATGTCTAGTATGCAGGAGTTGTTATGCAAATGAAAGTGCTTGGGCTTTATACCCTATACCTGTGTATCAAACGGGTTAACAGGGTTTATTCTGGTCGAACTATTGTATGCAACAGGCATATATTAGGCACATATTATACAGAAGAATACCCCTGCCTTGATTCTTAATAATTTTTTGGCTTACCTTGCAAACCTTAGACCTTTGTGCGGGATATTTTCCAGTCAAACATTTGCCAAAAGATTGTTTTAAAACATTTAAATTGTATGTGCTATTTGAAGAAATTTATATTCGTTGAAATCTGATTTAAATTATGTGAGCAATAATTTGTAATTTACACATCAGCAGAGAAATTTTAAGAATGTATGTGTTAATAATTTTAATTCTTTCTCCGGCTTTCTCTTGTTCGATTTAATTTGTGTTTTCCCCCGAATACACTTGCGCTTGTCCTTGCTATCAATTCATTTCAGAAAGCATAATTAATCTTCCAAAGGCGTCCTCTTATCTATTAAATTTTTTTATATTTATCAAATGCAATACGAACTCACATTCACAGTTTCCTTGAAATAACATAAAATGAAATTGATTGAATTGAGAAAAGTAAACAATTTTTTTTTTGAAAATATTTATTGTTGCACGTTTCAAACTTAATTCAGTTACGGTTGTTATTTTCCATAGTTTTTTGTTTTGTTTTTTTTTAGTGTTTGGGCCTTGGCGTGCTGCTGTGGCAGCTCTTTAGTGTGGACATTTAATATTTATTTGCATTTACATATTTGCCAGCGTCGCGTTGTATAAATATTTAGTTATGCCAAAAACCCAAACGACAGGCTTTAATTAAACATGAATTAACGTGTTGAGCCTAGGCGAGCCTTGCAATAAGTATTCATTCCAATTCTTAATGTTACATTTTTAATCATTTTACAAATTAGTTATGCATGTTTTTCATTTTAATATAAAAAGAGAAAAAAACTTAAATTTACGCCAGCATTAAGACTTGTATTTTTGTTGTTGTTTGCATTTAAACATTTAATTTAACATTTTTTGGTTTATTTTATAAAACTTTTGCATAACTTTAAAGCCAAGCTCATAGAAAGTGGAAAGTGGAAAAAGGCTCTGAGATTTTTAGAGGTGTGCTTTAATTTTCATTTAATTTTTGTTGTATATTTTTTGTTGTTGTTTATTTTGTAAAATTGTAGGAAAGTAAGGCAGCAAGTTATAAGTGAATTGTGAGTCGGGTTTGTTATTGGATAGAGTAAGGCAGCAAGTTAAGATTAGAGAGATTTTGTTACTTTCTGTATTCAGCAAGTGCTTTGTCACAATTAAGCCGCTTAAATGTACATTTATAAACATTTATTTTTTACTAGATATATTTGTCAATGTATAACTATGAATAACTACCGTAATTATTGAAATTTATGCGTTTTAATTAATTTAATTAAATATTTAGCCATCTAACAACTCAGTACAAATTTGAATAGCTTTTATGCACATCTAATTGTTGAATTTAATGCAATATAATTTTATATAATTATGTTTTAATGCCTTAT
Organism: Drosophila montana; assembly: GCF_035044405.1. Lineage (NCBI taxonomy): Eukaryota > Metazoa > Arthropoda > Insecta > Diptera > Drosophilidae > Drosophila > Drosophila montana. The sequence continues at coordinate 1,144,867 of NW_026998098.1, read as the reverse complement.
GCTTATTACTAAACAAAATAATTGCATTAACAGGATATTGAGATTGGAAGGGACATTGTTCTTATTTTGTTTTTATTTAATATACAATTTTTTAGACCATTGAATTAAAATAAATAAATCAAAATATATTAAGAGAATAGAGTTGAAGAAATCAATTTATTTGAAAATTTCATTATTCCTTATATGCATTAATTATTTATTTAAATTTTTTGTAGTAATTAGTGTATAATTTTATTATTTCGTAATATTTTTGACAAACTTATTTTTTAATTTTCTCGAATAAGTATTAACAAACAAGCCAAAGAATTCATATAAAATAATTGATTATTATGCGAGGGTATTTATTTTTTCGAAATCCAATACCAAAATTCACGAATCCTTCCAATTTTCAACCACATAAATATATATAAGAGCATTAATAAAATGTTTTGCAACTATAGCACAATTTTGGAACTCGAAATATGCGTACGAAATATTTGATTAAAATTGTTTTGACTAGAAAATGCTTTATAAACTTTTTATTTGAACCTGCTGCCAATTAATAATGGAACTTTCATAATGGTAAATTCGTTTTTGAAATCAATCATTTTATAGCTCAACAGTTAGTTAGTTAGGCACTTTAAACAATGAAGTTAATATTTTGTTAGTAAATAAGTTTCCTACGCTAAGAAATGCGAAAATTAACGCTTGCGCGTTTTCCTAGCGATTTTGAAGCGCACGCGCGTTTTTAGCAGCGAGCCGAAGCACTTACAATTTATTGATATAAAAATAATTAAATTTAAAATGCTTATTTATGATAATGCTATGACTGCAATTGAAACTCTTGCAAGCGATTAACTTTTACTAGTTTTAAGCCTTGTTTTTAATTTTGTATGAGTGTGTGTGTGGAAATTTGTATATCATTTGAAAAGTTTATCACAAATTTTTCGTTACTGCATTTTACAATTTCCCGCTGAGTGTTAGTCAAAGTCGGCCTCTTTGAGGCCCAATTGGCTCCTGAGCCCCGACAAATGTTTGCCCAGACTGCGACCCGCCGTTGTGGACGACAACAAGAATGGGGTGGAGGCATCCACCCCATTGCTTGGGCTCGTCTGATATGTGACGGAGAAGTCTGGCGTCGGGGCCAGGAGCAAACCTCACGTGCGCACGAATTTGTACACTATCAAGAAGACCATAAACGAGATGGCCACCAGGACCACAGCGGTTACAACCTTTGCGCACGTATTCAAGCCCGATTCGTGCGGATTTAGCGGCCTGGAACTGGTGTGCGTAGCCGATCTCCGGCGCTTGGTGGCCAGACCGCGCGCCAGCGCTGGAAATGCCAGCGACTGTGTGAAGGTCAATTTGTGTATGGACTCGCTTAGCGAGTAGGGACCCACAGAGCCGCGCGCCGCCGCCCGGAGCAGCACGTACTCCAGATCGAGTGCATCGAAGAGTGAATAACGGGCGGTCATTGTCGAGGAACGCCGGCGTCCATCGTGTTGATGTCCGTGTCGCGAGTCACGATCGGATTGTGGCTGCAGCCAAGGATCGGAGACTCGCTGCTGTGCGCCCGCCGCCCCGACAGCATAAGCGGAGGAGGAGCAGGCGCCGCTGCTGGCGGTGGCAATGCCGCCACTGCTGCCACCACCACTGCCACCCACACCAGCGGCTGCCACGCCCCCGCCCAGGCTGACCGCTGCCACGGATGTCAGCGACGACGTCGTCGACGACGAGGCCGAGCACAAACGCAAATTGGTGGCCAGCCCATTGTCATGAAACTCATTTGCATCCTCAATGGATGTCTGATCCGGTGAGGTTTGCGCCCGCTCCAGGGCCGCCGCATGCTTCATTCTGAGCGCAAATAGACGCGCATGATCCGGATGGAGCAGCGCACTCGATTTTCGCCGATAATTGGCAGCTCCGCCGCTGGACACCACACAGATGCTGTTCCGCATGTGCCGGCGACCCAGCGACAGATTCGGTGAGCCCTGCGTGGGCGTGCTGGTCGGCGACACATGACACGATCCGCCGCCCGTTTGGCCACTGGGCAGTCCATGTACGCCCGGCGGCGCTATGAACGCATTCGGTGAGGGCGATGCCTGCACAGAATCTATTCCAGAATCGCCTGCGTGCAGGGTATCACAGTACAAGGAGCTGCGACGCTCTGTTCGCAGTGTCAGGTGATTGTTGCTGCGTCTGCTGCCTGAATTGTTGCTGTCGTTGTTGTCGTTGTTGTTGCTGCTGCTGCTGGTAGATGCAACATTGGTGCTGCCGACGCTCGTCTCCACAATGGCGGGAAAGATGAAAGATTGGCCATCCGCTTCGCCGCGCGGTGAGTCCTGTAAATGGCAAAATATTTTTAGAGAATCGACAGTTGAAAGGTGCTCCTTGGGTGCACTAGGAAGATTTTCGGGGATTCTTAAGCCATATGTGCTGGGAGCAGCTGTGGGAGGCAGTTTTCATTTCGTTTTCTTCTTCTTTTTTATTGTGTTGGTTGCTTTTATTTAGTGAATTGGTGAGTGTGTAATAATAGTTTAACGGTTGTACTTGTGTTTCTTATAATTATATACAAAGTGAGAAGTTAAATCTGGGATGGTTTATATTGTGTGTGTGCCAGGATTAATCAATCGATATGTCTTTAAGCAACATTTAACAAAAACTCAAGCAAAATAGAGGACATTATGAACGTGTCCCTTTTATTTATTAAAATTCAATTGAAAAGTTTATAGTAGAGTTTGATTAAATTTCAATTGACAATTCGTTGGAATATACATTTTTTTTAACATTTGACATAAATTCGTGTCCAGCAAAACAAAACGAAAACGAAAATGTATTTCATTTAATCCCATAAAACAAAACTTTTCTGCTTGATAAAACGCATCGAATCACATTTTAATTTCCGCGGGCTAAAAATTCTTTTAATTAATATTGTTGAGCCATAAAAAAAGTTGAAATTAAATAAATTAAATTTTTTACTTATTGCGAAATATTTGTAATAAGTAATCTGATTCGTATGTGGGGCTAGTGTATATAAGTGGTTGTTATTGTGGCCAAAATGATAATAATAATAAAATCAAGAATATTTAACAAATTTGAAAAGCGTGCAGAGAGAGTTTTGTATATTTAAATCACAACAATAAAATATCTAAAAAAAATATATTTTATTTTCTATTATAAAAATAAACTCCGAATGTTGTGCTTGGAAAATGTTAAAAAATATACGACAAAAAGAGCCAAAAAAAAACGTAGTCTAATTAATAAACATGTTTAAATACGCAAAAACCTCAAGTAATAAGGGTAGGCTTAATTTTGGTTTAATTTTTTACACAATTTAGTCAAAAAAATGTTCTTTGGCAAGGCGAGCGAGAAGCTCGTGACATTTGAATATTTATATATATGTTAATCGAGGCATGCAAAAAGTCTACGATTTAGTTGTTAATAGTAGAAGTAAAAGTAGCAGTAGTTGTATTAGTATTGGTATTAGTTTTAGTTGTATCGAGTATTAAAAAGAGTAAACTAGAGAGACTTGATGTATTATTGGAACGAAAGCATACCCGCTGGCCCTCGGGGCCGCTGTTACGACGCAACTGTACGAAGCCCTCCTGGCGCAAAAGCGGCTACCAAACCAGAAACAAACCGGCAAACCAGGAATCAAAATCAAACCAAACACGCAACGCACACACAGAAACACATTGTATAGTATTTGTTGCACAAGAGGCAGATGGTTTTGTTTTTTTTTTTGTATAGGCGAGAGGGAGGGTGAAAGAGAAAAGTTTGAAAACAAATTAACACAAAACGCACAAAATAACCTCAACAAGAAAAAGCAGAACAAAAAAATAAACAACAGAACGTGAAACAGAAATCATTTTTCGTTATCCGAACTGTTGCTGCCATTTTCAGAGTTCACACACACACACACACATACACACAATGACAGATACACACACACACACATACACATAAAAGAAAGAACTGTGTGTGTTGGTTGTGCCTACCTGGCTGGGCCACACCTGCAGCAACGGCAGCGAACAGGATGGTTTGTTGCTACTCGATGCTCCATTGCCAGCTGCAGCTGCTGTTGCCGCAGTGGAGGATGAGGTGGTGCCCGACCCCTGGGAGAGGCTCGTATAGTGCAGATGATTGAATCGCTGTGCATCGCTGCTGGCTGGCTTTGTTCGAGTCGGACTCTCATAGCCATTCGAATCCTCCGAGGATGTTGTTTTTGGCGAGCGCCAGAATCGCTTTAGGCGCAGTTCGCGCCTTTTTTCTTGTTTCTGCAACGGAAAGATAAACAAATCGAAATCGATTAAGACAACTGAATCGATATTTCTTTCAGATCATGTTACTATAACCAAAATAAACAAACAGAAATCGATTTAACAAACGTTTTTTGGAGTGTGTTTAAATATCAAACATATTGAGTGTAAATGTAGGCATCTGTTACTTTTTGTTTACTTTAAGACTATGCAGCTTGTTAGTTAATCATATCGTCAATATCGTTATGCTCAAAAAGATCGGACAATAAACACCGGAGTGCTAATACATATAATTTTCTATAGTGTGGGCCCGAGCACGGTTATTGTCTTAGTTCGACTGGAATACTCTCTCATATAATAATCTAAAATCATTTTTATTAAAATAAAATTAAATATTTCGGGCTTTTAAAATGAGTACATCAAATATATCCTAACAAAAAAGGATTAATGTAATTTTTAATATTTATTTAGATGGCCCAAGGTCCGGAGTTTATTAAAAAAAAAAAATTAAAAACATATTTGTTTTAATATATATTATATATTAATGTATAGTATATATTAAATAAAAATAATGAACGAACTTTAAAATAAAATCCTAACCTTTTAAAGGATATAAAGCAACAAATGTATAATTGCTTTAATTGATTTTTTTAAAATTAATAATTTAATTGCATGCTGGCGCTATTAAATGAATTGGCTTCATTCAGACTATGTTCAATTAAGGGTCCGATGAAAGAGGAGAAAGCAAACTGAAAGTTTCGTGACCAATTTGAAAGCACACTTTTTGACATATCACGATAAGTTAACACGACAAGTTAGCACGATTTGTTATCACGATATGTTATCACAGTTCTAAGTAGAGCTGCCTTCTGTTGCCAATTTTCAACTGACCACAATTTGTGTATGTGCGCGTGTGCGTGTGTGTGTTAAAGTGTGGTTGTTGTGCGTGTTGAACAAACCGAAATGCATTTTTGTCCGTGGCCAATAAATATTTGTGTTTGCCCCGTTGCCAATGCGAGACTCTGACTCTGCACATACATGCACTCATACGGCAGACACGTATTTATTTATGTGAAACACCTGTCGGCGCTTTTCCAATTGGGATTTCGCCCATTCTGTTGTGTTATTATTTTCAATTTAAAGGGAGCTTTGTGTTTTGTGCGACTTCTTATTGCAATTTATGTGTGTGTTGTTGGACTGCATTTGTGCGCCCGTCCACTGCGGGCTAACGAAAAGCAGAAAAACTATCGCAACTTTTTAAATGATGAGTTTTAAATTCGTCAGCCACATTATGGTTGCAGATAAGGAAACATCATACTTTCGTTTTATTTAATTTTTTATTACATTTTAGAAGATTTAAAGGAATGCACAATTATTCTTTGAAAATGAGTTTAAGTTTTCATAATGTTTGTATATGACTTGCGAATTTTAGGCAGAATGTTAATTGCATAAAATAACTGCAACATTGCAGCTTAAAATATTTAGAGGTTCCAAAGAACCAACAAGAGCTTAATATTTATTTTCATTTGAAAATGCACATATATGTGGCTTCGTTGTTCCCTTGAATGTAATACTATCCTTAAATATGATGTAGTCCTTAAAATAAAACTAATTAATTAAGCACTCGAGCGCGAGTTGCCGGAACCTGCAAATAGTTGACCGCTTCTGCGTGTTCTGAGTAAAAAAAATAACCATTTGCAGCTCCCCATGGCAGTTATTTATAAAAGAGTGCATAATTATCAAGTTCTTAAAATAACTGAAGCTCGCTGCAATGTGATACACAATTACGCTCTGCCTTTTGCGGTTTATGGTAACAATCTAACTAAAATTTACAGTTTAAACTGCACTGAAATAAATCATATATACTTAGTATGTAAAATTTTAAATAAATATTTACATAGTTTCTAAAATGAATTAAAACGTCTTTTTAAAATAGCTTATTGCGAAATTGAAGGCATTGCTGTAGACATATTTACCTGCATATTTTTTGAATATCAAATCCTTTTTATATGTTTGGCTTTTCATCCCCAGTCTGTTGTTGGCGCAAGATGAAAATCGATGGAAAACTGCACAGGCATAAATTCTGTAAAAGAAAAATAGAAAGAAAAATATAATGGGTTGAGCGTTAAGCAAGCAAGAGAGTCATCGTCATTCGGTAGCATCATGTTGTCTCCAAGGAGCTGCATCATGCATTCAAAGGGGAATGCACATACATACACACATGAAAGACATTCAACATTTCAATTACTCGCCACATACAAACAAACATTTCACATGTTTTATTCGATTTAAGCAAGCTAGCAAAGGGCATAAATAGAAAGGAGCTCGTCAACGGCGTCATTTGCCGGAGCAGGAAACGCGCCTTGACTGTCGCACATTAACACATGACAAGGACAACGGAGAAGGGAGAATGGCGACGATGCCATTAGTGTACGACAAGGACATTCGACTGAAACAACAAACAAACGCACGGCCATAGACTAAAGGCTACCGCCCCACCCCACCCCATCCCACCCAGCCAGCCAGCTGTTGGTCAAGTTGAAGGGCAGGCTCTGCACATCTACTACATGGATGAACGCTTCCAGGAAAAATAAATCAGCAATTGCAGCCCCAGCTGCTTCTTCATAGATCCTGCTGCGTCTGGTTTATTGGATTTGGTCAGGGCTTTGCCTTCGATTGGCCTGGTAAGTGCTCCAGTTCGAACTTGATGCTCATAATTAGTTTGGCAATTGCGTAGGCACTGGCCTTCACTGTCATTGGAAATGCAATAGAAAATGCCACTTTATACAAGCAGCAGGTCTGGTTCACTTAAAGAACCGATGAAGCAGCAACCAAGGTTATCTATCAGTTCTAATAGCTTTTCATAAAAATATTCATCCATAAAAAGTTTATTGTTATTTCATTACAATTTAAAAAGTCTTTTCTTTTTCATTTAAAGTTAGAAAAAGATGTGTTCATAAATAAAAAATATAACAAAGTTAAGACGGAAAAAAGCTTGAAAGCCAAGCAAAACTAATCTAGTTAAGAGTAATCGACTGGAAGACATCCTTTATATAGATAACACAAAATATATAACTCTCGCTTAAATTCATGAAATTCGCATAGAAGGGCGAGAGTGAGAAAATAAAGTAAAATGGGAAATGTATTAGAGAGAGCGAGAAAGAGGTAGTAAAACAGTCAAAAGCATATAAGCTAAATACATAATGCTAAACATAACATTAACATTTTGGAAAGCAATGCTTGAGATCGTGAGAATCGCATAGAAGACCTATACGTCTCTAGCTATCAAGGTCTGAGATCGACATAGTTTATAGTTCTGATCAGAAGTCTAACTAAAATCGTAACAACACAGTAATATCGTTTTCAAGGGTATACGAAAAAATATAACAAATTTTTGTCCACCTGCGGCTTGTTGACTAGCCGCCGTATATTGTCTACAAAAAGTAGCAATAACCACAACAAACCAAGTTGACAGTTCCCACACAGCAGGCAAGTGGTTTCACCTGACTTGGCCCAATACAGCTAGTGTTTATTGCATTCCATGCCGATTGAAGGACAATCCGTGGTTCCCTCAACCTCAGCCTCGACCTCAAACCCAGGATATATAAAAACATGCACGTTTTTGCGTGCGTTTCATTCCAAGTAGTCCGACGTCCGAAGTCGGACTTGAGGGATCCTTCATTGTTGTGTGCCGTCCGGTTGGCCATTGTTCTGCGCCATGTCAATCGATGTCAACAAGCGCTCACAGTGCCATGGTCAAGGATTCGGCTGCAGGAGTTGCTGTGAGTGGCCTGGCCCGGCATATCATTGATATACCGTCATAAATCGTGGGTATCCTTTCAATTACGGCAGCGTCGCAGCTAGCGCCATAAACTTTTTAGTCCAATGCCTGTCACGATAATGTCCATTTCTTTTGTGCCGCGTCCTTGGAGCGTGTCATGGCATAAACTAAACTGAACGGGCCAAACTTGGGCTCCTTGCACGTCTGATCCAGCCAGTTGTTGTCTCTCTCTCTCTCGATTTGCCTGCTCTTAAGCTCAGCAATTATACAAATGGCCACGCCCCCATTCAGGGGAGGGAAGCGATGTTGAGCGAGCTGTTAGCTCGCTTTTTGTGTTGCGCGTGACGAATATTTTTAAATTGAAATAAATTTATTGTGCTCCTTGTTGTGTGTATGCACGCCTTGTCGCCTGTTGTCCTTGTTGTCCTTGCTGTCCTTGTTGCGCACAGACACACATACACACACATATATATATATCTAAATATGCATATAGTATCGTTATCGTGTTTGCTTAACGTGTTTTTTTTTGTTTGTTTCTTGCCGCTCGTTATACATCTTTTTTAGTTTTGTTTTTGTTTTATGTATTTGTATTCTTTTTTTCGGCATGTTTTTGAATTATAAGCAAATTTGTTGCCCGAGGCCAATACAGTTCTGGTTTCAGCTCCCAGTTTGCTAATGTCAAAGGTCAGGGCCATAGACAGCACGTGTGAGTGTGTCTGGGTTAATGCAAGGACATCGCAATAATGCCTTTGCCACTAGCACGGTGTCCTGCTACTCCTGCACGCCTCGGTACAATATTGACAGCTAAGCGGCCCGGGCGTCGTCCTTGTCTGTCGGATTCCCCAAATTATATTTAATAAGCAGCAATTATGCATAATTAGCATGCGGGCAAGGACATTTGGCGCTCGATTTCCCTCTGACCGGTTGGCTGGCCTTTTCCTAATTGAATGGCCACACGTGATAAGGCCTCGGGCGATTCCACTTCTCTATGAAAAACTCAAACAATGCCAACCAGACAAAGCAATTGAAATTTTATTACACGCCATTTAGTCAAAGTGCCCACAACAAATATATAGGTGCTCACGCACACACACAGGCGCAGACACACACGTGTTAAAGTAAATTATTTATGTAGCCCGTGTGGCCAACAATGTGCTTTATATACCCTCTGTGCTGGCGACAATTAGGGTATATTCAGCCTGTATAAGAACAATTGTAATGTCTAATTTATCTAAAATTTATTTAAAATAAATGTCCCTGTAACTGCCTATAAATAACTAATTAAATTAGCAGACTGACAAGTAAAAACTATTTTGCAAAAATAATTATTCAATTTATATTTTATGCATGCATTAACTATATTAATCGACACGATAATTTATTATATATTATATAATAATTTATTGACATAAACGTTCCGTCTACAGGGTATTTGCTATTCCAGCACTACATTCTTATTTCTCTATTAAATGGCGCATTGCGTTTTCGTGTGCAAATTATTGTTGCATACTTTTGCGGGCAGCCAAAGTCTTTGTTCGCTGTTGTTCGTTAAGACGCGGTGTTTACTGTACGGTATACATATATATCTGCATGCTATTGTTTTACAAAGTTCAGTGAATGCGTGCCCTGAACCAACAGAATTTAAGGCAGCTATTAACTTCTCCTCTGGGAGTCAGTTGGCTGTGCTGCTCCTACCCTAATTTATCAAATTAAGTTGGGTCAAGCTAATCAAATCGGACGTTGACCCAGGAGTATAGTTTGCCTAGTCTAAGGGCTCCCAATTGACATCTATTACTAACCATAAGCGCACCCAAACCCCAATTTGTTACTGGGGGTTGACTGCAGACCCAAACAACAAATTAGTCCAACACCCTTTAAGCGCTTTAATCCCTCAAAAAACAAGCGATAAGAATCTCATACATTTGTAAAATGTCCAACGAAAAACCGATCATTTGCTGAGGCATTTTAAAAGCACTTAAATATGTTTACCTGGTTTGCTTTCATCTTCTTTCATTCTGTCAGCAACAGCTTAAAGATTAGCCTGTGATTAACGTGTACGGTTAAAAAACATTTTGTCGATGACTGAGAAAGTCTTGTCTAATCTCAATTAAGTACAATCATCAGGTTTAAGCTTTTTGCTTTTCATCTCTTTTGGCATCTTTGTCTGGTTGAGTCATGTATTCAATTATAAGAATTTAAATTTTATTAATTTACTCATTGCTCAACCAATACGAGGAATATTCAACGTTTTTGTGCCGGAACGATTTAAGCAGCCCAACTAATCTAATCTAATAAACTAAGATTAACTATTTTTTTCTATAAACAGGGTAAGAAATCGCGATAATGCTTAATTTCGGTTTTTTTTTATATCCGTCTTTATATATAATCTTGTAGAGGGTTTTTATAATTTTGTCATGAAATGTGTGTAGAAGGAGAAATCTCCGACCCCATAAAGTATATTTATTCTCGATCAGCATCAACAGCCGATATAGTCATATGCATCTGTCTGTTATATGCGAACTAGTCTCTCAGATTATGATCCCCATATATATGCAAAATCTTATCAAAATCGGACCACAATATCACATAGCTGCTATATGAAAGATCGCTGGAATGATTAGGTGGATATCAAACAAATGATGAGGCAATTACAGGTGGACAATTACAGGTGCCCGGCAACACTCGTGCTTCATGCGAAACTTGAATAAATCAGTAAATGCTGATAGAAGTTTGCTTAAATACCAGAAATCTTCACAAATTGTATGCACCCATGCTGAAATTTGTTTGCTTAAATCTGGTACGCTTTGAGCAAAGCTCCCACAAAGCGACTCACTTTCATGCGTTTATTAGAGGGCACTTTGAAAGGACTTCACCTGCCAGCCAGTTAGTGTATTTCATCTTTTACGCGTGCAGCGCCAATGGAATTATTTTTTCCGCACAATTGAGCGCCAATTCAGCTGGCAGCCTCAGAAGCACAGTTTCCATTTTCTTCATTTCACCATTTTTCTTTTATTTTTTTCGCCCACCTTTTTGCTTTCACTTGCTTTCTTCGGCCCGTGCGCGACGTGCAAATGGCGCAGCTGTTTTCTGAGGGCCGCTTTATGCAAAAGCAATTAACTTAACTTTTTTTTTTTTCACCTGGCCATTGGCCACCTTTTTTTTTCTTTGCTTTTTGCACGTTTACCTTATGGAAGAGCTTTCTCTTACAAGTAAGTATAAATTCAATATAAAGGCACATTTTGCCGGCTTGAAATTTGCATGGCAAACGGGAAACGGCGTCGTCGTCACGGAGTAGCTTAAAATAAAGGCGACCAATTGACCCGTTTGTGGGTTTTTGTGGGTTTCTTTCGTTTTAAGGGTTTCTGCAGCTATTGTTGTTGTATTTTTCTGTTGTTACTGTGTGTTGTCCGGTATTAACATTTTAACACATTTTATAGCCGAAACGTGACATTCGTTGGCATCAAGTTACACTTGGTCAGAATGCGATTCGAAAGGAAACCCCACGAAAACGTGGCAAAGTTTCTCTTAGAATAACTCTTTGTTTTGTCCCAAATTGCGTTCCCTACCTCTCGTCTGCCTCATGCGTCATAAAGTTATATTTTTCTGGGTTGTCATAAGCCAGCTGACTAAATATTATTACAAAACCAAGAGATCAATTTGCAGATTTTGTCTGCATTGTAACAAACACGTTTATTTGAACACCAAGCATGCATTTGCTACGTCTTGCAAGATCTTTTTTAAAATATATAAACTATTTGCTGACATTAGTTAAGAGTTTGTTGTATTCAACAAGATTAATATGTGGAAGTCCATTCTGCTCGGTAGTTTATAATTAGTCGCAAAGGTTTTAATTAATACAATACTTAATTGTTCCATGCAAAATTCCATTACTATATATCTCGGTTCTACCAGTACTTTTTTGTCCATCATTGAGTACTAAAGTTAGGTACCATTTTTAATTTGGAAACCCTAAAAAGTATGCTACGATCTTGTTTTTATTAAATGTCTAATAAACTCAATATGGAATTCTGCTTTTTTGCTAATATAATTAAATTATTTGCACTTAAGTTATTACTTCATATCTTCTAAGGAACTTAGTCCATCAATGAGTACTAAAACGAAAGTTGGGACGAATTTTTCATATGGAAACCCTCAAAAAGTATGCTACGATTTTATTATCAGTAAAAGTTTGATATATTAAATATGGAATTATTTCTGTTTGCTATTATAATTGAATTAGCTGTGCTTCATTACTTCAAGCGAATTTGAACTTGGAAAATGTGAGTAGAAAAAACTGTAGAATGGAGGGTTATGCTTAAGCCTGTGCGATTTTGCGCAGGGTCAGGGTATTATAGTGTTTCGCATTCAGCTCTTTTTATTCGAATTTCCTGTGGCACAAACACGTGCAGCATTTGTGGCAGCTGGTAGTTTTTTGTTGTTGCTGTCCACGCGGTTAGCTGCCGTTCGGTGTGGCCGCTGTTGTTGGCAACGCCGCAACTCATTCGTTGGTGGCTGCGTCAACCGGAAACGCCAAACACTTTCCGGTCACGCAGTTTGGCGACTCTGCCGCCGCCTTTGCCCCGCTGCCACAGCCTCAGTTGTTGTTGCTGCTGCCGCCATTGTGTGCGCTCTCAAAAAGTCTCGAGCAGTCACTTAAACTTAAGTGTTGTTGTGTGCCAACCATTTTGTGGCCACCACAATAACAGCAATGCTTTGAATTGGGGGCAACTCAATTTCTATGCGTGGCACGAGGCGACTTTTGTGCCCTGCCAAAAACTTATGCCCACAACAACAACAGCAACAACAGCGAGTACTGCCTGTTGCCAGAAAAGTTGCTCGTTGTCGACTTTAGGGTTTACAACTTGTTCTTCTTGCATGCAAAATGCGATAAATTGGCTTTTAATTGATAATGCAGAACAAAAGATAAAGGGTCTGCAAAGGGTAAAGGTTTGCCTTTCTCGACGGATTGACTTCCGGTCTATCAATAGACGACGCTGAGTGCTTTTAACAAGCATATTATATTTATTACTCTGCCCATTATATAAACTGGCGGCGCGGATCGCAATTCGACTTGGTCGTTGTCAATCCTATCGTGTCGCTAGCCCCTCTTGCCCTTATCTTAACAAGCCAAATGTGAAAGTGTTAAAGTCGCCACGACTACGTGGGATCCAGGGGGGGGGGGGGGGGGGGGGACTGGGGCCAGACGTCAGTTCACAGTCTCGTGCGAAGAACTAATAAAAACAAAGGCCAAGTTTTGGCCAGGCTGTCAACAGTTGGCGAGGGTGGCTTGTGCAAATACCTTACCATAAATTATGAACAACGAAAATATCTATAAAGATTATATTAAATGTTATCTTAAATTTATGTGAATATTTAAACATATTTCCTAAATAGAAGATAGTTGGTGACTAGCTTGCCTTAATTTATATTCTTATTTATATATATAGGTAAATATGTACTTACCCGGAAATTCACATCTACACGTATGATTATTTCATTGCCTTTTTGCAAAAGGGGTGATATATATTTTTATATGATTGGATCACTAAAAGAATAAAAGAATTAAAAAACTGATTAGTGTAAGACAAGGGAAAAAGAGAAAATACACATACATATTTGCGTATGTACATATATACATATGTGCATATAAAATAAATTCTTACATATTCATACATTCATAAATATACCATACATGAATACTTAGTCAAGCTTGCAAAGCATGGAAACATGTAGGGCTAACTTGAATTCATGAGAATCGCATAGAAGAGCAAGATTTAAAAATACTTTTTGTATTAATTTATATCGTTGGAGTGGTACGTTTTTCGTATACACTCATACACGCACACAAGCCCACATACATTCAAACAGAAAATCACAAAAATGTATTTATACATGGAACAATTTAAATCTTCACTTTCCATAATTTATATCGCAGTAGAGGTAACTGTGAAAACCCTTTTGTATCAATCGAAATGAATTCCCGAAAGCAGTCAATTAAATTTTAAATAACATTTTATATGTTTAAAAAAAAGATCGAGGTCGATTGGACTAAAACATTAAGTGGCTATGATGAGTTTAATTTTTCGCTCGTTGGATGGACTTTTAAATATCAATCAAATTTGTATATATATTATATTGTAAGGTTAATTAAACTTTTAAAAATTCCAAGTCGCCCTTCTCTGCGATTCTCAAACAAGTTGAAATGAACTCAATGTCAAGTTACAAAACTTACACAACTTTTTTACGGAGAAAACTCGCTTGCCTGATGTTGCTATTGCCTGGAGGGTCTTTGTTATAACCAAGGAGATTCAGAAAATACCGCACCACCAGCTCCCCAGTGCAACTGTCCAAAGACATTTGACTTTGGCTTTTGTCGTTTTAGTTGTTGTTATCGTTTTATGCCATGTCTATAGAACAATGGCACAAACAATGACCGAAAGTTGATTTAAGTTGATGTCATTTTGACACGCTAATATGGCGTGGTAACCAGGTCATAATCTAAGCATTGTTTCCACACTACACACCCACACACACACGCCCACGCTCATACACTTTAACACGAACAGACACACAATCAATTTGGCATATTGTTGAGCAAAGCAAGAATCTAAACTGCGTCTTGCACTTGACTGCGCTTTACCAACATCCCGAACATCCTTTGGCATTCAATTCAATTAAGTGAGTTTAACTTTTGCGCAAAAAGTTCGATTGCTGCTTGCCACGCCCCAGCACGTCGAAAATCTATCTGCCACTTCTAATTGTTTTCATTTGGACTCATCAAGGTTGCCGCTTCGATGATGTTTGACTTTCCATTTGTATTTGTGTTCAGATTCACAAATGCAACGTGTCTGTGTGTGTGTGTGTGTGTGTCTGTGTCCTTGGGCATCTGTTTTCAATTTGAGGCATGTGGCAATACTTAAAGTGTAACATTCCTCGCCTAAGGTTAATTGAAAATAACATTTTTTGTGGTCGCTCGCTGTTCAACATTTTAATTTCAACTCATTTTCTTGTAGTATTACAACCCCGCCCGCTTTTGTTAAATTTAATTTGCGCATACTTGGAAGCGAGTGTCAGCATCAGTATGAATGCCCATGCATGCCACAGACGCCCGGCAGTCTGCTGTATATTACAATGTCTGTTACATGGTCGTGACATAGCCAGCCCATCCTCTAGAGTGGGGCATGGACACGGCTGACAGCTCTATGCATTAAACTGAAGCCATTCGGTTTATATCTTAACCCATAAAAACTGCAGCATCATATAAAGAACTATTTGTGCAATAAGGTAGTACAGGCTGGGGCGTTAAGAGAGCGTTTAATTTGTTAAAATTGAATTTAAAAATTCAATTATTAAAACATTTTTATAATAGCAATCAGCTTAAAGCAAAGGTCAACACTTCTGTGATGCCCAAAGAAAGGGTATTCAACGTTTGCCACAAAGCATTTGGAGCTTCTATTTTTTCCACGAATTGAAGTTTTTCGTAATCCTTTTGCAAATGGTCTGGTTGCTATTTTCTGCTACGGCAATTAGCAACGACAGGCTCTTGGGCAGCTGCTGTGCAGCTGTCGCTGCTTTGTCAATTTGTTTGCGGTTTAAGCCAACTCTCATCCGTTTGGCTCTTAATTATTTATGCAATTGCAGTTGTCAGCGTTGCACTGCAGATTAATTGTGTATAAGACCGAAAGGCAGCAGGAGCATAAAAGTGTAAAAAAAAAACAATTCAAAGGGAAAAAGTGCTGCTGTTTTGTGGCCTTAATTTGCTTAAACAGGCAATTAATATGCGTGGCAACGCTGTAAACAATGCCGCTCGGGAATCGGCCAATTTGTGGCCCTTAGCCCAACCACGCCCCTTACGCATGCCCCAATTCATTTTGCTAATGGCGCGAGCATAAGCAAATTTTGCTTGTCTCTCGTTTGGTTTCTAGTTGGCGCCATTCGTCACAGTCATGACGTTGCGCATACGCCACGTAACTTCGCCCTTTGCTCTGCTGCTGCCTCGTCTTCTATCGCTCCGTGTGCATTTTTAATTAATTTAATTAGCTTTTCGCGGTGCAATTTCAGGCCACACGTGCGCAGGTGAAATTGTTGTGGTAACAGCGGTTAGCCAGGATAATTATTTGGCAAGTTTAATTTCTAGTTTGCAATTGCAATTTGCATGTTTTATTCATTGTAAAAGGCAAAAACTAGAAAAAAAAAATAAAATGGGAAAACTAAGTCTGGCGTGAAAGAGTGCGTTTTAAAAGAGAGAAATAACGTTAAGAATCGCAAATAAAATAACATTATCTAGCTTAGAATAACCCAAACCTCATATCTTTTGATCGCAAGTATTCTACTCTTGTCTTATTATTCAAAGATGTTTGAGAAATCAAGGCAGCAGAGTTTATTTAACTTTATATAAATCGTTCGTCTGATATATTTGAATATTTATTGATATACACAATTTATGAAGATCAGGAAAAGGGAAGAGTTACTCAATTGTATAATGATTTAGAAGAGCCAATGGGTTTTAGGTACGTTCGTTTCTTTAATTAAATTAGAGGATTGCGAACTTGTCCGACAAAGTAAATTCTCTCGTCGTCAATGATATAAAATACAAACGGATGATTGACTTCTAGGTGCTCCATACGCATCCTTTTATCCGCATTAGCTCCTAAATATTTAAATTTTTAAATATTTGAAATAAATAATTTTTTTAAATACAAACCTTTACCAGCTGTTGGTGTTGTACCCTTTTCATCAACCGTAATAACAGTCTTTTGAACTATTTCAGCAACTTTTAATTCACTTTCATAGTCAGTCATTAATTTTAAATTGGCATTTGTAAATATTTCGTTTAGGCCGATGCTTTTCAGCATATCATTTAGAGTGATTTTAAATTCGAATTTGAATTTTGGTAAATGTAGATGTAATCGGTTTAGTTCGCTTTCACGTAATATATCGTTGATATTCACTTCCGTGAGGTGATCGAGGAGTTTGTTTATGCCATCCATGGCTCGCGGCAGAAGAACAACCATAGTAATATTTGAGTTGGCATAGGGCAATGATATGGCATCAGCATCCAGTTCCTTAACGAATTTTCTCAAAAAGAAACTGACTCTGTTCATCATGTCAACCTTAACAGTTTTCGTGGTTTTTCCTTCCTTTGGTACATAGAAGGGTACCTTCTCTGTAAGAGTCTCATCGAATGGAAATTGCCATTGCCCATTAAAGGAAATCGCGCTAGCAAGTATCATTTTCTCATCTCCGTTAAGCTTTTCAATTAGATTAGTGATTTTGTTATCAGTTTGTTGGGCTACCCAGCGATTGATCACATTAACAGATTTGGGGTTGCTAAAGTCAATCCGATTAATATTAGTTTTGAATACTTTCTTTATCTTTTTTTCATAGTCACGTAAAATGTTCATTTCATTTGGCACATAAAAGCGATTACCGAATTTCAATGTTTCATCCTCAGCTGATTTCAATTCGCCTCGATCCTCGGACAAATACGAATCTATATCCGAATTCTTGTTTGTGAGAAAATTGGGTATGACACTTTTAAGTTCGTTGGCGCTCTGGCCTTCGGCTCCCAAATATAGTAGTGATAATCCTTCGGCTAACAGAAATGGCGATATGACAAAATTGTCGTTCGGGTATTCATTCTGTAGTTCTCTCATGAATCCGAACGTCTGCCCCACAAAGAATACGATGAGTGCTAACTGCACAGAAACTCGACAGACCTTACCCATGATTAAAGAACTAACTAATGTCGTGTCGAGCGCAGCCATTATATAGGAAATAGAGTTGGTTATGCAATCGCTGTAACACTATCGTAATATAATTATTTACGGCTCAATGTATTATTCAACAAGCGATATACTACTGTGTAAAGAACGAAAAAGCTACAGAACGAATTACAAATTTGATTTACTAATTATTTGCTTATTGTACCCATGTCAGCTTTTGATTTTTTTCATTATTAACAGTCTGATATTGTTTTCATCGTTATTACAAATCAATGGCGGCGAAAATGTTTTCCCCCATTACTTAATTTGTCAATAACTTTCTCAACTTTATGTAATGCAAATAAAAAAAAATAAAAGTCGAAAAATAATATAGCGAACATATTTAAAAGTACTAGCTGGTATATTTATTATCCAAACGTTTCATGGTGGATAGTAATATGTTGAAGATAAATATTCATAGTAGGTATTTATTGGCTACAGATTGAGTTAAAGTAATGCGGGCGATATATATGTTTTTGTGTATAGTAAAATATGTTTTATCCACAAACCCCTACAATATTTTAAATCTGAGCTCAGTCGCCAACGCTCATGGTTAAAACGTTTTATGCGCTTATTGCATTTTAATGGGTTTTATGAAGCGCTGAACAGCAGCCAGAGATGCAGCTATATATTCTCTAACCTAATGCGCACACATTTTATACAGGATACGCACACACACACACACACACACACACACACACACACGCTCAAATATGGAACGTTAGCCTAAGCGCTTGCCACTTTATTTCGCCATGGTCTGTCTGTTTATCTTTGTCGCTGCCGCTCACCTTGGAGCTGGAGCAGGCGAGCTTCCAGTCGCCTGCTGCGAGTTGCCAGTTGGCCGTCTGATCGCCCACGGTGTGGCATGTCAGTGAGCACTTACACTAATTTCCAGTTATTTGCATGCAAAATTACCCAGCAGCAACCAGCTACTAGCAACACCCAACACAAACACAACCAACATCGACGCGTTCTTAGATTTCCCTGCTCGTCGCATGGCGGGCAATTATAAAGGTAAATTGTGTTAATTTTAGTTTTTTGAGAGAGGCCTCCCTGTTTGACCGCAATTGCCTGGCGATATCATTTATCATACGACCCCGATTACTGGACACAGTTACGCACTTGCTACCCCTGGCCGTTGCCTGAGCCACCCACATTCTTCCCAAGTTGCCGCCACAAAAACTGAACGCACGTGGCAATCAAAACGCACAGCGTGGGCGTCAGCTCATGCGGCACACGCCCACACACTTAGATGCAAAGCGGTTACAATGTGGAGTGTGTTCTTTCCTGGCCCAGACAACACATATATCAGGCGATTTGATCAATTAGTTCTTTTGACAGCTCTGTTGGAGCTCGTGGGCTAACAAACTAATCAATTTAATCACGTGCAACAGCAAATGGACTTCCAAGTGGCTTATTAAAGCCATTCCTAGTTTTGACAGATTCAATCAATTGCTTATAACAAAGAGCAAAACACATTTGAAGCCCGGCAAAGAAACAATATTTATAATTTTTATTTTTTTAATAATATTAAAATTGAAAGATCATATTCTCATTTACCCTGCTGTTTTTTTTTTCTTTATAGCTAACATAGATAATCTGATATAATATAACTCAATCACTATTTCATCCAAAATAATATATTAAATTACCATCTACACCGGGTCGCCCTGCATCTACAAGTAAAATACAGTAGCAAAACATCGCCTTTTTATACTGTTTACATGCACACATACATTCACACAATTACACTACTATATTCATGCATGCATATGTCTTTCATATTTTCTACAAGCATTAAAGAACACCACCTGCACCCGGTCATCCAGCAGCCATACGTTGCCTTTTTATACTGTTTGCTTTTCTCCTGGTGAGCATACATGAATGATCAGAATTTCATATTTTTATACAAAACACATTGCACACCCACACTTATTACATAATCTGCAACGGGCCACCTCAATAATTCAACTAAAACCCAGCTGCAACTAGCAGCCCTTTATATACTGCTTGTTCTTCTTCTTACGAACATACATGTATGATCTTCTTTTATGCTCGCAGCTTCAACTAAAACATCAGCTTCAATAGGCAGTCTTTTTTATACTGCATGTTTGTTCGCAAAAAGAAGAGCCAGCAGTATATAAGGGGCTGCTCATTTCATCAAAGTCTTATTTGAAGCTGCGTGGCTAGCCGGTCGTGTGCGATGCGTGTGTGTATGTATACAAATATGAAAAGCGGATCATGCAAGTATGCTAGCAAAAAGAAGAACAAGCAGTATATAAATGGCTGCAATATGGAGCTCACTTTCAATTGAAGTCGAGAGCCGGTCCGGTGCAGATAGTGTGATTTTATATTTGCATAAAAAATCTGGGTTTTAGTTGAAGTCGCGAGGTGGCCCAGAGAAGATATTGTAAAAATGTAATTTTTTTTTTTGTGCTTGAATAAAAATATGAAATGCAGATCAACAGTGTAAACTTGCAAGACGAAGAGTCAGCAGTATAAATAAGGCTGCCCATCGATGTTGGGTGTCAGTTGAAGCTGCGGTCCATGGCCGAAGCTTCTTAAAAAGTTGTTTAATTTACTTCATATAAATCGGTCGGCTGATATATTTGAATGTTGATTGAATTGTATTAAAGAGTACAATGATTTAGAAAAGCCAATGTGTTTTAAGTATTTTCGTTTCCTTTATTAAAGTAGAGGATTGCGAACTTGTCCGACAAAGTAAATTCTCTCGTCGTCAATGATATAAAATACAAACGGATGATTGACTTCTAGGTGCTCCAGAAACATCCTTGTAGCCGCACTTCCTTCTGAAAAATGTTTAATTTTTGTAATATTTAAAATAATTGATTGTCTAAAATTCAAACCTTGAGCAGCTGCTGCTTTTGTACCCTTTTCATCAACCGTAATAACTGTCTTTTGAACTATTTCAGCAACTTTTAATTCACTTCCATAGTCTGTCATTAATTTTAAATTGGCATTTGTAAATATTTCGTTTAGGCCGATGCTTTTCAGCATGTCATTTAGAGTGATTTTAAATTCGAAGTTAAATTTTGGTAAATGTAGGTGTAATCGGTTTAGTTCGCTTTCACGTAATATATCGTTGATATTCACTTCCGAGAGGTGATCGAGAAGTTTGTTTATGCCATCCATGGCTCGGGGCAGAAGAACAACCATAGTAATATTTGAGTTGGCATAGGGCAATGATATGGCGTCAGCATCCAGTTCCTTAACGAATTTTCTCAAAAAGAAACTGACTCTGTTCATCATGTCAACCTTAACAGTTTTCGTGGTTTTTCCTTCCTTTGGTACATAGAAGGGAACCTTTTCTGTAAGAGTCTCCTCGAATGGATATTGCCATAATCCATTAAAGTAAACCGCGCTAGCAAGTATCATTTTCTCATCTCCGGTAAGTATTTCAATTAGATTAGTGATTTGGCTATTAGTTTGTTTAGCTATCCAGCGATTGATCACGTTAACACTTTCGGGGTTGCTAAAGTCCATCCGATTAATATTAGTTTTGAATACTTTCTTTATCTTTTTTTCATAGTCACGTAAAATGTTCATATCATTTGCCATATAAAGGCGATTACCGAATTTCAATGTTTCATCCTCAGCTGTTTTCAATAGGCCTCGATCCTCGGACAAATACGAATCTATATCCAAATTCTTGTTTGTGAGAAATTTGGGTATGACACTTTTAAGCTCGTTGGCGCTCTGGCCTTCGGCTCCCAAATATAGTTGGGATAATCCTTCGGCTAACAGAAATGGCGATATGATAAAATTTTCGTTCGGGTATTCATTCTGTAGTTCTCTCATGAATCCGAACGTCTGCCCCACAAAGAATACGATGAGTGCTAACTGCACAGAAACTTGACAGACCTTACCCATGATTAAAAAACTAACTAATGTCATGTCGAGCGTAACTATTATATAGGGAGGAAATAGAGTAGGTTATGCAATCGTTGTAACACTATCGTAATCCAATTATTTACGGCTCATACATGAATAATACAACAATTCAACAAGCGAAATGCTGAATTTTTACAAAAACGAAAAAGCTACAGAACGAATTACAAATTTGATATGCATATAAATATATATAATACTAGCTGATATTTCTTGGTCTTAGTTTTAACTTCTAAATTTCGACATCAACAGCTACCCGTAAGTCCTGAATCCTGCTTCTCAAGGTATATTTTAAATAAATGTTTAAAGCCCATTAAATTAAGAACTAAAAGTTGGTAACAGGGTTCTGTAATGTGAAGCTAGAAGCCACAAAATACAGTTTCTTGCATTAAATCTTTTGACTCCCATTTCCACCAAGTACCGATGGATTATACGAAATGTGTGAAGCATCTATTAAATGTATTAAAACATACATTTTTGAAATTGGATGGTAAACAGAACCATTGTATACGTTCCCGAACATCCGTCTTGGCGTGACTGAAACTTTCATATTCAGTCAGTCAGTCAGTTTTATATATAGAGATAGTAAGCCTATAGATATAGAAAGCTAAACTATAATTTTGACGGTTAACTGGATATTTTAATGCAATATAATTAAAGTAAACAAAACGCAGTAATCTATATGAGCGCACATCCACACAACACAAACATAGGTATGTTTGCTACCCCTGCCCAAGTTGCCGCCACAAAAACATGTGGCAATAAAAACGCACAGCGTGGGCGTTAGCACATAGGGTGTTCTCTTCTGGCCGAGACATCAATAACTTACACAGACATCAGGAGATTTGATCAATTAGTTCCTTTGACAGCTCCGTTGGAGCTCGTGGGCTAACAAACTAAACAATTTAATCACGTGCAACTGCAAATGGACTTCCAATTGGCTTATTAAAGCCATTCCTATTTTTGATAGATAAAATCAATCGCTTAAAACAAAGATCAAAACATTTGAAGTCCGGCAAAGAAACAGTATTTCTAATTTTTATTTTTTTAATGATATTAAAATTGATAGATCAAATTCTCATTTACCCTGCTGTTTTTTTTTTCTTGATAGCTAACATAGATAATCTGATATAATTTAACTCAATCACTGTTTCATCCAAAATAATATATTAAATTACCTTCTACACCGGGTCGCACTGCATCTACAACTAAATTACGGCAGCAATACATCGCCTTTTTATACTGTTTGCTCTTCTTCTGGCGAGCATACATGCATGATCTACTGCACACATACATTTACACAATTACACTACTATATTCATGCATGCATATGTCTTTCATATTTTTTTCAAACATTAAAGAACACCACCTGCACCTGGTCAGCCAGCAGCCACAACTTAAAATCCAGCAGCCATACGTCGCGTTTTTATACTGTTTGCGTTTCTTCTGGGGAGCATACATGAATGATCACAATTTCATAATTTTATAAAAAAATACACGCACACCCACACTTATTACATAATCTGCATCGGGCCGCCCCAGCTGCAACGAGCAGCCCTTTATTATACTGTTTGCTCTTCTTCTGCGAACATACATGTATGATCATGCAAGTATGCTAGCAAGAAGGAGAACAAGCAGTATATAAGTGGCCGCAAAATGGGACTCACTTTCAGTAGAAGTCGCGAGCCGGTCCGGTGCAGATAGTGTGATTCAATATTCGTATGAAATTATAAAATGCAGATCATGCACGTATGCTAGCAAGAAGAAGAACTAGCGGTATATAATGGACTGTTCATTGCAGCTGGGTTTTAGTTGAAGTCGCGAAGCGGCCCGGTGCAGATGGTATTAAAGTGTCATTATTTTTTGTGCGTGAATAAAAATATAAAATGCTGATCATGTGTGTAAACGTGCAAGAAGAAGAGCCAGCAGTATAAATAAGGCTGCCATCAAAGCTGGGTCTCAGTTGAAACTGCGGTGCGGTCCGGTGCAGATGATTTTAATATTTCAATTTTTTTCTTGTGCTTGAATGAAAATATAAAATGCAGATCATGTGTGTAAATTTGCAAGAAGAAGAGCCAGCAGTATAAATATGGCTGCCCATCGATGTTGGGTCTCAGTTGAAGCTGCGGTGCGGCCCGGTGCAGATGATTTTAATATTTCAATTTTTTTCTTGTGCTTGAATAAAAATATAAAAAGCAGATCATGTGTGTAAACTTGCAAGAAGAAGAGCCAGCAGTATAAATATGGCTGCCCATCGATGTAGGGTCTCAGTTGATGCTGAGAGGCGGCCCAGTGAAGATAATTTTATTATTTTAATTTTTTTTTTTTGTGCTTGAATAAAAATATAAAATGCAGATCATGTGTGTAAAGAAAGAAGAAGAAGAAGAAGAGCCAGCAGTATAAATATGGCTGCCCATTGATGTTGGGTCTCAGTTGATGCAGAGAGGCGGCCCAGTGACGATAATTTTATTATTTCAATTTTTTTTTCTTGTGCTTGAATAAAAATATAAAATGCAGTTCATGTGTGTAAATTTGCAAGAAGAAGAGCCAGCAGTATAAATATGGCTGCCCATCGATTCTGGGTCTCATTTGATGCTGAGAGGCGACCCAGTGAAGATAATTTTATTATTTAAATTTTTTTTCTTGTGCTTGAATAAAAATATAAAATGCAGATCATGTGTGTAAACGTGCAAGACGACCCAGTGAATATAATTTTATTATTTTAATTTTTTTTCTTGTGCTTGAATAAAAATATAAAATGCAGATCATGTTTGTAAACGTGCAAGAAGAAGAGCCAGCAGTATAAATAAGGCTGTATTTGGAGCTGCGTTTTCGGTTGAAGTCTTTGGAGCTGCTGGTTGCAGATAGTCTAATATTGTGCATGTGTTTTTGATAAAAATATTTAAAGCAGATCGTGTATATAATCCATCAATATAAATACAGCTGCTAATTAAAACTAATGCCCCATATATAAACGCTTTATATTCTACACAAACTTGAGAAGGATATAACGAAGAATAGCCATCAGTATCAGTTGGGGTGGTCACGGAAATTGTTCGTTGGTAGCTGAATAAGGCTTACATGGTGAGTGCTCAATTTTTTCTCTCTATTTTATGTAGATGCCTTAATATTATTTAGTCAGGGAGGCGGTTCGGTGTAGATTTTATGATACTCAATAATAAATTACCCGGCGTTATTCGGGCCAAAACAAAATTTGTATTTCGACGGCGGCTTGAAGCGTGTATATTAAGTGATTTCTGAATTTTAAAAAGAAAACGCTAAACATTTCGTTCCGTTGGAACTAGGTAACATTATTTCTCCAAAAGCTGTAAGCCTCAACAACGAATATTGCTTTTCGTGTATCGATTGGCGAAAGAAGGATACTTGGCTTGCAGTGCACATAGCACTCGAATGGACGATACTTTATTTACAGCCAATGTGTAGTCAATAATAAATATTTAATATGGTTTCTCTGGATCGAGTTACTTGCTACCTCGAGGGCTTTTCGATTGCAAGTTAAACAACTTAATTTGCCCTCGAGGCAGACGGCAAACAAATCGAAGCAATTGCACAGCAGGCTTACGATATGTACGTGTGTGTATTTGTGCTATCTACAGCTAAGCTGTCACAGATACATACGCGCATTTTGCCAGATGGACAGGCAATCAGTGCGTTTTCCTGTGTAGTGTCGCTGGCACACACAAAAAGAAAACAATTTAATTAAAAATTTATGAGGGTGACGTTGTCGTTGTCGTTGCCGTTGTCCTGGCAAATATACAAACAAAGCAACAAACTGTTGCTGCACCCACACAATTACACACGACGAGTACTCGGGCGACCCCTGGAGATGGCCGCGCACACACATGCCTACCGGAAATGGCCTGCTGCCATTGTTGTTCCCCTTTCATTGTGCACTTACGAGAAGCCCATTACGAACCACCCCACCCCCTCTGCGGTTAATGTTATGTTGGCTTTGGCTCATTTGTTTGGAACTTGCTGGCGCTGTTTAGACTTTTGCCAGCTAATTGCCAAAGCGCCCTTTTTCCTTCTATCTCTCTTCTGCTGGAAGCGAGCAAGAGAGCGGCCTAATTATCAAAGTTTTTGAAACTTCCGCCGCAAAAAGTTTTCCCTCGGCGACATAATTGAATTGTTTATTTGCTGTTTGCTTGTTGCATATGCGACTGTTAATGTGTGTGTTTGTTTGTGAGTTTGTGCATGTGTTCTTGTTGTTCCTACAAAGTTTCTCATTCATTTCAATTAATTTGCAATTTTCGGTCATAATTTGATGCATTCAATTTGTTGTGCCGACGCAACAGATCTTTAACAAAAACTTTTTACAACTTCCGGCAGTTTAGGAATTTGGTGTAATTTGTAATTGTGATTATTTTTTTTATATTTTTTTTGTTGCATAAGCATGATTCTTTATTTTTTGTTTAAAAGTGGAAATGGTTGAAGTAATTGGGGTATGGAGTGTTTACTATCAGTTAACTTTTGCTCTATTGCCTTTTATCTTCTTCTCGGTTTCTTCAGCATAGTTTTCTTCAGGGTAATTGTCTGTTCGTGTAGTAATGGGTAAATTTAAATGACTAATGGATACAGGGTACCGCCTAGTCTCGCAAAGCTAATCTGCATGCTAATTATATACCTACGTAAATTACAGTTCCTCTCTCCGGATCTGTCTTCTCCACTTTTGTTTCGCACTTGGTGCGTAATTTATGGCCTTGCTTATCTATTACGGAGCAACGCTTCAAGTGTCGGCTATTTATAAGCGTAAAAGCTTCTTAGCCTTTGTATATGGGTTTCATCTGTCGAAGGACGCATGGCGGACAAAGGGATATGTTGAAAGAGGCACGTGTGTGACATTGAATACCCGAAACAGTTGGCCATGTCAGCATATTCGGCTTATGGCTGATTTGCTCCACAGGCAGTTTCGATAATCTGTGCCCTCAGCACATTTACTCAAAAATGAAAACATACTCGTGGAGTTGCTTAAAATTTGTCTAAGAAAAAAGGCAAATTAAACATTTGCATAAAGCATTTATTAAAACCTGAAGAAACACCTTTAATATGATCGACTAAATTATATTACATTAAAATTAAAACTCCGAGGCCCTACTTTTACATTATACAATATTGAGTACGTGTTTTATCAGTGGCCAACAAATAACATATTAAGTTAGAATTAAAGTAAACTCTATATAAATGCGTCAGTATTTGTTTCTTTACGTTTGTGCCAAATATATATTGATTTATGATAAACAGCTTAAAAGATTTTATGCAAAGCTGTCTGCAGTATTACTTAGCAATACAATGCCTCAAGTCCTTTTTTCCTTTGATATGGATATCGCATAACTTGCGCCCACAGCTTCTTGGCGAGCGCTCCCCGCAAGTTGTTCTTTCCTTTTCCTTTATAATACATCCTGCACACTTTTTATTTGTTGCGTTTCCCACGCACAAAAGCAAAACCAAAGTACGATTGCTTCATGGCAAATGTGTGTAGCATACTTTTCGGTGGCTGGCGCCAATTGTGGAGGCGGCTCACAATGCGTTCCATATGTCAGCTGCTGGCTTATGGAAGTGGCGAGCGTCGCGCGTGGATTATGGGATCTTTAAAAGCTTTTTCAATTGTTGAATATTTTACAATTTTTTATTAGCTTTGTGCTGGCGATTACCGCAATTTTATCCCTTTGGCTTTTGAAGTGACGCTACACACACACATACACACACACGCATATATGTATATACACGTACATATACGCATGCATATAATTATTGTTGCTGTTGCTCTTGTTGTTATTGCTGTCACAGTTGTTCTTGCAGCCAATGTATTTTTTTTTATGTTTATTTCTCATTAACTACAAGCGAGCTGCGCATTTTGTTGGCCCCGTTTTAATGGCCCACGGACCGTTGATTTTAACGTCTCGTGCCAGTTGCTGTTATTGTTATTGTTGTTGTTGTTGTTTATGTTTTTGTTGTTTTTGTTGTTGCTGTTGATTTTTTTCACAAATTAGTCGCACGAACATTTTGCTGTTGTGGCACTAAATGGCAGGAAAAAGGCGACCGCGACATAGTCCTGCCTGGCAGCCGAGTTCGCCGCGATGGCAGCAAATTGTTTGCAACATGCAAAGTGAGGGCCCGCAAATAGGCCGACATAGCCAGAGCCCAAGACTCAGACCGGCGACCCCGAGCCCCGGGCATTCCCAACGCTGGAATCGACCCATTCTCCAGTTCGCGGCTAAGCAAACATGCAGGCACACACATAAACGACAGGCAGGCAAACAGTCAGTGAGCCGGTGGCTTATCTGCTGCTCAGGCAGCATTGTCCTTTCAGTCCTGGCAGGAACACACATGCATACACACTCACACAAACGCGGCATGCGATACACTCTGCACCTGCTATTCACCTTTTACCAGTCTTTTGCAGTTCTGCTTCTGTTTTGTATCCACTTTTTCGGGTTGCCTTTTTTTCTTTTCGGTAGCATACTTACGTGCGCGGTCTGCCTCAACGGAATTTGGGGGAGACGCGCAAGGCACGAAATGAATATGGATTTGCTTTTAATTACTGGCTGAGTACAAACACAACAAACACAAAACCATTTTTCGGCTGCTATTTTTGCGCCGGCGGTTTTGTTGGAATTTTGTTGAGGATTTTGTTGCAGTTATTTTTGTGGCACAGACTTGGTTGACTAACAGCAGCATACTTTATTCAAATACTGCTGCGTATTATTTTGACTAGATTCATACAAGGCCGCGTAGTCCTGTTTAACATAAGTTCATAATATTCATAAAATGTTACCGATTAGTAATGGGTAATTGAAGTCTTCAAAACGAATTTAGTTACAAATACGAATATTTAGGGGAATATATAGCAAAGCAAATTATTTTGGCTAATATTCAGTTGTTTCCGTACTTCAGTTTTGTTATAATATAATTTATCTCTGATTAAGTCTGTAAACAAAATGTACTACATTATCGGAGTCTGTTGAAATTCTTTTCTTAAGGACGTTTTTTATATTTAAATTATTTCAGTTGAATTCCACGAAAGTCTGGATTATCAAAGTAAATTGCAATGCGTAATGTGATGTCTTTTAGTTTGTCGCATCTGCTGATTTCAACTTTTTAGTTTATGAGAATTTTGTTTACCTTTAAACATTTTTATTATTTAAAAGCATTTCAGCGTAGCTGTCTGTCATGTAGTTCGTCTCACATTTCGACACTTAGTGTGCGATTCCTCAGTAGACCTTATTTTTATCGTTTGGTATGGATATTGCCTGTCATTGCTGCTGAATCAGGTCAAGCAAGGCCCAACCCAAAACTGGGCAGGGCCCATACCGCTTTCCCTTACGGTAAATCTTTCGCATACACACACAAAAACCTTGTTATGAAAAATGCGCCCAAAAGGTATGCAGCACTCACTAACAAACACACACACGCACTCACACACACACACTGGCTGTCACACACAGGCAAAGATAAAAGTGCTGGCCGCAGGCTTTTACAAAGTCGCGTATGCGTTGCTCTCGCGTCTCCTTCTTCTTCTTGGTGCAGTGTGTATGTAGCTGTTAAAATATGTATTGGCTTGCATATTTTATAAGCTACACGTGCTTTTCAGACTTCATAAGCCCCGCACACACACACACGCGCTCGCTTACTTTGCCAACTCGATAATATTCATTGGCTTATTAGGTTTATTTTTGGGTTCACTCTCATTATTTGCTCTGATTGCAAGTGCCAGGGTTAGGATACCAGCTTATCTACTTACCCATTTAACAGGTTACACGGCTAAATCCTGTGTCCGGATCCATTATTTAAGTGCAAGCGTTAAAAAGCGCGCGCGTTTTTAGACGCACACACAGGCACGCGCGCGCACCTGACACACTGTTTTATGCGTAGGTGTGTGTGTCTCTGTGAGATGTGTGTGCTTGTGTCTGCCGTTTGACAAATTACACGCGTGTGCTTTTCTTGTTATTACAGTTGTTGTTGTTTTAGTTGTTTTTTAGACGTTGTTGTTGTTCACACATTCTGTAGCATACTTTTGGGATGCTGATAAATTGCTCTTTTGTTGAACATTTTATATGGAACGCAAAAGATGATGTGATTTTTCTTGCATTAGATGAATATTTAATATTTCAATTTCATTATAAGGCACAGAGAGAAAGAGCAGGAAAGAGAGCGGAATAGAGATATAGCGGGCGGAGTATGGCAAGAGTTTAAGTGCGCTGGGGACCCACATATGTCCATTTAATTGTTACCTCTCAGCATTCTCATTATCAGCTTGACTAACCCAACACACCCACCCCCCGCGGCGACCCTGTCCGTGTCTCGAGTGCGTCATTAGGCGTTTGTTAATGGCTTTTCAGTGTCGCCATTTGCCAGCTACGGCAGCAGCTCACATGCCTGAAAGTATGCAGTGCAGCTCTCGTGCTAACTCATTTAATATGCTTTATGACGTCATGTACACGGTCTGTTGGCCTGCATGCCTGCCTCTGCCTCTGCCTCAACTTTTTCCAGCTAACCCCACTACGGCCCAGCCCAGTGGCGCATGCGACAATTGTGTTCCTTTTTTTTGGGGGGGTCTCTTTTGTTGCTGTGTTGCCACTGTTGTTGTTACTTTTTTGGACACGCCTCTTTTGTTTACTTTTGCCTTCATTGTTGCGAGAGCGTTACCCATTTGAAATGCACATAGCCTTGGTTCACAAGCACAAAGTATCCCTCGGCTATACGCTCAAAGCGCGTACGGGCATCGACTGAAATACATCACGCGAACATGTTCTCTATTTTTATAGGCCTCCGAATAGCTCATTTCATAACTAGTTAGTTAGAGCTTGAAGCTAATTCGAGCTAAAACTAGCTCTATATGCTGTGTGGGATACCGACAGGATCTGATATTATTCCAATATAAAAACGTATTTATATCGAAACGTTTCTTAAGCATTTGAAACTTTTATCAGAAATGCCCAATCACAGCGATGCTTTTGATAATCTTAGTTTTCATAATAAAATCTTCACCTTTTATGTTGGCTAAGTGGTTTCTTGACTTCGTTCAACAAAGTTTTCCCTGAAAATGTTTCCTCCAGCACAAAATTTATAGCTTTTTTAAAGTTAGTAGAACTTATTTTGTACATATCCCATGTTTGGCTGCAACTTGCTCTTAAGCTTACTTAAGCCAAGAGCGAAACAACATTTTTGGATGACCTAAAAGTAGACCTTATTCAACTAGCCGCAGGTCAGTTCAGCGCTGACCTTGTGCCCTAATATGAGCTTTAACTTAGTCACGATACACGCGCCCCAAAATGGTTGATGGTCCCGTTGATTACATGTCTCAGCTGGTGACTGTCACTGCCTGCTTACTAGTCAACCACTTAGCAATTGGCTACACGATTTTGCCAGTTGTGTGGGGACTGAGCCAACCGTCGACTGCCCTGTTTGCACCTGCTTCCTGTGTGAAGCTAAAGAAGCCTATTTAGGTCTCCACACTGCCTGATAAAGTCACGTTTTAACTGTTTGTTTACCCAACCGAAGGGAAAACGCAGCACTTTGCCAAGACCTAAACCATATAACCCTAACTTTGTTTCTCGTAAGCAGTTCCGTGTTCCATAAAAACTATAATGATTCAGCTTGAAGGTGATTCTAATTTGCATTTCATTCTAGGCTCTGAAGGTCCTGTTTGAAATTAAAAGTTTATGAGTGCAATTTATCATTTTTCAAATTTAGATTTTAAAAGATTTCGAATTTTCTCATTGCTCTTCAGAGCGTAAAATGCACGCGTCCTGTTTCATGAATAATTCCTATTTTAATCTCCCGACTTTTCTAATTTCAGACAGTTTTAATTCCCTCAGTTCTATTTAGGATCTGACGCTCTCTCTGTGCCCCTTTGCATGATTTTTTAAGGCTTTCCCAGAGCATTATTTGGCATTAAAATATTTACTACTTCGCATTACTTTACTTTATTTAACTTCACTTTACTTCACGAAACTAAAATTCCCAGCAACTCCATTTTGTTTTCACTGTTGTTGTCGTTGTTGTTGTTTTGTTGTTACTTCGTTTCTTCTGATACTTTTTTTATTTTTAATTTTGCTGACTGCGACTTGTGTCTTGCCCGTCGCGTTCCCGTCTCGTTCCGCGACTGACCGTTGCTTAAAGAGCTGACAAAGCGGCAGACGAAAATGGAAAAATGAACTGAAACGGAAACGGAAACCGTTACTTTCTCTGCATCGGCTCCGAGCTGTGGACGTCCGTTGGCGTGCAGGCTAAGCAACAAACTGTTGTCGCCAGTTGAAATTCAAGTGCATGTTCGTGTAAAGCTCGCCGCTTGTGAGGAGCTTGTGTTTGTGGTTGTATTTGTATTTGTGGCAGTGTTTGTTGTGCTTTCGCCACACACGGCACGTGCTGAGCTTGAGCTTTCCTTATTGCTCGGCGTAGCACGTGAGGCCGAGCCAATTCAATTGGTTTTCTCAACAAGTGGAAAGCTTTTCAATGCGCCATCAATTAGCGCCTGTGCTGTTAATTGAATTTTCATGGCTACCAAAAAGAAGTAAAAAAGCTCGCTGCAAACAGAGTGAAAAAAAAAAATAGTTTACCCTCAACCTGTTGACCACCACAGCGGCGCTTAGGTACCGCCCAGGGGATGATATAGTGGGGCGGGGGGAAGCTTTTATTGCA
Source organism: Drosophila montana (assembly GCF_035044405.1). Taxonomy (NCBI): domain Eukaryota; kingdom Metazoa; phylum Arthropoda; class Insecta; order Diptera; family Drosophilidae; genus Drosophila; species Drosophila montana. The sequence continues at coordinate 1,112,513 of NW_026998098.1, read as the reverse complement.
TGCTGGCTTTTGTCCTTACAGTTTGCAAATAGTTTTCTGCTACATCAAGGACTCTGCCTTGCTCTTGAAACTGGCAACTAGCTAAAGCCAAAGCCAAAGCGGCTGAAATATTTATGCACACATAAGGTCATCGGAGCAATTTGTCCGCTTCGCTCAGCTGGCACTAAATAAAATACTTGTATACATTTACGTTATATACGTTCGAGTTGTTGTGGGTAAGTAGGAAAGTAGGAAAATATATAAATTTGCTAGGCCATAACATTTTATGTTTTGATACTTAGCCAAGGACAAGGTGGCAGGCACAACTTTTCAACTTTTCAGTTTCCGCAACAAAAAGTCTATAATTGAAAAATAATTGCGATATAATTGAATGTGGCCTCTTTGGGTGTTGCCAAGCAATAATAAATTCATGCAAGAGATACAGATACATTTTGCATGAGCAGTTGGAGTAGAACAATACAGAGAACAAATTGTATTAAACATGGTTTCGAGTACTTTGTCTTTATTTTAAACCATAACTGAAGACAAGGGAGCTTTGACAGTTAGCTCCACCTAGCGTATTTTAATCGAGCTAATCTAAGCTTTCGTGTAACTTTTTGTTAAATCATTCAAATTCAATATCCATTAAGGTTTTTAAAATCTTTTCGAGGTCAAAATTAACTGAGCACTGCTTTTTATATTTAAAAGTGGTCATTTAAATGCTTCTAAGTGTTACATATATTATATATTTAAGAGATATTCAACAAAGCTAGTCGCCCTGAGAGATTGTAAAGGCTAGACATAAAATTTTTATGGTACCAAGTGTTACGTTATTCTTCTTAGACATATTTTATATATATTTCAACAGCAAGTATTCTCAGCGACTGGGTAAAGTCTGAAACTAGAGGTTGTTCAGCTTAACGGCACCAAATCTTATATGCGTATACTTAATGCAGTTAAAGTTTATTGAATGTCTGCGATGATGCAAACAGCTACTTATTCATATTATAGGGCCAGCGGATTGATAACCTGCTTTAAATTAAGTCTCTTAAGGGTGATGGAAATATTTTATGCACATTGTGGACAAAATGTTGATTAACAATTTACCAAGTTTACAATCAGCTGCCAGTCTGGGTAAGAAATATAAAGTGTTTATGGTGCATATATTTAATACATAAAATATTTACACTATCGATTTGCGGTTTTTTGAGACAAAGCAGCAGACCGCAAGACTAACAGCTTAAGACAACAAAACATCCTGGTACGGAATAGCACTTTGCTTTATAGATTTATATATATAAATATATAAACGAATATACGAATTTATTCAGCTTAAACACGAGTAAATCGCATGATAAATGGTCAAAAGTGCCCCAAGGAGCAATTTAGTGTTAAATGTTTTAGATTCAAGTTATTTTAAGTGCTGCAATTTTGCATGCGGCTTTTCGCTTGAAATTAATGATTTTGGAGGAGTTCTGTTGAAACAGTTTATCACATTTAAATGAAAATCGAAAACTGGTTCCACAATTGACGTAAATTTCGTCAAGTTTGATTTGGCGAAGCGGAAACCGGGCAGCCCAAAATCTATTGGATATTTAATTTTATATGTAAATCTGAGCGCTAGTCAACAACGTGTTGGCTGACTTTTTGCTCCTCTTCGCAAATGTCAAGTGTGGCGAAAAAGAAGAAAAAACTATGAGACTCGAAATAGACAATGACAGCTCAAAAAGGTCTCTAGTCTTATGCGAATGACAAGCAGCACAGAAAAAAAAGATACAGAAAGACACACTTTGGCACACTTTAAAGTTGAAGCGACGACGTTGGCAGTTCGTCACGCCTTTCGACGCCCCACCGTCATTTAGCAACCGCGGTCTATGGGCCATTATTGTTTTTAATTTGGCTTTAAACTGATCAAGGTCGCAGCGACAAAAAAGCGGATTTAAATTGGAACGACAAGATGCCAGACACGATAGTTAGCCACATGGAAACAAACAGTCTAACTAAACGATATTTTTTCGATTCGATTAGTTTGTTATTGAAGTACTTATTTGTTTTATCAATATGAAAAAACAAAAAGCGGTAATTAGTAGCTTTAATTTCATTACAAATAGGAATTTTAGATTTTAAACTGCAATTTTTCCTTATGACTGAAACTGGAGGATTTTGATAGTCGAGAGATAGAAGTTGGTTTCGATTATATAATTCCATAACCTTGGGCTCTAATTTTTATTTAACAAATTAAATGAAAGACAAAGACATATGTCTTAAATTTAGATGCTATTATATACCACTTTTCATTTAAAGCGGAGTAGTTTGAATATTTTATTAAACCAATTTTTTAAAATTCTTTTGTATTATAAAAAATATATAAATAACACGATTTGGGGAGACTGGGGAGACTATGAAGTGGATACAAATTTACTTAGATGTATGTGGGAAATTCTATTCCATAATTTATTATAAATAATGTATAAATAAAACAGTTTAGGTAGCCTGCAGAACGGGTATATGTGGATAAGTTCATTCCACATTCTATTGCTCTAATTTGAAGCTCTGATATGTTAATAAAAATCAAAAACAGGTCCCAACTGATTAAAATAATTTAACACGATCTTTTTAAATTTAGACTCCATATTAATAAATATCGACGATTATTATTAACATATTTATTATTATTAAATTTATTATCATTTTAATTATCATCATTTTAATAATTATCATTATCATTATTATTATTATTATTATTATTATTATTATTATTATTATTATTATTATTATTATTATTATTATTATTATTATTATTATTATTATTATTATTATTATTATTATTATTATTATTATTATTTTTATTATTATTATTATTATTATTATTAATATTATTTTTATTATTATTATTATTATTATCATTATTGTTCATGTTATTTTTTAAGTATTGAGAAACGTATTGAAATATAAATAATTGGCCCAGGGAAGATCGGTTAAATACTGTAAAAAGGCCAGGTAGTAACTGTCCTAAATTTGACAAGTGTGCTTTTTACATTTTGGTTATGATGAGATAAGTGTTGAATGTCGGTCGTATTGTCGCTAGGGTATACAAACTTCAGAAACCCAAAAATAACTGTTAAATCATGTTGTTCGATATGTCTGAACGTATGTGAGCATACTTATTTTAATGAGGATACGCCCAGATATGAGTGTCTGGAATTTGCCAACGAAGCGCTCAAAGCTTCAGACATAAAGCCAAGAATTTAATTTGCAGCAGCAAGTGGGCAGCAGCGACAATAGCGAATGCTGTCCACACATTTGCAGTCCACAGAGGTGGGCTCAACACGCGCTGCAGCTGCTACTCACCACGGGGCAGCCACCACCAGGCACCAATACAAGTAATGGCTGCCATTTTGCATATAAAAGAGTGTCGCGTACGTGCCGCACTTCTCTCTTTCTGGGCGACAGTCAAGTCACGAGCGTATTTTGAACGGCACTTGTGCAACCGACCGAGCAACGAAAGCCGTTGAAAAGCTCACGAGTGTGGAACGTGTTGCCGCCCCTGCCGTTGCCAGTGCTTGTGTTTAACTGTTAAAAAAAAAAAAGCTAGCGAACGCTTTCCAAAACTCACCACAGCGCCAGCAGCTGCAGATCGACAGCAGCAAGAGAGACGTCCGCCGCCGCCGCCGCCGTGTGTAATAAAAGAAGCAAATTTGAGTTGGTTTTGGGCTTTGGCGTCAGCTTCGAGAAATTGTGCGCGACAACGTAGCAAACAGTGTAAATGGAGCTTTGATAGCGAACGGAAGGACAAAACTACTGCCGCTGCTCAAAGCTGATCTCAAGTCGAGTGTTTTTTAACATAGTGATTCGAACAAAAAAAAATAATAGAAACTGCTGACATATCATAGAAACTGTGCGTGTGTTTTTAACTCTACAAAATGGCAAAACTCTTTGTTGTTTTTGCCGTTTTGGCTTTGGCGGCCATTGGCGCAGGTAAGCACAACATTTTCATTGAAATAGTAAAAACAAACCACAAAATATGCTTTTAAGTACATATATTAAAAAATGCTTAGTTATAGTGTGGGCTTGTTTTAATTGCTCTGTCTGTTAATTTGCATTGCTGCAGCGGAAGTTGTCAATCAATATAAAAACAACAAAAATATTTTAAAACTGGCCTTCAAAATACAAAAACTGAAAGCTGACTAAATTAAAGTCGTAGCCTGTTTGTAACCTTGATTATGCAAAAAAGGACGCGTAGACAATTGCCTGGCCGCAATAACAACAGCAACAACAACTTGCTGCACTTGCGAAACAACTTTCATTTCTGTAGGGTCCACAGATCCTGAGATTCAACATAAAACAGCATTCAGCTCAGCTGAAAAATGTAACTTCGATTCGATTCAAGTCGAGTTTGACATTCGACATTTGTGGAATGCATTTGTTGACTTTGACAGGCCATCGATCAATATGTGTGATTAAGTACATGCAATTCATGTACCCAAGTATGTTGTCGTGTGTAATTTGCCCTGCGGCATTGCCTGTTCGACTGTCAATTAACCGTTAACAGTTATGCAAATATGGCAACTGTTTCTTTCACTGTTGCCAACTGTGACTGCGAAATGTCAAAGTTATAGCCAAGCGCAACAAGTATTTCTATATATTATTTTGTTGCTGTTGTTGCTGTTATTATATTTGTTATTTTTGGCCTGGGCTTATGGAGTCTGCCCGTCGTTAGTTCTTTGCATTGGTATTGGTGACATCGTATTTCATAATGGCAAACGTGTTTTGGCCAACCCCAAGAGGCACAACCAGCTAGACGACATGCCGTTAGTCCCCGGTCTGCATCTACATATGTCTATGTCTATATCGATTTCTTTTTTTTTTTGTTTTATATATATATATAACAGGAAGTGCCAGCCATACGACACAAACCAACCCACATTTGCCATACCGAGTTCACTGCTGAAATTCTTCCGGTTTTGAAATAACATTAATCAAAGAAAATAGCCAAGCTTTGGTCTGCTTTTAGAAATTTCCTTTCTTAACTTTAATTCAAAACAAAATTCTGAATATTGCAAATCATTTAAAGATTTCGAAGCCTCAGTAAAATAATAGATATTTAAATTGCATCAAACGCTGTTTTGACTTTCAATTAATTTTTCACTCAGTTTTTTTCTATCGACAGCAGCAAGCTTAATATGCCCCTTTCAAAACCATTTAGTCTTTTGTTTGAGTTTTCATTACGTTGGGTTTTGCTTGAATTTTTTTCTAAATTAACTTATAATTGCCCCATTGTAGCCAATGCCGAAGAAGCGCGCGTTAAGCGTCAAGCCACAACCGAGGAGCCCAAGAAGGAGGAGTCTTTCGAGAAGGAGCTGTGCAAGGACAAAGATGCCGGCGAATGGTTCCGTTTGGTAGCTGGCGAAGGTGACAACTGTCGCGATGTCATTCAGTGCACCTCATCGGTAGGTTTCCGTTAACTAGCCCAGCTCTACGGACTTCAGACAACTAACATGTTTTGCTCCGCTTCTGCTCTGATGATTTACAGGGCCTGCAAGCCATTCGTTGCCCAGCCGGTCTGTACTTCGATATTGAGAAGCAGACCTGTGACTGGAAGGAGTCGGTGAAGAACTGCAAGGGCAAGAACAAGGAGCGTCGTGTGAAGCCTCTGCTGCACACAGACGAGCCGCTCTGCCAGGATGGTTTCCTCGCCTGCGGTGATGGCAACTGCATTGAGCGCGGCCTTTTCTGTAACGGCGAGAAGGATTGCTCAGATGGTTCCGATGAGAATACTTGCGGTAAGTACAGAATTGTGGGCTTATAACTAAGAGAAAAATGGACAGCATGGAGAGGAAGACTTGGAAAAAATAAATAGATTGATAGATCAGTCAGAGATTACGCATTCAATGGAAGCATGGTTAAAATTCTCAAAGATGAAAAAGACTAAAGAATCAATCAAGGAAAACAACCATAATTTGCATAATAATCATATTGCGTAGTCGCTTCTCTTCTTTATGTGAATGCCACAGAGAGTGAAAGGAACATATAAGTAGAACCTAAGAGAGTACGGAAAACAGAGCTCTGCCAGAAAGTAATACGAAATAACTACCAGCTTTTTTAAAAATATAATCATAAGTGGGACTTGAGCGAGCTCAGTGGTTATTAAGTGTATGTAATGCCGGTGCTACATAAGGTTTGACTTGAATGATTCAGCAAGACTCAAGAAATAAGCTGCCAGCATTACATAGGATTGGCTTCAAATCCGATATTACCCCATCATCAGGCAAGATAAAAACAAGAAAAAAACATTTCTAGTGGCTTACATTTGTGTGCCGCGTCAATTTCTTTGAGCTGCTCAGTGGATTTAAGCCTGCCCCAGTCAGAGTCGCACCTTAAAACCGGTCGACGGCATTTAACATTACTTTTGGAGCTGTTCGGTCGGTGGAACCACTCTTTAAATCTCTGAAGAAAAACACTATGCAACAGACAAGTGTCTGTGAGGGAGCTGGCGAGGGCGCGGTGACGCCTACGTGCAATGCAGGTATTGCACCAAGTATAGACCGGTTTCGTAAAGCCCTTCAGAGGGAGCGATCGTAAGCCCATAAAATTCCGTTGGATTTCGGTTCAACTTATTTCTTATACATACGTTGTTTCTTCTTCTTCTTTTGGGTGGAAATGTCAAGTGTGAAATGGTAGCAAATGCCAAAGAAACGAACTTTGAGCTGATCTCATCACTGATCCAAACACAAAACTGGGTTGGGTCGTGCATTTTGCATCATTCACTATACATATGAATGGCCCGGGTGTTAGGCCATGCTTAAGTCACACACATCTCGCATGCAACATCTAAATGTTAAATAAATCAATAATTAATTTTAACCTTGGACTTAAAAGAAATAAAACCAAAGCAAATGTACGTATATCTCCCTCGTTGCCCACTTCGTCGCTCTCGGCATGGGGCCAGCTACCGAAAGGCGTTTCAAAGCCCGTTCGATTCATGTGTAAATTAGCCTTACATAATCGGCTTAAAACGCTGTATTTTTAGCAATTGCAAAAAGCCGACTAACCAACAACAACAAAAAAAAAAACAGCAACAAAAGAGCCAGCAACTTGTTATTTATTTATTTATTATTTCTTTAAAATAGCAGCCAGCGCAAAAAACCGCAACTAATTTTAAATAACAACAAAGTGGAGTCTTTCTTACCTTTTGCTTTGATTTTGTTTTCATTTCGCTTCGTTTTTTATTTTTTCTTCACTGGGTTTACATTAATAATTTGCAAAACACGATGCCGACATTTCTCAAGACGAGCCCGCATTTAAATGTGCATTAATGAGCAAATCAAATGCCAAACAATAGTCAAGAAATAAATGGCCATTGCCAGAGCTACGGCCGTCCAATTCTAAGACCTCCTCCATAGATCGTAGCTCATAGATGCCAGATCGTGTCTTGGCTAATGCGAAAATTGGCACGTTTCACAGCCGTTGGCGATGGCAGCAACATTGCAAGTGCTCAGCGAGCCATTAATTTGTAAACAATTGAATTTAAAATTGAAATTGAATAATGCAGGCACTTGTTCGCTGATCACTGTTCGCTGCTCGCTGCTCGTCTCGAAGGCAATAAGGAAGCCACAGTATGAGCCAATTTAAATGGCAACCATCTAGAGTTGGCTGCGATTAAAAAACCATATATCAACAAAAATGTGCAGCAAAGCGTCGAAGCGAAGGCAATTAGGTGTGTGAAGCGACGACTGTTACGCATAGATAGCCCCGGAAAATAGCTTAGGTCTATTTATGAAAAATAAAACATTGCAGAAACCAAATATACAAAAGTATGATAAACGATATGTTTGTTAAATAGTGACAAAGCTATGCTGAATGCATTTATTCAGTCTTTTCTGACGCTTTCATTTTCTTTTTTTCAATAATTTGCTTAGCGCGACATTTTTGAACGATTTACTAAAAGTTCTGCTGAAAGTTATATATCTTATTGCAGATTATGAGATTATGAGTGATATAAAAAGATTTCCTATTTCTGCCTTCTTCCTAGCGCAACATTCTTAAACGTTTTACTCGGCTTATTAAAAACTTAAGATAAAATTAAAATTGTAGATTACAGATTTATTCCCTAACACATTCATAAAATCAGGAAAAATTCAACAACTTCTATAAAGATAGTAAGCATGTTTCTTTCCTAAATCGTTATATACTGCGATACAAAGGTTAAATTTTCCCTTTCTATTTTCTTTGCGCGACATTCTTAAACGTTTTGCCAAGAGCGATGCTTTCTTACTGTAAAAGAATCGAATAATTGTAGTCAGATAACACAAATTCTGCAAAAGACTTGTTATTTGAAGGAATGTGAATGTAATATCCAGATTCTTTTAACTGTTTCATGCCAGTCAACGTCTTTTTTCGTTTTTTTAAACCAACACAATAAGATCCGTGATTGTTCACTTGCAATTCCATATGCCACTTGGCCGACTTTATCACGTAATCGGCCTGTGCCTGTGCACATCCTCTTGAACGAAATGTAAGGCCAGCTCACATTTAGCTTGCTGTTGGCCATAAACAATGTGAACACAAGAGCACAAACACAATGAGCAAAAGGAGGGACGGACAAAGAAATGGCATGAAAACTAAAGACAAACCCTAAAGTCGCTTAAATGCCAGGGAATATTCAGAGGCTGAGCTGCACAACCGGTTCGATGTTCGATGACATAACACTTGGCTATAACGACAGATTATTGGCAACAAGAAATGCCAACAGCTGGCAGTCAGTAGTGTGTGTGCCAGGAGAGTGAAAAAGAGAGGGGTAGAGAGGAAGAGAGAGACAGGCGGAGTGATAAAAGGTCAGGCGGAGACAAAAGCCGGGTGCGACCTACTTGCAAAAAATGATTCGAAAAGAAAAAAACCTGAAGAGAAAAACGAAGGAAATAAACAAAAGTGTTTTCTTTTTTGTTTGTTATTATTTTATTTGCTTGGCCTTTGCGTGTCTCGTTGGCATTTCACTTTGGCAAGTGCCAAAGCAACAAAAAATTACGTACGAAGAGTTTCTTTTACTGCAAACTTTCGCAGTTGATTTATGATGATGAGCTACTGATCCAAGCTCCAAGCTCCAAGCTCCATGCTTCAGGCCCAATGCTCTATGCAAGTGCAAGGCTTACAAATGACGTTGGCAAGTAGTGTATACATAATTTGCATATGGCCGCTAATGAATGGCAAACACGTGGGCGTGTACTGAGGCTGACCAAAAGCCGTAGACAGCGCCGCATAGATTAAACATTGAGGCCCTCTGCCCTGGCCCAGGTGAACGTTGGCTGCATGCCAAAGCAGTTACCAAGTCGAGCTCTTCGCTTGATTGACGAAGACTCGGCTTAAACAAAACCAACAACAAAAAAACACACACTCACACGGAGAAATATAGATTCAAAATAATAATAAAAATATATATATATGAGGTACTGAAATTGTGCAGACATTTTCCATTCACTTTGCGTTTTGGCGACGGCGGTTTTCCCGACACCCAGCTGATTTGTGATTGGTTTTCCAGGCCCGACGCAGTTCATTGAACCGGCTGCCGCCCATGTACAGTTAGCTAATTGTTTGAAATCATTTTCCATAAAGTTGATTGAACTTTACTGAAACGCCCCGTACAGAATATAAATGATTAGCCAAGACCCAAGTGCGCGGAGAAAAAAATAGTCGAAATAATGTATGTAATTAAGGTTATAAGCCCACAAAAATTAAGAATTTCTTAATATCTATGCCGGCCGTGTGATATTTATAAAGATTTCCCACATCTATTGACCTGCTTAGGAAAATCAGAAGTATCAATCATACTATCTAAAGTCTACAATGTTTTCCGCTTGAAGGGATAGCCAGAAGTTAATAGAGAACTGTTATCAATATTAACATCTTATGTTAAGTAGCTACTTACAGCCTTTCCTTAACAGCTTTAGTTTACATTTGAAGCATTTGTTATAATAACACATTTGAATTAATAAATTCTTTGGCATTTAATACTGGTTATATGATAAATTTCCTGCGCCGTGCAAAGCATTTTATTTGATCTTTGTCTTTCTGTTCGGATTTTTACTTCATTTATAGATATCGACAACGATCCGAATCGCGCACCACCCTGTGACCCTGCCGTCTGCGTGCTGCCCGATTGCTTCTGCTCGGAGGATGGCACCTCGATACCCGGCGATTTGCCTGCCAAGGATGTGCCCATGATGATCACGATAACGTTCGATGATGCAATCAACAACAACAACATTGAGCTGTACAAGGAGATCTTCAAGGGTCGCAAGAATCCCAATGGCTGCGACATCAAGGCCACCTATTTCGTCTCCCACAAGTACACCAACTATTCGGCGGTGCAGGAGACTTCGCGTAAGGGTCACGAGATTGCTGTGCACTCGATCACGCACAACGATGAGGAGCGTTTCTGGTCGAATGCGACGGTCGATGACTGGGCCAAGGAAATGGCCGGCATGAGGATTATCATTGAGAAATATGCGAATATTACGGACAATTCGGTTGTAGGTGTGCGTGCTCCATATCTGCGTGTCGGCGGCAACAATCAGTTCACCATGATGGAGGAGCAGGCCTTCCTCTACGACTCGACCATTACAGCTCCACTATCGAACCCACCATTGTGGCCATACACCATGTACTTCCGCATGCCCCATCGCTGCCACGGCAATCTGCAGAGCTGCCCCACGAGATCGCACGCCGTGTGGGAGATGGTGATGAATGAGTTGGATCGTCGTGAGGATCCCGCCAATGATGAATATCTGCCTGGCTGTGCCATGGTGGACTCCTGCTCGAACATCCTGACTGGCGATCAGTTCTACAATTTCCTGAATCACAATTTCGATCGCCATTACGATCAGAATCGTGCACCGCTTGGTTTGTACTTCCATGCCGCCTGGCTGAAGAACAATCCCGAGTTCCTGGACGCCTTCCTCTACTGGATCGATGAGATCCTGGCCAATCACAATGATGTGTACTTTGTGACCATGACACAGGTGATACAGTGGATGCAAAATCCACGCACCATCAGCGAGGTCAAGAACTTCGAGCCCTGGAGGGAGAGGTGCGTGGTGGAGGGCAGACAAGCCTGCTGGGTGCCAAATACCTGCAAGCTGACCTCCAAGGAGGTTCCCGGGGAGACCATCAACCTGCAAACCTGCGTCAGATGCCCCAACAACTACCCATGGGTCAATGATCCCACTGGCGATGGTTTCTTCTAAGTCAGCGTGCGAGAGAGTAAGAGAGATAGAGAGAGAGCGCGATTGTGAGAGAGCGAAGGAGATAGTGCGTTCGCATCCAAGCAGCCCCAATCCAAATTCCTACAGTCACCTACACACTACTCGACTTTTATTATTTCAATATACTCAAGACTTCTTTTATATTGTACTTTTTATTTCGACTGTGCCGCGTTTTAAAACGCTACAAAAACGCGCTCGGCTAAGTCTGCTGTGTTACGTTATTAAAAAACAAAAAAAAACAAAACAAAACAATGAAAACAAACAAAAAGAACAACAAAATTGACAAATGACAACACAACACAACAACAACAACAAACAGCAAACAAAACAAAACTTGTGTTTTTATATACTCATTTTTGTAGTTTTACGTTAATTTGTATGTGTATATTTAAAAAATACCTAATAAAAAATAAAGTAAATCAAAAAAAAAAACTAAAACGAAAAAAAAGCAACAAAACAACAAACTTAAAACGAAACAATTGAAAAGTATATTTCATCATTTTGATTATTGTGATGCTAATGCTGAGTAGCAGCAGCCATAAAAATGCTATTATAATGCACAAGATGAGTTTAGCAACAGTCTCTCTTCTACCTGGCAACAGACGCAAGTCGGCCCAACCACTATATATATATATATATATATATCTCCAACTACCAGTATAGCCAACAATCAACCCAATTTGTGTGCGCTACCCACTGACTTACTAACCAGTTTTGTATTATCCCAACAAAACCAAAGAAACAACAAAATTTGAATAACAAAACGCGTTTTTGATTTCGGTTTTCAGTTTCGATTTCAGTTTCATATGTAAATTTAAGTTTTTTTTTCTTCTTTTGATTTTATTAGTATTTCGAGTGTGTCCTAGACTGGTTTTATATCAATTTTAAAGCGAAGCAACCGGTCTAGAATTAGGCATACTTAGCATATATATTTGTATGCATATTGCTTGGGAGCATATGAATTTATTATAATGCAAAATTTAAGCTTATTAAAATCGCTCTTTTTATGTTTTTTGTCTTCGGTTTTTTCATGCCAATTTGTATGCACACAAAATGAGTGCCGGCTCTTATGGCCCGGATTGTAAAGTGGTCTCCGTCAACAGGTTCTTATTTCATATTTATATATATTTATTTCATATAGGGAATCTTTGGACAGCCCCCGCTGGCGCTTTGCGCAATCATAACAAATCACACAGTCGTCGATAATTAATTTTAAGCATTGCGAATTTCGACTCTTTCATGGAAATACCACACTTATGTATATGCGTGTCCATGCAAATTTATGTGGTTTACAAATTATTTTTTACTTCGCACCGCAAAATTGACTCAATAAAAAAATACAATTTCATGTGGTTGAATATATATATATCATATATTTTATATGTCAATTTTAATGCATGCATAAGTTTTATCACCAGCCAAGGTGATTGCATTGACTGACTCCGAGAGTAACAAAAAAGATGTCGTCTGAAAAGATGAGTAATTTGTGGCATGGCTTAATCGTGCCTTCATTAATCAGATGTTCAGTAACTAATGCTACAAATCGTAAGCATAAAATAAAAGAAAGCATATAATTTCCATATATAAGACCTGTGTGGCATAATATTTGCCATTACAATCCTTACATATTCAATAGACGTTTTAGCCAGCGAAAACGAGTTCCCAAGAGATACGATGTGCCCATATTCATACATATATATACATATATATTCGCACGTGTGTGTGTTTGCCAACTTTTACTCTTGCTAAGGTGAACTAGTTGTAAAGTGGACGCTTTGCATAAATCGTGTATGAAAAGCGAACGCACAGTGGGCCAAAGTGTAATATTACTGCTCGAAAACTAAGCAAAACGTAAAGCTTATGTGTCAATGCTAGATATGTTGATAATGACCAAACAGCTTATTTATTTAAAACAACAAAATGTAGTCAAATATTTATTCAAATAAATATAATTTATAAAAATATGCGCATATGTACATAAACAAGCAAATCGGAGAAACAAACATAAATTAACATTTTATTTAAGCAAATCATAAATCAATATTCAATGCATTTGCATAGGCTTTCAATCACTGTGCACAACGCCGCCTCCAATTGACGTAGGCGCCCTTGTCTTGACAGCGACTCGGCTCACAAATTCTCGAATATGCTTCCTACTTCTGGGACAGAGCCTCGAGCTGGTCAACCGGTCATCAAGTAGACATACGTATGTCATATGCCAGGCATATCCAGTTAACTGGATTTCCATGTGGCGAGACACGTTTTAAAGAAACGGAATCAGAGTGTGTTAAGCGTCGTTTTGAATGCTATGCATATAAAATCCGTTAAAAAAAAAACAAAAATCCAAAATCGGAAACCCGAGTTGACAATTGGTATATTGACAGGTGATTTGAAAAGTTCACTGATTGCATAATTAAGGGGAACGGGTAGATAAAAGCACGCCGAGCAGATGCACACAAATGATCAGCAAATGGAAATTGAAAAATAAACATATTTAAATACGACTCGCATTTCAATATTGAACATCGAAAAAAAAAACACCGTTGCCGACGCTATAGGGCCTTCAGTGCTCTCCACTTGCCATAAATTAAACACAGTCTCTGCGATCCACTCGGTTCGGTTTGGTTTGGGATAGATTTGGGGAGAGACCCGGGGTGAAAGGGAGCTAACACTTATGCAACTTTTGTGTGTGTGTCTGTGTTTTTTATGGTTATGCATTTCTTTTACAGTCCACAGTTTACAGTTTACTTTTTACAGGCTCATCTTCAGCTCGAAGCGCTCGTCGAGCATTTCCTTCATTAACAATTCCGTTTTTGTTCAGTTTTCTTAAAGCCAATTTCTCTTTTTCTCTTGATCTGCTTGATGATCTTTGTTAGCGTTTCTTGTGGTTGCGACTAAATTTGTAATTTGCTTTAATTAGTATGAAATTAACTTGCGTTGATTAAACGAAGGATTTCTCAGGGCCACAGCTCAATAAAAAGCAAATATTTAAATTAAAAACAAGCTTTGTAAGTTGCTAACTTTTCGCTTAAATAAAAATTAACTCAAATCGCTTGCAATTGTCTACCATACCATAATACTCAAATACAAATCACATATACGATGATTGGGGGCAATCTTGGCTGCTCAAATTATGTAAATCCGTAAAAAAAAAGGTTTTCACTCGTCGAAAAAAATCAATTTCAATGCCGTCGAACGCTTGAGGTGCCATCATCAACATTTTCACTCTAATTGAAAAACCAGTTTAACAGTTGATTAAAAAATGGTATTAATAATAATCAGCATGCTCGAATATGCGGGCGATTATATCACCAAAGTGTAAAAACCGTTGCCAACTAAAATTAATTGTAACTATCAAAAGCGAAAAAAAATCAAAGAAAACAACTGCAATCAACATTTGCCAAAGAAGGTAAACCACTTTTTTGTGGCATCTTCTGCACAGACGAACACGCACATATGTATACTTGGAATATATATATATCTATCTTAGGATCGGATCGCAGCTGTCGCACCCTTCACTGACGCACGGCACGTTAATTGACTACGCCAATTAAAATGCAATTGTAATGAACCGCAATTTCAAGAATTCTCCAGCAAAAAATCGCGCATACGCCATGTTGTCTGCAGCACTTAGCTTTTATTCGACTTTTTGCTGACATGTTCTAGTACAAGACAAACGTGTTTTCAAGTTCAGGAAATAACTGGGCAACCATGTACATACACTTATATATATTGTATATATTGCCATTCTTTTCTAGATCAAACCTGAACCAAGTTCGTTTACAGACTGTACCAAAGGAAAGCTGTTCAGAAAAATATCAAGTGTTGTTTCAGCTGAACAAAACTGATTTGTAACTGCGGAAAAGTTCTAGTACAATTACAAAAACAATAATGATCATAAAAAAAGTATTAAAAGGTAGAAAAATAACTCTGTTTTCTGTCAACATCTTTCACATTCAAAGTAGCCTTCAAATAATTTGTTAAGCAATTATTTTGTCACTCAGAAACAATCAATCGCAACGCTTTTTATATTTTTGTTATCTTAAGATTTGCAAGTCAAAATTAAATCAAATATTTGTTGACTGCTGAGAGTGTATTTGAGCAGAATCCAAAATATTTTGCCACTTTTTACTTACATGCTTAAAAAATTCACAAGCAAAACTCATAAATATTGGCTACAAATATTTATTTTGAACACAGATATTATAATTGGTAATTGTATTTAAAAAAGAACTGAGCTTTGATCCAATGACAATAATAATATATAATATAATTTATATATACTGTTAATAGTATTTGCAGTTCTTGGCAGTGTCTAAATATCTGTAAAAAATCGACAATATCTTAGAGATATTTTAAGTATATATTTCCAATTTAGGTAGAATTTACTTTGGAATAACTTCTTTATAAAACTCTCTGGTCTTTTCAAAATAATAAAGACTTAAGACTTTGGGCATAGCACCCAAAGAGACATACTTTACTTATCACATGATCCGAACTTAAAATAATTATATAAACTATTTAAAATATATAATTTTAAAGACATTTAAAATGCCTAAAGCTCTATCAACTTAATTGAAATTGTTAACACTGATATTTTTGGTGTTTTAGAAAATGCACTTGACTACAATTCTCAGCTTGTAAAATAAATGTAACACATAACTAAAATGTGTTCACTTTTAGAACCCATTTCCATTGTCTTTTATTGTGCTTAATTATGGCAATGAACCTTGTATTACATAATTCGAAAATTCCCTATTTATGCCAATCTTAACATGGCCGCAATATTAAGGCTTGTCCACAACAGTTTCATATCCGCAAACATGATTCGTGTTTTGCGCATGCATCCAGCCGGATGAACGGACAAACGGACAAACGGATGGAGGGACGGAGCACATATCATCATGTCATCATCATCTCGTACGAGCTCTTAACTTATTGAATAACAGGCTGGTTCCAGCCAGGTAAGTTGGTACGCAGCCCTTTTTGCTCTGTCTGTTCGTCTGTCTGTCTGACTGTCTGACTGTCTGTTTTGTACGCCTGCATATCTTTACATAACTAAAGGGGACTGCAAAATTGAACAAGCGCATAATCAATTTGCCATTAATTAAGATTTCGTGATACAGCCAAAGAAAATTAAAAATTAAAAACAAACCAAACAAAAATCTTAAAAGGTAAATTTAACGCGTGTGAGTCAGCGACAGTTAGAGTGTTACCACTCGGTGCTGGAAGCGACTGGAAGGAGGAGTCGCCAGGAGGTTTATTAACCTTTTTTTCTGCTGTCTTAGCCACGTTAACAAGAATTTAATGTACAGGTTGTGAGCGGAATGGGCAATTCACTGGCAAAGCGGCTCAAGCGAGCCGTTTAAATGCAGATGGTGTGACAATGTCTAACCACTTGCCATGCCGCACGAGTGTAGGTGAAAATAAAAAGTAACTAAACAAGCGGCATCAACAAAACGTGTAAAGAAACACGTTCAAAAAGTACCATACAAAGAAAAGCCATGGAGAACCTTGCTGTCGACTGACAGATGCTCTGTTCCCCAGATAATAAAGCCAGTGCAGATGGGCAAGAATGTACAAGATGCAGAAGAACATCATCATAATACAATTTTGGGGCTAATATTGAAGATAGAAGAAAGAGGTTTTGCCTCAAAATCGAAAAACTCTTTTATTGGATTACATGCCAATGTATCCGAGCATGCCCTGTTGACTTGCGCGAACAGAGTATAACGACAGTTACGAAATCGAGATGTCATGTCTTCGTAGAATCACAAGATAATAAAGAGCCAAAGACGCAATTTCAGGGTCATTAAATGATTGATGTTTGAAGATATGATTTATGCAGCTGAGTTGGCAGTCCAGCGGGATTGGCTAAACAGTGCTGCCCACCTGGCAGCTTTGGAAAGGTGTAAACGCACGGCGAGGTGCAGCTCCAGACACGGGCACCCACACATACCAAATGCGGCTCACACCTGCGCCCAAGCTAATTAACCTTTCTTCAAACTGCGCGCACACCTTCGCACGCAGAGAGACAAAAGCAAAGCTTAAGCCGCCTTGGCATTTTCGAATCGAAATGGATTCCACACAAAGCCTCAAATTGTGTGTTACCCCTTAAAAAAGCTTCGCACTGCGTTGCGCCGGCGCCGTCGTTAGCTCGAAACTCACCACGCAGCCCAAAATGGCGCACACACCACGGCTTAATAAATAGAACTCGTTGCTGGTGGACAACACCTAGTGTAAGCGTGGCTGTGTATTGGAAGAGTGCCCTCTGTTCACTCGCCTACCTCTGTCCAACGAATAGCCGTTGTTTCAACATTTGCTGAGCGCTAAAAGTAATATTGAAGTTTCCAGTACATACGAGCAGACATATGCCAACTTATGTCTCTCCATATAAATACATATATATATATATAAATATATTAAAAGTGATCATCCGAAGTGTAGTTTTTTGCTAATTTAAAGTTTTGTTCGATTTCTTCGATTTGCAGCCAGCGCTGGTACCGAACATGGCGCGTTGGTGGCCAATTGTGTCCGTTTTGCTGTTCTGCTGTGCAGATGGTAAGTACCAAAAGCAATCCGACCGCATATATACATATATATTTTTTTTTATTATTTTTATAATCATGCATACATAAATAAGTATATATAAGCTAGACTTGGGCTTCGGCTTCAAGTTGGAGTTGGCCACGTTGGCAGGCCGCCTACTTGACCTTTACCAGTTGAATAAGCAGCGAATAAATATTTGTGTTTTTTTATGCACAAAATTAGCAAAACAAAAAGAAATACAAAAAATAAATAAAAGAGAAGTCGTTGGCCAAGGTAAATAAACTTGAAAAATATAGCAAGGTGTCAAAGCTGTTATGAATTATTAGCAACATGCAATAGTTAATGGTTCGATCAATCGATCCAGCGCTGCTGCAAGTTGAACAATTTCCTTAAATACAAACAAACAATAAAATAGTAGGAAAAAGAAACTGTGGCAAGAGACCAAACTGAAGCCGGAGCTGGCCATAAAAAATTAGCATAGGCAACTTTTGATACGATCGCGTTTGGTTCCGTTTATTATTTTTGGAGGCGACAACTCCCAGGTTGTTTATGCAATACCTTTTAAGTTAAACTGCAAACGTGTTTCGCCTGCTTCTACAACAGCAGCAGCAGCAACAACAACAACAACAACAGCCATTGGCCATTAGCCAATACACAAACCAGTTTGGCGACAGCAGCAGCTACACCTTACCATGTAAACAACAGGCTCCATTAGCAGACGTCTCTCACTTACACTTCGGGCTATCGCAATTTCGCTTGCCCTTTCGTTTGCGTTTGCGTTTGCGTTTGACGTCTCTGCGAGATGATAGATATACAAAATGTAGAAAACGTAACAAAAACGAGAGTTGTTTAGCTTTTAGAAGTCGTTTAGACTAAACCGGTTCAGAGTCGGTTTGCTGTTGCCTGGGGCCGCTGAAAAATTAATTAATAAAAAAAAGAAACAAGTGCGAACAGGCCATAAGTGCTTGTAGCTGTCGATTAGCACTAATTATGCGCATAATTAAATAATGACAATATAATGAGTACCAAAAACATTAAAAGCCAACAATTATTTACCAAGAAATCTTTAAAAACATTTTGCCACAAAAACAGTTATTTTTTATTTAAATTTGTGAGGTAGTTGAAAAAAAATCATAATAAATAAATATATGAATTTCCATAAAAGTATATCACAAAATAAAAAGAAAAGCAATTGCCAGAAATTCTTTAACTGTTTTTTAGGAAGCCTTTGTTACCTAAACTGAAATGATTAAAAATTCAAAACAAATAAAGTTTTTTAACGCAATCAGATATTGCTCAAGAGTATATTTAAATAGGAAAAATTAAATGGAAGATAAATATTTTTAATGAATTGAACATAAATATTTTGCATGCAGTGAAAGAATTTTTATAGGAATTTAAAAAAACTAACTACAAAATTGTTATTTTTATTATTTTATAAATAAAATAAAAAACGTTTAAATTAAAAGTGATTTTATAATTTAAGTGCTTAATAATATAGGCATAAAAATACTATTGGCTAATTCATTTTTTTTCACGCCCCTTCTCTTAGCCCAACATCAGGACAAGCTTGAGGGCGTTGATGTTGAAGAAGTGTGCGCGGATCGTCCCGCTGATGAATATTTCCGTTTAGATACGGAGAACGATTGCCGTGAAGTTTACAGGTAAGCATTTAAGCAAAGATTCTTAGACTGAAAGTTCTCGTTATGCAGTCTTTGAAGATAATGTTAATTTTGGGGAATTTGTTTTGTTTTCACATGAACAATTTTATTGCACTTACTCCAAAAAAAAAAAAAACAAAAACAAAATAAAAAAAAATGAAACTAAAGGTGCGACAGTGCCGGAGAAGATGGCAGCAATCGCTTGGCACCGATCCGCTGTGCCGGCGGCTTGGCGTTCGATGTGTTGCGTCAGCTGTGCGATTGGAAGACGAATGTTAAGAATTGCGATATCGATCAAAGTAAGTGGGGTGTGTCCGCGCCAGGCATTGAGCCGAGAGCCCAAAAGTATACTTCAAAGAGCTCGACTCTGTGCCACCCAAAACTCTCCTACACAATGTCTAACACTCTGTTCTGTATGTCTATCTCTCTCTATCTATATCTATCTATCTCTATGTGCAGGTGTGTGTGTGTGTGTGTAGTGTGTGTATTTGTCACACAGCTCATTGTATCTCTCTGTAACTAAAACCAAACCTTCGTCTCATTGCATTTGTTCAAACAAAAACAAACCCAAATCGAAGCTCCGCCAAACCCCCCTCGAAAAGAAAGTGCCAAAGTTCTGTTAGCTAGCAAAATAAAATTCGTTTAGGAAAAACTGCAAAAACTGTAAAAAAAAAAAAAAAAAAAACAACAACGAAAAGTGTCAACAAAAACAACTTTATTTTTTAGATGTACTAGGTCGGGCCTAAAAGAAATTCAGTGCCCCTCCGGCTTGGCCTTTGATGTTATTAAGCAGACCTGCGACTGGAAGGCCAAGGTGACTAACTGCGATGAGAAAGAGAGTAAGTGTCCTGACTGTCTGCAAACCAGCAAAAAAAAAAACACATTTGTACATAGCACTTGGACAGATACATGTATATATATATATAAATATACATATATATATATATATATATATACTTATATATATATATATATATAGATATAGTGAACTTTGGAACAAGAAGAACAACAAAAACAACAATCCTAACCTCCCTCACAATCACGTGTAAACTTCTCACTTCAAAATTTAGACAATATTTGTCACTAACACGCCACAACAAAATCAAATACCTACGCCCAATTCTAACATAGGAATTCTCCATCCACTCCTCTAGAACCCCGCAAGGCGCAGCCCATATTGAAGACAGATGAGCCCATCTGTCCCGATGGCAAGCTCTCCTGCGGCGATGGCGAGTGCCTGGACAAGGAGCTCTTCTGCAACGGCAAGCCCGATTGCAAGGATGAGTCCGATGAGAATGCCTGCTGTAAGTGACAATAATTGCGGCGGATGCCAAAGCCAGCCACACAGTTTCCTAACTGATGTCCGTTTCTGTTGACAGCTGTTGATGAGGATCCCAACCGTGCACCTGAGTGCGATCCCACGCAGTGCGCTCTGCCCGATTGTTTCTGCTCCGCGGACGGCACACGCATTCCCGGCGGCATTGAGCCCCAGCAGGTGCCACAGATGATCACCATTACGTTCAACGGTGCCGTCAATGTGGACAATATCGATTTGTACGATGACATCTTCAATGGCCAGCACCAGAATCCCAATGGCTGCTCCATCAAGGGTACATTCTTTGTCTCTCACAAATATACCAACTACTCGGCTGTGCAGGATCTGCATCGTCGCGGCCACGAAATCTCCGTTTTCTCGCTGACGCACAAGGATGACCCCAACTACTGGAGCGGCGGCAGCTACGATGACTGGCTGGCCGAGATGGCGGGCTCCCGTTTGATTGTGGAACGTTTCGCTAACATCACAGATGGCTCCATCATTGGCATGCGTGCGCCCTACCTGCGTGTGGGTGGCAACAAGCAGTTCGAGATGATGGCGGATCAGTTCTTTGTGTACGATGCCTCCATTACCGCCTCGCTGGGACGTGTGCCCATCTGGCCATATACCCTGTATTTCCGTATGCCGCACAAGTGCAATGGCAATGCCCACAACTGCCCGTCGCGTAGCCATCCCGTCTGGGAGATGGTTATGAATGAGCTGGATCGTCGTGATGATCCCACCTTTGATGAGTCGTTGCCCGGTTGCCACATGGTTGACTCGTGCTCGAACGTCGCCTCTGGCGACCAGTTCGCACGTCTATTGCGCCACAATTTCAATCGCCACTACAATAGCAACCGCGCACCTCTCGGTCTCCACTTCCATGCCTCGTGGCTCAAGTCGAAGAAGGAGTATCGCGATGAGCTGGTCAAGTTCATTGAGGAGATGCTTGGACGCAACGATGTGTTCTTTGTGACCAATCTGCAGGTCATCCAGTGGATGCAGAACCCCACAGAGCTCAACTCGCTGCGCGACTTCCAGGAGTGGAAGGAGAAATGCGATGTCAAGGGTCAGCCCTACTGCTCGCTGCCCAACGCCTGCCCGCTGACCACACGCGAGCTGCCCGGCGAGACGCTGCGTCTGTTCACCTGCATGGAGTGCCCCAATAACTATCCCTGGATCCTCGATCCCACTGGCGATGGCTTCTCCGTTTAAGCTGAGGCCAGAGCACAGCTCTCTTTCTAATTCCTTTCCAAAAAAAAAAAACAAAACAAAACAAAAAAGAGAACAACGCATTAGTAGTTCAACCGAGAGTCTGATAAACTAAACACAAAACCTACACAATGCAATAAATGTATCTATCTAATTTTTACCTGACCCCCCCCCCCCCTCCCCCCTACGCTCTGCTCTCTTCTCCCCTTCCGTCTATTATTTATGCAAATCTTTCTTTTTATTGCTACTATTCCTGCGTATTTCTCGACTTTTCTCAACTTTCTCTACTTTCACAGCTCGTTTTGTATCCCCACTTTTCGTTCTTTCTTTTGATAATGTTGAATGATAAAGTGGATTGTTTTAATTTTCTACACAAACTAAAAAAAAAAAAAACAAAAACATCAACAAAAGCTGCTACTTTGTTATATAAAAAAAAAAAAACAATTTTCACAAAAAAACCGCGCCAAAAACTCGCAGCAGCTAAAATTCTTTGTAATTATATAAGTATTTTTTATAAGAAAAATATAAAAAATATATTAAAAAAAAACATATATTTATTTTACTTGTTTTATTTAGACTTAGAAATCTGACAGGAAAAAAAATAAATAATTGTATTTTTAATTGCGTCAAGCGGAGAATCTGTTTAAAATCTTGTGCTATATCTTTTCGTATTAAAATTTTCGTTCTTGCTTATACGTGGGATTATCTGAAAGATCTAAAGCTGTTCCCAATTTTTTTGATCGAGCGGGACGAAGTTCAATCTTCCCATCCAGCTTATTTCTCATGAATAGTTTGGGCACAAAGTTTGTTCGATTTACAATAATCAGAAGCTTTAAATGTAAGCCTACCTATAGTTCATTTTATTAACTATAAATTCTAACTTTGAGCGCGTTCTGGACTTTTTTTAAAAACCAGCCTAAGTTTCATTTAAGTAAGTATTGTCTATACATTTGTATAAGCTCTAAGCACATGCTTCGTTTATGTAAGATAAGTATCAGATTAGTATTTGCTGTCTGAAATTACTCTTGTGATAAGCACATGCTAAACCTTTATTGGCATCTCATCGAAACTAAAAACCACTTTATGAATTTAATACTTAAGCCGAGTAAACCCAATCTTACTATATAAAGTATGAAATAATATTTTTTCCTGTGTAGCTTTTGTGAGCTTGTTTAGTTGCGTAGTCTTCAAGAGAATCAAAGTGCATTTTTATAAGAGCTGCATCAAAGTCTGATTACGGTTCGAAGCAACTCGCTGGCTTGAACTTCCGCTTGTGAAATTAGTTTTCCACATGTTCTTCGTTCTTCATTCCAACTTTACTCTTTCAAATAGTTTCTAAATTTAAATTTACTTTTAATTTTTAAATTTATAACTGCCCGTTCTACTGAAAATATTGCATCTCTTATGTATTTTCATATAGAAGTTGTGGGCTAAATTTTATTACTACTCAAAATTGGCAAATGCCAATTGTGCTTAGAAATATGAAATATCTATATCTATATCTATATCTATATCTATATCTATATCTATATCTATATCTATATCTATATCTATATCTATATCTATATCTATATATATATCTATATCTATATCTATATCTATATCTATATCTATATCTATATCTATATCTATATCTATATCTATATCTATATCTATATCTATATCTATATCTATATCTATATCTATATCTATATCTATATCTATATCTATATCTATATCTATATCTATATTTATATCTATATCTATATCTATATCTATATCTATATCTATATCTATATCTATATCTATATCTATATCTATATCTATATCTATATCTATATCTATATCTATATCTATATCTATATCTATATCTATATCTATATCTATATCTATATCTATATCTATATCTATATCTATATCTATATCTATATCTATATCTATATCTATATCTATATCTATATCTATATCTATATCTATATCTATATCTATATCTATATCTATATCTATATCTATATCTATATCTATATCTATACCTATACCTATATCTATATATATATCTATATCTATATCTATATCTATATCTATATCTATATCTATATCTATATCTATATCTATATCTATATCTATATCTATATCTATATACTATATACATAGTAGCTAAATCTATTAAAAACACACATTTTTCCCGGGTTCGAACCGGTTCAATTCGAAGGAGGTTTGCAGCCATGATTTTGACTAATCAAGATAGCCTTGCGATGTAAATTTACTAAACTTGCAACAGCTTGTTTTCAAAACACATCACACAGAACTTTTTCACCAAAAGTAAATTCCAATTCTAATACTTTTATACATTACATAGAGGGACACACCTGAGTCTCCATTTTGAGCTTTAATACTGAAGAATATTTAGAGAATGACAGAGGTGAACACTCGGAATCTGCAAGTTTTTTTATTGGGGATTTTATATTATGTATGTATTGTGTTTATGTTTGGATCGAACTGTTGCCAACTTATATGTGATTTAAAGCTTTTAATGATACCTGAAACGGTAAGCGTACCGGTAGCAAGGCCCGCAGTCGATTTTAATGGGAAATTAATGTCAAATTTTGGACCGGCAAAGGACGTTTCAGAGTTAGCGCTCAAACAGAACAAAGCAAAACTGTTTTTATTTGCAGATGAGAGTACGCTAAGCGCGAAAAGAAATTCTGAAAGTGTTCAGACCACGGTGTCTAGCAAACAGGAAACAGAGGTAACCCTTAAGATGGCGAATGGAGGCCAGGAATTTAATCCGTGGATTTTAACAGTTGGCAATCAACTAATGGACGCCAAATTCACCAAGGACCGCAAGGAATATGAACGTATCAAAGTTGTCTTAAATCCAGCACAGAATTATAATCCCAATTTGAAGATGAGCACTGTGTGCACCGGTTCCACTATACCATATGGGGAACACAAGGTGATGAATTGGCTTGATCGGAATGTACATAGGCACGTGCATTCGAATCGTGCATTCTACATGGAACTGCGCCACGATCTGTTTATCAAGGCCAATTCGGAGATATGCCATAACAAAAAGTATGTAAAATGGATGGAATATCAGGAATGCGCACTGCGTCGCAATCAACGTTTGGAGTCTTATATACCACAATATCCATTGCATCAAGTCCTCAGAGAAAAATATTAAGATTCGTAGACGGCATCGTAATAATTAATTCTTTCATCTGAAATTGTAATATCTAAGCCTTCATGCATAATTGAACAGTAGCTTTTTCTTTTCCATGTATGTTCGTATGTATCTATTTGTTCGCATTTATACCAAACGTAGACCAATTTAACGGCTTTCTAATATCGCCCTTCTCTGCGATTTTCATGAATTGAAGTAAGCCTGACAGGTTTTCATGCTTTGAATTCATGTGTGTCTTCGAGTATGTATGTGCTTCTGCACATATGTGTGTATGCATGCATGTGTGTATGCATGCATGTGTGTATGCATGTATGTGTGTATGCATGCATGTATGTATGCATGCTTGTATGTATGCATGTATGCATGAATGTATGCATGCATGTATGTATGCTTGCATGTATGTATGCTTGCATGTATGTATGCATGCATGTATGCATGCCTGTATGTATGCATGCATGTATGTGTGCATGTAGTTATGCATGCATGTATGTATGCATGTAGGCATGTATGCATGTAGGTATGTATGCATGTAGGTATGCATGCATATATGCAAGTATGTATGTTTGCATGCATATGATGATGTAAGTATGTATACGAATATGTATGTACTTCTGTATATATGTATATATGAATGCGTGTATAATAACAAGCCAAAACCATAATCTTGCGAGCGTTTGTGAATTTTTGGCTGGCTACGATATATATTTAGAAATTGATAAAAATGTATGTTAATCCACCTCAGACCTAAGCGTGAGCTATCTACCTTGTTTACCTAAGCTCGCGTATGTTTTTAAAATAATATACGTTAGATTTCAAACGATCATCCTGGCATTTTTGGTGATAATTTCTCATGCACTTTATTCTCAATATCATGTGGGTGTTACTCCAAGTAATAAGCTACAAAGATTTGTTAATAATGCCATTAATCTATGTATATTGAACCAAGTGTGGAGCGTAGAAAGCGGAATGTTCCTCAATTAGAGCCACAGGCGCACGTGTTGATCCCAACTGGTCGAGGCTAGACACATGCCATTGGGGCACAAGCTGATGCAAGTTATCCGATTTTCATGTCCAGACAGCGTGCCTGGCGAAAGAGACAGCGAAAATGGTAAATGACAAAAATCAATACCAGTCAAATGGCAATTGAAGCCGTCCACGTTTGCCACCTACCCGTGTGCCGTTGCTTCATTGCATCCCACGAGTGCACATTGCCCTCAATGCCGCCGCACAATATGTAGCGACCGCTGGTCGATAAAGCTAATGGGCACAAAATCAGATTAAAAATTGGCTAAAGTCAAGGCGAACCAAGAAGCACAAGAGAGAAGCATAAAAATATAACAACAATAATGGAAACACGCACCGCACGAAGTGAAGCCCGTGTTCTTCTGGGGCGGCTCATAGAGTCCAATTTGTTGGTCTGAACGCAAATCGTACATGCGTGCCGTTTGATCCTCCGAGCAGGAGGCAAAGGCAAAGCCGCTTGGATGATACTGGAAACCACACATGCAAATCGAAAAGAATTCAAACAGTAGATAGATGGTGGCTAACTTACGCAAACGGAGGACACATCCATGGTGTGACCGAAAAACATTTGCTTGTGTCCCTCTTCGCGTACATCCCACAACTTGGCAGTTTTGTCCACTGAGCCGGTTATATAAGTATTCATATCAGGTGACAATGAAAGACCCGCAATATCGCCAGCATGCCCATTAAAGTCCATAGTCTTGACGCCCTTCTCCAAATCCCAGTGGCAGCTGTAATCCGTGAATAGTCAGGCTAATAGGTCAGCATTCCTGAGCTTGTTGCCAACTTACATTTTCATATCACCCGAACCGGTTATCAAATGGCCATCATCCAGAAAACGACACGAGCTTAGAAATCCCTCATAGCCGACTAGCTCACGCACCATTTTGGCCACTCCGGAGGCATCACGATTGTTCACATCGTAGACGGTGCATGCGTTGTCCATGCCACCGCAGGCCACAAAGTTGCCCGACGGCGAGAAGGCGACGGTCATTACCCAAGCCGAGCGCAATGGTATAATCTGTACCTTGTTGGCCGTCCAGGTGTCCCAAATGATCAGTTTGCCATCCAATGAGCCAGTGACACAGTGGCGCGAATCGCCCGCAAAATGCACCGAGTTCACCTTATTTATGTGACCTTTTAAAATCTTTTTCGATGAAAATCGTATTTTGGATACATCGCTCATGTCACCGCATTTGTCCGCCAGTGTGCAGTCCGCCTTGGCATTTTGATCATCCTAGGGAATTTATATTACAATTAAAAGGAATTAATAGTTTTATATTTATTTAGAGAATATCAAGGTGTAACCTTAAACTTTTGTATCATGCCATTGATCTCGTCGTAGAGGCTTTGGGTTTCTGGATCAATTTTCGGCATGATTGCGCATTAAATTTAAAATCGCAGCAAATAACCGTTACAGCGCACAAGACCAATCAAGAACGCGTCGCAACACAAACTAATGTCGAAATAAATATTTAACTTACACTGTTATGATGCTAGTCGAGACGTTAATGCAATTAACTAATTGGATTAGTTGTTAGACAAACGCAATTACACATTTTAGGAATATTCAATATTCAAAACTTGCGCGCGCATTACAAACACACGCATGCGCAATAAAGAGGGCTGCCAGCTCTCTTAAACTTAGCACTTTACAGCACTGCATGGTCACTTAACAGAAATACTGCTGGCTGCTTAACAGAATGTTAATCGATCTTTAAGGTAACGCAAGCTCAGATTTTATTTGGCGAGTTTTTACAAATAATCCAAAAATGGTGAAAGTGATTTTTATTTATATAGAAAATAAGTGATATTGTTTAAAATGTTATATGTGACTTATTATTGCAAATACAATCGATATATATCGATACGAAACCAACATCAACGCACAGCTGTTAAGCGTGCTATTTGACAGCTGTTCAGTCATCAAAAGAATTTGGGGCCACAAGGATTTGCTGCATTTTATTTTAATAATTAATGCAACAGCCAGCCGCCAAAATGAGCCACAGGCGCAGGTACTAATATTAAAGCGCATAATGGAAACACTACCATGTGCTAGCGAAGTGGCGCAAATGCAGGAGCACCAACAGCAACAACAATCTGAAACCCTTGTAAATATAAAACGCGTTTCGCTACCTTTCGAGAGGCAAAGCCCTATGGACACGGATATGACCAAAGCCGAGGATGTGGGGCAAATGCTAAAACAGAAGCCGCAGCACGCGGCAACTCTTGTTGGCGTCGCGGCACAGGCACAGCTTGTGAATCTCAGCAGCATTGACAGCCTCTGCGAGAATGTGGTTAACATACCCAAGGAGCTAATCCTCATATCGATGGTATCACAGGAGCAGGCTCTTTACAATCCCAAGCATCAGCTCTATCGCAGCACAAAGAGCAAGGATGAAAAGTGGAGTGAAATTGGTAGCCATGTGGGCTGGACAGGTGATATAGACGTAGCGCACTTCTAATTATAAATCAATGCTAAACAGTTTATTGTCGGCAAACAGATGCGCAATGTAAGGCCAAATGGAAGGCCATGAGGGACCAATATTGCCGTGAGCTAAAACGCGCCAAAACGAATACCAAAGGCAACGTCAAGTGGAAGTACTTCAAGGAGCTGGACTTTCTGCGTCCTTATGCGCTGGCACGCAAGTAAGTTGAGCCAGGGACGGACACATAATTTATATATCACATCTATATCTATTCATGCCCACTTCCAGCTATCGATCACGTGGCGCGCAGAACGGCAATGGAATTCTGACGTCGATATCGCTGCCCAATATGAGCACCAGCACAACCACCACCAACAGCAGGGGCAACGTGAATAACAATTCTTTTAGCAACAGCAATAGCAGCAGCCAAAATCTTACCTTGACCACAGAATGCAGCAAATTTACCAACATCAAAATCGAGGAGCGAAGCGCCTCGCTGCTGGAAAACTGCAGCTTTGTACCGACAACAACAACGACGGTGACAACAGCAACTGCATCCGCTGTGGCTGCGCTTGATAAGAAAACGGATGCGTCGCGTGGAATTAGCGCATATTTAGCTAGCCAAATCATGCAGCAGCAACAGCCGTCACAGCAGGAAACCAATTGGAACTATTTGACCGATGCAAGTGGAAATGCCGTTGGCTCTGCCACATCGATAACTGTTACCTGCGAGACGCCGAATCAAACGTCTGGCAATACGCTTTACAATGAGTTTGTGGACTGTGTGAATGCTGCCAACGTTGTGAGTCAATCGACAACGCACAATCATCAAACGAATGCCGATGAGGAGGACGATGATCCAATACACACATTTCTCAATATGGAAAGCTACTTTGAGAAGGAGCTAATCATACTGATACAGCAGGAGGATATGATCTACAACTATAGCAATCAAAACTATCGCAATGTCAAACTAAAGCTGGAAGTCTGGGATGAAATAGCGCGAAAACTTAAGAAGCCAGGTTGTACACTAAAATTGTTGAGCATTTCAATATTCCACATTGTACTATATATATCTTATATGATTATAGTCAAGCAATGCCGACAGAAATGGAAGGCACTACGGGACCAATATGCACGGGAGTACAAACGTCTGAAAACGCAGCTGCATATTGACGCCACATCGCGTTGGAAGCACTATGATTCCCTCGGCTTTCTACAGAAATATATTCAACAAAAGTCGCTGTAAGTAGTTAAATGTATACAGAGTTGGCAAATGAATAACTATTTGTGTTTTGTTTCATGCAAATTGCAGTGATGGAGACACGCTGAACATGCTGCTGCCCAAGCACGAACTTGAGGAGCATATGGCCCAATCGCCATTGCAGCATTCCGAGCCACAGTCAAGCACTTTGGATACATCGCCCAGTAGCTCATCCCAGCTTAACATGTCCACACTGCCGCCGCTATCGGGTCCACACAAAGTCGAACTGTCTGCCACAATGCAGCAACAACAGCAGCAGGAGGTGCAGCAACCCAGCGAGCTGTGCGTGGCCAGTTACGATGAAATGGATATAGAAAACTATATAAACGGCGATGTGGTGCATGATGATGAGGGTGAGGAGAACGAAAACGAGGATATGGAGACGACGCCAACATCTGAACAACCTACACAACAGCAGCAGCAACAACAACATGTGGTTAACTATGAGAATGATGATGATTCCGTTTATATGGCCGTGCAAAGCGTAAGCAATGCCCTATCCAAGTCGGAGCCGCTCAACGAGACGGGCAGCAGCCTGGAGCCACAGCAGCAGCAACAGCTGCAACAACAACTACAAGCTGCTGGCGACTATACGCAAAAGCTGGAGGTGCATACGCCCACTTCGACCAGCACACGCTTTCAAAATACAGCCAACACGCCATCAACGTCTAGTCAGGCTGTCTTTCCACTCGGCGCCTGTTCCATGGCTACAGAGGAGGATGAAATCGGTGCCTTCTTCAAGGCCGTTGCCATGAAAATACGCAGTGCACAATTGGAGCCCGTGGCTTTTACTGATCTGCAAATTGATATATTGCGGGTCATTAACGAGGCGCTGCGTAATCACTAGAAACAAGTGAAGGACGCAGAGATAAAGATCTCGATGGACCCAAAAAATGGTTACAATGCGTTGCGCGTTATTAGCTCTTAAGTGTTATTTGAAGAATGATTTGGATTATTAGCTTGATTTATGATTTTTCCTTGTCATTTCTTAATTCGCCAAACACACATCTAAAACGAAAAAAAATATTTTTTTGTATATACAAAAAATAATGTTGTTAAGCTTCCGGTGAACACAGCCGGAACTAAAACACAAAATTGTTAAAAAACCAGATAACAAACTTAATGTGTACACTTACAAAATGGAACAACAACATAGTGAAAGAAGAATATATGTATATTTTTCTCAAAAAAAAAGTGTTAAGTGCTTATGCGGTAATAGTTACTAGTTAATATTCCCTGGATCCTCCATGTTACTCTTTGGTGCTTGTTGCTTTGGAAGGATGCTTCAACATGGGAAATTCTGTTTAAAAACTTGAGAATTAAATCAAATGGCCAAATATGACAACTGTATACGATGGAGAAGTTACTCTAATCCAAGACAAACATTAGAAGTCCGACTATATAGCAGACACCTGACTACCTCTCCTGCGCTCAATTCGACAGGGTATAAAAATCAATGCAGCTGGCGGCACTCAGCAGTTGATGTAGCTTCTTGCCGCATACTTTGGACACCGCTTTGACTCCGTTTGCTGCCACCCAGTTTGCAGCATCTGTGCACAAACATTTGGACAACTACTGAGCAACGCAGCGAACTGGAGTTGCCTCCCAAGTGCCCAAGTGGAGCACTTGCGCAGACCACCCAACCTGCCCGCAGACAGTTGGCTCTGTTTATATGTTGCATATATAACACAACAGTTGCTGCTCTTATTTAGCCAGGCACCACAGCTGTCGCTGGAAAATGGCTGTTCCTTGGCATTGGCCAACGGATTGCGAAACGGGCATAAACCGGTTTAACTGCTGCATCCAATGGGCAGGCGGCGTAAGCGAGACGACAATAGTCTGCCTACTCTGTACATAGAACGCATCGGGGGCGGGCCCAGCGCCATATGGCGGCGCATTGGGTGTGGTTACTTAACCAGCAGCTGCTGCCGCTGCTGCTGCTGCTACCAAATGTTATGTAAAAGTGAAAATTATTAATAAACATTTTCATTTTCAGGCGGAAGTTCGAAGCCGTTGAAAGCTAATCAAACGGAGAGAAAGCTCGATAAACGGAACCTATGGCACAGGGCGAAATGTGTTCGGCATGGAGCCACGCTTGATTGATTCTGTTTAGCTGTTTGTTTTTGCAATTCATTTGCATCCAGTTCTCAACGGTTGAGTGCGTGAGTTTTAATTAAATCAAATATGGGCGTGGGTTTACAGGTACTACCCACAAAATGGTTGACTTGTATGGTGGGCAAATTTTAATATTAATCTGAAATATTACACCCATGAGTATAGCCTTATGCTACCCATTCCTTAGCTTTATATACTTTCGCTGATGTCATTATCTTGATAAGACTTGGGTTTTGCTAAAAAAAGGACAAATGTCATAATTAAATTGCAATCGACTAAACTCAACTTTAACGACTTTCATAAAGTTGATCCAATATTTTTTGCTCTAGAAGTGATTTAAATATATTTTTAGTTAACCTTGGGTAGCGTTAATAAAACTATTCTTATGAAGCTATGAACTTAAGATTATATTTTTGCCGTTTTATACCCTTGTAAAGGGTATTATAAGTTTATCATGAAATGTGTGAGGCATAAAAGCAGATACCTCCGACCTCATAATGTATACATATTTTAGATCAGCATATATTCAGATCAGTCAAGTTGATAAAGACATGTTCATCTGTCCACCTGTCCGTCTGTCTGATTATCTGTTTCTATGCTATTCTTTCAATTTTAAAGCTAACGTCTGGAAACTTTACTTAGGTCCTTCTTTCTGTCGCAGGGAGTACGTATTGTCAAGATATCTTGACCCTTCGCGGAATGTACTATTAAAATAATGCAGCTTAAATTTGAGCCTTATCAATATCGAATTACTATATTATAAAGCTTTATAGGAAGAATTGGTAAAAAAAATGAGTTTTTGTATAGTAAAATATTCTGTTTTCCAAGGTATTTTCATCAAAGCCAGCATTTACGAGCCTGACTATTCTGACATATTTACAAAACCGTAAGGAAAATGTCTATAAGGGTATTAAAGGAGTGTAAGGATATCTTCGGCATGCAGAAGTTTGGGTACTTTTGAAGAATTATGCCTTACGGTTATGTAGATATGTGAGGAAAATAGCTTAGTATTTTCTGAGTTTGGTTTAGATATTCTGTAAATCAGAAAATGGTTTTTACACAAGAGCTTCTTTTTCGACCGAGCATTCTTATGGCAACATTATAATAAGATTTTATGTTATGTTAATAAGATTTTACTCTTACAGGGATACTAGGGAATGCCGAGTTTTCGCAAGATAAGTTAAAAAGTTTTTTATACAAGAACTTAGTTTTCGACCGATCATTCTTTAAGATATAGTGGTCCGATACGATTAAAAAAACCCATACAAACAAACAGCCAGAGAACGAAGATGCGTCCTTTTATGCGTTACACATTTCATGCTAAAATTAAAATTCTCTCTACAAGGGTAGAAAGAAGAAAGTTTTCATATTTTCGCCTTAATTAAATTTAAAACAAGCTCTTTTCATTTAATATCCACCCAAAGTTGGGTGCGATTTTAATATTAATTTATTTAACCCAGATATAAATTGTATATCTAAAATATAAATTATAAAAAAATGCGGAAATATTTAAAGAAAATAGGTTATTGGTTACATTTTGTACAATTTTGCAAATCGTTTCGTGATGAAAACATCTGGCGCGTCTTCGGTACTTGGAACTCAATCAGCTGAACAGCTTAAGTGAAAACTCGCAATTTTTCCGTTTTACCGTTTGCATGCAATTTCCAAGACGCAGCGACGGAAACTATTTTCGCGGCTCATTTAACGGGCTCGCCCGGCAGACACACAACTAGAAAAACTGTTAAAAAAATATGATATGCTCATAAATAACAATATTTTTATTGCCTGCGGGCAAGAGTTACACTGTAACTGCTGCCACACTTAAACCAATTTGCAGCTCCCCTTTCCCTGGCTGCCCAGCCCTTAAGTACGTGAGATTCACGACGATGGCGAACATGCCTCGGTGCATCGACGCCCACAAACTCGGTCCTGTGGGGCCTGCAGGCAGGAAAAAGATAAAGTGAAAAATCGTCAAAAAAAAATAAAATACCTTTTACTTAGCTTGAATAATTTTATAAGTATACGACTTGAGGTTCTGTCTGACAGTAAAGAGAATTGAAGAAGTGTCTCTTAATGGGTATACCCTTCTTGTTGCATGGCTACAGGGCATGTATATGGATTTAAGACTCATTTCCTGCCGTGTGACGAATTTTTCAGTTATAAAGCTGAAAATAAACGCCTGCAGCTTTGGGTCGAGATGAGAAAAATAACAAAAAATAAAAAACTCTCAACGAAAGTCGGCGACAAAATGCTGACAAACTGCGAATTGGCGAGCTTGTGGGGAAAAACTGGTGGGCTGTTATCATAAATAAAGAGCGCCAAATGTCAAACGTTGTCCGGGTTATAATATCATAAAGTAAATGCAAGTGGCGCAGAAATCAAACATGCAACATTTCGAGCATTCGAACAATTCACGATTTATTGGCCATGTTCATAATGTTGCGACTGCGAGCACAAGAGCGGGCCTGCACTTTTTTTTCGCTTCTCTTTTTTTCAAACTGAATTGTTTCCGGGAACTGCTGCTCCAACACCAACAACAATGGCCCACAACAACGACAACAGCAACAACAACAACAAGAAAAACGAAGCGCTGAAAAGCTTGTAAAACATTTGTAGCAACTGCTGCTGGCAGTTGCAGCCGCAGTTCGCAGTTTGCAGTTCGATTCAATTGCGATTCCGAGGCGGCTGCTACTGTGGACCACGTTCACCCAGCCAAAATGTTTTATTCATAAAGCAACAGCAGCAGCAGCAGCAGCCACAGCAGCGGCAGCGACAAGATCATCGCCGTTTGTTCGCTTTGAGTGTCCGCTGGCTGCTGCTGCCTTTCTGGCCACGTCCAGTTGCAGCTCCTGTTCCTTGTTCCAGGGGCCCAGCCGTCGGCCTATGCTAATTTTAAGCAAACTTATCAGACGGCGCGCATCTTGCCCAGCCTTTGGCTGTTAGATTGCCCCATATGACCAACTCACAAAGGGGTGCTAATCGCCAAATTTACAACTTGATGCAAACGCTCAAATACACACAAACACACACACACAAAACGCAAATGGTCCAGAAAACAAAACGACCACAAAAATGGGGGGTTTAGTATCTGCAACTGTTTTGCTAGACAAAACTATAAAAATCAACACAGCGCAGAGAGCTACAATGATATCCACACACCCAAGACCTAATACCACGCCACTCTTCATGCCCCCCCCCCCCCCACCGGTCTACAAACACACGAACACACTCAAAAGTTGTGGCAACGACTTTCACCCGCCCCGCTAAGCATGCTACGAAAAGCGTTACATTTGAAAAATGTACTTTTTTTCACACTACCATCCCCACCCCGCAGAACAGTGGTGACATTGGCTGGCGCACAGTGGTACCGATTATGTCAATATGGTCAATAGGCAGATAGGGAATACTTTTATACAAATATATTATTATGAAATACTCTGAAGTATTAGAAAATTCACATAAACAAGAAGAACTGCTCTCTTCGCCGAAGATTAAATAAGCTTCTTTTCAATCAATTTTTTTAATAGGAACCATATGATATAACAATTCAATGTCGATAGAATTTGACTTACTATATGTATACTATTTGTATTCCAAAGTCGATAGACTTGCGCAGATGTGCTAGGAGAAGCCAATCAGTTTGGTTAAAATATTGTTTTAAACAAAGAATATGAGATCAAGAATATATATACTTTATGGGATCGGAGATGCGTGATGCATTTCGTAACAAAATTAAGGATGTTAAGGATATTTAAAATCAGTCTGGAGAAAATTTTTAATTTGCTTGGCGTGATTTAAATTAAATTAAAATTAAATTATTTAAAATTTTTCCAGTTGAGTATTTCATTTGTCATTTTGGATATCCACACTAAGCGATTGTTAATATCCTAGCAATTTATGTCAATATGAAAGAATATAAAAAAAATTATTAAAAAAAGTATATAATTACGATGAAAACATGTACTATTTTGAACGATAATCCTATATGCTCAGTTATGCATTATATTTATAATATAAATATAATAATTTGAAAATACAAGCTTCTTACCACTGTGCCTGGTACATTCATAGGTGTGTGAAATGGGGCTGCGGTGCGTTGAAAGGGTATTTTTACGGCCACATTCTGTTAGTTAGAAGGCACATAACACTTTGTTATGTGCGCTTGACAAAGTTGTGCCGGGCCAAAAGTGCTTAGTGCCTTAGTTTAAAGCAATTTTTATATACATTTTTTTTTTTGTGGATAACAGATAAACGCACACAGCTAAGAGGCGGGGTGGTGCGGGACGGGCTCGGGCTCGGAATCGGAATTGGGTGCTAATATGGTCAAAGCGCTGCGCTTGAATGGATGGGCTTTGGACTGCAACTGATGTGCGGAGCGGAAGCAGGCGAGTTCTTTTGAGTCTTTTTTTTTAAATTTAAAGATTTGCACATGCTGATAAGCACAATAAATAAATCTCATATAAAGGAAACGGATAACGGATATTTGCGGAATTTACAGACACGTGTGTGTGTCTGTGTGGGCGAGTCCTGCGGATGAAACAAATGGCCTCAGCGGAAGACATTTGGGCTGCTCAATAGGGTGGCTGCCAAGTCGCATATGTTAGACGACGCCCAGCTGGCAGCTGTGGCGGTTGGCAAGCGTTGGGGAAAAAGTGCCAAAATGCCAGGCGCGACAAGTTCAACACCTTTGGCAAAGGCGAGGCGAGGCGACGCTATTGCGATCATGATCCACTCGGCCAGACGCTAAAAAAAAAGGTAAATAAAATACAAGCAAGCAAGAACCAGCAGGCCTGGCTGAATGTCAACTTTATTAAAAGAAATTATAAATTGGTATGCCAGTCAGTTGGTCGGCACCGCGACGGGGACCAGGCACCGGCCACTACTTCACAGAAACCGCGCGCAAAATTCCAGGCTCACACATCATTAAACGAGCAAGAAACTCAGCTCAGCCACCGAGTCTATAGAGAGGCAAACAGTCTGAAGTTTAAGTGGTTGGCCAGGCTTTCAGCCATTACAATTACTGACAAAAAGCATCAAGGTAATAATAAAAACAAAAGATACCCTACAGCGAGGGCGGCACGAACAGTTCACATGATGATCATGTCGAGTTTATAGTTCAAGAAATAATTTATCTGTTTGATAATCAACGCACATTTTCACTGGAGCTTCTTTTAGTTCGAAGGTGAGATAATTGGACCCTCAAGTGGGGAAAATGGGTATACATGTGCTTTGCAAGCGAATCTAGAGCGTGTGTATGTTAGGTGTCTGAGCATCGGACTAGCAATTGAAAAGTAACTGGTTCAAATCAAGCAGTAACTTTAATTCGTATACTTGTTTTGACATTTGTTAATTTATCAAAAAAAACAACATTATTAAGGATGAAAGGACGCCTTAAGTAAAAATTATGCAATTAAATCGAATTTATTTTATTGCTAAAAAAAATCTATCAACTAATCCAATTAACAAAATTACGATCTTACTTGTGGATAATTACAATCAGATGGGCTTAACTTTCTTGACCACCCTCTCTGCCAAAACTGTGCAGGAATTCTTTAAAAAAAAAGAGAGAAAAATTGCCCCGCATTGCTTTGAGCGCTGAGACAAAGACACAAAGCTCATGTCAAGACATTTAGAATTATGATAGAGTTTTGATGTTGTCATAAAAAAATTTAATTGAAATACCAAAAATGGCAATGAAAACCGCCAGACGCGGCCCAGATGAAGACGTCAATGTGGCTACTGCTGCTGCGGCCGGGTTGACTTTGACTTTTAATGTGTATATTTTTGGTAGGCATTAAGTATTTATTGCAGACAATGTCCGCCATGTATCACTCACTCAGCTGCCCGTTGGTCAGTGCCAGGCGCAGACCCAAGTCCCAGACCCATCTGCAATGTTAAAGCAAGATGTCAAAATGAGGCCACTTAGGCGCGACTTTTGGAAATCAACTCACGAGGCGGCAAAAAATCGAACTCCTCAAAACTGATGCGACAATGAAGATGATAATGATGCTGATGATGATGACGATGACGATGACGACGATGTTGACAACAACAAGTTGTAGACCGCTTGCTGTGCCACAGACCGCTGAGTAGTCAACGCGAGTGGTTAACTCTTTAAGGTGTTGCCAAGACAAACAAGTTGCTGGAAACTGCGAACAGTGTACGAGCAGTCGGCAGGTTGTGGGGCAGATCTGGTCCACTTCATGGCTACATTTCAATTACTTTGTGGGGCACCCATTTAAATGAAAATGCCACACATTGCCCCCGGCACAAGCCACAAGCCACACGGCAGCCGAGCAGGCAAGCACAGCAGGTAGCGTCTTTCTGCTCCCCCGCCCCCTTCGCACAGCACACACCACACACACACACACACACACACATATGTGACGACAACAGACCAGAGGTACGAAGGTAAGTAATCATAATCTTAAGGTAATAACAGGCACATTACATGTCACATTAATAAGAGGCGGCGCGCAGGGCCGAACGTTTAAATTAATATCATAATTCATATTGCAATAATTTAGCATGTTAGCAACGCACATGCAAGTGCCAGGACTCGTCGTCCTTGCTTATTAATTTTATGTGACTTTATTTT
Source organism: Drosophila montana (assembly GCF_035044405.1). Lineage (NCBI taxonomy): Eukaryota > Metazoa > Arthropoda > Insecta > Diptera > Drosophilidae > Drosophila > Drosophila montana. Next base: position 1,073,947 of record NW_026998098.1, on the reverse strand, counting down.
TCTTCTCCTCTGCTTCTACTTCTTCTTTTTTTTTGTGTTTGGGTTTTTGGCAAGGGTGAGTGTCCTGCGGTTTTCCGCGTGTGTGTGCAAAAAAAAAAGAAGAAAACCAGCCAAGTCCGTACGTAATGAGAGTGCGCCGTAGGCAAACATTTACATTCAAGTCCTTTAAGCTTGATAAATGAGCGGGCCAGTTGAGCATGCGGGCATACACGGGCAGTCGTTGGCAACTGCCTAACTAAACCGGGTCATGCGGCGTATGCTTAATTTTTTGGTAATCGATGCGGGTAGTGGCATCAGTTAAATGTTTTTACTGCTGATGCTGAGCTATGCAATTGCGGGGCTAAATCCAAACATATACCATATTATGTCTATATTTCGATGCAAAAATATTTAACAAGTAAATTATACCATTATTAGCAAAGTCTTGAGCCGTCCTTAGTCGGATAAATGAAATGTGAGGGTTAAAATTGCCCGACATAAATTGTCAGCTAGCAAATATTATAAAAAGAAAAAGACATTCATTGGTTTCGAACTCCGATTCTCTTTGAAAACATTCAACGTAAATTTTCAATCTTTTTTTAATATCAAATTCTGTTACTTTTCTGGGCTCAAGAACATTCAACGCAAAACAAGATTTAATTTTCAATAAGTTTTTCTTAATGAAAATCTTGTACTCTTTTGGGCTCAATCCATTTGGACTTAAAAGATAAAAACTTATTTATAGGCTTATTGATGATCATGATCACTTGAATTCATGAGAAGCGCATAGAAAGGCGATATTTAAGAGTCGCTATTTCTCCATTTTACTCATTCGCTTTCTTTGTCGACCTCTCATTTTATGCGGTTCTTATAAATTTAAAAAATTCTTGTATATTGATTATCTTTGCCCAGTGTATATTATTTGTTTAATCTCAATATTAAACCTTTATAATTTAAGCTACAAAAATGTGCTTATTTTCTACCTAAATATCACTTATCTAAATATAAGTTCAAGATCTTAAGAAATAACTTGTCAAGTTCTTGGGCTCCTAAACGTGTTATATAATAGCCGAAAAACTGAAATAAAATGAATGGGTCTTAGTGCAATAAGCAACAACTGTCAGCACATAACTATCTTCATGTCAACTGAGATACCAAAGGCTTTATAATGCCGATACTCGTGCATCGATCCGGCGCAGTAACCAATATCCACTAACAGCCACTTCAGGTATTGAGTGACTGGCAGACTCAAGATTTTCTTGTCCGCATTTCATTTTCATTGGCAGCCACTGTACAAATGTCAAAAACAATTTAAAATGCCATTTTTACATGACGATTTATTTGTTGACATGTTTACAGGCCCATTCTCTCTCGGTCTCCCCGTTGGGGACGAAGGGGAGTCGCGAAGATTTTACATTTGGCAGAGGCAGGAGGCGCACAGCTGCAAAAAAAAAGCCGTTGACAATCACCAGAGATTCAGAGATTCAAACGGACCTCATGCTGGTGCTGGTGATGGTGCTGCTGAAGATGGACGCAGACAGATTGCGTGTTTTGCATGCCCAACTACAACAACTACAAGAAGAAGAACAACAACAACAATGAGTACTTGTTGCAACTACAACAAGCAGCTTAGCACTTGTCGCCCGGCTGGACCCAACTATAAATCTGACTATGGCGCAACGTGGCAGCCACCGCCATCCCCACACACACACACACACACCCAAAGACAGGAAGAAAGAGGGAGAGCAGCTGCCCATTGAGCATTGACCAGTTTTGGTCAGACCACGGTAGCTTCTTTTAAAACTCAATTTGCGCTAATAAATCGCCGAAAAAGCATTTTGACAGCTTATGATGCGCAATGGCGCGCGCATAAATCTTGCCCCGTTTTTTCCTTTTCGGCCCTCTCTCCCATTGCATTTCCAGCGAAAATCGCGCGCGCGGCATTGCTACAAACGACAAAGTGAATCTGGATGCGGACCCACTAACTGACCAGCCGCTGGCGGCGGAGCTGAAGGTGAAGGCTTGAACTGACGACAACAGCGACGGCTACTGCCGGCATTCGTCATTATTTGTTCATTTTTAGCATTTAACATTCCGCCAAAGTGCAGGGAGCTGTCCTGACGCACAAACAAAGGGTAGCCTCAAGCCTAGCACTCGTCCCAGTTGCTTGGCTGGATGGGAATCTGCGGCAATCGATGAACGATGGGCGCTTATCGATATCGAAACAGATTCTAATTCACGTTGATCGATATCACTTTCGACTCCTTATTGTGAAAGTTTTCGATCAGAAGTTAATAGGCTGCAGTTTTATCGATTCTCTTCCTAAAAATATAAATTATCCGCATAATCGGATTTAATATTGGGCTGCAGATTTATCGACTCTCATACGATAAATTTAAATTACTCTCAAATTCTGATTGGATATTGCTCTAGACTCATCGATATTCCTCCGATAAATATATTTCTATATACATATATAAATTGGTGGCAAAATCAAAATAAGAATTCGGCCGTAGACTTGTCGGTTCTTCGCCGATATACATAAACTATCGACTAAATTAGATAAGTAGTAAGCTTATCGATTGTTATCTGGCGAATATAAAGCAACTAAATTGGAGTGGATATTTGTCGGATATGACTGTGGATGTTTTAATTCTGTTCCGATAATTGTAAATTATAATAAAAATCGACTAAGATATTGGACTGCAAATATTTCGATTCTCTTCCACTATTTATTTTTTTCAATTCCAATTAATTTTATAATTGAGTGTAATAAGTAGAAAGACACTTGTCACTAGACACTGTCACATTAACTATTAGGTATACCAATCCCATAACTGACTGCCTATTGAGAGATAACGTTTATCAAATTAATAACTTTCTTTTGAAGCGGCAACTTTCCATCCCATTGTCCCGACTCTGGTTAGCCACTATTCCATTTGGTTTTCGACCGGTTCTTTGAGCATCTTCTGAACCAGCCCATAATCGCATTGTATTCAATTTTTGTCAACAACTTTGCGGCTGACCGTTGTCGTCGCAGTGTCTGCCACAAATTTAGCTTGCTTATAAGGTGGGGACTATCGCTAAACGTGCGCCTGCCCGCCCCAAGGCTAATTAATTCCCCATGGGCAACACTTTTTCGGTTGCCCCCCATATTCTGCCCAAGATTTGCATAGGATTTGTATGGAAAGTGCGCTCGGCTCGTTGCTCGAGAGTAAAATGAGTATTTCGTGGCTCTGCGTGCTTCTCAAGAAATATGTATCTGTAAAGTATGAATGCGAGTATCTCACATAAACACAGGTGTTCGAAAATACACAATTTTTCAAGATTGCAACAACTTTTTCCACATGACAATGCACACAGTAGCTTGAATAGCTGCGATAGCTGCCTCGGCTCGGCTCGGCTCGGCCAGCCTCAGTGTCTGGCTGGCTGTTGCTCCAGTTTTGCTGGCTGCTGTTGGCCTGGCCCAAGCGAAATCCAAGAATTCCAACTGTGCGCTCAATTGTTGAAGCGACCCGAGCTCAAAGATTCTTTATAAGCGCGCACAAAGTCAAAGACAATCAAAATATTTGCATATTACCAATTTTATATGCAAATACCCCGTGTCAGTCGTGAGCCGCCGTCGTCGTCGTCGCATTGGCTAGGACTACGAGTCCGAGTTGGACTCAGACTTGACTCGACTCGAGTCTTTTGGGGACCGCTTTGGCGGCTTGTTGCTGGCCTAATGCAAGGAAGTTTACATTCCAACTTTACACAGCAGCGCGGCAACAAAGAGCCAGACAAAGACTCAGCCCCCAAACCCCCGGAATCTACTCGCACTGCCAGCAAGTGGTGTGACAATCGCACGTGAGAGTGCATTGGACCTTGGGCACAAGTTCGGAGTCCAAAAAAAGACAGCCACCAAGCGTGGTGTGGGGGGAGGGGACATGGACGTGAACGGGGCGTTGAGTTCAAAGTGCTTCGAGAGTTGAAGGCAACGAAGGGTATAAAGCAGGGGGGACAACAACACAGTATGGTCTTTTGTGGTTTCTTGAGATTTACAGAAGTGAAGTGTACACAAACCATATGGGCAATAAAAGTCTATCGGCGTATGCCAAAGATCAGTGGCTATATTTTAAATATAAATATTATGCGAGTAATTGATGCGACGGGCAAAAGGGTATTTGAGTGCCGCACTCGCTGTCAGCCAAGATAGACTGGTATATCCATTATTTATTTATAGCCTATGTGATATTTAAGCAAACCTATTTAAACAAACTATAATTTACTATTTTAAGCTATCCTGGGTGCATAAGCATCGGACAATTTTAGGATCTGGACTCGAATCCCAAGCTAGGCTTTGGGTTTAGCATTGTAAAGGCCGTAAATCATGGAAGGCAGGGCTTTTTATAAAGTTATTCCTAGACTTTTTGTCAATATCAATATCATTATTGTTATTATTATTATTTTATCATTATAATTATTGTGACTCGATTCTGATTACTCGTTATTCAGTTGTCAAAATGATTTGCTCATTACACTTATATTGATAACAATTAACAAATTCATTTAAAAAAGTCTGTAAAAATCTGTTCCAGTTCCATGTAGCTCTATTTAAGCCCGTTTTTATCTGGCATACCGAAGTGTATAGCCAACTGTGCTTTTGTTTGTCAAAAGTATTTAATTTTTGTTTTTGCCTGTTTTTCTTTGCAAATTTTTTAATAAATTGCAAACAACATAAATCAGACTATGAACCAACCAAAAACGTCAACGGCTTGCAGCCATTATTACAAGTATTTTTTTCTGCCATTGTTGTTGTTGTTCTTGTTGTTGTACTTTGTGTACAGCCATCAATCCATTTAATAAACACCATTTTTGGTTTTCGCAACCATTTTTTAAGCCATTTTTAATGCATCGGTCAAGTGAGAGCCAGTGGACAGTGGACGGTGGGCAATCGACAACAAGCAATTAAGAAGCGAATCAAACAAATCGAACAGCTGACCCCGGTTGGAGGCGGCGGAGGCGGAGGTGGAGGTGGAGGTGGGACCCCGCCGGGTCTGTCAGCTCAACCAGCTTAATGCGATTTATACGAACTGAACGAACGGCTGTTTCTCTCTTAATTGGTCGGCTGGCCGCAGTCAAGAAAATAAAGTTGCTTGTTCGACATGGAAAGCGGAGTTCTCTGGACCTGGCACTGGTATGTGTGCATGTATGTGTATGTATTGCGGGGCTGGGGCGGGTTGTCGTTTAATGCCGTTTTCATAGACAAGTCAAACAGGCGAACAAAAATGGCAAATGAATGATTAATTAAAAATCTTTTTGGCCGTGCGACGCTTGTTTGCTTAAATTTTTAACATAAATTGCACGTTTTTTAAATTTCAAACGCATTATTTCGAGTTCGTTAGCTTTACGAATACGAAATGTGCCTCGCTCCCAGTTTCCCCATTCCAATTGCCAGCCCAGCACTAACTCGCCATATCCTTGCCCTCTCCGCCTGGCTGTCTGTGTTAGCCGCAATGCAAATAGCATTGGTAAAAAATATATATAAACGGGCTATATCAGTAGCATTTGACGGCTCCCGCTCTCGTGATATGCAGATAAGTCGACGAATCCGGCGACGCTGGCAAATCCGCAAAGTGCTTTGTTGACTTACTTAATTTGCAAGTGGCCAGTCGTCTGTCTGTTGCAGCGGGAGCGACAGATCCTGCCCCAGCTGTGGGCGAGGACACTAGCTGTCAGGCCAGATTCACAGGTCCGTCTGGCTGCACAATTTTTAATTTCCGCTGAATAATTCGACAGCTTCTCATGGCAAATTAACGAAAAGATTTTTTGCTCCATCTCAGAGAAAAAAAGAGGACTTCAAACGAATCGCGGCTCTGGCTGGCGTCTTCAAAAATAATTTAGCTTCTGGAAACTGGCCACTTAATCAGCATAAAAAAAAAAACGTCTTAACAGTCAAATTTAATTAAATAATGCTGAACATTTGAGGCCACTTGCACAATTAGCTGGCAGTTCGCGAGTAAATGAGCAGCTAAGCGGCAAAGTGGCAACACCTGTGGGATTTTTTTTGTTACCCAAAATTAAGCACAGGCAGAGGCGTTACCTTAAGGGGTCTTAAATTCTGCTAAATCAGATCTACATTTACTCGATAAATTAAACCAAAAACCGCGTAGAACACTTTTTATGGGAGGACATTTTGATCCCTTTTCCGGACCGTAAAAACCCCCCTTGGACTACGCTCCATTTCGGGCCTTAGCGCGCATCAAACTTCAAAAAGAAATCAAATTAAATGTGTAAAGCAGTTGAGATAAAAAATGTAAATACCAACAAAAAAAATGTGAAAAGATACTTGTAAATACCGGAGAAAAAAAGGTCAAAGCGCGTTGAATTTAGGGGATTTTTCCTCCTTTTTGCGACACAGCGGATTTTGGGTTGAGTTTGCTTTTCGGCGGAGGGGTTGGTGTTGAAAATTGACACTTGAAATTTAGCTGATGAGAACAACTCGGGACAGGGGGCAATTGCTGTGCTGCAATCAGACAAAGCTGGTGCAAATGCACCGCGGCCGGGCATCCACAGCTCATCCCCCCTACGCCAGGCGATGCTAATGACAATATAACAATAACGGGCAACATCATCGCAACAATATGACGGCCCAGGAGACAGCACTCGTACGGGTGACAGGACGATGGGAAGACTGACATATCGCTAATGTTGGGGCTGCTGGGCAACTGAATTCGCTGGATTGTTGAATGTTGAATGTTAAATGTTGATTGCAGCTGCGATGCGCTTTTAAATGCCTTCATGGCTCATAAACAGACAGACAATCTGTTTCGGCGAGCAATCAGACGTCGATAACTAGGCACAGCATATGTGCATGTATGTGGATATAATGAACATTGCACCTGGTGGAAGACGGGCAAGATGGAGTGAAAACCTACTATCTAAAAGGGTTGATTTCCTAGTACATATATCGATTAATGCAATCAGTCCGCATCATAATATTCGAATAAACCCTGCTTTCATATCAAATGTTACCCAGAAAACTAGGATATTGAATCAATAATTAATTAACGTTCAAGTCGTGAGCGAAATTCTAAAAATCAAACATGCTTAGGTACTAATTGATAATTAATGTGCTTACAAAATATTATGGTTTACAATTGAAGTTGTAAAATATAATTTTTATTGCAGATTATGAAAGCTTACATTTTCGTTATATATATTTTCTTTTATTTATATTCAAAAATTATCGGGCTATAAAAAAGAAGTCGATCTAGCCATGTCCGTCCGTCAGCCTGTCTCTCCTTCCCGTCTCTCCTTCACTAGTCCGTATGAATGAACTCGATGATCTCAGAACCTGCAAAGGCTAGAGACTTGAAATTTTGAAAGTAGGTTCTAATAGTGCCCGCCCTTCTAAAATAGTCTATACAGATCAACTTGCTAGAAGAAGGTCTCGACTAGATCACTATTACTTATTACAAGTGTTTTTTTTTCTGTTTTTTATATCCTTGCAGAGGCTATTATAATTTAGCATAGAAGGAGACATCTCCGACCCCATAAAGTATATTTATTCTTGATCAGTATCAACAGCCGAGTCAATATAGCCATGCCCATCTGTCCGTCTGTCTGTTTCCATGCGAACTTGCCTTTCAGTTTCAAAGCTATCGTCATGAAACCGGCTGGATCAGACTACTATATCATAGTGGGAATGATCGGTCGAAAATGAGGTTCTTGAATAAAATAATTCTTCGTTTATCAAGATATTATGACCAATCTTGGCACATATTAGTTTCACTATGCTTCTCATATATAAGCAAAATTCTATCAACATCGGACTACTATATTATATAGCTGCCATAGGAACGATTGGTCGAAAATGAGGTTCTTGTATGCACAACTTTTTGATTTTCAAGAAACATTAACTATGCTCGGCATTAACTATTTTCCCTGTGCTTCGTAAACATGAGCAACACATTATGAGCACTATGAACACTTCAGCGTGCCGAAGATTGGTATTCTTTCTCGTCTTTCTTTATATCTATAAAATATCTGGCTACGATTTCTTTGCAAATTCCTTTATTAAAATATTTTTTAGAGGTATTTAGCTATTTGCATTCCATAGATACTTTAATCTAGCCATGAACAGAAATCTTAAATAGTCACAATAAACAATACAATTCGCTGTGGCAAAAACAAACTGAATACCTTATACAAAAACCATATGGAGAATTAATAAGCTAAGCATAAGCAAAGTGGAGACTCTTCATAAACATCTAGCCAAGTGTGCAACATATCAACAAGTTCAAAACTGTGCAAAGAAAATGTAAAAAGAAAATGCCAAATCATATTTTACTAATTTCAAACAATGTTTTTCCCCCTCAACAAACTTAACACAAGGGCGTGGACGTGTGGGCGACCACATTTCGCTCTGTGTGCGATCGTTTGCAACAACAAAAAACAACAACAAGCCGACAAATCGGAAATCAATTTCAACATTGAAAATTATAACTCACAAACAGGCAACAACAACGCGAGGCACAGTGTAAACTAAACTGAATGCGGAGTGTTGCCATATGGTGCCACCTTTTGGCCTGTAAACAGGGCGGAAAAACCACACGAAAAGGGGCGACACAAAAGTGCGGCACGGAGGGCTGTGACTCGGGGTCGAGGCCTGGACGCGCGTGGGCGTCAGACGGGGTCGTCGAAAAGATTAGGCTAAGTTATATATGGGAATGTCTTAACCCCATCTAAACAAACAGATTGGCCGTCGCGTTGCGTCGGCTGCGTATGAAAAATATTCGAGCTATTTAAACGTGCAAAGTCTGCCAAACAATAAAACGACAATTTAATTTCATGTCTGCTGCCACATGCCACAGAGCTGTGGCGCTTATCATTGTTGTTGTTATTCCTGTTGTTGTTCTTGTTGTTCCTGTTGTTGCCATCAGATGATCAGGCCGGAGGAGAGCGGCGCAACAACTTCGCCGATTAGCGTAAATTTAATTTTCTGTGACACACATTAAGCTGTTACTTGTGAGCGCCCCGTCTCGCAGCTCGGCTTAATTGCGCTCATTATTGTTTGGTATAACATTACGACTATTTTCAGTCCGAATAGCAACCCTTTGTACGCCCCTAACCCCCCATAGCCCCCCTAGCCCCACCACTTGGCAAGGTCTGGCAATTGTTTGCATTTGGTTTTTATGTTGCGTCGCTTGACGAGTTGCTTTAAATTGGCGCACAACATAAAATTGTTGAATTTATTGTTGTTGCTTTCCGCTGGACTTTAATGTTTGGCGCCACATAAAAACAATTTGGCGTGAAAATGGCAAAAGGCCAATCAAGATTCACTTTGATGGCACGTAAATTCCAAAAATGTTTATCAATGATGATGGGAGATATATTAATCAAAAATTTTTGTTGCCGTTCTAATTACTTATATGGTATTCAGATTTATGCTCAAATCTATCCCGCTTAACATAGCAAAGGACATGTTGATGTGTTTTTTCTCGTTAATAAAGGGAGAACTTAAATTAAACTGTATTTGACTAAATACTAATACAACATATAGTTTAGCCTAACACAATCAAATTAACAAAAACACGTTAGTTATATAAAAAGATCTAAGAGATCGATTGGATAAGTAAGTACGGCTCATTAGAAGTCGCCCAGCCAGTCGATTGGGGTGGTTTTCAAGCTGCGTGATATAATTCCCCGATTGTATGTTTATTACGTGCCCGACTATCGGCACGCCTAGGTCAAGAGTAGAAGAAATAAAAGATAGCTACATATATGCAAAATATAGACACAAAATTAAATTATCTTAGTATAAATGGAAAAGCAATTAATTTAAATTATTTTTAACAAAATGAAATGCAATTTTTATATAGCTATAATTGATTTGGATGAGCATCATTTGTAATGTCCTTCAAATTTTTTATATTACTAATTAAAATGTTTATTTAACTGTATTAATTAAAACAATATATGAAAAGCTGATAGCCTTGTTTACAAAATCAAAATAAAAAATCAAGGGGTAGTCAATATGGTACACATGTTCGTATATATACATGTATCCCACCCACGCTACCCTAGAGTTACAAAATTTGTTAGTTTTCTTGAAGCTGGAATTAGAAAGACCAAAATAATCCTAAGTCTCGCCAGTTCTAGGCAAAATAAGCAGTCTCTCTGCCTGCCTAACTTTCCAAGGGCTATCATATTTTATTTATAATTCTTAATAGTTTTAGACATCTTATTTTGTTATCAATAAGTCTTTAACCAATATTTATTATTACTTAGAATTTGTGCCTATTATTTACTGAAAAGTAATAAGGTTTTATTATATTTTCGAAAGATATATTTCATAAATTTTCACATATCCCTTTGGTATATCCCTACTGCAGCAAACTCTGTTGAAACCCTTCTCTCACCCAACTGAAATGAATCCTTCAGCTACTTAGCAACCGCTGTGCTGCTGTTCGTTGAACTTTTGACCACCAATTAATCAAAGGCAAAATTTGAACAAAATTCATTTGTGCAACATATGGCAACAACAACAGCAGCAGACGAGTTTTTGTATGATGTTTGGTGACTGAGTGTTAAGCTCCCACACCAAGCGAACACGAATGAATAATTCACTTTTAATTAGGTTTTTACACATTTCGAAACGTTTCGAAGCAAAACTTGAATTCGAATTGCCAGTCCGAGGCATTGTGGCCATTATAAATAATTTTGTATAATTAGAGACAGTTGCCGCCCAGTTCGAGTTTGACATATGATCTGGTGCTGCTCCAGCCCCCATTTGACGGCAATTTCTAGTGGCCATTTCCCATGCCTCGGCGCTTATCTGGTTGGCTTGCGTGGAAAATCCTTTCGGCTTGGCCAAATGTTAAGCCTGTGCCTTGAGGGCGCACAAAAGCCTTTTGACTATCTGCTAAATTAGCCACAGAGTCTCATAAATTTTGGCAATGACAACGTCGCATTGTTTGTGCCTTTTGCAGCTGGAGGTCACAGTCTGGCCACAACTATTGGCAAGTTATTTTAATGCACTAAGCCAATTAGTGGGCTGCCTGCTTGGTTCATTTGTGGTCGGTCTTCTGCTTTTACAGCAACGCCAACAGCAACGGCAACTTTAACCACCAACGTCATCAGGCACACGTGTGCATAAAGTGACAACAACTTGCAGGAAAAGTAGAAAAAAGTTCATCAAGCCCACTAACACTAAACGTGTCAAAACTTTTATAATATAGTCGCTCATATATCTGCGAAACGCGTCCACATAACATAAATCCCCAGCCGAGTTGGCCCAAAGACGGGCACACACAACTCTCGCTCCCATTGCCAAAGTTTAAATTACTGCACAGGCTGTGACAACAGCCCATCGGAAAAAAGGGAACATGTGTGATGAATCTTCATGGGAGTTGGGGCCACGCGGTTGGAATTACTTATGATGATGCATGGGCCCGGCTAGGGATGGACCAACTATCTAAGATATGAATCCATCTTTAATGAGCGTTTCACTTGCAGTTAGAAATTGCGTTCAGCTAGCTGGCAATTCGCTTTGGTAACTTTTCAAGAGCCATTGGGTAAGTGCTTAAGACAGAAGATCTTAAGAATCTTTCCTTTAGTACCCGAACATTGTCGAAACTCTATAGCCAAGTTTTCGCCTTCACTATACTTGTACTCTTGTTTGGGCGAAATCATCCTGTTCGCAGACAGACAGAATTTCTAAAGATTAAAGAATATACTGAAATAATGCAAATTCTTATGCAATATATTCCTTTCTTTAGGTTTCTTAGGTTTTCTTAACAAAAGTTTTAAAAAATAGTTCTTGTTAGCTTTAAATCAAAGTCTGCGTTTTAAGAATATGATTTTGTATATCCCTAAAACCAGGTTTTAAGTCAATTGTAGGTTTCCTTTCATTTGTTTAAAATATCTTTTTATTACTTTTGGTTCCTTAAATTTAAATCAATTATTTTAAAAGATATGTGTTGGTGGCCCTAAAAATAATCAAAAAACAGACAGAGAACCTATAAATAATTGCAAAAGCAATCTTAAAAACTGTAATTGTTTTCATATTAATTTGAAGTATAAAAAACAAAACATTTATTTTAATAATAATTGTGTTTGCTTCAGCTTAGCCTCGACTGTTTCTTGGGGAACAGAATTGGATAAAGATTCGGCCTAAAACCAGCTGCCTTAGGTATAAATAGCTATTCTTTTTTAAGAAATAATTTCATATTAATCAAAATGGTTATTGATAACATTATAGAAACTAAACTTTCCTGATCGTAAGCTGAAAATTGTGGGACAAATGTCAATGTATCTGAAAGATACTCACGTGTCTTTTCGATACACTGGACATTCCAATAATGTATTTAATATCCACTCTCGTATATACATTTATTCACATGGGCCACTCACGCCCGCATCTCTAGAACAACATCGGCTAATACAACTTTAATGGTCTTTGTTTCTCGGCCGGTGTGTGTGTGTGTATGCATGTGTGTGCCCCAAAAAGCATGCAACACAATAAGTCGCCTGGGCTCTGACGGTCATTGTCGCTGAGTGACCACAACAAATTGAGCTTATCATTGACGGATTAACACTAAACACACACGCAAACTGACAGTGGAAGTGGTCGTGGGTGTAGGAGTGGGTGTAGAAGTGGGCGGAAGTGGGTGGGAGTGGGTGAGCGCCACTTGTTTGGTCCAACCGGGACGACATAAATCTGCACGTAGCACTTGGTCCGTTGGTTGACTAAAGCGAAAATTAGCGGCGCCAGCAAAAGCATATTGATGAAGCGTTAAGACCGCAGCTGACCCGAGCTTGGGTCTGGCATTGGGATTGGGTCGGGTCGGGTCAGAGCCGGAGTCAGCTCCGGCGTCAGCGTCAGTGTCAGAGAGTCAACGTAAGTGGAAAATCAATGCGGACATCAGCGGCAGGCAACATGACAAGTTGAGCCCTTTAAGCCGCAAGTTATGCCAGCCACGCACACAACAAGCTTGACGATGGGGGTGCGGCGGGTAGCATCCAGTTACGGGGGTTGACTTTTTTGCTGCTGTTGTTTTTGTTTTTGTTGTTGCTGCTGTTGCTGTTGCCTGCGTTTTTCTGTCACTTTGTGCAAATGTGTCCTTGCAAATCCTGTTAAAATTGCATTTGGAACATGTCAACATTGCGCTGGCAACCAAAAAAAAGAAACCACAAACCCCTCCCCCCCCCCTCAGCCGTACCCGCACGTCGCCAAACACGTTAGCTCGTTGCCTTTTTTCCGCTTTTTACTATGATTTTTATTATACGATTTGCTTTGTTTCATGCAATTTTCGTACATTTATTTCGCTTGTAATTCATTTCCATTCATATTTACACGAATGTATCGGTGAATTTTCCTCTTCGTTGATTTTCACCACTGCACATTTGTCTGGGATTTGTGTAGGATTCGGTTTTTCCCTCTTCGCTTTTTTGTGGTTTATTTTTTATACTTTTGGACTTTGGTTATTCTTTTTTTTTTTTATGTGAGTCGCAGATGTTTGACTGCGTTTGGTTTTGGGCCGCTGGCTTCCGCTTGCCTTTGGCATTGGCTCTGACAGTCAACGCTTTGCACTTGCGCTGCGGTTTCAATTAATTTGAGGGCGTGGCTGACTGTTATTTGGGGGGGGAGTCACAGGAAAAAGGACAAAGGCAGCGAGCAGGTGCCGTCGGTGGAGTGGGAGTGGGAGTGGGAGGATTACGAAAGCGACAGTTGTGGGGATTGAGCAGTAGTTAGACAACGCTCAGAGGCGGAACGGCACTCAAAATCTGTAGAAAAAAAACTAATGGGGATGATTCAAGAAAGTTTTCAAGTCTGATATATCTAATTTCAAGCCATAGCAACACTTGTAAATTATATCAAAAACGAACTGCCAAATATTTGAAGTTAGAGTTTGATTTAAGTAAATTAATGATAAACAGGCCTCGATTAATATTGAATTTGTGTAGTTATGTGTTTCGTGTCCGGCTAGTATGGACATTTTTCCATTGCATAGAGGTTTATTTCCCGTGTTAAGTTAAAAGGGTTTTTGTCAAAATGGTTTAATAGAAATTATACTGGCAGGAGGGATGCCAGCTTAATAGAAGTGTCTCTTTGAAGAGTCTTTACTGTACTATCTAATCTTTCATGTTATTGAAAGACAAAATGTTTCCATGCATTACACATTTCTTGGTCAGGATCTGAATCTGTCTGCCAGTCTGTCCATTTGTTTCTCTACTTTTATTCTACTGATCTAATCTATATATATAAAATATATATTATATATATATATATATATATATTATATATATATATATGCTCATTGTGTATATTCCGCTTTGTGTATTTAGAGCAATAAATCGTTCAAATTTATATTGACTAATTACTAATTACTTAGATCATATAGTTTCCCTTGGTATAATCTCCGCAAAAAAAATATATGTCTGTCCGTTTGTTTTTATTTTTTTTTACAATATTAATCTAATCTTTATTATCCATAAATATATATATTATATTGCTGCAGCTAAAGCATGTTATTTGCTTTGTGTATTTAAAGTCAGCGAATCGATACAAATTATATTGAAACCAAATAATATAGTTTCCTTAGGTATTTTTTAAGAGATTAACATATTTCGGCAATATTTAGATGCATATACATACCACATAATTTAGAAAACCACGATATAATTCTAGTTTTGTTTAAACTATTTATTTACTAACCAATTGGAAAATATCTTGTGTTCATTAATTTTGCAACATTTTTATAATTTTTTGTTATATTATATATACACCTATCCAAGCACACAACATTCTAATCCACAAGCCGTGCATCAGCCATAAACATAAAATTCAACCAATTAAAAGGCAATTTTTGGCGACTCATTGTCAGTCAGATATGCGAGAAAATTCAACTAAATTATAGATATTGTTTGCCAAAATTATTAAAGAAGTGTGTGTGAAGTGTGGAAAATCCTATAGCGCAGCAGCTGCTTTCTTAGCCACTACATAAATTAGCTGTCAGGCCAAAATGGCACTCGGTTTATGGCCAACTTGTGTACATACACACACACACACACACACACGCGGGCACACAGCCACACACACACGTGAACAGAGGGCCACGCCCATGCCCCGCGTTCTCCCATTTAATACTGAGTGCTGCCATAAAAAACAAAGACAAGTATTTAATTTTGTAGCGAGAAGCTGACAAACTGAGAAATACAAGCAAAAACATTGCTGAGCAATCACCAAGGTGGATGGCAACGGCGGGTGGGGCGGAGGCGTGTAGGGACGAGGCGAGTAGAAGACAGCAGTCAGCACATAAATAAAATGAAAAATCTACTGCCAGCCAAATGCAGTCGAGTCCAAAAAGCGGGCAGCTGTACATGGCAGCAGTCGCGGCACTTGGTTACCTCTCGGTGCTCAGTGCCACATCTAGTGGAGTCCTCCCCTATGTATTTACTATCTACTATGCTATATAGCATTAGGCACATAATGTAGGCTACCTCGCATCGGAGTCGACTTGAATCGCGCATGCGCCAAGAAGCAGCTCCTTAGCTATCCCACTCTGGCACTCCCTCGCCCTCTCTCTCACTCTCACTCTCTCTCTCTCTCTCTATCTCTCTTTCTCTAACCTTTACTGGGCCCGATAATAAACCAAGCAATGCCTGGAAATTATAAAGTGCAACGCTGTGCAGGAATTCTTGAAATGTAAATATAATGAGCAAAAAATTAGCCAAGACTACGCGTCACATCTCTCGCAGTCCGAGCTGGCCCCAAACATGGTCAAAGCTAAATTTACTAGGCACCAATTAAAGACATGGCCACGGTAGCTTTCGGTAGCTGCGGAGGGGGATCCCGGGAAGAACTCTTTGACAGCCACTTGTGTACCCATAAAACATGTCAAAAGACTTTTTGTAGCCTCTTCCTTTTTTTTCACTCCCCATTTTCTCAGGCGTTGCCCGTCTTTCTTTTTTTGTGCTGGCCAAATTGCAAGCAAATATGTTATTCAGTTGGTAAAAAAAAAAAATTGTAATAAAAAATCGGTACCCTTCAAAATCACAACAAACATTTTTAACAGCTTGGTTTTTCCATTAGCTTGCGCTTGTTTTTGTTGCTCCCACTCTTGGCCAGTTAAAGTTATCCTCCTGTTATTGTTGTTGTTGTTTTTTTTTAGTTACTGTTTGTTGTCATGTATATGTATATGTTGTCATTGTTGTAGTTGCTGTCGTATTAATATGCTGTGGCACAACTATTTGGGTTGACTGCACAGTTGACAGTGGGCTAATAAAGCAAGTAAAATACTTGATATTTCTCTATATGCTTGAATTTAATAGAAAATATAAGGAAATAATACATGTACTAAGTACTATCTAACAAAAGCCAAAATACAGCTCTCAATCTATCAAATGGAGATGCAATCACCCTTATTTATGTTATAAAAATAATACTTTTATAATTAGTTTAAATGAAAATTAAACAATTGCATATATATATATAGAGCTAATACTGGGCAAATCTATAATATATTTATTATTTTGTTGATGATTCTGATACATTTTAGAACTGCTTACTTTTTATTGTTAAAGAACCAGTCAAAAATATAAATATCACTAATAAGGCACTTTTCGGGAACCAGATAATAGGCCTTCATATTTTCTTGTATTATATTAAGATATCCCTTCCTTTAGTTATTATAATATTTTTTTGTATAATATTTAATCACGTAATAATAATAATATATTATATATCTCCTAAAGAAAAGATTACTCAAACATTTATTAAGAATGTTTTTACATTACGAAAAATGGTCTGATTCTTCGATAAAATAACATTTATTCTCATCTTTTATATTTTTCTGATATTTAGAGAGACCATCAATTTAAATTCTCATTTTTTTTATATATATATTTTGGCGGTTGGTTTTGGCGAACTTTCCATTTTCCAATATTTAAAACCCTGTCGCAAGGCCTGGGTTTTATTTATTAAATATTTATTTCGAATATGTTTATCTAGTCTATATGAAAGTTTAAAAAATATGATTCTTTTAAAAACTAAATAGTGATGGGTGCAAAAATTTCTATAGATATCGGGGTTTTTCATATCGGTAAAAGAATTTTTTCCATCATCTTGGCCAATAAATACCACAGTAATGTGCTATATTAAGTGTCCGGCATACAAAAGCCAGCAGCCAGCTACAAAAAAAGTAACTTCAAGATACTTGCAGCCACTGGCCAGGCCAACAACAACAACAATAACAAGAATAACAACAACAAATACCAACAGCCAACAGCAGGCAATCCAAAGTCAAAACGCTTCCCATACGGTTTATTTACACAAAATGTGAGTGGGGTGAGCGAGAAGTAGACGGAGAACAGTGCGGGGACCAGTCCCAGGTGCTGGCAGACAAACAGGCGTACAATAACCAGCAGATAAACAGACAAACAGGCAACAGAAGCAACAACAACAACAACAACAGCTACAACAAAGAGATATGCAACCATTTTGGAATAATAATGCACAAAAACAAACTGACTAAAGAGGTAAACATAATGTAAATGCCAGCAAGGGAGAGGGGACAGCACTAGCAGCCGTCGCAGATGTGTGAGAGAGAGAGAGAGCTGGCGCACACAGTCAAACCGGTTGGCCGATGTGGCCAATCAGAATACAGCACAGCAGAGGCGTTGACTGAGCAAGCGACTGCGCAGCAGCTGCAGCAGCAGAGCACACAAACAAGCGCAGACCTGAACTGGCTGCGAAAACAGTTGGTCCAGTTGGACTTCTACAGCGCGTACGTGCGGGTGCCACAAAACGAGCTGCTGCTGAGCTGTGAGCGTACGTTAAACGTTTTCTGCCGTCGCGTGCGTGTTGCAAATAAATATATCAAATACATATGCATAAATACTTGCTTAAACACACACACACACACAAATGCATACGTATATATGTATAATTTAATTAACTTGCATTTTGCATCAGTGCCAATTAATGTGTAATTGCATTTACCTTTACACAATTACAATTACTATTGTTAATTAAAGTGAAAGTGCACGCGTTATGCTGCCCAGTGCCAAATCCCTAGAAAATTAACAACAACAACAACCACAACAACAACACAACAACAACAGTGAACCAAGAGTTGCAGATGGAAAGCAACGCATTTGTTACCAGCCATTTGCCATCACAAGCGCTTGTTGTACTATCGGAGGCCGCTTCCGGTTTGCATGAGGCACTGCGTGGCCAACGTCCGTTTCCAGCGAGAGTAAGTAAAAAATGCCAATCAGTCTCCGCTCCTGCCCAATCAGCCAGGCCACGGATCTATACCGCTCGCCTACGTGCGCCGCTTTGGCGTTGCGTCGCGGCCCAGGCGACATATTTATGACAAATCATAAACTCAACGGCGGCTGCGCTACCCATTCAGTGCTCTGGTAGCCGTAGAGTAGCCAAAAACTTCTGCTGATCCGCAGATGCCATAAATCAGCAGCACACCGGGCACCGAGAACTGCACACAAAACAATGCGCATTGTAAAACAACCAAACCAAACTGAACAATACACTGAGAAATATACAAATATATAATTCGAATCTAATCTAAGTTATACGATTTGACTTTGATTCTACAGTGCTTTGGAAAAGCTGTCTCCCGTAAACAACCTTAATTTGAGCTCAAATCAATCCGAACAACTTTAAAAATGTGCAATAAATATTGTGCAATATTCAATAAATATCCTCCAGATCGGGTGCTCTCTACCTAAACATAAAAATAGATAAAAATATGAAAACTTATATTAATTCTTATTCTTTTAACGAAATTTCAAGACAAAATACTCTTTATTTTAACAATTGTTTGCATAGGGCAACAGATAGATCGATTATAAAGAGAAAGCGAAGCCAAGATCAGTCTGTATTGCTTAAAAATTGATTTAAAGAAAACTGATCAATAGCTTCTTTTTTTTGAAGTGTACACAACTACGAGAGACGCAGTTCGAGACAATCGAAAGTCGACAGTCAGTCAGTTTCAGATTCAGATTCAGTTTCAGTTTTCAGAGTCGCATTCCTCGATCGACGAATGCGTTTGCAAACGCCCCATTGTGTGTAGATTTTTGCGATGAACAGATTTATGATAGCTACCAGGTTCGGCTGCCCAGCTTTAGTGGATCTGTGATGATTGTTTTGGAGGCTACTCGCTGTCTTCGATTGCCCCCGCTGTCTGTCATCATTGTAAACATGAGCAATGATCTTGACGCTGATGCTACAAATGATGAAGAACTCGAACTCAAGATGAGCAGGCGGCTTGCACGAATTGGCATAACTTGCCAGCGAACTAACTTAACTGGTTACTGGCATCGGCATTGGCATTGGCATTGGCATTGGAATTGGAATTGGAATTGTACTTCTGCATAGCATTGAGTAGCGTTAAGATATGTTAAACATGACAACAATATGTCCTGGGCTTGTAGATGCGAGTTGGGTGATATGATGGCCAGAAGAAAACCTGTGGGACAGCTGGGAAAAGCTTGGGAAAATTGAGAGACTTTAAAGGAAATCATCTGACCAAGCAATGGATAGAAGTGAAAATAAAACAAATTTCGATTATATTTATCATTCGTTTTGAAATATCATATTTCTTAACTATCATTTCAAGAATTTCATATCATATCTAACCGAAAAGAAAATTTAGAGATAAAATTAATACAACATAAGATTATGTTAAAACAGAAAATATAGACAAATATACAATACCCTTGAGGATATATGGCTTAAATCTTAGCAGATATGGGAGAAGTATAGTGAAGCTAGTAAATGCTGATGAATTTAGTTACGATATCATGAAAAACAAAACAATTTTTTATACAAGAGAATAATTTTCGTCTGATCCGTCCTACGGCAACAATTTGATATAGTGGTCCGATGTTGATCAGGTATGACTTGAATGTAGAGAGCAAAGTAAAACTATGAAATAGTCAAAATATCTTGAAAAATAAAGCAGTTCTTCATATAAGAACTTAATGATATATTGGTTTGATCCGACCTGTTTCGACATAAGCATAACCTGCAAAACAAAGGCAGACCTATGCACGACAGATATTGCTATATTGACTCGTCTGTTGATTCTGATCAGATATACCTTGAGTAAAACAATGTCCATGGCTATATATAATATACTTATCTAATTGAACATCAGCAGCATTACACAAATTACAATATAATTTAAAACTTTTTCAATCAGAGCCAAGTTTTTTTATATGATCAATTCATAATTTCTCAAATCCAACAGGCTTCTATATAATATGCAGTTACAGCTGGTACTTGCTGAACTATGCCTATTATTTATAGCCCTGGCAATAAAAATTAATACAAGCAAACCAGGCGAGCATATTAAATGCAATGTCAAATGGTTTAATGTGGAACTGGTTCTACTTCTCCTCCATAACTTAACTACCCGCAAAAAAAAGCGGAAAGGAAAAAGTGTACACACAATAACAATTGTTGTAACCACAACAACACACAACGACAACAACAAAGATACACAGACTGACCCCCACAAAAAGATGGCAGACGCAATCCCAGATCCAGAACCAGAACCCGAGTCAGAGTCAGAGTCAGACCCAAAGCAACCCCGACCTGAGGGCGAGCACGGAAAGTTATGAGCCAGAGCTGGCAAAACATATGAAATGTAATACTTTATTTTTTGCACTTATTACACTCACGTGTGTGTGTGAGTGCGCTTAATTTAATTTATAGCAATTCATCAGGGGGCTGCACAGCCAACGAGGCATATAACAAGAGGCAATGATATAGGGTCAACTGCTTAGGGAGGGCGTGTGCTATAGGAGACTTCAAGTAGGGAATAAGTATAAGTACAGAAATTACAACAAATATTTTACAATTAAAGCAACTTTGAAACAGGCCTAGAAAGTGAAAAGGATCTGAAAAACCTGTTATTTCTATGCTCTGCCAGCACCTGGCACAATTTCATTATTATGCTTCATATGGAAACATTTACAAAAATTAGAAATTCCTAAAAAAGAATGGGTGAGAAAATTAAAAAAAAAGAGATCCCTAAAATAAAATGAATATAATTTCTAATCTATAATCACTTATTAGAAAGCTTTTTAAACTTGATTCACTTATATATAAATATTATTGTTTATTGCTCGCTAAACTCATTGAATGCCTTTTGAACTTTACCAAGCGAGAGATTATGGAAAAAATTAATAGATGGATGCATGAGATCATAATTATGCTTAAATAATTCGGCTGCACGGGAGGTCGCGTCAGTGCAGCCTTTTGAAGCATTATTGAATATTTTAAACAAATTCCAAATATTTATTCGAATAAATCAACCTTATCAAAAAAAAAAATGGGTTTATTATGAAACATGTCTAAACTTAGGTCTTCAAACCGTCGATTTATTTACTTTTGATTTTAAAAAGTTCAAAGGTTTCGGTTTATTCTACAAAATCCTCAATCTGAAAAAAAAATTATTAACATCTATTACTATTCGTAATTCAATAGGTAGAACAATTTATATAAATACAAAAAATCATCTGTTTACCTCTTATTAAATGAATTCCATTTGTATCAGTTTTTTATTTATATAACACTTTTTCATAGATTTGTCCTATCTTTATGTAGATATTCTTGTGAAATTGATGTCCAAATTAGATTTTTAAAAATATTTAATTTGGTCCAGTCACAATAATATTGATCTATAGAAAGATCTAATTGAGAAACTTAAAAAATAAAACAAGAGTTTTCATAGTATACATATTTGATATACTTATTAATACGATTCAAACCGTCTCGAAATCTGTAGAAACCGTGTTGGAGAGGGGAATTTATTTTCCGTATAACAGAGGAAATAATTGATTGATTGAACAAGTATACCCAAAAAGTGGGATGTGTTTTCGTAAAAGTATCTTTTAAAATGAAATATATGTTGTTTGAAAAACATATATATTTTATAAAGTGTTCCAGAGCTTAAATTCAAGACTGATGGCAAAGAGAAATACGAAAACTAGAAGAGAAGTTTAGTTATAATAAGTAGAGACGTCTCAATAGGTGCTCCAGAGTTGGCGGCATGGCAATCATTGTTGAAAGTCGCGGCTGTCTAGTCGGAAAGCTGCAGGTTGTGGCCATAAACAGTTAGTTCGAGAAAATTGCCAATTGCTAAACGTTGTCTGGTTTCATTTTTTTGTTGTTGTTGTTTTTGTTGCTGCCACAAATTGAGATTTATTTGTTGTGTTTGCCGAGTTTGTTTGTTGTCCGTGAGCTGAGCTGTGTTTTATGGCCAAGTTAAGCGCTATTGGCAATTGTATGTGGACAATTGGCCGTTGCCACTCGTTATCTTGTTGTTGTAATTAAGCAATTATTGTTGTTCTTGCTGCCGCATTACAACATTACAACAATACAACATTACAAATTTACAAAGCAATCTTGGACTCAGTGTCAAATGCCAATAATTCAAGTGTTAAAACAAGAACAAACAGGAACAAGCGCATTATGCAAATCTGCAACCCTCGGCAAGGGCAACAAATCGCACGGCTCGCAACATTTGAATGCCTCTAATGCAAACACAAACAATGAATGGGGCAAGGGGGTGGCAAGTGCCACCTGCTGCACATAAATCAATGGAAAATTTTCTATAACAAAGTTTACATATTGCATTAAATACTCGCCAACTTTGGCAGTGGTTGACCACTTGGACGACACTCGCACTGTTTTCCCCTGCCCCGCCCCCCTTTTTGGATGTGTACCATCTGTGCACGTGGCATTTAATCAGTGCCACTCATTGCGGGGGGCCGCCTTCAACTGACTTAGCCAAAATGAAACTCATGCGGTTGGCATTCACCATCCCACACTCCCAAGCCCCACACCCTAGCTCCATATCCTTGCCAAACTCATTTGCCATGTTTTTAAGGGGGGCGGCTGACTTGCATTTGTTTGCGTTTGGCAACAGCTTTAGAGCGCACCCCCCGCCTCATTAGAGGATGATGATGATCATGATGATGTTGGGGCAGCCGATATGGTAACACTTCCCATTCTGTTCGGGGTGAGGTGCTAATTTTGTTGTGTCAACGTTTTGATAAGCGTTAATTTATTGGATTTATTGGCTCTTGATGAAACGGGCAAACGGAATGAGAAGAATTTGCGTTTAAATGTGGAATTTGTAGCATATAGAAATATAAATATATAAATACAGATTATATATAGTTGTCTGAAATGAAATGAAATGAAAAGATAAGGGCAAAGATTCTGTGAAAAGAATTTAACTTACAATGAGACGTCAGTTAAGACTAACACGAATCATTTCCCTGAAGACTATTAGAAAAACCTACCCGGCATCTCGACGCCCATTTCAAGCGATTAATATTGACTGAATGCAAGTGGTACCACGATGGGTTGTATAACATTAAGACAAATATACAAAGCTGGGTTTTTTTAAATTAAAAGAAATACAAAAGCCGA
Source organism: Drosophila montana (assembly GCF_035044405.1). Taxonomy (NCBI): domain Eukaryota; kingdom Metazoa; phylum Arthropoda; class Insecta; order Diptera; family Drosophilidae; genus Drosophila; species Drosophila montana. Next base: position 1,050,516 of record NW_026998098.1, on the reverse strand, counting down.
TTGCGCTTGAGCCATGTACGAAAACATACATGTATCACAGCAGTTTAGTTGATAAGAAAGCCAAAACGTTACATTTCTTTGTGTTGTTTCTTGTTTATTCTTTATTATTGCTTTTTAGTGAATAATAGTAGCTGGATTCAACAAATATAAGCATTGAAAATTGCTGCTGGGTTTGAACTTGCGACCTCACTCTGGCTAGTCTAGCGCTCAGTCACCTAGGCAACGCAACACAAGGTTCAGTTATATATTTCCATTGTTGTTGATGTATTTCTTATATTTGTTTTTTCTACATATATTTATAATTTTCTTCCAATTGGAGGTAGAACTTCCAACACCACCTTACTTTCGGCCAAGCTCTTAAAGTTTGGGCTGTGCGTAGATCATCAATCAGTCAGGACAAACAGCATTCTATATGGAGTCGTATAACACCATAAGGTGAAAATATATATAGGACTCTGAAGCATACATATAAGAATATACCTTTGTTAGTATTTGCAATAGTGCTACACTTATTTAAAGTCACCATGTAAATGTTTTTTACACAGTACACAAATAAATATCAGAAATATCACACTATCAACTAATGAGAGCAAAAGCTCCCCCTTTTTAACTAGATTAATAAAAGCCTCAATTTTGATTAGATATTCTTTTAAAAATTCTCAAAGATGAGTTAGATGTATTTAGCCAATTCAGGCATTCCATAAATGCATAATTAAGCCTGTATAATCAAAAATGCAATTAAAATTGCTTTATATACTTTTATTTATTTTACTTTTTTTAAAATTCTTCTGTGGTATTGCTTACACTGCCTTTCACACCTACAAATTGGCGCATCCAGCTGCCAATCTCAAGCTCAGTTTCTCTAATAACTTTGCGTGAGTTTTGAAAAGCTAAGTGAGCGTAAAATATGAGCATTGAAATGCGCATTATTTGTAGCTGACTAAGGAGGAGGTAAATATTAATGCCGACTACATGACTTGGCACAAAAATTGGCCAATTATGGTAGGTGGATGTAATGAAGACTTTGGAATCAGGGCAACATATGGCGAGCAGCCAAGAGCAGCAAGATTGATAAATAAATCTAAATTAAGCGCAAGCTATTAAGAGTTCTAAAATATCTTAAAAATAAATGCATCGAGGAGCTAAAGACGATGTTGCATATAAGCGAAGCACATCAATAACTAAGCCGCCTTTAAATATGCGCCAAAATGTTTAATTTACGACAAATAAATGTTAAACGGCGCAAAATTGAGAGATTTTAGAGTTACGATATTGTCGCACATAAACTGTGTCATGTGTGAGGGGAAAGTGTGGGGTAAAGAGAGGTGGGGTGGGGGTGGGGGTGTGTTAGCCACCAATGGGGTGTAAAATAACGAGCGAAAATTTACCAGCACACACACACACAAAAGACTTTGCAACTGATATGGGTTATCCTTCGGGGTTGAGGGTGGGTTCACTGATGATAAAAACAGCAAAGGATAAACAGAGAAACCGTTTATAACAAATTGAGCCTGATGAGTGCTAAGCGTCTGGGACACACACACGCACACACACACACACTTATTATGTAACCAACTCGACAGCAACATAAGCGAGGACATGTGTGACAAGTACCCAAACCCACCCACATCAAAATGTTGCCAAAAATGAATTTACATACAAATTTGTCTGCAATGCGCCGGAAAGTTGTTCGGAAAACTGTGGGAAACTGAGTGTTATTTTAAGTCGCTGCAAATACTTAGAGGGGGGGGGGGGGGGGTGGATACCCTCTGAAGTCAATGCATAACTAAACTCTGCAAAAAAATATCTTGCATTATACTGCAAAAGTATTATTTATATTCAAACTATATTATCAGCTTTTCTAAAGACCGATTAGTTATACTTAACACCCATTAAAAATGGCTTAAAATGGGCTATTATTGTTGTGCATTTTATATAAGAGATCTAAATATATTGTTGATCAGTAGATCAGATCGACTTGAGCAAGGACTTTATGAGCTGGCTACTTAGGGTTAGATAAAATGACTTATGAATGCATTCTTTAGTAGTTGTAGCTCCTCCATCCATGAATTTATAATCAATATCGGATAATCGAAAAGAGATACCAAATGTAATACACTGGCCCATAAAAACTTATAAATGAAAAATTTGAATATTTGAGATATTTGATGCACGCATAACTATGAGTAGCATATTTAAGCCCTTTAAAGTCTATTACAAGAGAATCCATACAACAACAGCTAGTTAAGAATCTAACTTCCTTTTCCCTACAGGGTATTTTCTAATCAAATACTTTCAGTTACTAACTTTTTATGCGTTTTGTATTTCACTTCGTTTTTACTTATCATATTAATTATTATATTTTTGCTTAGCGTGTTCACAGAGTCCAACCACAATGATTTCGGAACACAAAGTAATTTTCAATGTCGTTGTCAGTTGCGATTGAAGCTAAATATATCTATTAATTTATAAAGATTTTCTAAAATAAAGAAGATTTCTGCCATTTTGTGATATAATATACCATTTTGAAGACCGAAGAGTTGCCTGATATTCCACATATTCAACTGCTTAGCATATTTGGTCTGCTTTTTCTAGTTACCTGACGCCAAAGATCTACACAACATGTCACTAGTCGGCAACTATAGCACCCAATTCCTGCACAACTTTCATCCGCATCTGCTGCAGACGCTCAACCATGGAATGCTGGCGGCGAATGGAGCAGCTGCCGCTGCCGCCGCAGCGGGAGCTCCAGGCAGTTATTTTGCGAGCGACCGCTCGGGGCTGGGGAAGCCGTCGGTGCTGTCGAACTTCTCGCTGCCGTCGGCCTTCTCGCCACCCAAGTATATTGGCATATCCCTGGATCAGGTGGGTAAAGGAGCGAAGGAGCTGAAGGAGCTTGAGATGGGAGAGGCGTCGCTAATCGTGTGTAGATTGGCAGTTGTCATAAGTGGAATTGAATTTTTGCAGAATCTATTCAATGGCAGCGAATCATTTCGCACGGATTCGGCCAGTCCCACGTGCACATCACACGAATCCATGGAGGGATCACAGGATTACGATGCCGTTGAAAAGGGTGAAAGTCCGCGCAGCAATAATTCTCAGGATCCCAGGGATTTAAGACGTAAGTTGGGTTTCCTCCTACTCCTCCTCCTCCGGCTGTTGATTTTTTTTGCCAATTTGCATGTTGCCAAAATGTTTGGAGATAACACAGAAGTTGGCCGGGACACGTTTTGCCTTTTTTTGATCAAAATCTAGCCATATTTGTTTCAATTTTACTTCTCTGAGCAATTTTAACGCTTCACTGGGTTAACTTTGACGTGCAGAGAGCAGATGAGACGAACAGACAGACAGACGACAGACAGGCCGCACTTTACTTTACTTTTTTACTTTACTTTTTATTTTATTAGTTTTCCCCCGGTTTCGGGCAGACATTTAAATCAATTTTTGGCTAATGCTTACCTGAGGGTTGCTGCCCTTTAAAGCTGCTCGCCATTCGCCCAAAACTGGGCCAAACAAATTGCCTACAAATGCGTTGCTAATTGGTGTCGCCAGAGCCGCTGGCCTTAAGCGCCTTACGCCCAAAAACCCGGCAGCATATGAACATGATAAATATGAATGCAAATGGCTGGAGTCGTAGTAGGTACAGGGGCAGGGACAGGGGTAGGGGCAGGGGCAGGGGCTTGTGTCAACAAATGCTTTATCGAAGCAGGGGCGCAGCTGCTGGCAGGATACGCTAATCAGATATATCCATACGCATTGCAAATACTTCCTTTTGATTGATGCTCAGTTAAAAGTTTTCAGCGTTTTACAACTTTACAACTTTGATGAAAATGCGAGAAACTAACTTGAAAAAGTTTTTGCAAGTTAAATAAAGCTAATAAAAGAGTTTCTGAGAGTAAAAAATTATTTTATAAATCCAAAATTGGTTTTCCAAATAAGTAAAAATACAAAAACTCAAAGAAGAGTTTTAATGATATTGAAAATATCGTATATATTAAACTGAACAATAATTTCGTGAATTATTATATTCTCATAAATAATTTCTGATTTTATCTATAGCAATATTTGTATAAGGTTTTTCTCTCGTCTTGCCTTAATGGCGCTCAACAGCTTTTCATAACCGTATCTAGAAATTTAATTAAATATCCAAGTTTTTACAAAATCTTTTCTGTATTTCTTTTCTTTTGAAAAAATGTAAACGATATCCTCTTTTGCTACGTCCCTCGCTCTCTAATAACATACACTTTTTTGCTTGACTTTCATATTGTTCAACTTACTGCGAATAAAAACTTCTCAGGTTTATAAAACTTTAAAACTAGCACGTGAAAGTTTTTGCTTTATCAAAAAATTTGTATTCAATTTAAGTTTTAAACAAAGTTAATGAAATAGTTTATAGTATTTTCAACATTTATGTATATATATATATATATACTTATATATACAGGTCACTTATTTCATGGCATATACAAATATTTTTTAAGCATAAAAAAAGAACAAATAATAATTTTCAAAAACAGGATAATAATTGAATGGCTTAAAATTGCTTAAAACATTATTTTCCAGATAAGATCAGAAATAAGTATTTTGAGAAGGTTTTCCCCTTACTTTTTATCCTTTTACTGTCGTGTCTATAATGAAAAATACACCAATGATATTATACTATAACGGAATCCCCTTTAAGCTACGCCTCTGACGCACCAACTCTTCTGTTTGATTTTCATATTTACATATCTACTTAAGCTGGCAAACCAGTTGTCTGCACACACTACCCTTCCTATGCCCGCGCTCATTATTGTGTGTTTAACTTTTGGCTTAGAGCGGAAACTGACTAAACTGAGCCCATAAATTAATTTAAATAAATAATACACTTTTAATTAGCTGCCTCCATCGATAATCCAAAGCGAACTATAGATAAATACACGAGTTATCCTGCCCAACCACCGTCCATAAAAACAACTCGCGCCGGCTGCCATTGAGCGCCAAAAGTCGAGAAGGCACTCGGCTTGAGTATTTATATAGAAGGGTTACAAGGGTGAGCATTAAGTGTTTTAAATGTCGCAATGGCTTATTGAAGCCGTTACCCCTTTCCCACCTTCCCCGCCTTCCCCACCGGCGGAACCCAGTTTTTGTGCCTGCCACTTCACTACAAAGTCAAACCGCGGCCAGGACGCATCCTTTGCGGCACGAGGCGGCTAATTACTCAGGCTGCGACTTTGTTGCAACTCTTCTGCTACAGCTGTGTGGCACTTGAGCCAATTATAAGGCATCTAAAGCTACCCCTAACTACCCTTGTACGAGGAAAAAACACGCTTATGTTTGCTCATTTATTGTTCATCTTTGGTTGTTTTTTTTTTCTTTTTCCATTGGCTTCCTTCAAAGGATGCGCAAGTGTTGCAAATCGCTTTGATTGCATTGTTTGGTATTGTTATTGTGAGCATTACTTATTATTATTGTTCAGATGATGTATTATATCCATTGCACACTTGGAATTTTCATATTAATTTCTGTAATATTAATGGCACTCACACAAACAACACACACACACACACACAAACCATAAAAGTCATATTTCATGCTATATACGATATATGGAATGCCTCCCCTTTGGTCGAATAAAGCCAACCAGCTATTGGCACGTGACTGTTAGGAATTCTGATTATTTATTTAAAAATGTTAGACATTAATTTGATTTTTCAACGGTTCGCATATCATATACTCACACTCTTACTATGGCTAGAATAAAAAGATTTCATAGTTAACTGAATTTGTGAAAATCTCGTAGAGGGGCGATATTTAGGGTCTTATTTTTAAATAAGTTCAAAGCTTTACAAAAGCAAATATTGAATTTGGCTAATCTACCTGCAAGTTTTAAAAATATGAAGTTGAATGAAGCTTTTTGTACTTCTTTCGATTCGGTAAAAACTCATTTCCTATTCCCAAATTCCACTGCCATGTGTGGAAAAGGGGGGACAACGGACCAAATTGCAATTTTCAATTGAATAGAACTCCATAAACCAGTGTTTAGCTTTTTAATTTTTGTTTGTAATTTAAACAAATATAATATTTAAATAACATTTTAATTTATGCGCGACTCGCGTAGACAACCTCAAATAGCCAGGCTCATCCTTTGACCAATTTGTGGGCCCGTATGTTGACTGTTTCTGTTACTGTTATCCGCGGTTAACCAGCCAGCATTCAGCATATTATGTTGCCATGCACATGCGAGTATTTTAGACCAAAACATTTACCAGGCAGCAGCAACAACAACAGCAACAACAACAATATTGAATGTTTGCTCGTATTTGTTGTAATAATATTTTAATTGCTGCCACAGTCACGTGCAGAACTTTCGACTGGGTCCGACAAACAGTTTGTATTTATTGTGGTTTGTTGTGCACATTTTTTTCCCGTGTACGTGCATCTGACAGCTGAGCAGCTCAACAGTTCAACAGCTCAGAAGGACATAAAGGACACGGCCCCTCCCCGGCACCACAAAAAAATAACGAGCGCCAATTAATTTGGGCTAAGTACGTGTTAAAAATGTGTAGCATGCAATTAGAAAATGGAGAGAAAATTTATGGGCCAGCCCAAATTCTGTGTGGATTGGGGCGGATTGGGGACGTGCTGCCTGTGCGGAATCCCAAAATTGAAATCAATGCGCGGGGGCTGGAGGAATTTGAATTTTTATTGCCTGGCATTGCGGCGCTTTGATTGATGAATGCGGCATGCCTAATTTCAGATCTGCACAATGTGAGCAAAGCGCATACGGTGGCCTCATCCTCGACAGCATCCAGCAGCTCCTCATCCTCCTGCTCGACCAGTTCGGCTGCTGCAGCGGCCATTAGCTCGGCGGCAGTAGCCGCGGCGACCAGCAGCGCTGTCGTTTCCATGGCCACACATCTGGCGGCGCATCAGTCGTCGCCGGGACACCATCACTCGCATCACCATGGCCATCATGTGGGTGGTGGACCGCCGCCCACGCATCACCATATGGCGCATGCACACCCGCATCCGCTGTCCCATCATGCGGCTCATCATGCGGCTCTGGCCAGTCTGGCCGGACTTCGTGCTGTGCCAGGTGGTCTAAGCCTCGTCAGCGGCTTGCAGGCAGCAGCTGCCGGTGGCGCCATACCCGATCTCTGTCCCGTCTGTGGACTTAAGCTGAGTCCCGAGGAGTGGCACTCGCACTTCCTCACCGAGCTGGATCGACTGTACAAGCTGAGCGCCGGATTCGAGCGTGCCAATCTGCAGGCAACCTACATGTTTGCGCCGCCCTGTCCAGCCCAGGAGAACGCCATACGCACCAGCCACAATCGTTGGGAGGTGAGTTGGCCATGCGCAAGTGTCTTCACAGGCTTCGACTAAGGAAACTTCCTCTCAGACCTTTCAGCGCATTCGCAACAATCGCCAGAACCGGCTCAGGCTGAAGGTGCGCAAGCGTAAATACGGCGAAATGTACATGATGGAGAGTCTCTACTGTAGCAGCTGTCCCATATGCAAGCGCAAATATGCGCTGGAAACGGGCAAATTGCCGCCAGAGGTGGGTCAGTTCGCTGACAAGTGTTTTCCGCTAACCCCAACTCCCATCTCCATGCAGGAGGACCACAAGATGCAGGATGAAATCGAAACGGTGGATGTGGAAAGCTGCAACGATGATGTGCCAGACTCTGGCTCGGAGCTGAGCACCGCAACGGGCGGAGCGGGAGCTGTCCCAACCCATATGCCACCCTCCAGTATGCACAACACGAATGCACAGCCGGGCAAATTGGATGGCATACTTTATCGCACGGCCTGTGTGATTAATCAGAAGGATGCGCATGCAGATGAGCAGGACGTGAGCACCAATGTGTCAGCAGCGAGCAGCAGCAGCGTCAGCTGGTCGGGCGAAACAACTACGCCCAGCACCCAGGCGCACATCAGCGGTGAGTTTGGATCTAATCAGCGTATTGAGGTGCCCCCGGGGCTAATTCAATTTCAATCCCTGCCGTACAGTGAAAAACGTCAGCGAGCTGTCATCTACCACGCATCACTACTACAACGCGGACTCCTGCGGCGTGGGCGTGGCCGAGCATAGCAGCAGCGGGGGCAACAACAACAACAGCAGCAGCAGCAAGGAGCTAATGATGGAGACGGCAACGTGTCAAAACGATAGCGATGAGGATGTCATTGTGGATGACGATGAAACTGTGAAAATGACGACCAAGTCGCACAGCTTCAAGCGACGGCTGGAGGAGAATGTGGGCAGCAGCAGGTAGGCAAAACAGGCTAATTAGCTTCAAATCAGAGAACAACATGAACTTCCGCCTTACAGAAGCCTGGAGAATATCTCACCCAATGAGGAGCGTCCGCGCTCCGAGCCACAGGTCAGCAGCACCGAGCCTGGACCCATGGATATCTCGCACAACAACAATAACAACAACAACAACAATGCGACAACAGCAACCAAATATGGCGAGCCCATGGAGAGCAGCCTGTCGCAGCTATCGTCTATGGGCGTGCCGGGATTAACGCAATTGGACACAAAGGTGGGAATTAGTTCGGATTTAAAACCGGACGATGAAAACAAATGTTTCATTTGTAAGGTAATTTCTCAGTTTGCTTCAGTTTTCTTTCGTCTTTATGCTCTGTCTCGCTCCGACTCTTTCCGTCTCTCTCCCGCTCTCTTTTGCCCTGTGTCCTCTGTGTCTTCTTTGCACCATTTTGCATGCCCCACTCACTCACACACACACACACTCACACACACACACGCGCACTCTCCCAGTGTAATCAACGCTCTAAGCTATGCTCTCCTTTGTGTATCTACTCTCTCAAGACAGGCATAAAGGATCTCAACACGGATGCGTTTCTGCGCGGTCGCAATTTCTATTTCCATCAAAGCTGCGCCAATGTCATGAGCAGCTACAGGCTCAACAAGGAGCTACTGAGCCAGGCGCAGGCTCAGCGGGAGGCGAACGCGAATACGGCAACGCCGCGCAGCCTCTCGCCATCGCCCGCTCAGTCGCCGCAGCAGAGCGTTGCCACCCCGGCCATGGAGTAGACGGCGAAACGAGCAATCAAAGTGTGAATTTATTACAGTTAATTAATTCAAAATATTGTGGTAGCTAATGAAACAAGTTAAGCAAAAGTCATGTTCAATTGAGCACGACAAGCGCTCGCCCAAAAGCGAGCTACAGTTTTTCTCTTACTTTCTGCGGCGTCGCCTAAAAGCGAGCAACCTTTTTTTTTGAATAATATTTATTTATGTTTTTGCTGTGTAAATTTGCGTGTATCTCAATTGTTTTCATTATCGAAATTAACCAAATTAATTTCCACCTATCGATGTTTAGTGCAATTTTTGCGTTGCCTTTTAGCTGTTTTGTGAGCAGCATAATTATTATTTTCTTTGTTTTAAATATTCAAAATTCTTGAATGTGCTATAATTGTTAAATACAAATGAAATTAGTTATCATAACTAAGCCAATTAGTTGTACATTTTAAGCGTAAAATATTTATGAAAAATCAAATAAATATATAAAATACTAACAAATTAAATTCATTTTTTTCATCTAAAATGCTTATCTTGGTAGAGATACAAAGAGATGCATGGGTCAAATTGTATAATTCATGATATCTAAAAACTTGTAAGAAATTGAATAACACTTTTTGATAAATCACATCTAGAAATTTAGATATTTTCTTTGCAGCAATATTTATTATTGTCCTACGACGCATTGCTAAATCTGATAAAAATCGTACGACCATTTTTTTTAGCTGTCTTTTCGAATTATTTGTCAAAAAAAGTTCAATCTAAAAACATATTTTTGTTTACCAGAAATTCAATACCCATTTAAAATTATTATCAGCTAGAAACGTGCCTTAATGCTTCTTAAAATATATTTATATGTTCGTCATTTACACATATTTGTGTATTATTAAGTGTTTTTTTTTTATGGTTGATTGATTTAATTGAATATATGCCAAATAAACTCAAGTTTGGGAACTAAATGAACTCTGCGGGCAAAAGCTTTCTAATAACTATATTTTCTGCGCGCCTGGAGACATCGCTGAACTTTGAACAGCGCCTCGAGTTGCGTTTTAAAGCTCTAACAATTTCCATGACAACAAAACCCGCCCACACATGTGCAGATTTCAATTGAAACAAAAACAGAGAAACCAACATCAAGAGTGCTCTAGTCGAGTGGGCAAAACTAACAGATACCCTGTATTCCACACCTCATTGCTGTAACATATAAATATTGATAAAAATAAAAAAGCGCTTGAGAGCATAATTTTCAAATTTGGAGACCAGATCAGTCAGCGAAATGGACACATTTGTTAAGACGAACAGCCAGGTACACTTGGCTAGATTTATCCGTTCGTCGTTTCTACGGAGTGGGATATGGATTCTGCTGCCTGTTACATACATACATTATACCCCTTTTAATCGTATTAATGGTTACAGGGTAGTAAAATAAAAACAAAAAGCTTTCGGCACAAGCTTCCAGCTTAATTGAGCAATGGAAAATTTCTACTGATTGCTGTAGAAAAAACACAATAACAATAACAGCACAAGCAGCAGCAGCAGCAACAACTACAACAACAACAAGAAGAGCACCAAAGCATCCATTGAGCTATATATATGCGTACTTAAATGTATGTGCATATATGTTTGCAAATATATATGTATATACTATATGTGTATTTATTGTAATATGTTGTGTGGCCGAAAAGCTAAGCAGATAAGACAAGTACACAGTAATTCGGCTAAGCTGCAAAAGCCAAGACAAGCACCGCTCTCTTTCACTCCCCTCCCCCCCCCCTCACTCCTCTCTCTCTCTCTCTCTCTCTTTTGCGCTCTCTGCTAAATCTACGCAGGGGGGCTACACTGAAAGCTTATCAAGAATCGCGTGACTTGCCAGAAGAGAAAAAGGTATAAAAAGCGAGTTGTCGCCGCGAGCGAACTTTCAGTAAGACGCTGGCAGCGATCAAGTGCAAAGGTGTCAGATCCGCTGGATTTATATTATTATTCCGTACAATTATGTTTTCCAAACTGAGCACACGCGGCATTGCCAGCCGCCTGGGTAGCGTGGCGCAGAGAACCCAGCCGAAAGAGTCGACCGCCGTTGGCACGGAGAATAGCCGCTCCGAGGCGGTGTTTGCACGTGAGCAGAAATACGGAGCACACAACTATCATCCGCTGCCCGTGGCGCTCAGCCGAGGCGAGGGCGTGCACGTGTGGGATGTGGAGGGCAAACGCTACTTTGACTATCTCAGCGCCTATTCGGCGGTCAATCAGGGCCACTGTCATCCCAAGATTATCAAGGCGCTGACGGAGCAGTCGCAGAAACTAACGCTGACGTCACGGTAAGGGAAACACACCAAAAAAAAAAAAAACCAAAAACAATTCTTTCTAACAGACGTGCCCCTCTTTAAAGCTTATCTGAGAAATTTGGCACATTTTGAATGGAGCTTTATTAGCTTTATTTTTAAATATTTCATTGAACTTGTTTTCAGTGTTGTTTTTATTGTTGCTGTGCAAAAATTGGCCATAGCACAGACCGTAAACAGTTTCAAGTGGATTTTGTTAATTATCAGCGACATAAAGTGCCGTTATCATTGATAGCGGCTAAGTTGTTATCAACTGAGTAAAAAAGCCAATTAATGGAAAATTTGTGTTGCTAACTCACTTTTATTCAATCATCGGATTATTAGAATCTAGAAGATTTTCAATAGGATACCACCTTGTTTTCGTTTTCACATACTCCTATATTATTTATTTGATTTTCTTGTTTATTTATTTATTTTCTTAAAGCGTATAACTTGTGGCTACACATTTTCCCTAATGCGTCATTTGACCATAAATAATAGCTGACTTTGGTCCGAACAGTGAATACTCTGCATGTGTATTTAATGCATTAGTTTAGACTTTCTATGCCTTAAGTATTCAGACATTTGACCATTTTGCAGTGTGTAGCTATTATAAACAAATATTCTTTTTAAGCAATCAAACTTTTGTGCTTTAGTTTTTCTTGTTGTTACTTCAAATGTTATACCTCATTTTTATATTCAATCAGGCTCATTGCACAACTACATATTTCTAGCGCAAGTTCAATGTGTCTAAGACTAAGATTTGTTAAAATTCAAAACGATGACTTGGCATACATAAAGTAATCTATGCTAATCACGAGTCTCGAAGTTGAGTCTAATTATAGAAAAGTTATCACTAAATAGAACAAATCTAAAAACAGATTTTAGATGGATTTTAGCTTCCTCATTGAACTAGATGATGAAATTTTTGCAAAAATTAAAACTTTTTGATAACCTATGTTGAGATGATAATTCACGGGGTGCCTTATTAACAATCAAAAGTTCTCGGTCATATAAAATTTATTCTTCTGGTTATCATTTAAAAAGTACATATGTATACATATATGGCGAAGTAGATTTAAAAAAGAAATATGCAACATAATGTCATTAAACCCGTGATATTCTTTATTAACATCCCAAAATGTTAGCTGACAAATAAATCCAAATTTCACTTATCTCTTATATATATTATACCACTTGCAATGAACAAGTGCAAAAAAAAAACACAGAAATGAAAAACACTTTAAACCTAAAAACAACAAGTGATTAATAATTTGATTGCTCTTTATGACTTAATTAGTGTCTTAACTTTATGAACCATTCAGGCCTGACAACCAAGCCCGAGCAAAGAAAACCAATTCTAACCGGCTAAAAATATCAAATCACTCACCAGAAATTTATTGAAGTGCAAGCACTTTGATCATTTTTAACATGATTTGTAGAACGCAATCGTAGTGGGGAAAAATTAATTCACTTGTCATGAAGGTCAATGCGGCTAAATCTTGAGAGGTTATCAATATAGAATAATATTATAATGCATTTGTGGTAGTCTCTAATCTAAGAGATATTCTTTGTGAGTCTTCACTTTTAGAAATATGCAAGTGTTGATAATTTCATGAATGTCTGTATCTATATCTGATTAGATACAGATACAGATACAGATACAGATACAGACACAGATACAGAAACAGATACAGATATAGATACAGGTATAGTTACAGATAAAGACACAGATCCAGATACAGGTACAGATACACATACAGAAACAGATACAGATAAAGATACAGATAAAGACACAGATCCAGATACAGATACAGATAAAAGTACAGCTACAGATACAGATACAGTTACATATACAGATACCGATTCAGATACCGATACCGATATACAGATGTACATATATGTAAATGTAATCTTTAACTATCATTTTAGGTTATTGAATCTGTATCAGTGTCTGTAGCTATGGACGTATCTGAATTAAGGACTTGTCGTCAATTATCAAGCTAAACTTCTCCCATTTTACATCTTATCTTATACTCTGCATCCCCTTTGCTGCTTTTAGCGCATTTTACTCGGACATTCTGGGCGAGTACGAGGAATTTATTACAAAATTCTTTGGCTATGACAAAGTATTGCCCATGAATACCGGCGTGGAGGGCTGTGAGACAGCGTGCAAGTTGGCACGCAAGTGGGGATACGTGAAGAAGCAGATACCCGAGAACAAGGCGAAGATCATCTTTGCACGCAACAACTTCTGGGGCCGCACACTTGCCGCCATCTCTGCCTCGAATGACCCGAGCAGCTATGCTGGCTTTGGACCGTATATGCCAGGATTTGAGTTAATCGACTACAATAATGTGGCTGCTTTGGAGCAGGCTCTGCAGGATCCCACTGTGTGCGCCTTTATGGTGGAGCCCATTCAAGGCGAGGCGGGCGTAGTTGTCCCAGACGAGGGCTATCTGCGCAAGGTGCGCGAGCTGTGCACCAAGCACAATGTGCTCTGGATAGGAGATGAGGTGCAGACGGGTCTGGCGCGCACTGGACGCATGCTGGCTGTGGACTACGAGGAAGTGCGACCCGATATACTTATTCTGGGCAAAGCGCTCTCGGGCGGCGTGTATCCCGTTTCGGCCGCGCTCTGCAATGATGAGGTAATGCTCTGCATCAAGCCAGGTGAGCACGGCTCCACCTATGGTGGTAACCCGCTGGGCTGCCGTGTGGCCATCGCAGCATTGGAGGTGCTCCAGGAGGAGAAACTGGCCGAAAATGCCTTCAAGATGGGTCAACTACTGCGCACCGAACTCTCCAAGCTGCCCAAGGATGTGGTCACGGTAGTCAGGGGCAAGGGTCTGCTCAATGCCATTGTGATTAATCCCAGTAAGTTATATCTGGCTGGCTCTAATATTGTTCACCCTCAACTAACTTTCGACTTCGCCTTGCTCTTTAATCTATTCAAGAATATGATGCTTGGGAGGTTTGCCTGAAGCTCAGGGACAACGGCTTGCTGGCCAAGCCCACACATGGCGACATCATTCGCTTTGCCCCGCCTCTGGTGATCAGTGAGGCGCAAATGCTGGAGAGCATTGACATTATTAAGAAGACGATTTTATCCATGTAGAAGTTCAATCACATAGCATTTAATTACTCACATATATATATATATAGCATTTAACAAGTTTATATACTTACAATTATATTTGAAAAGTCTGAAAATACAATATGTAATATGTGCAAACCTTAAATAGGTTTTAAAGTATTTCCGCTTTTTATATATTCGAATATTTTAACACTGATACTCATCTATTTGTATATATAAAACTGTTTCGCCTGACTAAATAATTCACAGCGCGTAACCGAACGAGCGTGGAATCTAAATTTCTAATTGTAAGTGCACGTACAGATAAAGATTTATGATAATTCCACTCGCAAACGTGGAATATTGATGGAAAGTTAAAAAATATCCGCTATTTATGCTTTTTTAAACGAAACTTTACTTTTCACTCAAAAAATAATTCTCCCATGCGATATATATATATATTTATGTTGCGTTCTATGCGATTCTCATGAATTCAAAAAAGCCGGTAAGGTTTTCTGGAATTAATTCAAGTAGGAATTTCATTCTTTCATGCTTTGATTGTGGGTTTTATTTAAGGTTACGATCTCTCAAATTTACTCTTTAGTAATTTATATACTCTCTTAAAAATTGTATTTAGTTTTCTTTCCCTTGATCTTTTTCTAATACGCTTTCTTTCATTTTTGTTCTTCAGGTGATTTGTTTTATGTATCTTATAAAAGTGTGTTTTCCCACTGCACATATATGGTAACAAAAACATTCGTCCGTGGGCATGTAAATATTTGGGTAAGTAATATTTACATATATATTTAATATAACTAAAAATTATGTTAAGTTTATAAAAATTTATTCTTTTTATAGCATATTAAATACTTTATGTAACATTAATTTCCAGAAATGTGTCAATGGGCCTCTCAAAATCATTTTTAATTTTCTAACTCTAACAACTGAGCTGCTTGGCCAAGACTCCCTACATTTTCCCTCTATCCCTCATCCCTCTACTCTACTGCACTTCCTTCCTCCCTTCCATGCTTGTGACTGTGTCAACATTAACGTTGGCATTCTTGATTTTTTAATTAAAATATAAAAAGACCGCACTGGATGGGAACGTGCCGCGGTCGTTAGGCAATAAACTTGGACAACGCGCATCCTGCAGGACAATTACAAGGCGGAAAATGTCGCAACATTTTCGTCTTATCTACCGACTTGGCACTTTAAAAGAATAAGGCGCAAAGGCATAAAAAACGAATTAACACTGGAACGGAACAGGGATGTTTCCACGGCTCGTCCGAGCAGGCACTGCAAAAATGTTGCCGCATTGTAGCGCTTATCGCGCGGGTGGCACTCGCTCCAAAGGATGTGCGCGCTCCAGACAAACATATTTCCGACTAAGAAAAAAAAAAAAAATAGAGAAAGTACAGAAAAACCTTTTGCAAAATCGCTGTGGAAAAATCTTTATTTTTAATTTTAACGCTTTATTTAATTATGTGAAGCGCCTGCCGAGGACAACAACAACAACAAGAAAAGACTGGGGACAACTAGACAACTTCAAGTTCAAGAGTTTGCTGCTAATAAAATGCTTAAGATGTGCTGCGCTGCTGTGTCCTGTCTGGCAATAAAACCCACAAAAAAATGGGCTAAAAATTGCATTTTTTTTTCGTTGCCCTCGTTATTGTGCCACTTTCCTTTTAATAAAGACATCAACAGATGGGCGGCGATAAAATGCCAAAGATTATGGACAAAAGGCAAAGGACAGGCGTGCACAAAGGGCAGCCAAGCGGCGTGTGGTTTTTGACACCGCCCCCCCCCCCTGCCCTTTCAACAACAACAACAAAACGGCAGGCAGTGTCCTTTTTTTATCCTTGCTGCGATAAGCTTCGGTCTGCCACTTTCCATTCACATGCAAAGCAGCTTGTAAGACTTTGCCCAACACTCGAACTGGGCTGCTTTGATTTAGTTGACCCGCGCCCTGCTCGCTCCGCTTGAGATCTGCTTATCACGTGTTTTTATGACCCTGCAGATATGGTTTTTCTTTCGCACTTGACTTGACTTGTTCTTAATGGTCCAACTTTTAATTAGCTGGACGGAGTGGAGGCGTTGCCTCTGCTCCACCTGCTTAGCCCCACAGGTAACAGTTGTTAGCAGTTATTTGGCAGATCGCTTTCAATAGCTTTTCAATTGCTGTCAACAAATTGTAACAACAATAAAAATCAAATACAACGCGATAAAAATCACAAATCGAAACGTTTTCCCAAAGGCGCTTTTTCCTACCTTGTTGACAGCCCAAGCAATTGGGGTGGATCTTTTTCAACTTGCCCGACTGCTCAACTATGAAATACTCTGTACAGTTTATAAAGAATTTGGTAGACATATTAATGTGGAGCACAGCTTAAAGTAACTATATCCCTTTTTTTTTTGGTTACTTGAGACCCTTTCACCGGCTAACTTTATTTGTCATAAGAAACCTAACCCTAAAGTTAGATGGGATCATGTTAAATCCTCGACCCAATAAAGTATATATGTATTTATATTCTTACACAGCATCATCAACGGATGCAGGGTATCTCCTTGTCGGTAGAGCTCTAATTTATTTAGGGTTCGGTTCATGCCGAAACAATACTTCGGGTTCGTTTTTATTCAACTAAGTTCACTAAGACTCGGTTCCTGACCTACCTGAGCTATCGCTAATCAGTTTCAGGAATGTTGGCAGCCCGAGCTTACAATTGATTTCTATTTTTCAGTCCATTTTCAAGTGTGTTAATTGCATAAACAAATCCCCAATTATTTCGAATACCCATAATCATAATGAACTGCGCCGTGTTTCTATATGTTCTATACTTAAGCCTGATCGGAGTTCAGGCACAGGCAAACGAAAATTAGGTATACTTTGATAGTTGTGTGTAAATAAAAAAACTCAATTCCAATGCGTTTAAAATACAGAACACTGAAAATCAATTGGAGGAACAAGGGAAATCAATTGATCGAAAAATATTAAAAATCCAAAATGAGATCAACATTTGTGGCAAGAACTTTAAAGGCGGCGAGGAGCATTCCATTTCCAGAGGTTGCACTCAAATTGAGGATGCGCCGGTTATTCACAGAATTGAAATTCTTTCCTCGTTCGATACACTTTGTGATAGTGCCATAGCTGGTCCTGGCTGGACGGTTATTCAGCGGCGAATCAATGGCTTGGAGAACTTCTATAGGAATCGGCTCACATATCGGGACGGCTTTGGCCGCTTCGATGGTGACTTCTTCTTGGGCCTAGAGAAGATTCATCGCTTGACAAGCGCCCAGCCCCACGAGCTCTACATACATATGGAGGATTTCGATGGGCAGATCAGCTACAAGAGATATGAACACCTTGGGCATAGCTGCGGGCAATGCCACACATGATCAGTTACGTCAACACAAAGATCCCAAGTTCAGCACATACGATCGGGATAATGATAATCTGGGTCATGCGGAGTTCGCAAATGAAAACCAATTCGGGGGTGGCTGGTGGTACGATACCTGTGCTAGCAGGTATAAATGTTGCTTATCTTTGTCAAAATAATTCAAATGTAATTCAAACTTCCTTTTTTTCCCAGCAATTTAAATGGCAAATATTACAATGATAAGGTGATCAAAAAGGATGCCATATTTTGGGATGGGATGGTCTCCTTGAAAAAGGTTCAAATGCTCATTCGCCCCAAAAACTATGGAAAATAAAATAAAATAAAAGTCTAAACATATATACTTCATTATACTTTTGTTAGATTTGTTATAAATATTA
Organism: Drosophila montana; assembly: GCF_035044405.1. Classification (NCBI taxonomy): domain Eukaryota; kingdom Metazoa; phylum Arthropoda; class Insecta; order Diptera; family Drosophilidae; genus Drosophila; species Drosophila montana. The sequence goes on along the minus strand of NW_026998098.1, from coordinate 1,032,322 downwards.
TTTTTCTTTGCCATCTTTTGGCTCATATATTTCTCATGCAACTCCTTTTGCTACGCTAGACTACAGGGTATACGAACCGTAGCCTACTTATTGGCGTTGCGCTATCTGTCACCTGTTGTGCCTGCCCTGCTTGACTTTATGCTGGCCTGATGTAAATCCTTAAAATCAATATGCAAGTGACAAGCAGCTGAGGCCTGAGGATAAACAAGAAACCCAGCCCCAAGGGGGGACAGCATGTCAGGTGGCAGAGGTGAGGGTCGGGTCTGATAATAGAGGGGCATTTGAAATGGGAATGGGTAGCTGAGAGTTGATACTGAGACGGTTTGTCACAGAGATTTTTGCTTGGAGCAACAGACAGACTGGCAAATTGAAATGACTTAGATTACGTTCAAATTGTCGCTGAATATTTTTTAAGCAGCAGATAATTTTCCAACTAAAGAGGCAGCCGCATTAACAGAGTTTAAACTTAAAGGGAAAAATTATGCTAGATCTTTCAAAGTTGACAAAAACAACTATTTATAGCATGATTATTTAAATAAAATTCCAATTATTGCAGACAGCAGATAAATAGGGAACAACCTCTCTGAAATAATAAAGTCAATGTCAATAGATAGACATTTCGCACTTTACAAAAAAAGAACAATTGAATTTTTTAGGAAATTGTGCATATAAATAAAAGAATTGTATATTGATATAGATATTAAAGAAAAATGTTCAGCTTTTTAATTTAAAGCTGGCTCTGACAACATCTCTCACAACCAAGTTTTATTAAGGTCTTTAGAACTAACAGAAGCTGATGAGAAAAATATTTGAAAATAATGAATAAATATTTTGTAAAATTTATCAACACAAAATGACCTCTTAAGAAATGTAAATATTTAAAAACTATTTTGCCGGAAATCATATATTATTATTATATATTATGCAAGTATTTTGTACGAAGGCATATAAGTAATATGTATGTGTGTGTCGGTGTGGGCGTGCGTGTGTTAGTGTATGCATGCATGTATGTATGCAATTATGTACATATGTGTGCATGCAACTTTGTTTACTAATACCAAACGCAGACCAAGCGTATTTGTCGCTGTGCTGCAAGTTTAAATAAAACGAATTTCTACCAAGTGCTCTTCTCCTCGATTCTCAAGAATTCAAGTAAGCTCCGCAGTTTTTCATGCTTACCTAGTGGTGTAGTCTTTTTTTTTGTATATTTTTTTTTGTTATTTTATGGTATATTTTGTTGTTGTTATTTTTGGTTGTTTTTTTTTGTGTGTATGTTTGTACATTTATATGTCTGTACATATATATATGTATGTTTACGTGTGTACATATACATGTTTGTACATATGTATGAATGTATGTTTTTATGTATGTATGCTGTATATATGTATGTGTGTATATATATATGTATGTATGTGTGCTGTATGTGTGCATGCATGTAGGTATCCGTACATGTATGCGTACATGTACGCATGCATGCATGTTTGCATATATACAAAACAAACATGCATACATGTATGTACAAACAGGCATATGTATGTGTGTACATATGTAGTATGGTTGCATGTATATATGTACGTGTGTGCATATATATGTATGGATGTGTGCATGTATGTAGGTATCCGAACATGTATGCGTACATGTACTCATGCATGCATGTTTGCATATATACAAAAACATGCATACATGTTTGTACAAATAGGCATACATATATTTGCAAACTTAAAACTTTGACCAACAATTCTTTGAATCACATTTCTACCAAGGAAGCTTGGATTCTGCGAAAAGTGTGAAACACGGCTCAAATGATTTTTCCTATAGATCTTTGAAAATAATTTTGAACACGAAACGTCGCCCACCAAATCTTTCTACCTTTATGTTTGACTTGTGAACCTAGTCTTAGGCAGCCCCTAACCCAGGGTTTGATTCAAAAGTTGATTTGATATATGTATATTTCCTTAATTTAATGCAGCAATTCGATTTGTAATTTATAATTGCCCGTTCTATTGAAAATATTTCAAGCCATAGATATTTTCATAAAGAAGTTGAGGGCTAAATTCGTTCTCTACCCAAAATTTGAATCTACGAAATATGATAGATAAATCCAATAATGGGGATGCAATTTATTTGGGAGAGGAAAAATTGGATAAGAATCGCCCTGAACTATTTTTTTTTATTTTGAACCAAACCATGTTTTGAAAAAAAGCCTGGCTTTGGCATAAAATAAATATGAATGTCGGGTTCGAGCCGCCCAGCCGGTTCGAACCAAAGTGCAGCCTTGTTTTTTATATTTTTGTTATTTTGTTATGTTATTTTTATGACCATCAACTAATTTAAGATCTTAAAACATAAAAAAAAGCTATAGTCAACGTATAAAATCAACATTTTAATAGGAAATTGTGCAAATTTTTGGTTATTTGCCTAAATGCTCGTAAATTTATTAGAGCTTAGCTTGGCTCGCTAAAAACGTTCCATAATAAGCCCAAGGCTCACATGTGTGTACAGCCAATTTTCTTTGATTAAAGGGATTTGCAGAACAACCAAAAAAAAAACAGGATAATAAAATGTGGTTGGGTGGGTGAAAGTCAAATGATAAAATAAAGAGCAATGCAAAAGTAGCTTATTACAAACCGCCGCGAAGAGGGTGCAAAAAATAGACAAAGGCGTCGACAAGGACAAGGATGATTTTCTTTTTTATATTATTTTTTGTATTTTTTCGGGGTATAAAAAGGCCCAGAAACTTGAGGTGTGAGTTGTAATATTTTTATGCTTATGACTTGATGGCGCCCCCTTTTTGTGTGTTAATAATCTTGAGGCGAATGCGGCCATAAACGTTTTTTGTGATAATTACATTAAGATTGAGCTAAGTTATTTTTTTTATGGGTTTCTTTGTGGCCGACCACAAATGCTCTAAGCATTATTTTCTCTACTCGTTTGCCGCCTGAAAATTCAATTGCCCGAACTTGTGGAACAATTAAAAGAAGAAATGGCACATCGGGTGAGTGGGAATGTCGCTTGAGTTGAGGAACTTGTGCTGCATATTAAACAGTTTTTTGAAAATCAGAGACAAATCAGAGCACGTAACGGTTAACTTCTCTTTTTGCAGCACATTTTTAAATGGCAACAGCGAGTGAGGCACGTGCATTAAACAGCCCAAAGGCCCAAACAACAACAAGAACATGTGTGGAGTAATTTACAAAACTCGTCGACAGTCGCCAGTTGAGTTCGACGCGTTTGTCTGCCCGGGAGCCGCGCAATTAGGCAATTGACCGTGTGTGTGCCAGTGTGGGTGTGTGTCAGTGTGTGTGTGTGTGTGAGTGTGTAATTGACAAAAAATGACATGCAATTGTGGAGAACAGTCGCCCATGCGGCAAAAATAAACCAAAAATTGATTTTCATGTAATGAGTTCAAAAGGGCTGCGTCTGACTGTCCTGTAGTGTAGCTCACCTCCTTTTTTTAGTCCTTTTTTTGCAGCATGCTGGCTGCATATTAAAATGTGCGTGATGCCATGTGACGAACGCTGAAGTTTTTTTTTTTTATTATTATTATTGTTGCCGACTATAAGGGCTGTCAATTTTTATGAAGTTAAAAATTCCCTCATGTGGGGGAGGCAGATTACGAGCTGGGCATTGTGTGCAAAAAGGTGTTGCATGTAATGAAGCGCATAATTTTAATTGGCTTTTGGTTGAATTTGATGTGCTGCAGGTAATATGTAAAAAAGTCAATGTATAAAAACACCACAAACTTTAAATAATAAACAAAGTAAATTAATCGTGCACAATTTTGAATTGAATTTCAAATTCGAAATTTGCGCCATACCCAACACACTAGACTCTTCGCATTGTTCAGCACTAAATATTGTTAATCGCTTTGCTCCTGCTACGTCACAAAACATTGCAAATTCAATGATATTTAATGTTTTTAAATCGCCAAATTAATGAGCCAAATAGATCGCAACTACAATTTTAAAATAAAGTGTGACTTATTTGAAAAGCTTTTTATGTCAAATAAAATCATGCTTAACTTAAATAGTGTCAGCACATCTTAAGAAATATCGTATGTGCATAAATCTATCGAAATATCGATGAGAGTAATCTCAAAATCAACATACCCAGTTGCAATAGTAAAATATTTAAATATTCAAATAACCTGAGCCGTTAGGATTACGAATTCCTCAACGACCAATTACATTCTGGAAATAAGTAGCGAAATAACCGATAGGTAGCAGCTGTTTTTGGTTGGCTATGTTACAGAAATAAAAGATTCCGCGCTGTTAATAACATCACAGCAAATGTTAAAAGTTTTTTGGGTGCCCACAGCTGCGTGTGTGTGTCAAGAAGTAGAGAGCTGCAAAAAAGAAACAACTTTATTTTTGATGCGTTGTGCAAACGCCAGGTTCAGTGAGTGTGCAAATCGCGAAGAAAAATAATGTCGAAACGGCGAGTAACAAGCAGCAACGATGGCGCCAGCAACAATGCGGAGCAAAATGCAACCAATGCCAACAACACCATCATCAATCTAGACGACAGCGACGATGAGGACGACGATACGCAATTTGTGGGCACCGTGCGTCCAAGCATACCAACAATCGATCTCTGTGTGTCACCATCCACCTCGGCAGCAGCGGCTGCCGCTGCTGGTGCTGGTGCTGGTGCTGCTTCTTCTTCTAATGCTGCAAAATCGACTCCTGCAGGTGAATCACTCAAAACTAATACGGGTAACACAAAAAGAAAAATGAAAACAATTACAGTTAATTTTGCAATGTACATTTTATTGTGTAGGCGCCGCATTGGCTGCTTGTAGTGTAACATCTGGCGCCGACGCAGCTGCTCCCACCGCCACTTTGGAGTGCCCAATCTGTCTGCAAACTTGCATTCATCCCGCACGCCTGCCGTGCGGTCACATCTTTTGCTTCTTGTGCGTCAAGGTACGTAGCGCCCCCTCCACTCACAGCCCCTGCCAACCCGGAAACATTTGCGTATGCAAGTCGCATTCTGTTGAAATTTTTGGTCAAAGCTTTCGAAACGCGTGCGCCCAACGCAACGCACGCACCCAGCAAGTTCAAGGTTGCACCGTTGTTAACCCTTGTGGCTGCCCAAATATCGTTGGGCGCGCGCTAGTTTGAATAATTTAATTTAAATTACCTTCCGCATAGCAATATCAAATTGATTTAAAGTCGTTGGCCTTATCGGCTGCTATAGGCGCAATATCCAGTATGTGTTGCGCATACGTCACAGTGTAACATGTTTATAAATTCAAGGCAGCTTAAATTATTCAAGCTAGGTAGTGCCTAGGATAACTAACTTCTTTATTTGATAAGCGCGTATATGACATCAACAGAGAAAGGCATATAAACACAATTAATTGCATTAAATGTGAATTATATGGGCATTTTCTGACAGTAGACAAACATCACCATAATGTTTTATTATCAAAGAAAAAAACTTCTATGTTTTTTGCAAAAATTACGATGTTGGCTGAAAATGGCTGTGACCACGAGTCAAACGAGACCAATCTTTCCAAGATCGGGGCTTATTTGGCCGAGATACAGCGACTTAAAAAACGCGAAAAAAATGCCGTTATAATTTTGAAGATTTTTCGATAATTCGGCTAAAAACGGTCCGATTTTGGAAAGTTATACCTTTTTGAACTCGTACTGATCTCTGGAATCGACTTGCATACCATTTTATTGCATACCCAAACGGAGCGGTGGAGCAGCTGAAGTACCAGTACGAATCTGCTTTAGGGAACGCTCCGCAGTGTGCTGGGGCCCACGCTCTACACACTCTATACACATGACATGCCCACTGGCTCTACAATTGAACTCGTGGATCCACAGGACCTAACCATCGCCACATTTTCAGATGACACAGCCATCTTATCAAGAAATGAATGTGTCTACGAAGCTACTGAAGTCGTGCAGCAATACCTCCACAAACTTGAAATGTGGACTAAACGCTGGAACATTGGCATTAATTTAAATAAACAGCTACAAATACTTAGGGGTGCACTTAGACAGGCGTTTAACCTTTAGTTAACACATCTCAAGTATCACAGGAGCCCTGAAAAGCAGATTAGGCAAATTCAGATGGCTGCTCAACAGTATCTTTAAAAAACAAAGTAAACAAAATATACAAAACCTGCCTAGCTCCTGCCTGGCGATATGGTATTCAAGTTTACGTATTGCTGCAAAATCGCGCCTTACGAAAATGAGGGTGTTTCAAGCAAAAACGCTCCGCTATCTGTCTGGTGCCCCCTGGTATTTATATTTATTAAAGAAAAAAATATAGTTTAACTTAAATACTGTCTCAAGAACTAATGCTATTTATCCAAAAGTAACTTTATACTTAAAACTCTTTAATCTTATTAACCTGTTTTTTTCATTTTAGGGTGTTGCCTACAAAAATCGTCGCTGCGCCATGTGCCGTCGTGAGATTCCCGCCGAATTTCTGGATCATCCGCAACTGGTAAATGGCATCGATGATATTTGTGCCACACGCGCCACCGAGGATGGCTATCAATGGTATTACGAGGGTCGAAATGGTGAGTGCATATTACAATTATTTGGTGGTGGTGTCTGTAACCGCACGCCCATGTAACCCATGCCCATGGCCATGAACCAAATCAAAACAAAAACCCCACACAAACCCTAGGCGGCTGGTGGGCCTACGATGCGCGCACCAACGAAGAAATTGAGATGTCCTACCAGGCATACCAGGCATACAAAATCAATGTAGCCTCATTGCCTTCAACAAAAGCTTCTCCGCCTGCAGTCCCCGCAGCTGCTCCAGTGCCCGAACGCAATCGTCATACGAACTGGAGCGGCGGTCTTGATGCTGACGGGGATCTGGACGAGTTCTTTGATGATGATTTCCAAGGCTTTGCAAATGATGTTGAGGATTGCTCTACAGACAGCAGCTCCGACTATGATATGCAGTATGGAAGTAGTCCCGACGAACCAAGTCGATTAAAGCAGCTCATCTGCGGCCAGTTGTATATCATAGACCTGATCTGTATGACGCAAACGTTGCGCTCGGAGCCCACCAGAAAGCGCAATATAATACGACGCAAGACATCTGAGCCGGCGCCAGGTGTTAAAGGCGTGGCCGGACTGAAACACAACTAATCACAATACTCTTATTAACCCAACCAACCGTCCCTCACATCATCCCAGTCCCCAATGTAATCCATCATAACCATGCTCCCAAAACTGAAATGAAATCTGTAAATGTGATCAAGCCACAAGCGAACCCCAATTTAAACTACTTACTGAACAGGTTGGTGGCAATACGACGATCGCACCAGCCAGGACATTGAGGAGGCCTTCAAAAAGGGCGACAAATCCTGCAGCATACTCGTCGCTGGCTATGTGTACATTGTGGATCTGGAGCAGCTGGTGCAGCAGCGTCAAAACGAACCGTCGCGCTGTCGTCGCGTCAAGCGTGATCTGGCCACCATACCAAAAAAGGGCGTGGCTGGACTGCGCATCGAGGGCAACCAAGTGACCAGTGACACGGTATTCAGTCGTCCCAGCAACCCAACGCCACCGGCTGCCGCTACGGGTGGCCCAGCCACATTTATATCGACTATAGCGGCACGGGATGCGGCCATTCGTATTGCCAGCGACATAATTGGCTCCACGCTGGCGCATGCAGATGAGCTGACACGCGGCATGGCCGCCAGCAATATCAGTGACAGCGCCAATGATCTGAGCGGTGAGCAAACCTTCTCCAATCCACAAACATCCAACACAACAGGTGCAGAACAGCAGTCGCAGGGTACTAGTACGGGTCTGGGTGCTGTTGCTGCTGCCCGTTCGCTTGCCTCCTCGCACTCAAATTCCATACAGGATCTCATGCTCAGCGCCACAGAGGACTTGCTGGACACCACACAACAGGTCATTGAGACCAATCAACATACCATAGATCTCTTCGAGCAGGCCTTGAACGATTTCCAGGCGCTCACCATGCGCAGCTTTGCCGACTCCAGTGATGAAGATGACAATTGCGACAATGATGTTCATGATCATGATATTAACAATGGTGGCGCGGTGGCTGAGCAATTTGAGGCGAGCGAATCACATGATGAGCACAATGTGGGCCATTAGGTTTCCAATTTCTAATCACAATTCCCCAACATAACACAAGTACCGTTTAGCTTAGACTACAAGCTAAAAGCTCGAAACGCGAACGAAGTTCCTTTAGAAATGTCAACATTTCAGAATGTTAACTAGAGAAATGCGAAGCCGCGTACCTGAGATCAATATATCGCTCTATGCGTGAGCAAAAGTAATAAGAAAATGAGTGTAAGAGGAGGAAAGGCTTACAGGGTAACCTACACATAGTGCGTATACGAAATTCCTTATCAATCTGAACCTGAGCAACTATTATCTGTACATACCATACTTGTAATTGTGATTGGAAGCTGTAATATCAACTGGGTCTCTAAAACCAAAGCTCCTAGAAAATCCCCAAACTATCAAAAACAAAACAAAATCACTTTCAGTTCGATAATTACATCAGTTTCGTAAGGCATTGAATATTAAGTTTGCTTTAAAGTACAAACAGAAACTTTAACGTACAGCAACAACAGTAAAAATTATCGTCAAAACACAATATCCGTAGGATTTTTATGGAAATGCTACTCAATCTCATAGGGGGAATATTGCAAGTAAGCAGAGTCCTCTCTAAACACAGTATATAGTATATATGTATATTTATATGTATAAAAAATACTCATAATTAAACCAAAACATTCTATAAAATCCCCCGCAACCGAGCCAATTAAGCAACCACCAAGAAAGCGTAGTGTGAGATGGACAATACATATATTCGATTGGGTTTTAAATGGGTAACTACCTGTACTCGGGTAAATTGACAAGCTTGAGAAGATATTCTTTCAATTCGTACTCAATTCGGTTAATATCTGATCAGGGTAGCTTCACAAGCTGAGAACTTGAAGAATCCTTGAAATATCAAAGTTAGATGTTGCCCCCGTGTTTATATTAATATAAGTCGCCGTTAAGTGCGTTAAAACAAAACATTTCTGTGAAAGTTTTACTTATAATTGTAAAATAAGTTATTATAAGCATTACGTTCAGTCACAATTGAGTTCATACAAGATCGTTAGCTGTATTTTTTATGTTTTTCATTTAACGGTCCTTTTTATGCAGCTCAATTGTGCCTAATCGGAATGCACTTTATAAATGCCTATATTAATGTATATGTATGTATATTTTGTGACTACTGTTTTATAGATTCGATTTGTACCCCGCCATTACTTCTAACTGTGAAATGCCTATTCGTAGCTACCCTTATATCAACGATATTCCTAAAGCTCTACTGAGTTCATGCGTAAGAGCTCCCCATTCCTTCCGGTAATATACAACAAACAAACAAACAAAATCCAAAAATATTTCATGTTTCTCATTAAAGAGCTTATTGGTCATCATATTAATTCAACTTGATAAGAAAACTATGTTAAGTTCATTTTGAATGCCTTCCTTAGCATAGAGAAGTCGATCTCTATCTCTCCTTCTCTTTTCTACCACTCCATAACTATCTGTTCTTTACTTTTGACTGCCTCGCGTTGCGTTGTAATTTCAATCCTCTGATAACCTTAAGAACTTTTTGAGACTTTATCAATTACATTTTTTTCATACTTCGCTAATGGTGGCAGATAGATCATGTACTTATCGAAATCTTTATATAACATTTTGCTTAAACAGATTAAAACATCAGTAAATCAAAACGAAACTGTGCCAAGCGCAAACACTAACAGATATGCATTCTGTTTAGCCAAGAATATGGTGCTGTTTATTATTAACACTAACAGCAAAGTTAATAAACATTAACAGCACGTCACATTTCAGTTCAGTAACTCATTAATTTTGATTATTTTCATATATCATTGATATTTAAATATTAATTAAAATTCATATTGCTCCATTTACGGGGCATGTTATTAGATGTATTTATTATCTTTACCTAAACTTTGAGAAAGAAGATGCTCTATGTAAGACATGTTGATTTATTATATATAAGATTATTGAATATTACTGTATTTATGTTGGAAATAAACATTCTCATTCAACAAAAGTCAAATACTTCAAAACCGATTAAAGCTATATTACAGGAAAAGTATATTAAAACGAGCTTCTTAACTGATTACTTTTATTAAATATCTAATACATATCTTATGAAAACAACAACAATTTATCACACAAAAGGCAACCCCCTTCTAAAGAACTACTCGTTTCCTTGGGTACCTGTACTCGACTTCAAATGAAATCCTTTTTTTATGGTTTTCTTTGTTTGCGAATGGTGCGGGAACCTGGAATCGGCATCGGACCCTGTCCGTCTACAAATGCTTGGCTATTGAGTCATGCGCAATGGACCAAAAGAAAACGCACGCATGCAGCATATTAATTTACTGGACCTCCTGTGCCTGTCGCTGTTGTTGTTGCTGTTGCTGTTGCTGTTGTTGTTAGTGAACAAACAAGAAAACGGGCCACAAGCAACAGGCTTAAAAAAGGGGGCAACACAGCTCTAACAATGTGAGAGTGAAAGAGTTGGGCACTGCGAAAGAGATGGAATAACTGAGCAGCGATCGTAGCTGTCACATAAATATGTTCGGATTCGGGTTTTGGAGAGTTCTTTGGGTGTTGAGTCTGAATGAGTCATCGTTGTTTACATAGAAATTATGCTACCTGCTGCATTTTTTGTCTGTTCTTTTTACCTGTTCTGCAAATATCACGAAATAGGTAAACGTCAACAGCTCTTGTATAACAACTTGTTGCCGCCTCTTATCAGCCAGACAAAGTCGAATACTGCAAGTTTGCGCTCATCAAACTGAGCTGCAGGCAACTGATTCTAATCTTGCAAAATAATTGGGAAGTGTCGCCAAATAAAATTACATTTAAATCTAGCTCTCTAGCTCTGAAAAATTAAAAGTATCTGAATATACGCAAATTAGATTAGCAGGTTACAGAAATGGGAATGTTACATGATTTTATTATGTTCAGGTATATGTTAACATATGTAAATACTGAAAGTTTAAATATTACAACTTAACTTACTTAACAGAGATTCATATTCCTAAATTCCTTTATATGTTAAGAGTTAAAATCAAAAAACAAATTATTCTATACATTTATTTAATCTGAAAGAATAAGATTAACTGCATCTGTTACAATTACATTTTATATGCAAGGATGACGAAAGCTATAGTTTGGAGCTTTTGTAACAGCTTTTAAAAGAGCTTTAACAGTGCTTCGTGATCGCGTATGCTTCGGCTTTAACTTTGGTCAGAAACTTGAGCATAAAGCAACAACAGCAACAGCGGCTTGCAAGTGTTGGTGGTTGTTGCCGCCGACGCTCACTGGCCATGGCTCTCAGTGTCTCAGTTGCGCTCCCTCTCTCGCACACACACATTCGGGCAGGCACATGCGCAGTTCAACCTGTACTCCAAACTGGTTTTGAGGGAGGAAATTGGCCCGCTTGAGCAGCTTGTGGCTGTTGGTACATACCAACTTCTGCTTCTCTCGGCCAGGCAGGCTGAGCGTGCGCCAGTTTTTTTTTTGTTAGTTGATTTGTATCTACCTTTGGTGCGGACGGTTGGTTGGTCGGAACGTTATCTAAAGCGCAACCAAAGGCCAACCAGTCTTTGTATTTGTAAAATTTGTGTTTAAAATTACTGAAAATTGTCACAAAATAACCAAAAAATGTGAGTGAATACATTTGAAATAAAATGCATATGAAAAACTTATTGAAAAATGTGCAAAACTGCAGTGGAGAGTGCAAATAAAAATTTATTGATTTTCTTCAACCGAAGCAACGTACGAAGAAGAAGCAGCAGCAACAGCACAAAAGTATAAGCTGCGCTGTAAGGTTTCCAATCGAGTGTGAGAGACCGTGCGTGCGTGTGTGTGTGTGTGTATACATATATGTGTGTGCGTTGCGTTGGTGTGTGTAGCAAAATTTCGTTGTAGCTGCTTATTGTTGTTATGTTCTAGCCAAGTCAAAAGCACGGCACCAAAAAAAAGCAAAAAGCAAACGGCGAAGCAGAAGAAGTGGAATACAAATATACATAGCCATATACATGAGCACATGTATTTATGTGCGTGTGTGTGTGTGTGTTTGTTCTTTTGTGCAATTTGCCATTTTAAGGCATACAAAATAGCAGCGCTGCATTTGAAAGTGAAATGTGAATAACTGTTAATTTTTTTTATGTAAAAAACATTGTATATTTGTGAATGATTATGTGACAAGTGACTGCACTTGAAATTTGTTTGAGAGGCACCGCTACGTATTCTCCTTCTTATACTTTATCACGCGCTTCCGCGGTGGCTTAAAGCTTTACTCTCACTCCCCGTCTCCCTATCTATCTTTCTCTCTGCTTGCGTTGACGTTTGCGTGGGTCGGTCGTCGACGCCGTCCCCAACCTCTGTTGTAATTTTTGCCGTTTTTTGCTTTTTGATTTATCGTGAGGGGGGGCTGACGCCAATGCTACTGAATGTGCTTGCATCCCCCCTTAGTGCTAGCACCAACACACATACATGCATATGTATATGCGCGCATCCTGCGAGTGGGCGTTTGACGTCGTTCGGCTGAGTTATTGATTTTGTGATGTTTCATTGATAAAATTGCTTACAAGTGTGCAAGTGTGTGTGTCCAAGCTGTAATTTGCACTTACTGATTTACCTTTAAATTTGTGCTCCTGTTCCCTTCACAGCCTACCTAACCAGCATGTAGTAGGACAATAAGAACTGTAACTCAAAAAAGAAATTAACGGACAATGCAGCCATTTAGCGACAGTTTAAGCAAAAGTCGTGATGATTTGGTCAATGTCGCCGCCTCCAGGCAGCAGCAGAAGCAGCTACAACAGCTGCACTACAGCAGACGGAGACATCATGGAAGCAGTCCTAACTTATCGTTGGATCAAACCGATAATTTGCGCAGAAGGTAGGTTATCAAACATGTTAAATTGCCCTTAGAAATTAACAAAATAGTTATTGACCAAGGTCATGTCCGCTTGGGATATTTTGTTAGTAATTAGACGTATCAATTTTGTTTGCTTACAATGAAATATAGAGCCTGCACAACAAAAATATGTACCATTGGACCTGCACACATATATACACCTGTATTATATCAATACAAATTAAACACGTGAAAATGTGTGTTGCATTGAAATGATAAACAAAAACAAACATAGAAAGGCCTAAACGGGCCAATTAGAAGCTTCCTTATTATATACCATATGTATGTATGTATGTATATATACCCATACCCTGGCGCCCAGTAGCGAAATCACACACACCTGCGTCAGAAACTGGTTTCAAAGCTTCGTTGGACCAGCCGCATGCTACCCAATGCAAGCACTTCCCAAAGTTGGTCACTCTAACAATAATAAAACTTGATAACAATGAACGTGCAAAAGAGAGAGCAAGCGAGCAAGAGAGTGCAAAGCTGTGCTGATAATGTGAGCGCTCGTTTGGTCGCATGCTCCAGCGCTCACGCTCGCAATTTAGTACGCGAAAATCAATCGTTTCAGATGGTTGTCGCGGCAAGACAGCGTGTCAATCAAACTGTGAGCCTGCCTTAATGTGTATAGTGTGTGTGTGTGTGTGTGTGTGTGCAGACAACAATAACAATAACGCTGCTTATCGCCAAATCAGTTGCTAACTTGTGCATGTGTGCAGAAGTGGCGCAGTTTTTGTTAAATTTGTGCAAAAAATCATGAAATTAAGTGTTACATACACGAACAAAACGAAAGTGTTACGCAGACAGTTCTTCTTGGTCTTGTAATTGACGCAGCAACAACAACAACAACAACAATAAAAGCAAAACCATTTACCTTGACGTCATTTTTTTTTTTGAGACGACAAAAACGCCAAAAACGTATTTGTTGCTGTTGTTGCTTGCTTTGGTTTGGTGGCTGGCCGTGCTTGGCACGAAGCAAACGAACGTTTTTAATCAAAACTTGTTGTTGTTATTATTCTCGCTGGGGTTTATACAGTGCGTAAAAAACGTCTGGCGGCGACCGCTAAAAGAGCGAGTGTAAAAATTTGCATTAATGCAGCACCACGATGTCGCATTAATGAATGAGTTTGTAAACAACAACACCAACAACAAAAGGCAAAAGTGCGGTGGCAAGAAAACTAATTGCAAAAACAAACACAATTAACCGTGAAAATAAGCGCGAAAGAAGCGAGCACAAAAACATCACAATGGTTTATTATATACCAATGTTCGGACGTACTGACCCGCCGGATAAAATTATAACAAAGGAGAAAAGGTAAACATAGGCTTGGTGAAAGGGATAACGATTAGAGATCACAGTTCGCGCCTATCGATTGTCATTTTCACTAGTGATGTTTGCTTTACTAATGTAAAATCGATCTCTTGCCAACACTACAAAAAATGTAGGAGGCCCAGTCCGCTGACTCACGGCACTAAATTACCGTTATGCGTTGCACTTGCTGTGCTTAGCAAAAAGAAAAAGAAGCCCAAACTAACCAGGTTTCCGCGTTCTATGAACTGCGCGTCACCAGCCACAACAACAACAAAAGGTCAAAACGTGCTGTTGCAGCGATTTATTAATGCGTTTAAATTTCATAAATAATTAAAAGGTTTTTGACATTAGTTCTGTGCTGGCGACGGCGGCGGCGGCGTCGTCGGCGGCATGTGAACAGAACGCATCGCTCCCACAGGCGTCAGAGGTGCGAGCGGGATGTCTATACATAACATTCGCTGGGAACAAAATCTGCACAGAACGGTAGATGATTTTGCTTGTGTAGGTGTCCAATATATGTGCGTATCTATGTGTGGGTACCAAACGGCAAGCAACAGGTGATTTTGCGTGTTCGCGCACGTCGCTTCAATTGGACAGCCCAATCACACTTTTTACCCCTTGTTGATTGTTATTGTTGTGATAAATGTTTTTCACCTGAATAAAAAATGCTGCGACAGCGGCTGTTAAGCTTACTATTCGTGCTGATGCTCTCTCTTTCTCTATATTTCTCTCTCTTTCACTCACACTTTGTGAATGGTGTTTTTGTTTATCTTATCGCATGCAAAAAAAAACACAAATTCCGTGCACAAGCGCGACAGGAAAGTTGCCACTGTATGAGTAAACACACACATGTGTGTGTGTGTAATTATAGGAGTATGTGTGCCTGTAGGTTTTGCTTTTGCGAGGAACTATCAGAGGAGTGATCACTTTTCTCTTTTACGTACATAAATATTTATACACATGTTTGTGTGTAAGTGGGAAACATTATCACCTATGTGTAAATTTAGAATACCCCGAAACATTTTGATTATCTTATGGAATTGATTTATTATAGCGTTTAGCTATGTAGCTTTTGTCGGGACTTAAAGCTTACTGAACTAAACTAGCATTGGATTAATCGTATTCGCATATATCAAAATTAAATACTGAATGTAGGCCCCTTAGTATATATATGGAACTGTTTGTCCTGACTAACTGACTGATTGGTGATTTACTGGATGTTCACGCTAAGACGTAGTTTTGGAAAATTCTATTCGTAAGTGTGAAAAAATCTCGAAAAACGGTTGAATGAACCTTTTTGATTTACCAACCGAGCGGCCTTAAACTCATTTTCAAAGGTCTTTGTACAAATTCTTTTGAGTGGTGTTTCACACTTTTCGGAAAATCCATCCAGACTTGATGGAAATGGGGTTCGAAGATCTGGTGGGCGAGGTTGCGGGCTTAAACCCATTTTCAGGGATTGTACTGAAAAATCATTTGGGACATATTTCAAGTTTTTCACAGAATTCAAGCCTACTCGCTGGAAATGCGATTTTAAGTTTTCTCTGATTGGCTTGACACTTTTTTCTAAAGCCCTACATAAGATCTTAATAAATACGTGTAATAAATACTGTAGTCAATGTGCGGAAAACAGTTGTATGAAACTTAATAGTTTATCATCCGATTGGCTTCAAAATTATTATATGACTTTCGACAAATCCTCGGGCAAGGCCGAAAAACAACCCGTTAGTATATATAAATATATATGTATCTTTAAACTGAAAGTCTTTAGATATATATCCAAAAGTATATATAAAGTGTTCATGGATATCTATTAGTTATCTCTAATTCGTTTTTATTTATATCCAAAACAGTCTGTTAATTTCCCCCAATATCAAATTTGTTAATGAATTTTCATAATTATCAATTCGACTACTATTTCTGATATAAACAGACAAACCGCTAATAATTGGACATTTTTAAAGCCGTCCAATTTTCTTAGTTTCAAAAAAATCCTACAGTTTTAACGTGATTAAACCCTCAACCAAATGGGAAGGTGAATGAAATAGTGCAATTTAAATTTGCAACGTTAACTAAAATGATCCTTTTTTAAATCCTTTAATAACATCAATTTTTGTATATTGCTTGCATTTATAGTATGGTCTGCCTGCAGGACGAGTTTGGTCACCTGGGACTAGCTGCCACAGATCTGCCTTTTAAAACAGCTGACCTTGATTCTTCGGCACCGCAGCACCACAACAACTATGCGGAGATCACGGACAGCAGTGCGGAGAACACGTGCCAGCAACGCTGGCCACCACATGCGGGTGGTGGTGGGTTGGCCAGTGCCTTTGGGCATCCGGACAAGCCCATCGGCTGGATGTATGGCCTGCTGGGCTGCATGAAGCCTGTGCTATCCTTTATAGGCAAGGCGGGTGTTATCGAAGTGAAGAACCAGCGCGCCGAAGACTGGGAAATACCCTTTGAGTCCATTACGGATCTGGAATGGTTGGGCAGCGGTGCCCAAGGCGCGGTCTTCAGTGGCAAGTTAAAGAACGAAATTGTGGCTGTCAAGAAAGTGAAGGAACTGAAGGAAACGGACATCAAGCACTTGCGTAAGCTGGATCATGAGAATATTATCAAATTCAAGTGGGTAGCGGTAATATTATAGATTTGAACTAGATGATGAACATAAGATTTGTCTTTGCAGAGGCGTTTGCACCCAATCGCCCGTATTTTGCATCATCATGGAGTTCTGTCCGTATGGCCCGCTGCAGAACATACTGAAGGAGGAGCAGGTCATGTTGCCGTCCCGTTTGGTCTCTTGGTCCAAACAAATAGCGCTGGGCATGCAATATTTGCACTCGCATAAGATCATACACAGAGATCTGAAAAGTCCCAAGTGAGTTGAGAAAATGGAATTCTAAAGCAAAATGAAGCTCTGAATATTCTCAATTCTCTTGAATCCCTCAGCATACTGATTAGTACAAACGAAGTGGTGAAGATCAGCGACTTTGGCACCAGTCGCGAATGGAATGAGATTAGCACTAAGATGAGCTTCGCGGGCACTGTCGCCTGGATGGCGCCGGAGGTCATTCGGAACGAGCCCTGCTCCGAGAAGGTCGACATTTGGTCGTATGGCGTGGTACTCTGGGAAATGCTCACCTGTGAAATACCCTACAAGGATGTCGACTCATCGGCCATTATTTGGGGCGTGGGCAACAACTCGCTCAAGCTGCTGGTGCCCAGCACCTGTCCCGAGGGATTCAAGCTGCTCGTTAAGCTCTGCTGGAAGAGTAAGCCACGCAATCGGCCCTCGTTCCGGCAAATACTCAGCCATCTGGACATTGCCGGGCCGGAGTTGTTGCGCAAAACAGAAAAGCAATATTTCGAGACGCAAAAGTCTTGGAAGGAGGAGGTGCGCTGCCATCTCAAGGAGATCACACAGAATGGCACCAGCATACACAAATACGAGCAGGATTTGATCAAGCGACGCACCGCCGAGTGGCGTCACGCCCAGGACATTCGCATGGTCTACGAGGACAAGCTGCAGAAGACAAATCAATTGTTTTTCGAGCTAAGCGAATGCATGACACAGCTGCAGGAGAAGGAGAAGGAAATTGCCGAGTAAGTTGAAGATCTCTCCTGCGAATTCTCATTACTAATTATATTAATTATTTTCCAGGCGGGAACGCAAATTGCCCGGTTCCGGCTACAAGCCCACGCGGCGTTTGGGCAACACACTCAGGAAAATGCAACATTATCGACGACGACTGAATGCGCCACCAGCACAACAAATCCAACTACAGCAATCCTCAACGCCCGATCCCGAGACCACGCCAGAGGTAAGTCCATGTTTACGCATATCTACGCAACTTCAATTAATTTCCTTTTGTTTTACGCTTCAGAGTCCCGTCAAGTGTGTGCTGTATGCGCAACTGGATGGCAATTGCCAGCCAAAATCCTATTGTGCTGTGGGCACCAGTCTTGTCGTCGGCGGCAGCATGTCCAATAAAAATAAGAAGACTTGGCGTCATCGACGCAATGGCTCTGGTTCCTTTGCCGCCCCGCCCAAGTACAGTCCTACGCGCGATCGTCGCTATCAGAGCGAGCCTGAGAATCGCAAGGTTCAATTGATCGAGCGGCAAACTCAAACGGATGCCATGGATGTCAGTGAAACGGATATAAGTCCCAGCGCTGAGCATCCAACTGATGTGCCGCCTCCCAATCATCGCCAGCTGCCGATACAGCTTCAACGCGTCCAACAGCTGGCTGCCGCAATGGCGCAGGCTAAGGTTCAGGGTAGCCAGGTTCCAGGCAGCAGCGACAGCAACTCAACGCCAGCCAATGCCGCTTGTCCATCGAATGGCAACTCGCTGAGCAACAGCGAGCTGACCTATCAGGATGCCTGCTCCAGCCCCGATCAGCTCATTGACGACGTGATGAACAGCAACGAACGCCTAGACATAACTGAGTGTTACAGCGACAATGAAAATCTCGAGCGTTTGGGCCGCAAAGTCATCGAATTCATCAACGAGAACCGCCTTTCCATACAATCAAATGCCACTGAAAATGGTAATGGCGGAAGCGGTGGCAGTGGACACACCACAACGGCGCCGGAGCTGCGTGATGTGGGTGTGAACAGCAGTCCCTGCCTGAGTCGCTGCAGCAGCACGCAGAGCAGAAGACAGACTAGGCAGCAGCTGGCGGAGAATACGACAGTGAGCACCAGCAATGCCAATGGAGATTCCTTGCAAG
Organism: Drosophila montana; assembly: GCF_035044405.1. Lineage (NCBI taxonomy): Eukaryota > Metazoa > Arthropoda > Insecta > Diptera > Drosophilidae > Drosophila > Drosophila montana. The sequence continues at coordinate 1,013,292 of NW_026998098.1, read as the reverse complement.
AACCTTTGGGTGAGGATAGCTGGTCAGATGAGGAGGGTGAAGATACCGACTATAATTACGCGCTCCGCAGAAGAAGGTCTGTTTATTATTGTCGGGCCGAAGATCATGTCCAGGTAAACTGAACTCTTACATTTTTACAGCATTGGACGTCTGCCCATTGGACGCGGCATGCGGCCGAGACGCAGCTATAAGGCGCCCTTGTCCCAAAAGATTGCCATACATAAGCGCAACGTGGTCATCGTATCCGATGAGGAGAACACCTCCGAATACAGTCATTCGCCCTCGAGCCAACACTCAACGCTAGAAAGTAATACGGATGTGCCGGCAGCTTTGAAGCAGACACAACAACAACAACAGCAACTCAAAAACGCAACCAACAGTTCCAGCGAGGCCGAATCAAGTGACTCCAGCGAAGAGGAACTGGATGTGGAGGATGCGACCAAGCCGAAAACTGCGGCAACCGCTTCAGCGTTACCCATGGGCGCCACACGCAGCAGCGATATTATATCCATACCGACATTTGAGGCTGATGGCGCAGTTAATATGGTTTAACCTAGTTACGCATAGCCTAAGTGAATGCTCCTACAACAATTAACCGAAATCAACTATCTCTCTATATACTCAAAAAACCCCCCCAAAAAACTGTATGGTATTATCTATGTCATATGTCATACATATATGTATCTTCATGTCCGATATCTGTGTGCATCGTCCCTTTAGTTTATATAATATGGAAAACAAATTGAAGCGTTGATCGCTTCATTTTATGTTATTCCATAACCTCAGTCTTAACCTCCATGTTCACTTTAAGGGTTTGGGGCAAACTTACCTATTTGTTTGGATGCAATTCCTATGCTGAACGTTTATGATTTATGTTTTGTTTAATTCTGTATTCGGTAGGCTGCCTTTGTAATATATTTTTTTTAAAAATGCCGTAATTGTACATTTAATTTAGTCATTAGGTAGATTTCAATCTTAAGAGCTTAACCGCAACACGCTCCCAACTACAAAAAAACAAAACAAAAACCAACAAAACAAAACAAAATCAAACCAAAACAGAAACAAAAAAAATGTAATAGAGTTGGCCTCAGGCAATATATAGGAAAAAGTGAAATATATATGTGTAACGCAAAATAGTCAGGGATATTTTTTATATAACGAAATTTGCTAAGAGATCGAGGAAAATGTTTTTTAAAGAAGCGCATAATATAATTTTGTAGCTCGCATTGGAATTACTTCAAAAACACATTTGAAGCAATTCCATTTCCGGTACTTACTTTTTCGATATGCACAAAATTCAAAGCTTCAGTGCCTTAAAGCAAATATTTGAGAATCGACAAAAACAAAAACAACAAAAAAAATAAAAATAAAAAAAAACAACTATATAGTAAAAATATAGTTTGAAAATCTGTAAAATAGCTGATGACCGCGGCTATGACGTGGAACATGTGCGCTTTTATATTCCTCCCACTCTATAAAAAGAACTATTAAACATTTGCAATAATAGATCCCATAAATTGTCCGCTTTATTGAAATTCAAAATGATTCCAATCAAAAGCGCACATCACGCTGCATACAAAAGAAAATCTATATATACATACATATATTATTAAAAAATAAAAACGAATTACAAATTTAAAATATTTCTATATACACTCAATAATATACACACTATATATTTACACACTAGTTGGATGTTTAGCTATCATAAGATGCGTCGCATGCAAACATTTCCCTACATTATGTAAATTCCATATTAAGTTTAAATTTAACGACTCATACGAATTAGCTGTAATCTTAATTAAAACCAAAACCGAAAAAAGTAATCATTTAAGATATGTATTTACTGATCGACCTTCAATAGATTTATACATGGTTCACTTAGAGGCTTCCCTTTTCGAGTAAGCCCTGTAAATCGTCTGAATCTTTTACGAGTCTTTATAATCACACGTGAGATACCCCAGATTCATTTACATTCCCATTGAATTAAATGGATCGTATTTACAAGACAACAGATTTGGAAGTTTCAAAATGTTAAAAGGAAAAAAAAATTTAAAAACCGATTTTATTTGCATCTATGTTCCACGACCCAGGAACTGCTCGAACTGCGGTGAGGACTGACCCAGTCGAGTGCGCAGCATTCTCAAAGCTTTCGTTTCCCGTGAGTCAATCATAAAACAAACCACCTCATATTGTGTCTGGAAGGGCAACAGGCCGGCGGTGCCATTGGTCAGATCCAAATGTCTAAAGCGATCAATGTTGCAGGTGCAACCATCGAATACGTAAAACCCTAAGCAATTTGGCGAATCTCGAGTCCGGTCGGGCTGCTTAAAGACCACATAATTGCCCCAAGGAGTTATGGTGAGCACCCGTTTGGTTACTTTGAAGGCGGAGTCCAGCAGACGGTTCAGGCTCTCCATGGTGCCGCTTTCGGAACCAGCGACGGCCAGATTATGCGGATATTTGGTATAAACGGGATAGGATATCGATCCAGTTTCAGCACCTGCCTCCAAATGATGTTTATTCTGTGGCGCTGCAACGGGCTGACAGCTCGTCGAAGCATCGGCAGTTTCTGTCTGATTTGAGGTATACTTTGAGCATTGGCAGCGACTGCAATTATCAAGCCTGAACTGTCTAACATTGATGGGGCGATACCTGGCACAGAGCTTGGCGTCGAGTTCGGAAAACTTATCCTCCGCCAGAGGCGTTTCCACATGCTGCGGCACTTTGGTGCTCATATTTCTAGTCGGTGCTTTCATTTCCGTTTCGATTGGCTTGGATCCAATCGCAGGACCGGACTTTTGTTTATTTCGCGAAGCGCTCAGCTTATCTTCCACTTTGGTAGACCCACTTTTTTGACGTATTGTTGCTTGCTTTTTGGCCGGCGACTGTCGGGAAGTAGTTTTGGAGTATAGTATTATCTCAACTGATACTTCAGAATTTCTACTTACCGGTTGCCGTTTAGCACTTGGTTTCGCAATTGGAGGCTTGCTTTTAGTGGCTTGCTTGGCAGGCCTTATAATCTCCACCTCCACCTGCTCCAAGCCACCCCCATCCTCACCAGAATATTGAGTATCGACCGTAAAGTTGACTGTGTCTTCTGTCGTACTTATCACATCCGGCTCATAGTCGCTTATCTCAACCAGGAGCTTATCACAGGGGCACAGCTGCTGTGGGAAATTGATGGGCTCGTTGAGCGGCTTTACCACACAGTAGGCATCATCGGGCGTTGGCTTCAATGCCAATCCTTGGGGGCACTTTGCTATATTCTTGGTGCGCAGCACGTGAATATGAAAGGTCGAATGCCGATTGGACTCCTTAAGCAGTTGATGAAATACATTGAGCATGGTAGTCAAATCCCGAAACATGCGCACCGTGGCCCATTTGACGGAGTTGTTACCATCTTTGGTCGCCTTCTGACCGACCACTATATGCCGATAGGGATCGAGCAAATAGTAAAAGTTGTCCTTGCACCACAGAGCATACATTTGATTGTTGATCTGGAACAAAGCGTTGCCAAAGTCCCTCAGGATATGGCGGATGTTATATTCAAAATCGCTGCCCTAAACGGAGATTGTTGGATTTGACGAAAAACAGTTTGAAAAAGTTTGTCGAAGCAAATACTTATGTATATTGGAAAAGAAAAAAGGTACTATTATAACAAAATTCCCAAAATATAATTATAATAATATAATATAATTCCTAACAGGAGAAACGCAGTTAATATCAATTAAGAAACGCAGAAAAAAGAAACATAGAAGAGTTCGAGGACAAAAACCAAATATAAGGAACCCAATAATATAAAAAAAAAGGATCAGCTTGGGAACCTACTTTCCTGGATCCATAAACGCAACCTGCATGTGTCATATGTTTCGAAAATGTAAGTCAGACAATTCGATTTAAATTTGTAATTGCCCGTTCTACTGAAAATAATGCCTGTAATACATATTTTCATACAGAAATCGAGGGCTAAATTTGATCTCTATCCAAAATTTGCATCTATCAAATATGGTTAGATTAATCCAATAGTTGGGATCTAAGCTATTTAAGCTTTGGAGCTGAGTCTAGTTAAAAAAGTTTTTTATTTTACTAAACTGGCTTTGAACAATAATTTCGGTTCGGTTCGGGTTTCGGTTCAGATGGTTATTGAAGGCTTGGTTCATATGAAAAAGTATGAACTCGGACACGGTTGGATCTAAGCCTTGAATAAATATAATAAAAATATCAATTGGAGACAAAAATGCGTAGAAGAAATTGGGAGAAATTATTTGTTACGAAAAACTATAATACGATTATAAGGAAGAAGACAACCCACAAGCTATGGAACCACCCGCAATTTGAATAGAATAAGCGCCCACCTGATAAGTGAAGCCACAACGCCATTGGCCACTGGAGATTTCCGGCATAAGCTTTATCTCCGCAACAAACTGTCCAAGGCGCAGCTGTGTGGGAAACTTGTCCAGACTAATGGGCAAACGATCCTTCACATTTGCGCCCCAGCAACTGCGGCAGAGCTCGACACCATAGCAGATGAGGCGATCAAACATGTTCGTATTCCATGAGGCGGGATGATCGATGTGGGATGCCAATATGCCAGCCACGCCCACAATAATGCTGCAGCAATTGCGCACTGCTGCCTCCGGATTGAGCGAGAGATGCAGATTGCTCTTGAGATAGGCATAATCATTACTGATGACTTTATACTCAAGGTCGCGCTGATTGGTATCCCGCAGAAATGTCCGGCCATCGGGGGTAACCAGTCGCACCACGGCCAGCTCACGTATGCTAAACTCGCCGTTCGGATTATCGTCACTTCGATTGCTTATCAGATGGACAACATTGTCCAGGGTCTGTAGACAGACCAGCATGGCCACACCAGGTCGAACGCTGACCAAATCATCGGGTCGCCGACCCTTAACGTCCATCACAAAGTACAACAGGCGCCGCCGCCAGATCAGCAGATAGCCCGCCTTGTGCAACAGCAGGCAGTAATGGGCATTCTGAAAGAAGCTGCGCATCACCTGTTTAAGATTCTTCATAATGTGCGGTGGCCGCAGATCCATTGCCTCGTCCTCATTGCCCAAATAGGGCGACCTTAGTTCGAGTGTGAAGTCATGGCCCTCCAATTTGAAACTGCGCTTGATGTGCTGCTCAATGCTGCTGTAGATGGAGGACTTGTGCTGTGGCCCATCTGCGGTGTCCTCGGAGCTAGTTTGGAATAGCTCTTCACCCTCGATGAGCAGTTTATCAATGTTCTCGGTGCGCCACTCCTCCTCGGGCAGTACGTAAATCAAAGCGAACGCCTTGAGATACGTGGCAAAGTCCTGGGCAATTGTTGAGGCATGCAACTCCTCCTCGAGGCAATCGCAGCGTCGCACTAAAGGCGCATGGGAACAGGTTAGAGCTACGGCCGAGCCCATCGAATCGGGTTCCACATCGCAGCGATTTTTCAATTTACATTCCTTGCAATTCATTTTAATGCGGCTTTTCGGGTTCTTTTCATTTCTCTCTTTGCAGACTTTGTCATGATTGGGTTCATCCAAGCTGTGGCCCAGGTACTTACAACTGGGCGGAAGAGATATGTTTTAGGGACTTGTAGGTTTACATTTGTGTCCATATTACACACCTGAGATTCTCTCCATTCTTGTTAATGATTGAACAATTCTGACTGCATTTGACACTATTTTGCCACTTTTTCATAAATGACATATTTGCAAAATTTGGAAAACCAATATTTGCATGTATACTAATTTTTTTCGTTTTTTATTTGTTTTTTTGTGGAATTCCAAAGATTGGTTAATAGGACAACAAATAGAATAGTTTTTAATTTTTAGAATTTTAAATTTCTCTGTTGAGTTTAAACACAAATACAAACATCTAATTTACATTTTTTATTGTTGTAGGTACACCTCGGCAATTCTCAATAACTATTTGTAATCCCAAACGTGAACATTCGGCTATCTTTGGCACACCGAAGATTAATCACCCCTTTATTACTAGGGCTAACGATGAGGTATTTGACGAGAATAATGAGGATTGTAATTGCTGAATTTGGTAAAGGTAACTTGATAAACTAAAAGGATTTTCACTTAACTAAAGCGATTAATTTCCAAAGAAACACAGACGGACACAGGGACATGACTTTACAATTTATAGGAAGATATGAAATGAAACAAAATTAAACTACCCCATAAAAGGGTAGAAAACTGAATTTAATTTATGATCTTTAACGGATGTTTATTTGATTGGTCGATTAATTTCAGAGCTTTTAAATAACTAATACAATCGATTTATTACAGTTATCGATTAATATTGTGTCTGTATGAATCGATATCGCGCATCGCAATGTATGACAACATCGTCTGCATAAATCCAAAACAAACAATTTATGCAAATTATGACATATTAAATTTATTGACAATTCTCCGTTTTAATTTCCCCACAAAAGAACGTCCAATAGAGTCTAGAGTGGTGTCTACTGCTTAGTTTTTCACAGGATTCCATTTCCGCGGGCGGAACTTAACTTTTAAGTGATTTTCCTTAAGGATTTATTTAATTAACAGCGATGAGGTTTAAATTACATTACTTAATTAATGGGACCAGGAGCTTGTGTTTGGGCGGGGGGCTTACAAGTCTTTGCCACTGCGTATTTGTGAGTGTGTATGTGTATGTGTGTGTGTGTGTGTGTGTGTGTGTGATTGTTACAGTTAAACTGCTGTCGCCGCTGCCGCCTCAACATTCCATGGCAAGTGAATTGGAGTTCTCGTTGAGCGCCTTGACGCCATTCTCCATTGGCATGACCAGGCTGTTGTCATCCATGGCCGCCTCATGGTGAACCGACGCCGACGTAGATGTTGACGGCCCATCGTCGTGCATCATGTGGCCATCGTGTCCATTCTCATGGTCGTTGCCATTGCTATTGCTATGGCCATCGTCCCAGTTGATTTTGAAGCGTGTGACGCGCGGCTTGCTGGCCAAGATATTACGGGTCAGTTTGTCGAAGAGCGGCTTGGGCGGCGGATTTTCGCGCATCTCTTGATCGGCATAGTCGTTGTTCACATAGTACCCAACACGCACAAATTCCTGGCCGCGATACGAACAGGTCAATAGAACAATTGTGACGCCGACCGCATCTGGTTCCGGAATTTTGCTAACATCTGGCGGATCGGCTTGGAAGACGAATATGTGACGGCCCTCGGGCACCGGGCCAACGTAGATAGTGTCCAGCACTTGGTCATACTCCTCAGACTCCGCGGAGCCCACGTAGATCATTTTCCATTCGAGATCCTCTTTCAGCTCCTCAATGCATTCGAATGTCAATTCGAACTGAAACGGATTGAAAAAGCTGCTAGGATTGTCCAGCACCACAACGTTGGTAATGTGCACCTTAGCCATGCTGACTGTACGCGCGGGGGCCAAAGACTTCTCTAGACAAAGATGACGCTGAACGGCGCGCTTTTTTGTTCGTTTTGTTGCGTGCGCTGTTGAAAGAGCTCAAAATACTAACTCAAAATCAACAAGCGCTAAAGAAAGTTCCTTCTGAGTCGGCACGTATTTTCTAATCAATTAATTCTCGAATTTCTCAATGTTTTCAAATTTATTTTGCGGTGTTTTGCAAAAAATGCAGCAGATTAACTCAGTGGACAGCGAATGACAGCAGCTGATAGAAGGCTTTCCCGCCAATTCCAGCTGTCAATACACGTTCAGTCTGCACGATACGACGCTGTGCATGTCTGGCAACGCTAAAAATACTAACAGTTTTTATTTACAGATTCTAAAAAAGTATCTTTAATTCCATTATATGACTTGGTTCCCATTAATAAATATATGATGCTAAGAATTGCAATGCTAAAATGTAGCCGATCATAAGTGTATATCATTTAAAATTTTTACGAGGAGCATAAACTGCATTCTGAATTGAGGAGGATGCAAGCAATGCACACGATGTTAGGCCAGCTTATCAATTCTAAAATCTCAATTTGTTCATCAACATGTAAAGATACAGACAACCCAAACCAGGTTACAAGTCACAAACAAACAATAAAAGAATAATATTAAGATACTTTTATTAACTATGTATGCCGGTTGTGCGGATTTATTGAACTTTAAATATCAGTGTGACCAGCTGTGGTATTTAACCATAATTCAAACTCGCAAAACTAATTTTGGTCACACCGCGAATGATAGGCCGATTTGGGAGGTGTTTGTGTTTGTGTTAATATAAACCAATATATTAAATATGATACATCTGACAGGCCAAAACTATAATGCGCGTGATATAATAAGGAACATATTTTCGCCATTGATTGGCGTGCTGAGCAGCAACTTGGCCGATGAGATATGCCATCGCAACAACTTGTCCTTCGTGGAGCTGCTGCAGCCGTTTGCCAAGCTGCCCAATGACGGTGAGTGAAGAAAATTAACTGGGTATGCCAGCCTGAAGCATGGAGGAGGAAACACGTAACAACAAAAGCAACTTGAACCAACCCAAGACCATTTATTAATGGATCCTGAACCTAGGAGGGTGTCGGTGCTGGGTTTGTCAATCCCAACACTAGCATAGCTACTGTTTTGGGCAATATGAAACGTTTGGTGATCTTTATATAAATTAAAATGGTAATTTCCTTTTGTCTGACCCACAGCGCACTTTCGGGATGTATCCGGAACGACTGTCTCTGTGCGTGGCCTGCGTCTCAATTTTTGTGACGTGGACTGGCGCCCACCACAAACCGTGCTGGCGCGGAAAATGCTGAACGAGTCGGTGACAAATGCGCACAATGAAAAAACAAGGGTCGCTACAATTGGTAATTATTACTTGAATTTAATTGTAAATATACTTTTTAGTTACGCTTAACATATATTTTGCAGCTGGCATCGATCTAGAGGTGCCCACAGCGGAGCCTTGGTTTGAGCAATGGCGGGAAACCTTCTTGACTGTACAGTTTCCGGCGGAGCACGAGTTTACTCGTCATTTGTTAAGCTGCCTGCTTGTATTGTCCAGCGCCGATACACAGATTGTTGATACAGCCCTTAAACTAACGCAGCGCGTGCAGCAAATGCAAAACATAACGCCACAGAAGCTGCCCAAATGGTTCCAGCCCACAGAGGTGCTCAACAGCTACGTGGTGCTGCACGAAGCTAGCCAAGGGGATCTTTCCAAGGCGCAGCAGGGCTTTGAGCTCTTGAAGTCTACATTTGGTGACAATAAGTGCTTCCTTGTTTCGATTAACTCCAACGAGGGAAATAGCGCCAGCGATATACAGGACTTATGGACAAACTATATTAAACGACAGCCGAAAGCCGATCAAATAACATCCAGTGAGCTCAGTGCGCCCAAATCACCACAGGAAGCTGTCTCGGTGATAAGCATGCCGGCAATGCAAATGTCGCAGCTAATGGATAGTCAGGTTGCACAGGAAAACGATCTCACCATGCTGCATCCGCTTAGTCCCATGCAAGAGAGCGCCACCGAGGCGATCAACTCCAAGTTCAGCATCAGCAGCGAAAGCATCGCCTCGCAGACAATCAATCCGAATGTCTGGGCCAACGAGCTGGATGCGGATGCACCGCATGGCGGCTGCCTGGCTGCACGCGATGTTGATAATTTGCGTCACTTTGTGCAGGATTATGCGGTGCGTGCTTTAATACCCTACGTTGAGCATCTGGTGGTCACACTCAGCGAAGGAGTCACAAATAAAAAGGGGGTCAGCAAATCGCTGCTAAGTGCCACAAAACGTTGGTTCGTCACCAGCAAACCCGGGGCAGGTGCCAACAATCAAAATGCTGTCATGTAAGTCGCAATTAATGTACAATGACTAGAAAGAATCGGCTAGGATATATTTTGTACGCAGCATAGAATTGCCTCAAGGCGTATGGAGGTAGGCATTATATTAATTCCATATCAGATATATATGTCGTGTGAAGGTAATTCTTAATAGAAGACGCCACTTTTAGTTGAACTTAAAAAAAATGACAATGGCTTTAAATCACATACCTAAATTATGAAAATTGCATAGAGATCTTTCTGTTAGACTCTCTTTCTTAACTGATTCATGCACTTACTATCTCGTATTCTCGCTTTATCAAATACAAATCGCCTTTCTACTCGATTTTCATGATCTCAAATATAACCTGCAGATTTTGATGACGTTATGTAAAGATAAATGTATATAAATATATAACTAAAAAACTGCCTTTACACAATTCACAGCTATACGAATGAATCAGCGGAGCTGCAAACGCGTAAACTGGGCGATCTATACTTTATGTTTGGACACTATAATCTGGCCTTTCAGTCGTATCACCAGGCCAAGCGAGACTTTAATGCGGACTCCGCCTGGCAGTACTATGCGGGTGCTTTAGAAATGGCTGCACTGTCAGCCTTTATGCTGGGAACAGCGCATCGCAAGACTTACGACTACATGGAGGATGCCATCGTTTGCTATTTGACTGTGTGCAAGTAAGTTTTCCATCTTCCTTATCGGTTACTTCAACAAAATCTACTACTTTTAATTTATCATAGGCTTCAGCAATTCGCCACACGTGCCACGCTGCTGAGCATGGAATGCTTAAAGACCGCGCGCCAGTACGGTGAGGTGGCCAAGCAGCTGATACGCATGACCAGCGAGGAGTCGGATCTGCGTTCTGCGCTGTTGCTCGAGCAGGCAGCATATTGTTTTCTGGTTACACAGCCGCCCATGCATCGCAAATATGCATTTCACATTGTGCTCGCCGGTAATCGGTATTCTCGGGCGGGGCAACGAAAGCACGCCTATCGCTGCTATCGTCAGGCCTATCAGGTATTCCAGCAGCGTCAGTGGAGTCTAGCCGAGGATCACATACAATACACAGTGGCCAAGCAGGCGTATATGCTGAAGCAGCTGGAGGAGGCGAGTCGCTCCTTTGCCCATTTGTTGCGTCCAGGCAGCTTGCAGAGTGCCCAGCAGCAGAGTAGCTTTCTAAAGGAGTACATACAAACGCAAAATGTAAGTCGGTTTTCCCTATTACTTATTTATTTACTCAATTTAATATATCGCAGGAGTTACTCAAGCGCAGTCCGGAGCTTGGTTTGTTACCACACGCTTTGCCTCAAGTAGTTCAGTCCTCGGTACGCGTGCTGACACTTGTGCAGCCGCCCAGCGTACAGCCGCCACAAGTGCCAGCCAGCAATATAGATATAAACTCGAATTTGACCGCTGACGAATCAATTTGGCACAAGATTGAGGAAATGCTGGTCATCACAGCCGCATCGAATAAGCCATTTGTATTTAAACCTTCGCGTTATTTGTACACCAAGCAACAGCCGGCCACAGAATGTCCGCTGGCCGTGCAGGGAGAGCCCATTGAGTTGGCCGTGACGTTGTCCAACAGCGTTCGCTGTCCCATTTCCTTGTCAGAAATTGATGTGTTGTGGCGGCTCACGCTGGACAATGAGGAGGTACTCTCTAATCTCTGCTTATACGAACAATCGTCGGACAGTGCCAGCAAAGCGGCTGTAAGTGCGGCCATCAAAACCAGCTGTCTGTCAGCCTTAGAGCTGGCGGAACAAGCAAATCAACTCCTACATTTCAAGCTAACACCCAAGCTTACCGGGCGATTATCCATACTGGGCGTGGTCTGTCGCGTCGCAGCCAAGGCGGAACCAACAGCTAGCTTGTTGGGTCTTCTGCAGTTTGAGACACAACGCATTAAACCTTCGACGGCTAAACAATCCTCCCAGACCCTGCTGGACAACAGGCTGAGCATTAAGCTAGTGCCGCAGGTGCCTTCCCTGAGCGTCAGCTTTAGTCCAGTGCCCAGCGAGTTGCTCGCTGGTGAAATTGTGCCCGTTTCAATAACACTGCGTAATTTGGGCATATCACCAATCGAGGAAATCTATTTGGGCTGCGATAATCCGCGTTGCCTGACCCTACTCGACCAACAGAATACTGAAATGCCACTAACTATACTGAGCTGTGAGTAAATGATCTTTAAGTTTACCATTTGAGAGTATTAGAAGTTTTCATGCTGCTTTTTTACAGCACTGCGAAACCTCTCGAATGACAAGCTGGTCAAGGACAAGGAGATACGACGTCAACGCGTTTTCCGATTGCTGCAGCGCCCTGGACAGGCTGCACTGGATGCACAACAGGGACACACAATATCCATGTGGTTGCAGGCACCGCACACCGCTGGCGCCTTTACCCTACGTCTACTCTTTTACTATGCGCTCCCAGCTGCTGCGAATGCACACATCAAATATCGTCTGGTTCGTCACATTTGGCAAGTGCAGGTGCAGAGTTGCCTGCAGGCGGAAGCCACTTGTGTGGTCAGTAATGCCGTGACCCGCGAACTGGGTCTAGATGTTAGCCTAAAAAATGTGCATGCGGCACAGTCAACGGAAGTGTATATTAATTCCTTGTCCTTGTACTCCAGGGAGTATTCGTTGAAGCCACGAAATTTATATAGTAAGTCAACTTGGAACCAAAAGACTAAAAATTTGGGAATAATGGTATTCCTTTCAATTTCCTGCAGTTATGAACAACATGGAATTGTGCGCTGGCCAAGCTGGTGCCCATTGCCTCAAATCAGTCAAATGTTGCAGCTTTCAGTGTCGACTGCAGGGCAAAGAGATGGATGAACTACAAGATATGCCGACACTTAAAACCCTGTTGCAAACACGCTTGTCACGCTTAGATATTATGCCGGCACAGCATGCGCAGCAGTTGGAGCAGCATGCGCCTCAGCTACAGGAACCGCACAGCTTTCTGGCCAACGAGGAAACCGTTTACTTCAACACAAACATAAGTACGGAGGAGTTCAATGCCAGCATTGCTAGCTATGAGCCGCATGCCACCATAGCGCTAAGCTGGAGTGCGCTAGTTCAACGAGACGATGTGCAGCGAGTGGCCAGCGGTCTGCACTTTATTAAGCTGTATAATCTCTACGAAACCGGCAGCTGTCCAGCCGTTGGTGAAGCTTTGCTTTGGCGTCGACAGTCCACAAGCGAGCCACATAATAAGCGGGAATTCCAATTGCCAGAAGATGCTGGCAATGAAGCTGCCAGCGAGCCATTGGCCGATGATGACATGGCTGACTTCTGGGAACCGAATGAACACTATGTGGCTCAGCGCTGTCTGCTTGAAGATGAGACATTTGTGCTATCAGCCAGAGCCTAGGTAAGCTTAACAACGTTCCAAATATTGTGTCTTTTGCATGTGATTATACAGATCTACATAGCTAATAAATTGATTGTTAATCTACATGTTATAATACATATAAGATACCTGCAAGCACTGGATAAAGCACACACATTGTATAAGACATAAACTAATTTAATTTTCAAATGGTATAGGAGAACTGAACTTAAGTCTCAGAGATCGAGAGATCTGCGTCGATCGACTTAGTCCCTTCTCCTTGTCTTTTACACTTGTTCAACTATTTATACCGGCTAATTTTCATATGGTATAAATATGAAAATTTAAAATTATTGTTGGAATCAGGACACATAAGAAAATGTCTATAGACGGAGATGTGTTAATTGTTAGTTTATTAGTTGATTGAATTAAAAATGAATTAATTGTACATGCTAATAGATTGCTTACTCATGTAACGTTAAAGTATTGTTAATTGCTTTTTTGGTATATGTATGTAAATCATAAGCAGTTGACTAGACAACGATGCGGTTTGCTTCAATAGATGTGGATGTCATGGCAGCGCAACGTAAATTTCTTGGTGGCAGGATATATTGATTACATTATTGGATTTAAGCACGTTTCTTGCTCATGTAAACACGTCCGCACGCATACAAGACATGCGTACAAGCATAAATATTGCCCAGAGCGCTGCCCAGCAGGGCGCCAATCACATTTGGTATGGGATAAGCCTGCCAGTCACGTCCCCAGTCCAGCGGAGCCACCACGCTGCCAGCCCAAGCGCCCAGAATGCCGCCGAGCGCATTGTACTTGAACAGATGCAACGCCGTATCCTCGCATTTGGTTATAAAGTCTGGCTTCTCGCAGAAACACACCTGCAAAGCGCCACCGCCGCCGAGTAGGAAAACTGTAGGGGAAACCGTTAAGAGTGTCATCAGCAGCGACAGCACAAACGTCTGCTCGTAGTTAGCCAACACTGGTGCACCCAGAATGATGCAGATGAAAGCGTAGAGCAGTGTGCACAAAAATTGCAACGTTAGACCACCGAGCAATTCGCGTGGCGTGAAATAAGTAGCCTTTTTCTGGCGCTGCTTGGCAGTCAACACGCCATCCTCAATGCGTCCAAAGAAGCGGGCTAGTATTACTTTGAGCAGTTCGCCAATGAACACAATTGGTACAATCAGTGAATCCCAAAAGCTGCCCAGATGTGCCCAATTCCGACGGTACTGCATGTAGGTCATGCATATCAGTATTGTGGCCAGGCTGAGTGACACATGGAAGAGCTGGTGCTTGGTCTTTTGCTGATCGAAACGTGATACCATATTGCCCACAAAACACGGAAAGTTGCAAGTATTTTTCTATTTACTTTCGATTTAGCTAAGGATGTGTTGTTAGCGACAAGTCGACAGTTCGATATGAAGTAGTGATGTGTAAATAGTACAAAATATCGATGAATAGAACCAAGAAAATATTTACTACGTTGTTAATTTGAACTAAACCAAGTTCTATATAAAAAAAATAATGTTTCGAAGAAGACATCCACAGACAACCACCGTGGGCCCCAATCCAGTGACTTATATTATCATATTTGGTAGATGACAATTTCGGGTAGACATTAAATTTAGCCCGAACCTCCTTATCTTCGGCATGAAATATTTTCAGAAAAAGTTAAATTGTTTCATTCAAATTTTGAAAAGAGATGTCAAAATAAGGGTGAAATCAAAAGCAAACTTTAAGGATGTGTAAGACCGGTTTCATAGGTCGAACCAATACAATTACCGAGTAAAATATTGATTAATCATTATGTTAAGATATTGCGAAATGTTAAAATGACAAACCAGTAATCTAAATTGATTTAAATCTAGAGTAGCCTCAATTTTTGGAGCGCATGAACCAGACTATTAATCCAGTTACTTATAAAAATATATATCGATATCACATATCGATTGTTTTGCAGCTAATTCGTCGCGCGGTGCTGTCATTTCATCAGCGCTATCACATAATCATTTTACACTTTAATTCTTTGCTGCTCCGGCACTTGTTTTTTTTATTAACTGGCATTCGTTTGTGTACAGAATCAATTGCAAAATGTTCACACGTGTCATACGAGTTCGCTCAATGCTGCGCGGCTTGTCCACGGCGGTTGCCTGTACCCGCAATCGTCATACCCAAAATTGCATGGTGGAATACTTCAACGAGGTGCGATTGCTGCGATACAAGGGAGCTCTGTCTGTGATGCAGACACAGCGCTTCTTTAGCCGAAAACGGGGCGATAACGAAGATGACCTTATGGGCGAGCCCGAACTTTTGGCTGATCACCGTGACTCGCAACAGCTGCCGGCGACCGTTGCCGTACCGGATGTGTGGCCGCACGTGCCCATGTTGGCGATGCGACGAAATCCTCTATTTCCGCGTTTCATGAAGATCGTCGAGGTTGGTTGCTTAAATTCGAAATCTATTATTATTTATGTTTAAGCGCTTGCTTTTTTAAATAGATCTCGAATCCGATTATAATGGATCTGTTGCGTCGCAAGGTGAAGCTAAATCAGCCGTATGTAGGCGTGTTTCTTAAGAAATCCGACGGAGAAGAGGAGATCATACACAAGCTGGATGATGTCTATTCTGTGGGGACATTTGCTCAAATCCAGGAACTACAAGATTTGGGCGATAAGCTGCGCATGGTTGTTGTCGCTCATCGACGTATTAAAATAACCGGCCAAGTCATGGATGATGTGCAGCCACCTACAAAGCCAGGTAAATGCCAGACATAAACACTACCCAAATATTGTGACAATCGCGTCGTCTCTTAACTCCCAGTGAAAATGACTACTTTGCATTATCCACTATTTAATATAAAATTACGCATCCCAGCTGAAGATCAATCGACTGGTGCTGCTGATGCAACAGCAAAATCAGCCAGTCGAAGCGCACGCAAGTCCCGAGGACGCACCCCACGGCGGCAAGCACACAAAATAAACGATACAACCACTGCTGGGGAGCTTGCGCAGCGCCAAACGCTGGAGCCACCGCTGCCCAGTGGACGTGTGGAATCAACTGAACCACCTAAACCGACCAAGCCAGTGGAAGAACTTGCAAAACCACCAACAGATGATAATGCTGGAAAGACCACGGAAACGTCTACAGCCGCTCCGCCTACTACGCCGCCCGTTCTCATTGTGGAAGTGGAGAATGTTAAGCAGCCGGCGTACAAGCAAACCGAAGAGGTCAAGGCCCTTACACAGGAGATTATCAAAACTTTGCGCGATATTATCACTATGAATCCTCTGTACAGGTAAGAGCCAATCTTCAGATAAGCGAAGTTTTATAATATAGCCATATTTCAACATTTCGCACTAAATCGAATGCTGCTTCTAGACATTTCTTTAGCCGTATTATATAATATTTTTTATGGTAAATAGTTTTGGTATTTTTAATACGACTTGAATCGAGCTAACTTATATAAATTTTGCTTTTCAAGCATTTTGCATGATCAGCATACTACTAGTTCATTTACCTAATAGGAATGCCGATTTTTGTTATTATAGAGAAAGCTTACAGCAAATGCTGCATCAGAATCAGCGAGTGGTTGATAATCCTATATACTTGTGTGATTTGGGCGCCTCATTGTCCGCTGGCGAACCAGCCGAACTGCAGAAAATTCTTGAGGAAACAGATGTAAGCATTTGATTTATGTTCTGTGCCTTTGACTAAGCCCATCCAATTTGTTTCCAATAGATACCGCAACGTCTTCTGCTCGCACTGGCGCTGCTCAAAAAGGAATTGGAGTTGTCGCGGCTGCAGCAAAAGATTGGACGCGAAGTGGAAGAGAAGGTTAAGCAGCAGCATCGTAAATACATACTCCAGGAGCAGCTGAAGGTCATTAAAAAGGAGTTGGGTATTGAAAAAGACGATAAGGATGCCATTGGCGAAAAATATCGCGAAAAGCTCAAGGATAAAACTGTGCCGGAAAGCATCAAAACTGTTATTGACGAAGAGCTGACCAAGTTAAATTTCTTGGAAAGTCACAGCTCGGAATTTAAGTGAGTCGCCAACTTTTACATATTAATGCATAGCTCATTAATTGTCTTTATTCTAGTGTTACACGAAACTATTTAGACTGGCTCACCTCATTGCCTTGGGGCGTCATTAGTCCCGAGAATTTATGCCTTGAAAAAGCCACCGAAATTTTAAACAACGATCACTATGGCATGGAAGACATTAAGAAACGTATCTTGGAGTTCATTGCTGTTAGCTCTCTCAAGGGTACTACGCAAGGCAAAATTTTATGCTTCCATGGGCCGCCAGGAGTTGGCAAGACGAGCATAGCAAAGTCTATAGCACGCGCCTTAAATCGCGAGTACTTCCGCTTCAGTGTCGGTGGTATGACGGATGTGGCAGAGATTAAGGGCCATCGTCGCACCTATGTGGGCGCCATGCCTGGTAAACTTATACAGTGCCTGAAAAAGACCAAAACGGAAAATCCGTTGGTGCTTATCGATGAGGTTGACAAGATTGGCAAGTGAGTAAACAAACGACCTATATAATCGATTAGTTGTGGTTAATATACATATATCTTTCACCCAAACAACAGAGGTTATCAGGGCGATCCTAGCTCTGCACTGTTGGAGCTCTTAGATCCGGAACAAAATTCCAATTTCCTCGACCATTATTTGGATGTGCCCGTCGATCTGTCACGTGTGCTATTTATTTGCACAGCGAATGTGATAGATACCATACCCGAACCTCTGCGCGATCGCATGGAACTCATCGAAATGTCCGGATATGTTGCTGAAGAGAAGGTGGCTATTGCGAGACAATACCTGATACCACAGGCCATGAATGACTGTGGTCTAACGGAAAAGCAGATCAACATTACAGAGGATGCGCTTAATATGCTAATACGCAGCTATTGTCGTGAATCTGGTGTGCGTAATCTGCAGAAGCAGATCGAGAAAGTCATACGCAAGGTGGCCTTCCGCCTGGTCAAGAAGGAGGGCGAAGAGTTTCCTGTGAATGCCGATAATTTAACAACGTTTTTGGGAAAGCAAGTCTTCAGTTCCGATCGCATGTACAACATAACCCCAGCTGGTGTTGTAATGGGCTTGGCCTGGACAGCAATGGGTGGTTCGTCCTTATACATTGAAACCTCCAGGCGTCACATACGAGCCGAGAAACCTGAAACCAACGCCGGAGTGTTACATTTAACTGGTAACCTGGGCGATGTGATGAAGGAATCCGCACAAATTGCTTTGACCGTGGCGCGTAACTTTTTGTACACGCATGACCCAAAGAACAAGTTCCTGGAGCAGGAGTAAGTAACAAGCATTATAGTTGTTTATTTAATAACTCATCTCATCATCTAATAACTAATCTATTGGACTTGACAGACACATTCACCTGCACGTGCCTGAAGGCTCTACGCCAAAAGATGGACCCAGCGCTGGTGTTACCATAATCACGGCCTTAATTTCGCTGGCCACTGGGAAGCCAGTGCGTCCAGATGTGGCAATGACGGGTGAGGTCTCCTTGAAGGGCAAGGTTTTGACAGTGGGCGGAATTAAGGAGAAGACCATTGCGGTAAGTTCGTTCGAAACCAATTTTAAACAACACCACTTTCAATATTTTATTGTATAGGCTCGTCGCAGCGGCGTCACCTGCCTTATTTTGCCTGCTGACAATAAGAAGGACTTTGAGGAGCTGCCCAAGTTCATAACCGATGGCTTGGAAGTGCACTTTGCCAGCGAATACGTGGATGTCTATAAGATTGCCTTTGGAGACGCAAAGTTAACGGAATTTCAAGGCGAACCTAACAACACATCTGAGGCGGCGCGTATTAAGATACCAAGCGCAGCCACAGCGACTGCAAAACCTCACAGCACATAGTCATAGCCACTAAGTTTAGGCTAAGCATTGGGTTGGGCCTAGGGGACACACACTGAGTTTACATATACCACTTAGATATGGCTAATGTTAACCAATTTATTAGTATTGACATAGGTATATGTATTTAGAGCAAAGCATTTGTTAATCTAATGCCAAGTAAATTGAATGTAAATTTTAATATATGTTCATCTTATATATCCGCATTGGCTATGACCCACTCCAGATAGCGATCAACGCGCGTGTAAATGCCTGGACGCTTCGGTTCGCCACAGCGCAAGCCCCAGGAGACAATACCAATGGTGACCCAGCGCTGATTTGGCAACTGCACGAGCAACGGACCACCGCTGTCACCCTGACAGCTATCCAGGCCACCCTCTGGATGTCCAGCGCAAATGACCGTATCCGGTATATGATCCACAATGGCCGCTTGGCAGTCCGATTGCTTCCATATCGGCAAACTTGCCTACAAAATGGCAAAGATAAATATTGTTTTAAATGGCAGACTCGTGACTGTTGACAGGCTTACTTCCATGAGTATCTTGGAGTGTGGACCATTAAAATTGAGCGTGCCCCAGCCCATGACAATGCCATTGCGTCCCGTCCAGTCTTCATTTAGCGGTGGCATGCATATCGGCCATATATATGTATTGAACAGTGTCGGCCGCTCGATGCGTATGATTGCAATATCGTTTTCGTATGTTGTTGGATTATAGTCGATATGGAGCACCATGTTACCAATGCGAAAGTCGCGCGCGCGCGTCTCATTCAATTGCTGTTCGAATTGCACAGGAGTTTGCGTTAACATATCAGAAATAACTCAACATATATATATTTACATGCGTATTGTACTCGCCCAGTCGTACAAATATGTCCTCCTTGGGACACTTGTACAGGCAATGGGCCGCCGTTAACACATGACGATCTGTGATGAGCACACCGCCGCACCAGACATAGGTATACCCCTGGCGAAGCAGCGCCACCATCCAGGGCCATTCATCGGACTCCGCTGGACGTCCGCCACTTATTCTAGGGAATTGCCGTGTAGTAATGCCGCATCCCCGACTCTCGGGACGATTGATAATGCGCGGTTCTTCATCAGCGGAGCTGCTCGCAATCTGTGGACTAAAACGTGACGCAGTCGACTGATCCGTACAGCAAATACCAATGGTACTGTAAAAATGAATCAAGCTTAAAGTAAGCTTTAATTATATAATGTACCTGTTACCTTTTCTCAATAACGCACAACTGGGAGACCAAACGCCAGACATCATCCTTCAACTCCGGCATGCGGCAGTAAATGATGTGCCGACAGCGACCGGTTTCGCCAAGCGACGTGCGACAGGCACCAAAATCCTTATTTTCCTGCAAAGTTTATGGTGTTAACAGACTCGCCTATGAACTATGGCGGCTAACCCAAAAGGAAGTCTCTGTAGTTCGAGCCTTCCGTTTGGTTTGCCGTACTAGATTGTCCACCTTGTACCCAGGTACAAAGTTTTCCTTAACACTTATATACCCAATTTTTAATTTCATTTTTTTTTTTTAGTTTTATTTTGGTTCAAAGTCAAGGATGTTCGGTTGATGATTTAAACTTGGAACTGTGAGGTAAAACCTGTCTTAAACTAGTTATAATATAATTTTAGTTTTATGGCTATTTTATAATCATAAGATTTTCTTAGTTCTGGCTTATAAGCCTGACTACTTACCAGTATTGGGGAAGCACTTTCAGCTGGTGCCTGTCGCTTGCTTAAACGATGACGTGCTAAAAAGTCGGATATGCCGGCATTGTCATTATCATAACTAGCATTAGTCCGGTTGTATTGCCTATTCTCTGCGGCACCCCAAACGAACTCATCATTGTCGTCTAGGTCCAGCAGATCTGTAGCACAAAAGCAACTAGGAGTCAATAAGGGAATTGTTCTCTACTCCAGCAACTTAACCCACCAATGTACTCCGTTGAGTAACTCTTCGCCAGCGTCAGCTCATATCTGAAGCTGAGCAGCACCACGAATATTAGATGTAGGCACTTCATCGTTGCCTTGAAAACTGAATGCGAAAAAAATATTTTTCTCGCAAATGAAATTGAAATTTTTATCGCGTGCCGCTTCCGTTGCCAGCAAGC
The DNA here is from genome assembly GCF_035044405.1 of Drosophila montana. NCBI lineage: Eukaryota > Metazoa > Arthropoda > Insecta > Diptera > Drosophilidae > Drosophila > Drosophila montana. The sequence continues at coordinate 992,157 of NW_026998098.1, read as the reverse complement.
GTAATTGTGTTTTCGAATAACTCTTGAGAAGCTGATGGAGCTGAACACAGTATCTCAGGCTTTCGTTGCCTCTCTCGTATATTTCTCTCTGTCCTCTCCAAGCTCAGCTTGGATTGCAATGGCTCACCTTGCTTGTGAACTTGTTTGAGGCGTTGACACTTTTGATTTTTCCTTATAAAATGAATTTTTTGTATGAGGTTTTCAAGTCGCGTCTTAAAAGTACGCAGACACGAATCCGACGAGATATTTTAATACCGAAAGCTCAAGCTCTAGAGAGCGTTTAAGCACGACTCCGACACTGACTGCCTCTTTATATAAATTTATATAATTATTTATTGTATTTATGGTATATATGTAGATATAGTTGGGCTTATCAGAGAGAACCCCTCATATGCCGGTCCCTTTTAATGCTTATGAGCTTTGGAGTTAGACCCAGTTTCCATTACATGTTGCCGACCTACCCATATTAGAAGATAATCCATATCCAAAGCTAATGTTGGGGCAACATTTATTTCACCTGACATTGTTGCCCATAAACTCAGTGAACGTGTTGTGCATTGTTAATGATGCGGTTCGGCGGGTTTGGGTTTCCATAGAAGTCGGCTCCACAATTACCAAAGAGTATATAAATAGCTGACTAAATTCTACATTTAATTGCCTTATATCAAAGCCCAGTGTCAGTTATACATCAAATAATAGATAAATCACATAAACCGGAATGAGAGAAGAAAATGTCGTGAGAAAGAAGTCGACTGAACAAAGAAAGAAAATGATTAATTAATACGTTCGTATATTAACTATATACAACTTGAGGTTTCAAATTATTGAGGGCTATACAATAAAATTTAGATCAGAGCGACAATTTATCATAAATCTATCCAAGTTATATCAGTCAAAAACATTTTGAAACATTGTTACAATTTATTACTGATATTTTGTTGTTAACTAAATACAACAGTATTTAGTGCATTATGCACAATATTACATATTACACATATCTTTAAGCAACACACATAAACTTAAGCTAACAAATTAACGTTTCCTTCTTGGGACATCAAAAATAATTTCTACAGGCGTTTAGTTTTACAGATCATATAAATATCGCTTTATAAAGATTAGCTTTTTTTTTTTGAATCTGGTATAGATTGTTTTATACGTAGTCTCCAAAAAGGGTTTCACAAAAATATAAATAGAGTGTGTCGTGCGGAAACCTATGCCACGTAGAAAGTTGTACGGTATTGCGGTGTAAACTAAACTAAATTAATCTAAGTTTATAAGTTCATATATGTATATAAAATCAGTACACATTTATTTGCTTGTATATATATATAATATTTATATATATATATATATGTATATAGGTTCTTGAAAACATTCACTACTACACACACAGCTAAATAGGTTCATATACACATCTATATATTAGGGTTTCAATACAAATACTATATAAACGCGTGTAAATTGTATAGTTATAGTTAGGTGGAGTTTGAAAGGTCTGACATTGTTTATTCGGCTCTGTTTATCATATAATGCTCTCATTGATTGTGCTGTACGTGTGAACTTTTGATAGAGAAAGGGTTTTAGATGAGATCTTTCTTTTATAATTTAATTTTTATCAATCATTTTTCAATTTTGTAATTTCTAATCTAGAAGTTGTTTGTGCTTTTTGCAGTCGATTTAATATTTATGTTGCTTTTCTTGGATCACATTTAGGTTAACATAAAGTAATGTGTTTATAGATGTAATTTTAGTATTTGAATGCAATTGGTTATAGTTTCGGTGCCATTTAAGCCCTTGTAGGAAGCTTGCGAATGGAGGGGAAGACTTAAATTTGTGCATTTTGCGTGTTGAGCAAAGCAATTACATGTTTCATAAAATGCTAGTCTTATTAATAGTTTCAACTTCTGCAGTGAGGGTAGAGTAATGAAAATGAAAATTAATATTTGACCAAATATTTGAGTGTTAGTTTTAGTTAGTTCTATTGCACTGCAGCATGTTGAGATTCTATAAATTGAAATGCAATTAAACAAAGAATTTAACATGGCAGCACTGAAATTGTTGTAGAGTGTTAGATTATTCGTATTTTTAACAGTAATTGCTCAATTCATGCTTATAATGCCTAGAACTATATTGGTCATTTAAGCATTGTATTAATGATGTGGACTTCCATTTTGATCTCCTTTTGCCGCTGAGCTTAGGTCAAGCTGATTTTTGATTATGTTCCTTGAACTAAACATGGACTTTTCTTTTAAATTTTTGGAGTTTAGTCCACCAGTCGAACGCCCGCTTCCACATCGTCGGCCATGGTTACGCCCTTGGACTTTTTTTTGCCATCCGCCGATGGCTTCTTCTTGCTGAGCACCAATGTCTCAGGCTCATCCTGGGATTGTTGACGCTTGCCACCAGCTGCTCCGCTGCTGGCGCCATTGCTGCGCAGCTTGAACCGCGTCGTGGCAGCGGCCGCATTGTTGTTGGCACAATTGCAGATGGCATCGAAGATGCGCACCACAAAGCCGCGGGCACGGTTAACAACTTTGCCGTTCTTAAAATCTGGTATGGCGAAACCTAACAAGATTAGTGCCAAGGCAGTCATATGAAAATATAAAATTAAAGGGTTCGGTGAGCGTTTGACGAGAAAAGTGCAACGAAAATATTCGCATGCGATTGAGGAAATAAAAACAAATTGTAAAATGAAGCTATCACAGAGTAAATAACAATTTTCATTAATGTCACTTTTAATTGGTGACCTGTCACTCTGATTTGCCACGCCCCTGCCCCAAAAACAAGCTTATAAAACGAGCCGTGCAACACATATTTATCGCAATTGCGTGTCATCATGAGGCTTAACAAATACAAGGATCCATTGCCGCTGTTCGTTCACTCGCCCAATTGCCGTCGGTACAGATCCTGGCAGCTGCTGCTCGGCCTGCTGCTTTTGTGGCCAGAACTCTGCGGGAGCGTGAATATGCAACAGTTTATACAATCGCTGGACATGATGCGCAACGGATGTATGGTCAAATTTAAGGTGCCACCGGAGATACTGAATCGCATACGCGACGGTGATTTTGACATGGAGCCCACTCAAGATTTGCTGGTGAGCCGGTCAGCAGGCCTTAGATTCCAGCAGCTGCTTTACAATTTGTTTCTTTTAGTGCTATACGAAATGCGTGGCACAGCTGGCGGGAGTTTTGACCAAAAAGGGTGAATTTAGTGTGTCCAAGGCCTTTGCTCAGGTGCCCATCATTCTGCCAACGGAGCTGCAGGGGCCAGCAAAAAGTGCGCTGACCCATTGCAAGGAAGCACGTAAGTACAGTAGAAACGACAGACTTTTCTCTGATGCTAACAAATAATTATCTTGCAAACAAAGTATATTAAAGATCTAAGAAAAAAAGAGTTTAAACTTAACAACTCTAGAGTAGCCAATTAAATAATTGCAATTTTGAATTATCAAGTATTATAATCTTAATCCAAAGATGCGAAACGAAACGCAGTAAAATTTGAAGAGGCAGATTTATGCGGAACATAAAATTAAAAATAATTCTTTTTTTCCGACCGTCTAAACTAGACCAAACAAATTTTTAGATTTCATTCAGAATCCTCAAACAAAAACTGGTAACAACTAATTTCCAAACAAAAAAGAACCTAGCCAAAAAAAATATTTGCAGTACTTGTTCACACACAAATGTCTTCCTATAAGATTGATCCGTTATATCTATAACATTATATTAGTTCGACGTGTGTCAGATTAATTATTTAATCGACAATTGGTCTGTTCGTTTACGAAAATACGAAGGAATTGCAAATTTTAAACCTTTATCCTAAAATTTTCAATATCAGCCTTATAACATAAATAGGTTTGCATTGGAACAGATAGAAAAGCTATATAATGGCTATAATATGGGTCTGAGAGGTCTGCTCTCATGCAAGGATATATAAAAGTTCATGTTAGTAGGTTACCAAAAATATCATTCTTGAATCTTTAACTTGATTTTTCAGAGTAAAACTTTTTAAGAATATTTTAATGGTTAACTTATAAATATCTGGGTGGGATCATAGAGAAGCCAAATTTCAACTGCTGATTTCCACTAAATCTTTTGCTAAGCCCCACTTCAATATACAAATATTTCTTTTGATTACAGAGAATGCCCACAAGGACACATGCGCGAAGGTCTTCTACATAAGCAAGTGCATGGCGGACTTTGATCGTGCACACTTTAAGTTTCCATAGCAACGAAAGAGGTAAAATTTTCAATATATTGGGTATTTTACTTACTCTGTCGCTTCTCCTTGCCCTGTGGAAAAAAATGCGTGTTTGCAATGCATTAAACGTTCGATTTAACGGAAAATAAATGTTTAGCCAACCTGTTGCAATTTGTGCGCCTCGAGCGCACGTTTATTGGCCTCCGTTTCAGCGCGTTGGGCCACCTCATCGATGAACTCGTGCAGAATGGCCATGTTGTTGGGATTCTGTTTAAATTGCTCGATGCGCGCCTCTAGCGATTCCGTTTCAATTTTGTTCACACTGTCTGGTGAGGCGGGCTCGGGTTCCGCAAATCTTGCGTGCATTTTTTGTGTATTTAATTGAATACTTGGAAAATATTTTACAAATTTCCTGCTACTCTTGAGCTTTGCCCTTGTCTAAAACACGCACACACACTGATTCGGTATGTACAAGGAGTTTGCTTTGTGCTGTGTGTTTTGGTTAAAAATCAATAGATGGCCACTTCTGGTGCTCCCGCACATGCGTGTTGGATGCGTGTTGCGGAGTGCACAATTGTAAATATTTGTATGGGGGTAGCTTTCTGTTAATGCTGTTTATTGCATGTCTTGTATAAACTAAGGTTTTGCACTTAAATGACTAATAAAAGGGGGCGAGAGGTGAGAATAAGGCTATTCCAGATGCGATAAATCATCCAGTTCGGGCGGTGCGCGCACTATTTCCGTTTCAATGATCAACGAATTGGCATCCACAATGCTCTGAAATGCGTATAAACAGCATATTAGAGTGGGGGTGTTTTTTAGGGATTTGGCAGGTACCCAGGACTGCTACACACATTATCATTGCTGCGCGCTGTTAGCAAACTATTTGCACCGCCAGCACTGCCCGTTGAGGATGAATTTGAATTTGAGGCATTGGCGCCATTCGCCGAAGACGATGACATCACCACACTGTGCGGTGAGCTGCCACGGCGCACCACCTTCGCTTGTGACTGCTGTGGTGAGTTCTGTGTAACAATCACAAACTTTTGCGCCGGTTGATTCGCTTGTATGGCGCGTATTTGCGGCAGGGCGGCAACAACAGGGCTGCTAAAAAATAAGAGAATAACTTATTAATATTTAAATTATTTCAAACAAGAATGTTCTACCTTACACAAACTACAAATTACTGTCTATAGCGTCAAATCACCTTCACCTCCAAGACAACATTATTCTCATTTTTGTTCTGGCTGTCTGATTGGGGATCAATGCACAGCGCAACCCGTAAGAGTTAGATGAAGCTTCACGCTAGGGCGGGATATAGGGAAATTCCACGAGCAAGTTTGAGAAATCGCGGAAAACGGTTGTATGAAACTTTTTTGTTTGCTATCCCTTAATCTCACATTGAAAGTTATTTGAGAAGCGTTTCACACTTTTCGCAAAAATAGTACAAGTAGATTTAAATTACTCCTAGGGCGTTAGATAGATGGAAAATTAATTTCTAAAAATGTGGAGCGAAAAACTTAAAAGGGCTAAAGCCGGGAAATATCAGATAGTGGATATATATTCATGTAATACAGGTTATAATTTATATCCATTACTAGATTCTTATTTCTAACACAACAATACATAGCTTTATAGATCAGTTAGACCAGGAGCTACACAAATAATAGCTTATACACAAGTGTATATCTTACCTCTGTCTTTGTGAGTTCGGCATGGACACGCGTCCAATGGTTGTGGCAGTTTGAGCGGCACTTGTTATGGGCGCCGTGTTGATGCTGCTTGAGGATAACGTGACAGTGCTATTGGCTGGTGCATTGCGCACCTTGACCACAGCCTGGCACAACGAAGGACCCAAAAAACCAAAATCTATTTTATATTCTTCGGCAATGTCTGGCGCTACGCGCATTTGCTTTAGTATCGGCGGGCAGCATTTTTGGAGCATGGCACGTATATGGCCAGCGGCCGTCTTATCGGTATTGCTCATCGAAGTGCCTAGCAAATGTGGCTCGATGCGTTCCGAGATGAACTTGAGGCGTGGTATAATAAACACTTTAATTACTTCACCGCCCAGCTCTGAGAGGCCCGCAATGGAACCATAGAGCGATGATAAATGGGTTTTATCATTTTGCAGAGCCTTGCTAAAGATCCTGTAAAGATGACGAATATCAAGGATGGTATTTCATTGGATGGAATCTTTAGTGAAATTACCGCGTAACACGCGTTTGCAGGTTATTTGTAAGCGTGTTGAATGTTTTGCAAATTTGTGCCATTAGGCGAGAGGCAAAGTCACGTAATGCCCAATGATTGTCCAACTCGGGGCGCATGCACAGCTGCTTGGATACTATGCAGGTCATCACAGAGGGTATAAGTTCATGTAGCTAAGAGAGTGAAAAGTTAATTGTGGACTCCATTAAGCTAGCTGCTGCGTTAACTTACATATTTCTCCAGGAAAAGAGATGGATTGTCCAGAAGGGCACGCACCATGCGCATCAAATAAATAAGCAGCGCCAAATTATTTTGGACGACATTAACTTTGACGCCCTCGGCAATGAACGTGCACATGCGAGGTAGCATTTCGTGTAGACCGGGATCAGAACCAAGCGATTGGAGCGCTTCTGCGCGCCTCGGCTCATCCGACCCGACACAGGCCTCGGTGATCTCTTTGTAGTACAGCTGCTGTTCCACAGATAACTCATGCGTAGCCAGCTGTTTGACGTGTATTGTTTCCACGTTTTTAAGTTTGTGTATTTTGCCAGTGGTGGGTTTTCCGGCGGCATCTTTATTGAGTCCTTGGTCTAGTTTAATAACGGGATTTACAGAGTCCATGAACTGTGAGTCCTTGGAGAGAGGTGGCGGATTTTCCGGCACAGTGGGTTGTATGCCCTCCACAACAAACCAATGTGAGCGCAGCGTCAGGTCAAGCGGTATCTTAACCGAGCTGTTTGCGGTTATCTCACTTAAATCGATCTCCTTGTCCTCAGTGAAATGCAACTCGCGACCGCCGCCAGAGGCGAAGCGAAAGGGTATAAAGTCCTTGGCAACAAATCCATACTGCGGCTCAATGTTGCGCACTTTTAGCGACATATCGATGTCTTTGACCGACAGCTTCTGGCGCTTGGCATGGTGCATGAATTTGGCGGCATCCTGTACAATGCGCTTCAGCTTAATGGAAACATCTTCTGCCAGCTCTTTGGCGGCGTCGTCGGATAGAGAGCCCACTCCGATGCTTTCGGCTATTACTTTCATTGATTCAGCTGATATGCTGGAACCATACAGCATGCTGCTAGCTGCGCTGCTAGTTTTGGACGATTTATTGCTCATTTTAACAAATAAACAAAGATTTTTCACCCAGCAACAGTATTTATCTTCTTCTTGCTACGGGTAGAGGTGGGCGACTAGCGCTGCCGATTGCCCTGATGACACATTCTGTTGGCTAGAATTATCGAACTAAAAAATGCTTGAGTTGGTTTTAGATCGACAGCGATTAAAATGTAACAATTTTAAATTGGACTTGTAAAGTAGTTAGCTATGATGTAAAATGATAATTAGGTAGTTATTATCTTCCTGCCTTCGCTAGGTTATGGTAAAACTGCGAACAGTGTTGGTAAGAAGACATTGCCCGGCTGATTCTCTATCGAATACTCGATATGCTGAATAATCGATGCGGGCAAAACATCGCTTCGTTTTGCCGTCCCTAATTCGTAGTTTCTTTTCTTTATTTATGTTCATACCTTGTGGCTTTTTTGTTTTATTATTGAAATTATAGATTATAGTATGCAAAATATTGCAAACGTTATGCCATAAACCATTTGAAACCTGTGCAAGTGTAAAATATGATTAGCAATTAAATTTAAGTGCATTAAAGCATGTCGCGTCGCGCCTTTCGAACAAAGCAGCAGCAGTGAAAATTCAACGCGAGACTGCAGGGTGAAAACGGCGCCATTTTAAGAAGCAAAACAAAGCCACACGCAAAAGCAGAAAGTAAAACTTGAATGCAATGCAATTAAAGGCGCAAAAAGCATATGCATATGCTCAAATAACAATTTTATTATCGGTGTGCATAATCAATTGACGCTACAAAAAAATATTACAAAACGTAAGTGTGCATGTGTGTGTGTGTGTGTTAGTGAGTGGTGCTCCCTACAGCCCCCGCCCCCTCAACACCGTTGCTGTCTGTGGCGTTTTGTGGTTTGACCTACTTAAATTGTCAAAAATTCTGAACGTGCTGTAATTAATGTGACCAGGTTAATATAATTTTGCTATTTTCCTCGCACAGCTCCGCCCTCGAGTCGAAATATGAGCAGTGGCCAAAATGAGGCATCAGCAGCAGCAAAAAAGGAAAAGGTTCTCGAAGCGCAGCAACGTACACAAGAATCCGGCAGTGAAAATGAGGTATGTCTTGCAAAACTATAAATATAATTATAATTCAGACGTGACGCATTAAATAACCACATAAAATTAACATTAACTTTTACGACACACATACATACACAAATACATATGTATACCATATGATAATATGCTCAGGTCCTTGCCGCGCTACTTCTAGAAAAATACAAGCTCTACATTTGGGTATTTCCAGAAAGCATTTATAATCAATTAACACACGTAACGTTTACTTTTTACGTTTTAAACACCAAACTATTGCCCATTAAAAGATTAACATTTACATATATGTATGTATTTTTTCATCATATTTAAGAAGTTCGATCATCTATATTTTGTTGTTTATCTATGTTGAGAGCATTATAATTTTGTCATGAAATGTGTAATATGAAATGTGTATATTATATAGCTTGCACAGATATCGATCGATCGAAAACTAAGTTGTTGTATTAACAACTTTCTTGTTGTTCATGATGTCTTAATCAAAATGGGCAATCACGAGTTCTATTATTCCTCACATATATGAGCACATAAATGAGCACTCTATACGAAGAATCCTTAGAAAAATGAGTTTTTTGTGGAAACATTTCTCATATATCTTCAAACCCCTTAGGCGTCTTTTTAAATGTTGTGTACATTAGTTTTGCATTGACCTAAGTTTATTATAGAAAATTAACATATGTTTGTTTTTCAGGAAACCGACTCTATTACGGATCAGTCGAGTCAATCGAAGTCTACGAAATCAGCAACACAATTTAGCGTGCAACGTTCGGATACTGATGGACTGCGCATGAAAATATCGGCTATAAGGAACCCGCCCTCAACAACAGCAACAAGTTTTACAAATTCAACAGCTACAAAAGAAACAGCAAAAACTACGGTTACAACAGTTGAAAACAGTTCCCGTAAAAAGCTAGCAAAGGTGCGAAAGATGAGCGAGGCTCATGAGTTGAGCGGGTGCTCAGCGGAGGTCAAGGAGAAGCATAGGGAAAAAGAGAAGGAGAAGGATAAAATGTTGTCGACGGTAAACACAACCAAAAAGATTAAAGTCAAACGCAAGAAAATTGCGCAAAAGAGCAGTAGCAGCAGCAGCAATAACAATAATAATAACAATAGCAAAACTAATCGCAAGCCTGCAGCAGCTTTTAGTTCCGATTCTGAGGATGATTTGCCCTTAAAGGTGCACATGCAACGGGCGCCACGATTGCTGCTAACAGCTATTGGCGGTAGCCAGGGCCAGGGCCAGGGCGAAAACCACATGGGCATCTCTAGCAGCGACAACGAGGAGCTTGTGAAAGCAGCGGATCTGGTCAAGGCAGCCATTAAGCGCGTAGAAAGCGATGCTGAGGATAACGCAAGCTTGGCAGCAGGTATTGCTGCTGCGAAAATTAAGCAACAGCTGCCCCAATATCAATCTACGCTCCTGAAGGACTTTATGGAAAAAACGCAAAGGTTGAATCAGCCTGGCCATGCCACCAGCTTACCCAAAGCAGCGACGCAGCCAAATGCAGCAGCGGCAGCAGCAGCAGCAGCTGCTAATAATAACAGCAGCAACAACAACAACACGCTGTCGCAGCCACTGCAACGCAAGCGACGCGGCCGCCCCAAAAAATTGCAACCAACTGTTCCCACCAATGCACCTGCTGCTCTTCCTGTTGCTGTGCCCACCATAAACGAGTCGGCAGATTCGGGTGTAATTAGCACAACGCCTTCGCCCAAAATGCAGCAGTTGCTGATCAGTGATAATGCCAAGCCCAAAATAGATATGGCCTATCTGGACAAGCGCATGTACGCAACGGCAGAGCGAGTGTTGTATCCACCGCCGCGCAGCAAGCGCAGACAGGGCAACAAGAAGGCAAGCAAAGAGGAGGTGCAAGTGGATCCACTCTGGCGCAAGATAGATGTTAACAAAAAGTTTCGTTTGCGCACTGTTAGTGGCTACAAAAGCGATGGCGGCGGCGGTGGCGGCACCTCAAATACTATTTGCAGTAAAATTCTTGCAGCCAAAAGCGGCTACGTCTCGGACTATGGCAGCGTGCGGCATCAACGGCACAATCACAATTCGGGCTACAAATCTGATGCCAGCTGCAAGAGTCGCTACAGCAGCCGCAGCTGTGCCAGTCGTCGCATGAGTCGCGCCAAAAGTTGTGGCTATCGCAGCGACTGCAAGGAATCCTCCGGCAAATCCAGCAAATCACTTCGTCGACGCAGACGAGCCTCCATGCTGAGAAGCGGCCATGACCAGGCAACGCAGGCGCTGAGCGATGAGCATGATCTGGATATATTGCAACTGGCTGGACTCTCACTTGGCCAGAGCAGCGAGGAGAGCAACGAGTACATCAGCAAGCCCAGTCTAAAGTGTTTACCCAGCACCAGTGCCAGCAAAAAATATGGTGAAATCAATCGATTCGTTGCAACAGGCCAATATTTCAGTGGAGCTGCAAAGCCGGCAACTACAAGTGTTGCTGCAGGAGCCAACACAACAACAACAACCACGACAACAGCAGCAGATAATTTTATACAGGGTGAGTATGAGACCGAAAGTAAAGGCTGTTTTAAGCTAAGGTTGTAGAGTTTAAACTGGCGACTTGCCGCTTGTTAGTCAGACTCTTATACACCAATGCCATGCAGTCTTCGACCTAAAAGCTCACAGTTCGGTTAGGACAAACTCTTTTATATATAAATTAATAATTAAATAATGTTATGTTCTAGGTAAAATGTTGCTGCAGCGCAAACACTCGATTAGCCAGGACACAATGCTGCCCGGCAAGAGTGCGTGCAAAATTAAGAGTCGACGCTCGTCCGCCGCAAGCATGTGCAGCAGTTATGTTTCCGGTGCCTCACGAGTGCGTCGACGGCATCGTCGCAAGAGTTTCAGTCATGCGAAATCGCTGAACATTGACTCCAAGCTGCTAACCGAAATTGACATAATCGCAAGTACATTTCATGCGCGTTGTCGCATCCAGGATGATCGCCTAACGGCGAGCAGCGGCAAGGAGAAGCTGCTCGCCGAGGCCAACAAACTGCAAGCCACGCTCACAGCGCCCATTGCGGCCACGTTGCCGCTGCTAAATGGCGGTGGCGGCAGCAGCAACAATACCACAGCTGCAACTGCAACAACAAAGCCGCTCAAGCGGGCACTAAAGAAGCGCAAACTTAACGAGCCCCTGATTGATTTTGCCATGCTCTCGGCCAGCGCCGGCAATAGCAATGGCATCAGCAACAACAACAGCAGCAGCAGCAACGGCGCCAAGCGGCGACATAAGAAATCGAGCAGCAACAGCGGCGGCAGCAACAGCTCTAGTCCCGACGACCACAAGCTACCGCTGAAGAAGCGTCATTATTTGGTCACAACCGGCGCCGAGGTGGCATCGGCTTTTGCCAGCAACGGGAAATTGAATGCCGAAGCTTGGGCAGCTGCTGCAGCGGCGGCCAAGAGCAGCGCCAATACCAAAGCCCAGGCGCAGTTCAATGCCAAGAAGCTAACGCCCAAAAAGCGGCATTTGCTGGTCAGTCAAGAGGTCGCTGGAGGCGCAGCCGCTACAGCTGGCAGCGCTTCGCCATTGCGCATTGTTGTTGACAATAATTCCATAAGCGGTGGCAAGCTACTGGACATAAGCCCCAGTTCGCTGTGTTCCCTGAAACAGCAGCGGCGTCAGGGCGCCAAAGCAAAGAACCTGATTGTGGCCAGTTCGGGTGCAGTTGCTCGTGAGCTGCCCCAGCAGCTGCAGTCGCCAGCAGGCAGCAGCAGCTGTCCACCGCCAGGCATTTTTGAGCCTTCCGTGGAGCTGGAAATACAAATACCCATAGCCAAGCTCAATGAGTCGGTCATCACAAAATCGGAGGTGGAATCACCCCTGCTAGCCGCGCTGGACATCAAAGAGGATGCCAACAAGAAGGAGCAGTGCCAGCGCGTGCTGGAAACGCTGCTGCACAAGACCGGCGGCAATTTGTTGCTCAAGCGCAAGCGAAAGAAAATCAATCGCACAGGCTTTCCCACAGTTAGGCGCAAGAAGCGCAAGGTCAGCGTTGAGCAGACTGTGATGCCACAGCAACAGCAGCAGCAGTTGGAGCAGCAGCAGCAACTGTTGCCCGCGCGCGAAACACGCAGCAGCAGCACCCTTGCAGCGGCTGTGACAATGGATTGTGAGCGAGTTCCGAAGACAGGCGAGGCGCAGGAAACTTTTGTGGCACGCAGCAGCAATCAGCGTACGCCGCGTTTGTCTGTGGTGGCGCTGGAGCGTTTGCAGAGACCACAAACGCCGACAAACAGTGGAGGCAATGCTAGAGGCAGGCCACGTGGCAGAGGCAGACCTAAGTTGCAAAAACCACAACCACCACAACCGCCACAACCACCACAACAACAACAGCAGCAGCAACCACAACCGGCAGCTCAGCTCTTGAAGGTGCAACCAGCCAAAAAGCGCGGGCGCGCTGCCAAGCAAACGGAGGTGCTCCTGCCCAGACTGGAGCGCAAGCTGGAGCGTAGCATAAAACTGCCAGCAGGCATTGATCCCAATACAAACTTTAGCTGTAAAATACGCTTAAAGCGACGAAAAACTATACAGCAGGAGTCACTCAAGCGACAGGAGCCAGCCAAACAGCCAGAACAGCAGCAGCAGCGGATAGATGTGACCACACCTCTGGCAACTAGCGATGACCGAATGCAAATCGCAGTCGAAGCGGCAGCCAAACGCAGCCAGCAGCCAGTGCCAGCGAGTGAGCATGAACCCTTGCCTGCGCACGAGTCCTCATTGAATTTGGCAACCGACTATGGCAGTTGCAGTGATACCAGCGAGGATAAATGCAGCACTGCATCGCAGCGGAAGCGCACCAAACTGAAGAAAAACTTTTTGGTGGCTGGTCTCTTCTCCAATTACTTCAAACAGTTGCCAGCTGGAGCGGCTCCAGCCACAGCTGTCGCTGTCAAGCAGCCAAACAGAAAAGCTACCGACGGGGAGCAAACGGAGCAGCAGCAGCAGCAGGGCAGCGTTCTGCTGCCACCGCCCAGCTATTGCGAGCGATATTTTAGACGCACCTTTAACGACTTTGAGTTACCCTATGATATATGGTGGGCCTATAGTCACGATAAGCTGCCCACGCGGCATGTGGTGCCCTCTTGGAATTATCGCAAAATACGCACTAATGTCTATGCGGAATCGGTGCGTCCTAATCTAGCTGGCTTTGATCATCCCAACTGCAATTGCAAGCCTCAAGCGAGTGGCGCCTGTCTGGACAACTGCCTGAATCGCATGGTCTATACAGAGTGTGTGCCCAGTAATTGCCCAGCTGGCGACAAGTGTCGCAACCAAAAGATACAACGTCATGAGGTGGCGCCAGGCGTGGAACGTTTCATGACCGCCGACAAGGGTTGGGGCGTGCGCACCAAGCTGCCCATTGCCAAGGGCACCTACATACTGGAGTATGTGGGCGAGGTGGTCACTGAGCGGGAGTTTAAGCAGCGCATGGCTAGCATTTATCTAAATGATACCCATCACTATTGTTTGCACCTGGATGGTGGCTTGGTAATTGATGGCCAGCGAATGGGCAGCGACTGTCGTTTTGTGAATCACTCTTGTGAGCCCAATTGCGAGATGCAAAAGTGGAGCGTGAATGGGTTGTCGCGCATGGTGCTATTCGCCAAGCGTGCCATTGAGCAGGGCGAGGAGCTTACCTACGATTACAATTTTTCGCTATTTAATCCCTCCGAGGGTCAGCCGTGTCGCTGCAATATGCCGCAGTGCCGTGGCGTCATCGGCGGCAAATCTCAACGCATCAAACCGCTTCCTGCGGAACTGAAGACAACTGCTGGTGCGGAGGGTGCAGCGGCTGGAGTAAAGGAAGCCAACGGTAATCAACATGGGCGTCAGCGCAAGCACAAGGCCAAGAAGAATGCACAGCGCCTGCAGCAAGCTGCCAAAGAGGCAATGGTAGTGGCACGGGTGCAGCAGCTCTCCGAGAGAGAGAAGAAACTGGTCAAGCAGTGTAATATCTTTCTGGTGCGCAATTTCGAGAAGGTAATTAACATGAGTTCTTTAGTTCGATGCAATCTCTTAACATTTGCTGACATTTACAGATTCGTCGCTGCAAGGCTAAGCGCGCTGCGGCAAAAGCGCAAGCCGCTGCTTCACCAGCTGCTGGTGAGGCTGATTTACCAGGACGTCGTCCATCGACACCATCGTCCAGTTCACTGCTGGCCGCACAAATATCGGCACTATGCACGCCGCGCAACATGAAAACGCGTGGTCTAACGCAAGCCGTACAGGATCCGGAACTGGAGAAGATGGCCAAAATGGCGGTTGTGTTGCGTGACATTTGCACAGCACTTGAATCGCTCAAGATGTTCGAGCTTCTCTCCACGCTGCCCAGCAGCAAGAAAAAGAAGCAGCTAAAGACGGCGCGTCTTGATTTTAAAACCATACAGGCACAGGTGGAACAAGGACATTATAAAACCCCACAGGCATACGATGAGCACATGCTACAGCTCTTCACAGAGGCACGTCAATTACACGGCGACGACGAGGGCAAGTCCAACGCGCTGCAAACGCTGCTGGAAAGCTACACGCAGCAGAAGGCGGCTAGCTACGCACAGCTGCTGGATATACTTGGCAAACCAGAGGCACTGCACAGTTTTAAGCCCAAGGAGGAGGTGGAGGTAACGGTGGCGGACCTAGCGAAAACATACCAGTCACAGGAGAACATAAAGCAGAGTACAAAAGTAACTGGGTCCGCGACGCCAGAAGCTAGTGCAGCTGTTGTTGTTGGTCAAGAACTGCCGCCAACCGATGAGGAAGATGTGATACGTTGCATATGTGGGCTGTACAAGGACGAGGGTCTTATGATTCAGTGCGCTAAGTGCATGGTCTGGCAGCATACAGAGTGCACCAAGGCGGACATAGATGCGGATAACTATCAGTGTGAGCGCTGCGAACCGCGTGAAGTGGATCGCGAAATACCCCTGGATGAGTACACGGAAGAGGGACACCGCTACTATCTATCGCTAATGCGCGGCGAGCTTCAGGTACGCCAAGGCGACGCCGTTTACGTTTTACGCGACATACCTATTAAGGATGAGACAGGCAAGGTGCTGCCCAGCCAGAAGCACACGTACGAGACCATTGGAGCGATTGATTATCAGGAGTGTGACATCTTTCGTGTTGAGCATCTGTGGAAGAACGAGGCGGGCAAGCGTTTCATTTTTGGCCATCACTTTTTGCGTCCACATGAAACCTTCCATGAGCCCTCGCGCCGATTTTATCCCAATGAGGTGGTTCGCGTCTCACTGTACGAGGTAGTGCCCATCGAGTTAGTGATTGGACGCTGCTGGGTGCTGGATCGCACTACATTCTGCAAGGGCCGGCCCATGGAGTGCAACGATGAGGATCATTGCTACATATGTGAGCTGCGCGTGGACAAAACTGCGCGTTTCTTTTCCAAGGCCAAGGCGAATCATCCGGCGTGCACCAAGAGCTATGCTTTTAAAAAGTTTCCGGAAAAACTTAAGATCTCGAAGAGCTATGCGGTAAGTGCAATAGTTGAAATATTAAAATGGAATTCATTAAATTAAATTGTTTTCAGCCACATGATGTGGATCCGTCGTTGTTGAAGACGAGGAAGCAAAAGACTGATATAGAAGTAGGAGCAACGCCCATAAAAATGGGCAGGCAGGAACAGAAGACAGGCCAGACAACGGGCAACAGAAAGCAGCGTAACACACAGGCGGGGACAGCCACAGGAGCGGCTGCATCAACACAAGTACCTGTTCAAGTATTAACGCCAGTCGCGCCAAATGGACAGGTTAATATCTAAACAATAACAATTGGCGCCATAATCACATTCAATCAATTTTCATTATGGCAGGTTCTCAAAAAAAAGCGCTCACGTTTGGAGAATGTTCTTAATACCATGAAGCTGAAATGTCTGGATGCGCAGACAGCGCAGGAGCAGCCAATCGATTTGTCCTACTTGCTAAGTGGACGGGGCGCCCGACAACGCAAAACCAACTGCACCAGCAACGGCGGCAGCAGCAGCAACTCGGCAACGCCGTGCGCCTAGTGGATGCTAATATGTTTAGCCATGTACATAAATACTTTAGAGGCATTGCGTACTATTTATACAAAAATATTAATAATTTTATGTTTAGTTTTAGTTAATAAGTTGTAAAGCGCATAAAACGGTGATAGTAGTAATTCTAGTTTGTAAATTGTTATGAACAACTTCTTGAGCAACTTACGTACGATTTTTATAAAAGCTGCAATTATTTATGCATATATGTTTACAATTATTGCAATTATTTGATTATACATGTATGCCTATGATTATGGTCCATCTTTATAGACAAATTTCTTATGCTTTTTAAAATTGTTTAACATATGCATTTCCATTTATTATTATGTTTTACAAAAACCAAGGCCCCTCTTTTAATAGCGTTTAGCATTGTTATTTTAAATTATTATCTATTATATTATGTTATGGCTGCTTATCAAACTACTTGAGCAATACAAGTAGTACACTCATTGCGCGATTAGTTTTAAATCATGTATATTTTAAAAAATTGTTATCAACTTCTAACACAAATTTAAAAGTAAAATATATATATATTTTCATTAACAGGCAAATCCAATTTCAAAAGGCCACTGAATGTTCTCTTTATATCGATAGTGAGCTTTTCGATAGTAAAGCTCTAGCAGATTTTAATATCGATAGGCCTAATTGGTTACAGCAACCCTGTTTGGGGTTTCTTTTTTGTTGGCACGTTGATGAACGACCAACACATTGGAGCTGTGCTTAATCAAATAATAATAATAATCAATTTATTTAAATTAGGCCAGTGCCACTGTGTTCCATTGTGCAGCAACCAATATTGGATTGCGTGATCACGGTCAAGTGTATAGCAGCAACAAGCAACATTAACAGGATGAGTCAATACGCGATCATTTTGCAACGTGAGTTTCCGGCTATAGACAATGAGCTAAAGGACTACGTTGAGGGCGTCCTAACAAGCACCGAAGAAGATTTTGACACGTGCGATGACATCTTTGATGCAGTCGGCGACATACTGCAGGGTATCGATGGCGAAAAGTCTGAGGAGAGCATACGAAGCCTTTGTGATGAATTTTTCAATATTATAAAGAATAACTCGAAGAACGTTGAGCACAAGGTGCTTAATGCGCCTGTTAATATTGAGGAGATGGCCAAGAATATGGCACGTATGGACCAAGATATGCAAAGTATATGGGTGGTCAACAAGGATGGCGCTAATGTGAGTAACTATTCAAATTTAAATGAAGCTGCAATTAAGACAAATAACTATTATAGAAAGTCGACTCCAAAAAGCTGGAAAAAGCGGAAGCTAAACTAATGCAGAAACAGGAGAAACGCCAAGAGGTGACCAAGCTGGGCGTTGTGCCGGTGGCTGTGAAGCTGCAAACGGCCACCGCTTCTCAGGTGACCAACAAAAAGAACACCAAACTGGATCAGAAGGGTCTGAACCGCTCCATGGACATTAAAATTGAAAACTTTGATTTGGCTTTTGGTGAAAAGTAAGTAAACATCCAAAGCTTTAGTAATCCCATTACAATCACAATATAAAATTTTAATTACCACCATCATTTTTTTAAAGGGTTCTTCTGCAGAACGCCAATTTGCTGTTATCGTTTGGTCGCCGCTATGGTCTGGTTGGCCGGAACGGACTCGGCAAAACGACGCTGCTGCGCATGATTGCTGAACGTCAGCTGCAAATACCGTCGCACATCACCGTACTGCATGTGGAACAGGAGGTGGTTGGCGATGAAACCTCGGCTGTAGAGAGTGTACTCGAATGTGATACGGAGCGTACCCGGCTTTTGACGAGGGAAAAGGAAATTCTAGCTGCCTTGAATAGCGGCGTACAGGATGCGACGCTTTCCAGCGAACTAAGCGAAACATACGCCGCACTGCAGAATATTGAGGCTGACAAGGCTGTGGCACGTGCTTCTGTGATACTTAAGGGTCTAGGCTTTGATGCAGACATGCAGCTTAGGCCAACGAAATCATTCTCCGGTGGTTGGCGAATGCGCTTGGCTCTGGCTCGAGCGCTATTCTCAAAACCGGATCTGTTGCTACTTGATGAACCGACGAACATGTTGGACATTAAGGCCATTATTTGGCTGGAGACTTACTTGCAAACCTGGCCGACAACCATCTTAGTGGTATCTCACGATCGCAACTTCCTAGATACGGTACCAACGGACATAATCCATCTACATGCACAGGAGCTAGAGGCATACAAGTGAGTATTCATTCTGATTGCACCCAATAAACAGATTGTCTCCAATCTTCTTATCTTACTCAGAGGCAATTATGAGCAGTTTGAGAAAACCAAAACGGAAAAACTTAAATCACAGCGCCGAGAATACGAGGCGCAACTGGCACACAGGGCACATGTTCAGGAATTTATTGATCGCTTTCGCTACAACGCAAACCGTGCCTCATCGGTGCAGTCCAAAATCAAGATGTTAGAGAAGCTGTAGGTAAAACGAGAGCTTTAGCTGAAGCTGATTTAACTCATATTTTGCTTTGCTCGCCAGACCTGAGCTCAAGCCAGTGGAAAAGGAGACAATTGTAACGCTCAAATTTCCCGATGTGGAGCCGCTTAATCCGCCCGTGCTGGCCATCTCAGATGTCTCGTTTCGTTACAACCCCACTGATCCGTTGCCCATTTTTAAGGGTGTTAATCTATCAGCCACCTCGGATTCGCGTATTTGCATTGTGGGCGAGAATGGAGCGGGCAAATCGACTCTTCTTAAGATTATTGTGGGCCAACTGAGCACCATCTACGGCAACATAGTGCTCCATCGCGGCCTGCGCATTGGCTACTTTGCCCAGCATCATGTTGACCACTTGAATATGAATGTCACCTGTGTGGGTGTCCTAGCGGAACTGTTCCCTGGACGCCCTGATGAGGAGTACAGACGTCAGTTGGGAAGCTTTGGTCTTTCGGGACCACTGGCTCTGCAGAGCATTGCCAGCTTGTCTGGTGGACAAAAATCACGTGTGGCCTTAGCAAAAATGTGCATGGGTATGTATCAAAATTTTCCAATGCAATAACGCGTATTCTATTATGTTCGCTCTCTTAAATAGCGGAACCAAACTTCCTAGTGCTTGATGAGCCGACGAATCATTTGGACATTGAAACTATAGATGCACTGGGCAAAGCTATAAATGCATTTAAGGTATACCCAAAACTTTTATTAACGCTCCTAAGGCTAATTTAGTTATGTTATTTTAGGGCGGCGTCATTTTGGTCTCTCACGACGAACGATTAATTAAAGTCGTCTGCAAGGAGTTGTGGGTCTGCGGGAATCGGACAGTGCGAGCTATAGAAGGCGGCCTGGATGAATATAAACGTGAGGTATACAAGGAAATCGAAGCTAATAGCTGAATATTATTTATTTTACAAAAGATTGCGTGAAAAAATGTAGCAATAAATTTGTAGTTTGTCAGAGATATTTAAAAAAAGATTTAATATAGAAAATACCAACAAAATATAGTTTGTTAAACTAACGAATAGGTTTAGTAGATAAGACTACATTTTGACATCAGAAGATTTGAATTGTTGTGTACAACTCGCCAGCAGTATAAATAAGGCTGCCCATCGAAGCTCTGTCTCAGTTGAAGCTGCAATGCCGCGCTGTACAGATCGTATTATTGTGTATGTGTGTGTTTGTCTAAGAATGTTAATGCAGACCATGCATGAGTGCTGGCAAGAAGAAGAACCAACAGTATAAATACGGCTGCACATCGAAGTTTGGTTTCAGTTGAAGTTTGGTTTGAGTTGCGAAGCAGCCCTATGCAGATGGTGTTAAATTGTGTTTGTGCTAAAATATAAAATGCAGATCATGTGTGTAAACTTGCAAGAAGTTAACCAGCAGTATAAATACGGCTGACCATCGAAGCTAGGTCTCAGTTGAGGCTGCGAGGCGACCCTATGCAGACGGTGTTAAAATGTGAATTAATAAGAAAATATAAAATGCAGATCATGTGTGTAAACTAGCAAGAGGAAGAGCCTGCAGTATAAATAAGGCTGCACATCGAAGCTGGGCCTCAGTTAAAGCTGCGAGGCGGCCCTATGCAGACGGTGTTAAAATGTGAATTTGTATGAAAATATAAAATGCAGATAATGCATGTGAACTAGCAAGAGGAAGAGCCTTCAGTATAAATAAGGCTGCACATCAAAGCTGTGCCACAGTTGAAGCTGCGAAGCAGCCCTATGCGTACCGTGTTAAAATGTGTATTTGTATGAAAATATAAAATGCAGATCATGTATGTAAACTAGCAAGAGGAAGAGACAGCAGTATAAATAAAGCTGCACATCAAAGCTGTGCCACAGTTGAAGATGGGAAGCAGCCCTATGCAGACGGTGTTAAAATGTGATTGTGCTAAAGTATAAAATGCAGATCTTGTGTGTTAACTTGCAAGTAGACCCAGCAGTATAAATATGGCTGACCATCGAAGCTAGGTCTCAGTTGAGGCTGCGAGGCGGCCCTATGCAGACGGTGTTAAAATGTGAATTAATAAGAAAATATAAAATGCAGATCATGTTTGTAAACTAGCAAGAGGAAGAGCCTACAGTATAAATAAGGCTGCACATCAAAGCTGGGCCTCAGTTAAAGCTGCGAGGCGGCCCTATGAAGACGGTGTTAAAATGTGAATTTGTATAAAAATATAAAATGCAGATAATGCATGTAAACTAGCAAGAGGAAGAGCCTTCAGTATAAATAAGGCTGCACATCAAAGCTGTGCCACAGTTGAAGCTGCGAGGCGGCCCTATGTGGACGGTGTTAAAATGTGAATTTGTATGAAAATATAAAATGCAGATAATGCATGTAAACTAGCAAGAGGAAGAGCCTTCAGTATAAATAAGGCTGCACATCAAAGCTGTGCCACAGTTGAAGCTGGGAAGCAGCCCTATGCAGACGGTGTTAAAATGTGAATTTGTATGAAAATATAAAATGCAGATCATGTATGTAAACTAGCAAGAGGAAGAGCCTACAGTATAAATAAAGCTGCCCGTTGAAGCTGTGTCTCAGTTAAAGCTGCGAAGCAGCCCTGTGTAGACGGTGTTAAATTGTGTTTGTGATAAAATATAAAATGCAGATCATGTATGTAAACTAGCAAGAGGAAGAGCCTGCAGTATAAATAAGGCTGCACATCAAAGCTGGGCCTCAGTTAAAGCTGCGAGGCGGCCCTGTGCAGATGATGTTAAAATGTGAATGTGTGTGAAAATATAAAATGAAGATCATGTATGTAAACTAGCAAGAGAAAGAGATGGTGTTAAAAAGTAATTTTTTTCTTGTGATTAAATAAAAATATAAAATGCAGATCATGTGTGTTAAAGGCCCAGCAGTATAAATAAAGTTGCACATCGAAGCCGACACATAGTTGAAGCTGCGAGGCAGACAATGTGAATTTGCTTGTGATTTGTATAAAATTTCTTAAGCTTAAGGATAATCCAATAGTATAAAAATTTTTGGGCACGAAAATGCCGCTTCATTTACACTTGCAGGGACTATATGGTGAGTAAACAAAATTTATTTACTTATATTCTATCAATTTCTGCTTGCATATATAGTTGATATAAACAGAAAAACCCGGCGTTGCCGGGTCTAACCCATGACGGTACCCAACCAATTTTCAGAATATGACTATATATATATAGATTACATTGAATAATCTTTGTATCAATAAGTTTTATTTGTCAGCTTTTTGCGTAGCTCGAAAAGTATTAATGTGAGTGCAGAAACCACGTTTAAACTATCAATGCCTGCCGCCAGAGGTATGTAGACACACTTGCCTCTACTGCCCACCAGTTGCATAAATCTAAGAGATAAAATAGTTTAGTTGTTGCTATTGGAAAGTTCTAAATGTATATTTACTTGTAAGCATCCTCGCTAACACCATGACTCTCGCCGCCAATAATGAGAATATTGTGTACTCCAGTCTGACCCAGTTCTGCATAGTCTACTGTGTTTCCTGCCAGATTTCCTGGCTTTTTCGGGTTGTTTTCTGCAATGAAAACATGACAATCATCGGCTACCTCGGGCGGTATGTGGAGTGGCAGCTGCTCCCAGGTGACATCATCGCGTATGGGCAAACGGAACTGTCCGCCACAGCCGCCGCGCAAAGCCTTCGACTCCCAGGGATCACAGCAGCCGTGCGTGACTACCACCTGGCTGCAGGGCAAAGCAGCAC
Organism: Drosophila montana; assembly: GCF_035044405.1. NCBI lineage: Eukaryota > Metazoa > Arthropoda > Insecta > Diptera > Drosophilidae > Drosophila > Drosophila montana. Next base: position 969,336 of record NW_026998098.1, on the reverse strand, counting down.
ATGTGCGTATAATGCTGCCCAGATTGTTTGGCTCTCGTATGTTGTCGCATACTACTGTAATGGGCAAGGGCTCACTGCCCAGTTGCTGCTGCTGTATACCGTGCGACGAGGGGCGTTCAAACAGTGCCATCAATCCGGGTGGCGTTACCAGCGAAGACCATGTTTTCAGATCATGTTGTGGCACTTTGTAAATTTTTGTGTTGTCCTCCTGCTGTGCTTGCGCCACCAGTTCACGCAACAAGGCCAACTGATCCCTTTGGCTAAAGAATAACGAATGCATTTTCAGACGGCATTGCAAGGCTTCCTCTATAAGACGTCGGCCTTCGATAATTATCTGTTTGTTGTTGTCACGACGTTTGCGTGAACGCACTTCAGTAAGTAACGTGCTCATCAGTGGGTCCTGTGGGAATTGTTAAAACTTTAGATGTATAAAGAAAAGATATTACTTCCATTCTACCTGCAAAGTTAGTCGAGTAAACTCCAAATTCAATTCGCTGTCTTTTATAAGCGGCGCAGGTGCACGCTTAACTGTGGGTGTTGGAACGGTTCTGGGCAGGGCCGGTGTCGCTGTCGTACTCCCAGTTACTGACTTTTTTTGTGACGCTGGCCTTTGTTTAATAAATGTTGGTTTGTGCTTGCGTAAAGCTTCCCGCGTGTTCACTGGCTGATGCTGCAGCAATGAGTTTTCGAACAGATTCGCCTCAATGTCCAGGGCGTCCTTGATTTCATCATTGTGGCCACTAGAGCTGCCGCTGCTGAGGCGCACCAAATAATAATTATTTACATTCTTAATACTTGCTTGAACGGTTCTTTTAATAACATTATAAAACATCTTTGGAAAATTGTTGCCGGTATAACCATATGTTAAATCGATAACAATATCGATAGCGGCTAGTAGTGATGTGCATTTTAATGTACCATGCGATTAGCACAACTTTAATAATAGTATAAGATGCTTTTAAAATAGTTCTCTTACATTCACATGATCTACAAATTTAGTATATATATGTCAAAATATTACCACAAGAAAAAGCAACATATTATAGATATTTATTTAGTCTAGGCATATGATAAACGTATTTTCCAGATTGGAAATGTCGTGACTCGCGTGTTATAGAATCATGTAAACTTTTCGCCCTAGTGGCAACGTTCAACAAGTGTGTTTTAGTGAGAAAGCTGACACCTCTAGTTATCACGAATATTGCATAAAGTTCCACAACTCCGATAGAATTTCCAATTTAAGTCTCATTTAAAGCCGGTTTGGAATTAGAATAGCTTTATCTGCTTGTAGAAACAATATGTTAACTAAGTCAGTGCTAATTGCCGCCTTGGGCCAGCGCGCACCCAATTGGCTAATGAAACGCACTTTCAGCAACACGCAAATCTTCAGGCAAGCTATTAAAAATCATCAGCCAAATGATTTGGAGAGGCGATTCTTGGTTTGGAGTGGTAAATACAAGACAACAGCTGATGTGCCAAGCTTTGTAAGGTATGTAAATTAAAGGTATATAATCTAGTTAAATTGTTAATAGTATATTTTCATTTGTCACAGCCAGGAGGTAATGGAGCGCTGTCGCAACAAGATGCGCATTATGTTGGCAAATGTAATGATTGGTCTAACCGTTATCGGATGTGGTATTATGATTTACAGTGGAAAGCAAGCAGCAAAGCGTGGTGAATCTGTGACCAAACAGAATCTGGAATGGCACAAGCAGTTTAATGAGACAGCCACCACTGGCACTGGAGCAGCTGAAACCAAATAATCATCACAAACTACCAGAACAGCAAAGTAGATCGTTTAATTAATCCAATTGTAAACTGTAAACATTGGTATATTGAAATATTTTCGATATTTTCAATGTTCATTGTTGCAGTGCCAATTGCTGCAGTAGCCTTAAATTTTAATTGAAACAGTGATATTTTTTGAACTCATGCTAGAAGTTTTTATCCTTATTGTTCGATCAAATTGCCAACTGTTAATTGTAGCACAGACTGCACTGAAATAAATATTTACTCAAAGCAGATCATGTAATTAATGTTATTGTAAACTGTAAGCTTTGGAGTATTGAATTATTTTCGCATTTTTCAATATCAATATCATTTTTTGAACTCATGCTAATAGTTGTTATTCACAGTGTTTGATCAAATCGCAAAACCATTAATTGTAGCGCACACTGGACTCAAATAAATATTTACTCAAGTTTTATTATATGAAGCTATATGCCTTGAGGAATACAAACAAATATAAATTCACATATCAATTTTTAAAAATATTAAAACGAATTCAAATATAAATTTAATTCAATTTTGTCCCTGCAACAAAGCTTCGAATGTACATGAATATATTATTTAGATGTCAGATATTTGGAATAACCCATGGGTTAATCTAATGTCTATAGCTTTTACTGTCCACTGGATTAAGGTTAAAAAAAGTGCAAAGTGCAATTATAAGATATTTTATAATGAGCACGCTTTTGTTTGGATTATTTGCGTTGCGATCCATTGTATAGCAGCAGAAACATCAACAGTGACCACCACTTGCGCCAGGAGGGAATGCGCCTGCGCGGAGAGAGAGAGAGCGCGTCCCGGATTGCCAGTCGAAGAGAGCGAAGTGGATTTACACATGGCCAGCAGGCGACTACGTAGGAGACGCAGATGGGTGCAGCAGCAACCCTGCCGCTCTTCGGCTGCTGCTGCTGCTGCGCGCTTTTCACTTTCCGTTCTTTCAGTTTGTCGAGAACGTTTGAACGCATCGGGACTTTGGAAATCGTGCGTGCAGGAAAAGCTAAGCAAAGAAACAAGAGAAAAAATATTATTCCAAATTGCAAGCAAACGCTGAAAAAGAAATGTGCAAAATATAGTGTAAAAATAAAAGCCAGAAGCGTTAGGCAAAAATGTGCGGGCAGCGTGAAAAAAGCTAAAACGAGAGCAAGTGTAAAAATGTAAACTACACACGCACAACGCTTACACATAAAATACATGAATGTAAGTGTAAGTGCCTGGTTGTAAACGCATGAGTGTGTATGTCTGTGTGTGTTTGTCATACCAATGACCACAGACACTACAAAGGCAACAATAACAAAAGCTTACTGAAATATTAATAAACTAATTGTTTAATCAAACAGATTGATGCGGAAAATCCATAATAAAAAGAATATTAGACGCGCTATTTGTGCGTCTCTCTGTATGTGTGAGCGATTTTTTTCTTTCAAAAAGCAACTGTGTGTGTGTGTGTGTGGGTGGGTTAGATTGTGTATGGATGTGCGTTTGTGTGTGTAGCAACATTCGTATGCTTTTTTGATTTGTGAAAATGTGTGTATCCGCGCGAATGTTGTTGTTGCACGACGAGACGACAGTGTCAGTCGCCTCGTGTAGGAACACCTACACAAACAAAAAAAAAAAGGAAAATGGAATACAAAAATGTCCTTGCACAAAAATCATGTTGATAATAATAAATGTGTAATATCTCATTGGAATTACGCCCCGTTGCGTGCAAGATAATAATAAAAACAACACAAACATGTTGCTGGCCCAATTTACGTGCACCCGCTTTTAATTTTAATGTGCATCAGTCAGGAGCCGCAACTGCAGCTGCAGCAGCAGCAACAACAGAAAGTCATTCAACGGAAACTAACGGTGACGGCCGCGGCGGCTGTTTTGCGCTCTCTGTGTGTGAAAGTGAAGGTCGTCTGTAGGAGAGAAAGAGCGCACAGTATCACTAGCAGCAGCAGCAGTAGCAGTAAGCAGCAGCAGCAGCAGCAGCAAAGTCCAAACAGTCCATTTGCTGGCGCAAATGTGCGAAAAATCCTTGGCTTGGTTTTTGGCGCAACAACAAAGCCACATTAATACTCATACACGCATCAACATTCACACACACACACGCATATATACACTTGCAGATATATAGCTTGGCATAACTCTTTGTATGCACGTGTCAGTGCCGTTGTGTGTACTTGAGTGTGTGTGTGTGTGCGCGTGTTTATGACGCGCTTGATGCACAGCAGCTGCTACTGCGGCCATCCTGCATTTGTGTTTGTTACTTATTGTTGCTTTTGTATTATCAGCACAGATCCAAATCCCTTGCAAGCTTTAAATTCTGCCTTGGTTTAGTGGTTTTGCGCTAGTTTTCAAGGATTTTCGAGATTTGACTCAGAGTGTTCTTATCAAACTTGAAGCTTGGGCATGTGGATACTTCTATGAATATAGAGAATAGAATATTAGACAATGGGAGATAGATAATTATAGATAATTAATTTAATTTAAGCGTGAGAATCAATCTATTTGTACAGTATGTTTTTTTTTCGAACTTTTCTATATTTCATAAATATATCGCAATTGGGTTCGTTTGAAGTTCAAATGTTTACAAATAATTGCGGTTGAAAGTTCTTGCACAGCCTTGATAACTATTTGTTTAAAATAGATTATTTATGCATATTAAAAATGATTCATTAGTTCAGAAATATTTTGTTATTAGTGAATATTCGACTGTTATATCTGCAATGCACTAATAAACCATAGTAAATATTTATTTTGTTACTACTTACATAAGCTGCTTTTTGAATTAGCGATATTTCTTCTTATTATTTAAAATAAGTTTGTATCTTATATTTATTTATTTATTTATTTATTCCTGAACATTCCCAAATCGCTTTATTAAATTGATATCCTCTTACATAAGCTTCGTCAAATATTTATTAGCGATATATAGATATATATATATATATTTGTATTTTTAAGTGATTTTGATTGTTCTAATGGCTCTTGAAAATGATAAGTTTAATATTTATTGTTTCTCAAATCGTTTCAATCAATGCTACTTCGGCAGCCCTGGCATACACATCGCATACATACAACCCCCACAGCTATATGTGAGATTATTTGCAGATATAATCACATTTCACGCTTGAAAGGCTTGGCGGGCCTACATAAATTACGCCATTGCCATTGCCTTCGAGTACCCTGCGTCTCCACACATCCTGCATATTATCCGAGTTGGGGTCACTTGCACGTTCTTGTTTCGGTTACGTTTCGCCCCTCGTCCCGCTGCTGTGTTCGGGCGCCTTGTCCTCAGTGGCGCGTTAAATGCGACCGAAAAGTTTTTCGGGATTGCTGATGCGTTCCACTGATAAGCAAGCACAACTCTCTCTAAAGTCGTTTCGCATTTTATGAGTTTCGCAATTAGTTTGAATGGCATCTAGTTTATTCTGAAAGCCAATAGCTTGCACATGACCCGGGGACATGGCTGGCCTTGCCCAGCTGTAGAATTTATCATTTGATTGTCGAATGTGTGCAGGCAATTTAAATAATAAATTAGCTTTCGCTTTCAATCGCATGCTGGGCTTTGTTTTGCACACCATGGCGTATACTTAATATGCTAAATTAATAATAAGCATACGCATCGTTGACCAGGAATCATGCAGACTTGAAAGTGCCTTCTAAATTGAATCAAATTAGATAGTTTTATGCAAAACAAACAATGAAAACTATTTTATTTATGATGAATTTCTATTTATATTTCTTCTTAAATTACATTAAACTCCAAATTGAATTGAAAATCAAATAATATTTTATTCACATTTAATGTGATTAGTTCTAATTTGGTTTTTATAATTTATTAAACATCTTTGTGCCATCAATCAATCCTCTTTAATGGTTGTTTATTAAGTTTGGCCCATCAATTTACTTAGAATTGTCGTTTGGTGCTGTTATAAATGATAAATCAACATTGTGAGAATCGTCAACGTGTAAAGTTTTTCAATATTCTCACAGTTACTTAACAAGAGCCTCATATTACACGAAAGAAACCCATCGTCCATTGAGTTGGTGGGCGGCTGGGGAGATGGATACATAAGCGTCTCTTAAGCAGCCCGGACGCAAAATTATAAAATGCTCATAAGTCGCAGAGACAGCCACAGCAAAACGTTCTTAATGTTGAGCCGACGCCAACAACGACGACGAAGTCGACCCAAAAAAAAAAAAAAATAAATAATGAATAAAAAAATGAAATAAAATAAATGTAAAAAATACCGCCTAGCGACCCAAACCCAAGAAATTTAACCACCCACATCCAAAATCCCCCCTGGGGCCTCTGGGCAGGCGCAGACTTGGCTCTTCTCTCGTTTTGGCTGCTCTCTGGTCTGTTCCTGCATTTGGAAATTTTCTTTTCAATAGTTTGGTTTTCTAATGCCGCCAACGCAGACCCCAAAAAAATTAAAACATACAAAACTTGCTTGTAAACAAAATCCAGTAAAGGCAAAGCAACAACAAGAAACGGACATCTACGGGGGATGCTAGTGTTTGTGTGTATGTGTGTTTGTGTGTTTGTATGTACTTTTGTGTGTTGTTATTGTTTAAATATAGCACACAACTAAATGTAAACATTGTTAACGTATTGTCCATAAAAACACAAAATGAAAATGCACAGACATAAAAATGCGTTTATGATCCGAAAGCATCTTGAGTTTCCCTGCAATGTCCCATATATTTTTTTTTAATGTTATGCGAATTTGGCGGTTCCGGCGGTCGAAACTAGGAAATTGCGGCCGCAAGGGAGCGTGCGTGAGAGTAAGAGCGGCAAATTTACACAAGAAGCGCGAGAGAAAGAGAGGGCTAGAGAGAGCGAGAAGGAAATGAGAAAACGTTAGTCGTGAGGCGAAAGTCAACTCATAATAAGGCTCGTAATTGGGTCCCTCGCAAAAAATGCACAGGATTTCCGTAGATTTTACGTGTATTTCATCCATTAACCAACAAGAGCTGCGTGGTGAGGAAGGTCTTTGGTTCAGTTCTCAACAATAAACAAAATTACAAAAAAACGGCGTGCAGAAAAGTAACACGAATTTGTGAAAATACTAAAGCAATTGAAAAGGTTGCAACGAATTGTGAATGCACTATTTGTATGTAAGTACATAATATATATTTATGTACCAATAATTAATCAGAACATTGAATATTGTTTACAAATATTTCAGTAGTAAAAATATGTTCTTAAATACTTGATTGTTGCCTTTTTTTTTTAAGCACATAAACATTGGAATGTCTGGGATTTATGGATTTATGGGATTTACTCGTATACGTATAAACATACTGTGCCTGTTTTGACGTTTCTCATTAAAAGTCGAATAAATGAAATTCCTGGTGTTTATGAAAGTATTAAAAAAATGTTATAAAAAGCAAATAATGCGCATTTCAAGCTGACTGAAAAGTCAAAACAATTGCATTAAAATTACGATTTTAATTTTTGAAGAGAAAGTAATTACTTAGCTCGAGGTCTACTGTATAATTCATTTCAATGTGGAAAAACATGAACACGAATATTTGGCTAATAATTGAATGTTGTTTTCTGAATAATTTGTTGCTAAACTTCAAATGAACATTACTCGTAATTTGACTTTTTGATTTGAAATAATTAAGATTCTGATTGGCATCAAATATTTAATAATCACACTCATTGTTTATTTCTTTACTTTTCTATTTGCATTTGTATTTTGAAGCTGGTGAGTGAAATGTTTATGTTATATGTGCCCATCACAAGGCTCAGGAACAAGTCAATTACCCCCAACAATATTATTTTTTGCAAGGGCAACTGACAAACAACTGAAAGACAAATTGTATACAATGTTGTTTTATGGGCCTGCGCTGTGAATGGATGAATGTGCAGCAATATAAAACTTTTGGTCATTGTTGTTGTTGTTGTTGTCGCTGCACTCTGCGTTAAGATAACGCCAATTACCATAACCTTGAGACGCACTGCCAGATAGAGAAAATAAATGTATTATGTCAACTTAAGTAACAACAAATAATTAGGCGCCGCCTAACAAAAATAGGGCCCAACGAGATTTGGCTAAAATAAGCTACGCAAATAATTAATGAAGCCCGCAAAATAAGGACATGTGGCGCCTTTGTTTAGGTAACGGAAGTGCCTCCGCCCTCTTGCCCCTTGCCCCTTGTCCACTGCCTCCATATTAGGTGTTGTTTGGGCTGCTGGGACTGTTTTTCCAGCCATTTGATGTTTGACAATTTATTTTGATGGCGCACAACACGCACACGTCAATTCTGGTTGTTGTTTTTGTTGTTGTCGATTCATGTGGTTCTGGTTGTTGTTGTTGTTGTTGTTGGTGTCGACCTAGGCGCCCAGTCAGCGACGTCAGCAAGGCGACGTCAAGTCAACATCAATGAAAGAGCAAAGCAAACGGCATTGATTAATTTCCATTTGGGCACAGTAACCGACAGCAAGGTCGACCTATGCCAGCAAAATTGTTGATAGGATAATGCGGCATTAAAACATTAAGGGCCGACACGGCGGCTGCCACTGACAAACGTTGCCTGATCCGAGGCGAAGGAGCAGCCATCCGCCCACGCCCACGCCCTGATTGTCCTGATTGAAGCGTTGAGGTAACGAGCCAAAGCAGAAGTGTGTGTACAGAACTGTCGAGTCTATCAGTCGATGAGTCTGTCCATTGTTTGAAGTGTGTGCCAGCTTACGTATTTAAGTGTCTGTGTGTGTTGGTGTGCATGTGTGTGTGTATGGGTGTGAGTGGCTGTTTTTTGATAAGCAGGTGGCGACTAGACACTTTGAGCTGCTGACATCCCATTATGTAAACTATAAAATGCAATTACTTTATTAGATTATCCCAAAGTACATCGTTTCAGAAAAGTCAAGCCAGTTTTCTAAGTACATATAGTGGCGTACTCTGCCCAGCTTATCTTGTGCTGGTGCATTTATGCCCCAAGCGCATCAGTCCACGGTCCTATGGGCAAGAATTAGAACAAAGTGCCGTCGATATTTAATTTTTGAGTGACCCACAGAAATTGAAATCAGACTAAATTTTCAATTTCGTAAAGTAAATTATTTTCTTAAAGTTAATAAATAGATATCTATTGATGTCAAATGCTTGCTTCCTTGCAAATTCAAAAATTAGTTGGGAAAGGTTTTAATGGTAACCTATTACAATATTACATTCAGAATCAAATACACTTATGAACCAAAACCACACTTGAATAATATTTTTATTTTATAGTTCTAAAGTGTTCCAACCCATCTGACCCTGACAAATTTACTGCCTGTAGTAAAAACAGTTTTCATACAAAGTCAAAGCTATATTTCCGCATCTGCTGATCAAGAGTATATATAATTTATGTTATTACAATTGTCTCTTTCCATGTGTTATATATTTCATGGCAAATGTATAACAGCAAGTTTTCGATCAATTTTATTCAGCACAAAAGATGTGTATATTTGATTTCAAAAAGCTGAAAGATTTGCAAGGAAAAAAACAGACCTGATCGGGTAGCCAAGTATTATATTATATCTTTTAATTGTATACCCCAAGAAAGACACATCCGCCTCATATGCTATACTTTCTACAGTTCGGCATTATATTTGCTTCGATTCGCATATTGATTTCGGTGGCATATTTTCGTTCCGCCAGTTCCGACCTTGGCATCTTAATATTTCGTATGGAATAACAAATATTTGAATATTGAAAACCGAGAAACTTGCGTAAGCCTTTGGCTATAAACGGCTTTCTAACGACCATCAAACAACAAATAACTTCTAATGGCTCTTGTTACGGCAGCACCACGCACCTAAGACATAAAGTCCCCAACTCTTTACAATAATATTCATAATCCATTTGACGGCGCCCATAAATATGCAAACTCTTTCTGCCCTATATATGTATGTATATATATATATATATATATTACAGTGCATATCGACCCGTCATCTATTAAATGCTAACAACTATCGTGCCAGTCATGCTCGTAAATATTATATAAATCAAAGAAACACATTATGTAGACTTCAAGAGCACGCCAGAAATGTGACATTTATGGAAACAAATGACTCTTTGTCAACTGGCTAAAGACAAATGCGATAGAATAGGAGGGAACGCAGGCGGGTTGGCAAATGACACTTAATGCTAGCGCAAAGATGTTTGGCGTTTTAATTGTAGTTGCAAAATGACTTTGGGACCGTTTCGGGGTGTTAACTGTGTAGAAATGCACATAAATTTTTGGATACGAAATGCGGCGAGCACCATCAAACCATCAAACCACCGAACCATCAAACACCACCCACACAAGGCATCCATTCACAAACGCCAACGCGCTCAGACAGATGGGAAGTCAGTCGGTCGATGGGTCGATTGGTCGTTCCGTCCGTCTGTCTGTCGGGGAAAGTACAACAGACTCATTAAAATCGCACAAAGTTTGGCGAGTACTCGCATTTGTATCTGTATCTCTATCTGTAATACATATGTATTTGTATCTATGTCAATAACAATATCTGTATCTGTATCAGTATCTGTACTTGGCCAGCTGGAGGCGTTCTTCTGTGCGGCTCGTTTAAATATTTAGATAAAACTTTGTTATTGAAATTCTGCATTTGGTCCATTGAATCATTATTAGAAAGAGGTGAAAAATCGAGCTCTGCTAGAAATAAATAAACCAAACAAGTTCTTGAAAGTCTACAAGTTTTATGATAAGAATTATACGATTTACAACCGGAAATTCCAAAAGCTCAGACCAGAAATGTGCTTGTGGTATTTCATAAAATTTTATTGTATACGCAGAGGCGCCATCTATTGTTGAGCATGTGCTCATTGTTTATGGAAAATTTCAAACAATTCCATCAACTGAAGGGAGTCTTTGAGAATTTTTAATGTGCTCTCGAGATGGTGTCATAAAAATCTTAAATGTTTAGGAATTTAACACTCAACTGGTATTTATTATAGCCAAATCGCAACATAAGTGGAATAAAGCTAAAAATATATGTTTACAATCCACAATTATTGCTCGCAAAAATGTTGTAGAAAAATGTAAACAAATCTTTCAGGTAGCAGCTGAAGGTATTGAAGGATGATAATGTGAAATAAACTAATGTCGTATACTCTTTTTTATATACCCCAAACCATTAAAAATGTCTAAAAAGGGTATACTATTTTTGTGCAAATGTATTTAAGAGGCAGAAGGAAGCATCTCCGGCGCAATAAAGTATATATATTCTTGATCAGCATCAATAGCCGAGTCGATATAGCCATGTCCGTCTCTCCTTTCCGTCCGTCCGTATGTATGAACGCAAGGATCTCAGATCCTAAAAGAGCCAAAGATTTGAAATTTGAACGCAGGGTCTGCGCAGTAGGAGTTGTGTTGCCGATACTCGATAACTTGCCTCGTTTCCAAGCAATCGATAAAAGTCGATAATGAAATCCCGTTTCCGAGCAAATCCTCTTGGTTTCAATGGCTAGAGACCCCAAAGGTGACATGTAGCTTCTAAAATAGTATATATTCATCATGTATCTTTCATGTCCTCCCCTCCCCTTTCGCAATCTACATTTGTGGTGGGTAGACGAAGGTTCAGGGTATCTCCTAGTCGGGCTTACCTCTTACTTCTTACTTCTTTCTTATTGTTTCTTTGCTCCATTCTAACTGGAAAAGATATTAGAAATATTAATAATTTATTTTAAAGACATGTTTTTAGTTTATAATATACTAATATGCTCTTTATCACTTTGTAAGCAGAGTATAATGGAACGTTTTCTTCTCTTCTAATTCTTTATTTACACACATATTTGACAATCTAGTATGTATCTTTACACAGCTCTTGTTGTTTATTTGTAGTCATTGCTTCGCTTTAGTTGCTGGCAGTTCTATAAATATTTTGCTTATGCATTTACTGAAAAACAAGCATTAAAATTACATTTTGTTTATATCGTGTCGCATTCCCATTTGCCTCACTCTGCGTGGGCAGGCATTTTAAACTCTGCAGTGTGTGTTTGTGTGTGATTGTGTGTGCCAGTGTGTGGCAGTGTGTGATTGTGTGTGCCAGTGTGTGTGGGTTGCCCAAAACTAAATGAGTTTGTGGCTTTTCGCTCTTACTTTTCTGATTTGCTTTCTTTTCTACACTCTTCCATAAATTGCATTAGTGCAGCGCATAGAAACATAAAATTTTCCATATCCCGGCGTGAACAATAAAGCGAAAATGACAGCAATACGTTTAAGCAATAAAGAAATGCGTGGCAAGCAGCTGCAAATGGCAACAAGACAACAATAATAAAGCAACATGTAAAGCATATACAAGAAAACTAAAAGAAAACCAAAAACGCAATACAAAATAAATAAGCCTAACAGGAAGCAAGCTGCCGTTAAGCGTGAAAGCTTTAACTAGAACTAAGTCCACGTGAGCCAAATTAAAAATATAGCTAGATAACGCTTCGCTAGTGTGCAGCGAGAGAGAGAGAGTGGGAGAGAGAGAAGCCTCAATTGACCGCCGAATACCTCGAAATCGCCCCCGTCCCACCCCGGTACCGTCTTGGGACACTGAAACATTCCACCACACAGTATGGCCTCGGTCGCCGCTTGGCTGCCCTTTGCACGGGCGGCGGCCATCGGTTGGGTGCCGATAGCTACGCATCCATTGCCACCGCCTCCGATGCCGAAAGATCGTCGCAAAACGGACGATGAGAAGCTACTGATAAATGTGTCCGGCAGACGGTTCGAGACCTGGCGCAATACGCTTGAGAAATATCCGGACACGCTGCTGGGCTCAAATGAGCGTGAGTTTTTCTACGATGAAGATTGCAAAGAGTATTTCTTTGATCGGGATCCGGACATATTTCGACACATACTCAACTATTATCGCACCGGGAAATTGCATTATCCGAAACACGAATGCCTCACCAGCTACGACGAGGAGTTGGCCTTCTTTGGCATCCTGCCGGATGTCATTGGTGACTGCTGCTATGAGGATTATCGCGATCGCAAGCGCGAGAACGCCGAACGCCTCATGGACGACAAGCTGTCGGAGAATGGCGATCAGAATCTGCAGCAGCTAACCAATATACGCCAGAAGATGTGGCGTGCCTTTGAGAATCCGCACACATCGACCAGTGCGCTGGTCTTTTACTATGTGACCGGCTTCTTCATAGCCGTCTCCGTGATGGCCAACGTGGTGGAGACGGTGCCCTGCGGCCATCGGCCCGGACGTGCCGGCACCCTGCCCTGCGGCGAACGCTACAAAATTGTGTTCTTCTGCCTGGACACCGCCTGTGTGATGATCTTCACCGCCGAGTATCTGCTGCGTCTGTTTGCGGCGCCCGATCGCTGCAAGTTTGTGCGCAGCGTCATGAGCATCATCGATGTGGTCGCCATTATGCCCTACTACATTGGCCTGGGCATCACGGACAACGATGATGTTAGCGGCGCCTTCGTTACGTTGCGTGTGTTCCGCGTCTTTCGCATCTTCAAATTCTCCCGCCACTCGCAGGGTCTGCGCATCCTCGGCTATACGCTCAAGTCGTGCGCCAGTGAGCTGGGCTTCCTGGTCTTTTCGCTGGCCATGGCCATCATCATATTTGCCACGGTCATGTTCTATGCCGAGAAAAATGTAAATGGCACCAATTTCACATCGATACCGGCGGCCTTCTGGTACACAATTGTCACAATGACGACGTTGGGGTAAGTAGCTGCAATCTCTCACAGTTAAAGTAAAGTTAAAAATGCATTTATAATAATCATATTATTGTCAACTTCAATCTTAGCTATGGTGACATGGTGCCGGAGACAATAGCTGGCAAAATAGTCGGCGGGGTTTGTTCGCTCAGCGGAGTGCTGGTCATCGCCTTACCTGTACCTGTTATTGTATCGAACTTTAGTAGAATTTATCACCAGAACCAGCGTGCGGACAAGCGTAAAGCGCAGCGGGTATGCTATCAATAACTTCCACTCTCCGCATCTCTCTTTCTCTGTCTCTTACTAATATGCTGCGCTCTCTTTTGTGCACATGCAGAAAGCTCGGCTGGCGCGCATACGCATTGCGAAGGCTTCATCGGGAGCGGCATTCGTTAATAAGAAGAAGGCGGCGGAGGCGCGCTGGGCAGCGCAGGAGTCGGGCATTGAGCTGGATGATAATTACAGGGATGAGGATATCTTTGAGCTGCAGCATCATCATCTGTTGCGGTGTCTCGAAAAGACAACGGTGCGTATACCCAATAAGACAAGCCTTATTTGCAGGACTCAATTATCAGGCCAACACGACGTGCGGTTTCTTGTCGACTTTTTGTTGTTTATATTCTTTGTCGTTTGTTTTTTATTTACATGTTGATTTATCAGACATCTTTGTTTCGTTTCTCTGTGTGTTTCTCTTTTCGACAGATGTAGCAACATTTGAACTTCTTTCTAGTAGCCAATAATTCTCACCTTTGCCTTGTGCTCGTTAGGCAAGCAATGACAAGCGACACAACAACTAGAACAGCAACAAATACAACAACAACAACAACAGCAAGAACAACAACAACAACAGTTCCACAACAGTTGCAACAGTGGCACAGTTCAGAAATCTTGTGCGTGCTCGTTGCAAAAAATAAAAAAAACTTCGTACATATACATACGCATACATGCATATAAATATAATAAAAAGAAGAACCTTCAGCATTTGTATTAATAATGATGATGTGCAAAATTACAATATTAATTATTATTTTGTACATTTGTATTCTATATAAATCGATATAAGTCTATTGATGTGATTTGTTTCATCTTAAGTTTAACGTTTACGTTCAAAGTTTGCCATTTGTGTCATGTTTCTTACATGTTGCATTGGGATTGGTTTACTTGAAGTTAACCAGCGAGCGTCCCCACAGCAAATTTCAAAATCAAGCAAAATATATATATCCATATATGTTTATGACTCCCTTCTATAAATATCGAAACTGAACGTAAATAAATTGTCTAAAAGTAAGTGCTTTCGGTTTGTACTTAAGTTCCGTTCTGCTCTTTCACTATCTCTTGTTCTATCTATCTCTCTCTATCTCTCTCTCTCTTTCTCTCATTTACGCGGTGCATTTTATTTTTACGTATTTGTTTTTTTTTTTTTGTTGTTGTTCGTTTTTAAAGCAGCAAACGATCTGTGTTGAAAGCTATGCGCTCTGTTCTATTTTAACTTAACATTATTTTTGTTGGTTCTTTTAATTGGTAATTATTGAATAATATCGAACAAAAAAAATAATGCTTGAAGAGGCTCCCAGCGAATGCTATAAAAAAGATCTGAAACAGCGCCACCCGCCACATGCAATCGTTGGCTGTCAACACTAAACCCAAACAAAAACTAAAACTAAATAAAAAGAACAGCATTAAAAAAACAATATTGAGAATTAAACAATTCGAAATCAAAGAGCGCCTACCAAATGGGGTAATTTATGCAAGATTTGCTTGTTGGATCTGTAAAATGATATTATGGAATTTATATGAGCATTTCCATTAAGAATTATATTCGATTTTTCGCAATTTGTATTTATAGTATTGATCGATAACTGGTTCCAATATGCTTTCTATTCGGTTTGCAATTAGTTCAAGTACGTTAACAATTAAGGTTTCAATCGATCAATTTTCAGCAAGGTTAGTTTTTCACATTGCTTAAATATAGATGAAGTATTTCAGACTCATGAGTTCACAGAACAAAATAGCTGATTCAAAATTTATTGCACTTGCATTTAACATTTGATCTGGTTGCAACAAAACTGAATCATTTCGCCATTCAAAAAGCATGTTAAAGTAGAACTAAATAGTAGAATACTCTTCTTATTATTATTTTTAATTCTTCATATAATCCAAATTGGTAGAAACGCAATTTAACGGCCGTCCCAGCGTATATTTCCGTAATACAAAATCGCATTGTTGAATCTGCTGTTCAGCCGAATTGCATCTAAGGATTCAGATTGCATCATTAACTTATCATATTAAATTTACAGATCTGAACTATTTGATGAGTGCTCAAAATCAATTAATAATCAAAGCTATAAACTGAAACTAACCGAATCGTAATTGACGCGCGCGTTTCGAACAGCTAGCTAAAATCGCACACAAAAGTCGCTCGCTCTCGCTTGCTTTGAAAAAATTCCCCTTCCTGCTGCCTAACGCTCGTTCTGCTGCGCTAAGCACTTGGCCCTCGCCCTGTTAAATCACTTGGCTGACTAACAAAACAGTTCTTATTGTGTTATTGTAAAATTGTCATTGCTTAGGTGCCGAAAATCAACATCCAGCCCCAGCCCCCGCCCCCGCCCCCGCCCCCCTTCCAACGACCATTCACTTTCAATGTACATTTTAAGCGTTCTAATGTTTGACAATTTTTCCCTAACCCACCCCAGCTTTAATGTTCTGATTGTTGTTTTGACTAAACCTCTATAAGTATTTATTATTATTACTAAATATATAATATCCAATCCTGTGTTTGTGTTTTGTGTGTGTGTGTGTATAACCTGGCTTAAGATCCTAACTCCTTTCTGTATATTTGTGTTGAATTGATAAAAAAAAAAGAAAAGAAAAAAGTAAAACCAAACATTGTACTCTATGTATTCTACGTTTCTCTTTGTAAAATTTTTCTGGTACTCACACTTAAATGCTCAAATCTAAAGGATCGTGAATTTGTCGAGTTAGAAATACCATTTAACGGCCAGCCAAAGCGACCGGGCTCGCCCTCGCCGATGGCTAGTCCCGCCCACTCGACAAACAGCGCTGCAGGTCTGTTGCAATCCTGTTGCGGACGCTGTTGTTCCCAGCGTTATCAGGTAAGACACCAACTGTATATACCCTCTATCTATTATATGTTGTGTTTGCAAGTGTGAATGTGTGCGTGCGTGCGTGCGTGTTTCTGTGTGTGTTTGTGTTTCAAGTGCAGGTGGGTGCTAAACTATTTTTCTACATTAAGTACTTAGTTGTTTGTTAATTTTGTTTGTGTGTTTATCATGTACACTTCAAATCCAACCAAACACATTTAAATTACGATTATATTATGGATAATGAGTTCTAGAGACAGCTCTTCAGCTGCTCCACCGCTCCGTTTGGATATGCAATGAAATTTTTGATTTTTGTTCGTCTGCCTCTTTTTTTTTTACAAAGTTTGGATTTCCAAAACAAAAACGTGGTATGCAAGTCGATTCCAGAGATCAGTGCGAGTTCAAAAAGGTATAACTTTCCAAAATCGGACCATTTTTAGCCGAATTATCGGAAAAAACGAAAAATCTTCAAAATTCTAACGGCATTTTACGCGTTTTTTAAATCGCTTTAATAAGCCCCGATCTTGGAAAGATTGGTCTCGTTCGACTCGTGGTCACAGCCATTTTCAGCCTACATCGTAATTTTTGCAAAAAACATAGTAGTTTTTCTTAAATTGGGCCATTTCTTAGAAATCAAAATTTTTTGGTGTGAATCGATAATCGGGATCCGTACGAGAAGAAAAATCATTCCGAAATCTAGTAACAAAAAAGAAACGAAATCCCAAATTTAAATTAATTTAAATTACGATTAAATATCCGCCTAAAAGCACGCCACACTTGTGCTAAAGTGTTGCCTGTTTTTGGGGTGTACGCAAAATGGCCGCTCTGTATTTTGAAACTAAACATGTTCACGTGTTTAAGTGCATACTTTAAGGAGCGGTGTCCTTAAAGAATCATATCTACTTTAAAAAAACGTACAATAAAGTTTCTTTTATATAAATAAATAAAAACTAGAAACTATGTAAATCGGAAAAGAATGTACTTAAAAGCTTCGGAACTTTTTGTAGAAGAGCATTAAATATGATTCTTTAAAAAGCTGTTTATCAGATTGCAGTACATGGCAGAAGTTAGTCTTAAGCTAACTTATCATCATCCTCTCACTCACTAGTAACTTTTACTTTGAGTGAAATGTAAATGACAGAAGTTAGTCTTAGGCTAACTCCTCTCACTCACTAGTATCTTTTACTTAGTGAAATGGGTAAAAGCTTGCTTATTTTCGAGCGCTACAAGTTAATAAAACTAAAATTTCTAGAATATCAGTTTAACATTTACAACGTTTTGCAGACACAATTGACATCTGATTAACCTTTGGCCTAATCCGATTTTAACTCTGCTTTACAGGCCTGCGGCAAGTATATGCCAGCCGCCAGCAATGCTCAAAATAGCCAAAACAATCAGCCAATGGAGGGCACCTACCTGGTGGAGGCATCCTTCTGAGCCAGCCGTGGAGTATGGTTAATGCTAATGAAGCTGAAGCTAATTTACGTTTACGTTTAGTCTAACTTGAAAAGTTTTTAAAAATGAAATTGTATTTGTTGTAGACAAGGAAATACCAAAGAAAGAAAACAAAAATGTAATCTACTATAAAAAAAAAGAAATCTCTAAAATTTGATTTTCGAGTTAAATGCAAAATAATTTCATTAAATTTTGCAAAAAACACCAAACACACAAAACATCTGAATGTGTAAAATGTAATAATATACTACACAAACACAATACATAAGCTGCACACGAGAATGGGTAAAAAAACATATACATAGAGCATATATAGGAATGATAGAAAAAACTACAGAATACAAACAGACTACACTTAATTGCGAAGCGGCAAAGTCGGATTTGATTAGCGAGGCCCTGTTAATAAATATTTAAAATAATAAATGCAACACTATTTACTTTATATAGGTGACAAGACGACAACAAAACCAAAATAACAACAACAACCGAAACAGACGCATTTTAGAGGAATTTACTGTGTATGTTTTTAAGCGGGCAATAAATACAAAATAATAGCATTGCAAATAGATTGATAAACAATTAATAAATTAAAGTAACAAATGTTAGGTACTCACTCAAGCAAGTTGCATTGGGTCCAAAAAACAAAAAAAAAAAACAAAGAAAGAAAAGTAATAATAAAAAAATAAGATAATAAAACAAACAATTAAAAACTAGCAAAAACAACCACAACAAATATCGTGAGCATACGATTTGTGTAATAGCAAAACCAAAAGAACTATTTAATTATTAAAAAAGAAATTCAAAACAAAAAGGAGAAATACAAACAAAATTTTACGTATTTTTTAAAAAGTCCGTAGTTTAGTGTGTATAATATTCAACTATCTTGTATTTTTTCTTCCAAGTCCCTCGGGACTAGCTGTTCATAATTTACTTACATGGGCCAGGCCAAGGGGAAAACTTTGTCCCGGCTCATTTTATGAGGACTAGTAGAATAATTAATTTCTTAGCCCATTGGAGTTTCGTGTATTGTATATTTTTGATATAGTCCAGAGGTTTCAGTTGTCATCCTTTTAAACACTCTAATGAACAAATCAAAATATTTCGAGAAAAAAAATTGAACATTTAAAGAAAACTTTCTTCCAAGAACTAAGTTAGCAACTATTTAACTGTGTATGTATGTGTGTTTAGGCGAGGCTTTAAATTGAAGCATTAAAACCAAAAAAACTCTTAGCAAATTCTAACAAACTCAAAGTAATATAATTAATTATAAATTAAACCAAATCAAACATTTAAAATTAGTTCAATATACTTAAAAAAAAAAAAGGAAAACAACACATTATTGAGCTTGTATGTATGTATAATAAATTTATTATGATTATTATTATTATTATTATTATTATAATTATGGTGTTGACTATTTAAATTGTATTTTTAGCATTTATTTCTAATACTTTAAGTTCTAATTTAATTTAGTACTGTTAAAAGCAACAAATTCAGCCTATCTAAAATCAACTTCAAATGAATTCAATGCAAAATATTTAATATGAATGATTTTAGTCAACAAAACTTAATATTAATAAACAACAAGTTTTGGCCACTAGAGCCAACTCCTGTAGCGATATTCTAAAAGAACAACAAACAAACCAAAAAAACTAAAAAAAAAAACTAATCTAAAGAATTTCCGTTTTGATTTTTAGTGATATTTAATTCGAATTCGACACCTTAACACTCTGCCATGGGTCTGTGTCTGAACAGAACACCAACAACAACAAGAACAAAGAAAAACTATATGAAAAAAACAAATTAATAATAAAATAAATAAAGAAATCTGTTTACTTCCACAACAACTAAAGGCGCGAGTCTTAAGTTTTTGTTGCTTTTTTTTATTAACGTAGAGACAACGCCTTGACAGATCGATCGAAATATGTACGTAGAAAACTTGAGAGCTGAAAGTAACGGAAATTCCCACCATACATCATCGGCTATATAAAACTAGCCAGAGATCTATACTTAATATGTATGCACATACACAGACATAAAAAGAATATATACATGTATATCTTATATACACGCAAATATATGTGTATATATATATGTACATATATATATAAGATAATACTCGTACAGCTGAGTGTTGTTTGTGTGTGAGGCAAGTGAGATCGATTGCGTGTTTTGTGTGTGATATAGTCGGGTCGTTCGGCTACGTCTACTTATTATACCCATGTATATACTTACTTACCTACATATTGAATATCAGCGGCTATAATTTGTTTTAGCCACACCGCACAGATGTTGTGCTTTATTACCGGGCTCACAATACAAATATGGCAAGATTCATTTGCATACTCTAAGCTTAGTCATATGCTTGCTCATAATTAACTACTAAAACTAAGCATATGTTTTAAATCCAGTCAGCTGTGAAGGCGAAAGTTGAGGCGTTGCAATTAATTTGGTTATTCTAAAATTTACAATATGAAAACTTGAACATGCAAAAATATGATTAATGTGATTACGCAAGATTCTCCTATCAGCAGCTGTTGAGAAAAGCTTTTGGCTTGGTAAGAGAAAAGAGAGCAATATTTATGAAATACTAATAAACACATAAAATTTTTTATATTTACAGATCTACAATAGTCAACAAATTGCAAATCTCGGAGCCTCGGAACAAAATTTTTTTGTGAATCGTAATTCCTAAAAATCTTACAAAATAAGGTTAGTTTTCTTTTCGATAATGGTCCTTATTTTTAAAATTTTATACGGTTTTAAAATAATTTATATTCGTTTTTCTGAAACCATTTTTCCTTTTCTTTAATTTTCTACGTGATATTCCCAGCAATATTTTCTGATTTTCTTTAATTTTAAGAAATATTTTATCCTCCAAGTTTCTTCTTGGTTTTTATGGCTACAAAACTAAAAAAAAATAGCTTATACACATATATTTTTTTGGACTTATTGTGTGATTTATTATTTGTACATTTTATAATTTTATAAATCATTTCAATCTTAAGAGTTAAAATGGATTAACCATGCATTTTGAGAGGGGCCTTTTTTAAATTTATATATTAATTTTATACGAAATACCTTTCTTTAATTTTCGTATTAACATTGGAGCTAATAGCTTTAGCACAACATTGTATGAAAACCTTGGCTTATATCGCGCCTCAATTTTAAAGTACGAATTATTTCGCGGTTTTCTTTTTCTCAGTCTTCCATGGTCATCACATCATCTTCCAGCTCTCGGCTAATGAGTTATTGTAGCAGCCGCCGCAGTTGGCAAGCTATATATGTATTTGCCATATCGATTTCAACAAATCAGGTGCTCATTAGCTACGTCATTGAATGCGCTTGGCAAAAAGAAACAAATAAATACTTAAATTGAAGTAATTTAC
This sequence comes from Drosophila montana, assembly GCF_035044405.1. Taxonomy (NCBI): domain Eukaryota; kingdom Metazoa; phylum Arthropoda; class Insecta; order Diptera; family Drosophilidae; genus Drosophila; species Drosophila montana. Next base: position 947,942 of record NW_026998098.1, on the reverse strand, counting down.
AAGCAAAGGTCGTCGCAATGCCCTATTTCTTGTTGCTGTCTTGCTTTGTTAATGTTTACCAACCCAATCAAATATAGTATGCTATTTATATGCCCATTAAGTACAAATTTTGTAGTCGAAACCGACATAAATCAAGGCAAAGAGAGCAGCACGTAGCAGCTAAATAAGTAGAATGTCAAATTTACTCACTCGTTTGATATGTTGGTCGTAAAAAAGTGCTTGATATATGTTATGTTATGAAAGTTAATATTGTTGTGGCATAATATGAACTTGTTAAGTATACGCGCTGTGGTACGTCGAGCAGACACTAATATTAACTTCGGTAAGCTAGCTTTATGACGTTATTTATCACTCATACAGCTAGATAACCAAAGACAACATAGCACCCTGTATCCTGGCTGGTCGTTAGTTGTATTTCGCTTTAATATGCGGTTGAAGTCGCCGTTTTCTTTAGCTCAGCAATTGTCATCGTTTTATATATATGTTATTTTATCTTTTTTTGCGGCGGCTCTTTTGGCCTTCCAATTTCGCGCGCGCGAGTTTCGATTTTTAAGCATTCACTCGATTACTGGATTTCTTGTTTTCTCGACTCTACAACTTGTCGAGTTGGTAGCGCCCACACGACTGTGGAAACTGTTGGAGACTGTCGACTGGCGACTGTCGTCATCGTCGGCGGCCGTTTTTGCGCAGGCGTCGCCGTCGACTGGCATTGCATTGAGAAATGCTACGTGGAATTTTTATGCATTTTGCATAGACAAACAAACACTCTGGGGAGGGCGCAACAAATACTACAAGACAAAAAAAAATACAACAAAAAAGGTCAAAGTTGGTCGCGCGCGCGTTCGTCCAGAACTCGGCTTATGTGTATGCATTTGTATGGGTAGGGTGGACTGCAATGATTTTTTTTCTTATGTTTCGAAAAATATTCCCATAAATATGCACGCTACGGCGATCAACAATTATGCCCGCGACCAAAAACCGAACGTCTCAGCAGAAGCAGAGGCGTTTGTAGTATTTTTCGTCTTCTTATTCTTATTGTTTCGGTTGGTCAAGTGACTGTAACTGGAACGACAAGACGATCCGACGACAGAGTGGACTGAACTGAACCGAACTGTGCTCAGGTTGGGTGGTTGTTTGGGCTGCTTGCCTGCTTGGCTGCATTGGCATTATAGCGCCGGCAAAATGTGAGTAAGCCAAGTGAATGGCTGAGTGGCTGGCTGGCTGACTGGCCTTACCTATGTCTGTCTACTGCTCGCTAGACGAACGTTCCGTAACCGTAGGTTCCCACAATTATGCGCCTCGCTCGACTCGATTCGACTCCGCTCCACACTCCTCACACACACACACACACACACGCTCATTGTAATAATCGTTGAAACATAAAGCGGCGGAAAATGTTGAAAAGCCTGCAAAACGTACGAAACGGGCCTCTGAAATGTCTGAAATGTCTTACTTCACTTCTTTAATTTTTCCTTCTCCTACCCTCCACTCTGGTCAAATTGTGCAATGGATATGACGACAGTCGGCATAAGGTAAGTAGCAGCAACTACTTAAAACTTACTGCTCTACTGAAACAGTCCGGGAAGTCTATTGCCTAAGGTAATGCAATGGCAAAGGCTCTAAAGATAAATTTTGGCTAGTTTCTAGCTAAATTTCAGCTGTTCCCAAGGCCTAAAATAGCTATGTTGTCTATATGACTCTTAAAAAATATAAATTATAAATAATAATTTATAATACTACCAATTTGCTTAAGGTGTGGTCCGCTTTCGCTCTGGCAACTTTTACTTTAGCTTCTTTTTCAGTGGAAGTAAGGTAATTCCCAGTGGATAGCTCTACAATTCTCCTACTCGTTGATCTCAATGACCTTCCTATAAGCAATAATTGTTGAAGTCCCCTTAACCGGATTTTAAAATAAAATCTCCTTGAATTGAAGGTTGAAGTTTTCTTTCTAAAACTCTCTAAAAGCCCGTATGAACTCAAGGTTTTAACGCAGATTTTTAAATTGTGGAAAATGTGCACTCTATAGATTTTGTATGGCCAGAGCTTGATCTGGAAACATCTAGAGGTGAAACACCCATTAGCTGGAAATATAAATATATATACATACAAAAAAGATTTTCACTTTTAAGCTTAACTAGACAAGTTTTGTTGGGTTAACTATCTGCAATTATTTTGTTAAAATAAAGGTTTTTCTACCTGAGCTCTGGCCTGTTCTGTTTGTTCTGCGAGCATCTTTAATGGTCTTGCACAATCTACCTTGAATTTGCTTATAATTCACCACTTTGATATTCTACAAACAAGCCGCACCTAGTCTAGCACATGGCCGAGTCGCTGCCAGTCTCTAAATCGTTCTTAATATGCCGACAGATGACGCAGATCTTTAGTCTGAGCGCACTTTATGCCAAATGAATAGATACTCAGTTAAGAGTTCACGCCGGAGACTGACCGCAAGATAAATACATACATATGTATGTAGGCAGTTCCAGGAATATAAATCACTCATCATGATGTTGCGATATATCATACCATATACGACTATATACTACAAGATATATATATATATATACATATACATACGTATGCAAATGTGTGGACTCGAGATGCCGCAACTGATTAGGCCGTACGTTGTAGAGGCCTACCTAGCAATAACGCGACGATTCTCAATTTCCAATTCCCCAATGGCCGATTGCCGATATAAGACGATGCCGAAGAACGAATGCCGACTGCCGATTGCCCTAGAACACGTTTAATACGACGACACGAGCAGAACAAAAAAAAAATTGCCTATGCATAGGCGATGAGGTCGTTGATGATGATGATGATGTTGGCGGCGGCGGCGGCGGCGATGATGACGATAACGAGAGATTTGAAAATTCTGGAAACGTGTATGGATCATTTCGTAGCCGGATGTACGTACACGTTGTATAGGAATTTCGACTCGCATATATTTAACAGCTGTGAATGCAAATGACATACCTGAAGAACCTCTCGGCGCCAATCCAGTCAATTATGGCAGCTGCTGGTTGCTCTGGAAACTTTTGACCGTTAGAGTTGCTCGATCTTTAATACTTATATCATCAATCATAGCTGCAACTAGACGAGTATGTGAATCGCTGGATATATAGTATTATTATTGTGTGTTGACACACGTTTTGGTAACTGCACTTGAACTGCGAAACACTTGCGAAACCTTCTCAACGGTTTATTATTATTATCTTCTTTATTTTCGTGTGTGTGTGAGAGAGAGAGACAGAAAAATTTCGTTGTTGACACAGACAACAGACCCTAAACTAAGTAATGTTAATGGTTCTGGTTCCATATAAGTTGTATGTAGTATGTAGCGCTCTCTATGGTATGCTATGGTGGCAAGCCAGAGCTCGGGCACCGGATTGCGCTTTTGCACACACCTTCAACGCCGCCAAACGCTTCTAAACTAAATTCAGTTTTGGTAAAAATGCGACAAACGGGCTCCAGATCAGCTTCTTGAGACGGGCAGCGATGGTGACGTCGACAGCGACAGCGACGTCGGCGTCAGCATAGTATATAAAGATTTACCTGTGCAAAGGTGTACGTCGCATTGTGCGCCTGTGTTTGTGAGTGTGAGCCACTTTTGCGTTGGTGTGGCCCACGACGGCAACGACAACGACGACGATGATCCGATCGCTTACCTGTGCTGTGCCTGAAACGTCGCCGTCAACGTCAACGTCGCTGCTGCTGCTGCCGCCGCTGCTGAGCGGAGCTGAGTTGGTTACCTGATTTTCGGGTTTTTGTTTTTGCTTTTGAGAGCGCGCTGAGGCCATGATTTCCCGCCAAATGAGAGGCACAGGTAAAGACAAGTACAATTGTGTATTGTCTCTGTCTGTGTGTGTGTGTGTGTGTATGTGTGAGACAAGGTGTACATGCATATATACATATAGAATCGGCATAGACAGGCGACTTGTTTCAAAGACGCTGCCTAATGACTGCGTCCCAGCTTATGTGTGTATGCCTGCTTCACTCTGCGTGTGTATTGCCCATTGCTATTGATTTTGAATTTCAACAATGCGGGTGAAAAATGTTTGAAATTATATTGTACGCAAGCTAAAATTAACAGAAGTTAACAATATGGGCATACAGGGTGTCGCGTAAAATAACTACCGAATACTAATCTCTGGACTATGCTTAGCTACTTAGTTCGCGATATTTATTTTACTCTTAATACTAAACTTGATCAAAATATTAACTAGCGCCAACTTGCAGCATCAGTTGCGGCACCCTGTATGTGGCAGCCATAGCCCAAGCTAAAAACCAGTTAAGCACACAAATGTGAACGTTTTTTGTTTGGCTGCAGCGAATTGTTGTCTGGTAGGCAATGGCGCACAGTTGACTTTTGCCAAAAAAAAAAAAATAATAAAACAAGAAACAGTCAACGAAAAAACCTACAGAAACTTGATCAAGAGTTAAGAGCTTGAACTGAAGCCGGGCGTATAACTTAGGCGGGTCTAAAAGTGCGCTATACAAGGCGCTAAAGTCGACAGCTGATGTTGGCCAAGAGATAAATATTTGTAAAGGAAATCGAGAAAATTGTTTTATTATGTTCGTTTCATATTGTTTTAGTTGAAACTAATAATAATAATGAAAATAAATGAAAGTTTTTGATTAAGAAAACGTTAGCTAATAATTCGCTTTTGTTATATATCAAAATTAGATCTATCAAATATATGATCAGTGATTGGGTCCATATGAAAATTACTGAAAATCCTCCTTTGATTAAATAACTCGGATAGAATTAGAAACATTCTTAACAAGAACTATACAAGTAAAGCTTATTTGTGCTTACTCCATGCCTTAAATGCATTGGTATTCAAGAGAACGATAAATAATCCAAAGTTAACTAAATTCTTATCTAGATTTCAATCGCATTTCTGTCTCCCACTGAGCACATATATCTCAGTTTATGCTCGTGTTTCATTAACCCCAATCAAACAACTTGAAGCCAAGTGCGAGGAACATTTCTCAATCACAGCTTAAATCAGTGAGTCAATTGTTCTGCTAACCTTTGCTGAACTTTCGGCAGGCAGCTTCAATCTATAAATCTACTGCTTCTTTGGCACAAAAGTACAGCACACAATTTGCTGTAGCGCAATGGCCACGCAACAGTCAGCAGGGGGAAAAAAATCACTTTTATGGCAAAGATCAAACTGGCAGAAAAAAAAAACGACAGCAGCAACAACAACTACGAAAAATACGTTACCAAGGTAGAGCGACGACGGCGACGACGACAGAGACGCAGGCGCAGACGCAAACGGCGCTGCCGCTCACTGCGCATGCGTGGCAACAGCGACAGCAACAACAACAACAAAAACGACGCAAAGAAATGGCCGTTAAAGTTACCAGGCAAATGGCAAAAAGCAGAGGCGTAGCCAATGAGCAGAGCACAGAGGCTACCGCATAGCCAAGTCGAAGACGACGACGACGACGACGACGTACACCGAGACCCGAGACTCGAAGATCGAGACGATGACAACGGCCCGACTACGTGAGCGCAGCTCTTGGCACGTTTTGGCGTGGCCGCCGCCCGTTGGCATCATAAAAGAAGTCAATTGAATTTAAATTTAAAGTACATAATGGCCAGCAGTACGTACCAAGTACGGGGGAATGGGGAATGGGGCATGAAACGGCGACGCTGCCGCCTTTCGAATTTCACAAAGTCATCTGCTGGCGTCGCTGCTCCAACGCGTTGTCTGTGTGGGCCTTACATGTATGTATGCTGTTATATACATGGCTTATATATATGCGCACACATACATACATCAGACAGCACGCAATACTTATACACATGATCGCCCGGCTGGTTGGTATTTGTGAGCTCTTTTGATTTAAACGTGCTTAAATTTAAAGATCAAATTGCTTTTGGGCTTTTTTGCACAAGCGTGGCGCAGGAATTTTAAATTGTAGCCCAAAAAAAAAAAAGAAGCCAAAAACCGCAATGCACCAAAATCTACAAAAGCTTTAACAAATAATGTATAAATAAAAAAAAATACAATTCTTATGAATATACCTGAGCTAGTGAGTCACTTTGAATGTCGTTTGCTGGCGGATATGGTAGGCAATTTGCTGATGCTGCTAAACAAGCAATAGATGAGTTCAGTTTTTTTCAGAATCGCCCCCTCTTTAAGTTTCCAGTTTCCAGTTGACTGACTGACATTTATGCAGTCAACATTCCCTGGCTGACGATTTTGTGTTTCGCTTGAAAATGATTAAGTGCTTAGCGGGCCCCGACTAAGCTAAACAAAAACAAAAAAAAAAACACTCACCAAGGCAAGCGCATTTCGCTGGCATACTAAAAATAACAAAAACAACAAAAAATTCACGAGCAAAAACAAAAGACTTAGGCAACGAACTTGTGTTTAACCTATTGACATTCGAAAAGAAACCGCCAAACGAAAAGCCCATTCTCTCTTTCTCTAGCACCCACTCACTCAATTAACGTCTACGTCTATAGTCTAAAATTTGCATTGTTTGCATAGCCCAACCCCCCTTCCCGCCTCCATCAAAATCTTAACAAAAAAATAAAGAGTAAGAAACAGAAACAGAAAAGTTTCAACGTCGCGACCTCCCGATTTGTCTGGCAAGCAAGCGTGAGGTTTGGCTCGTTGATTGTTGTTTCATTTTTTTTTTTGTGTCTTTTTCTTCGCCTCTGGGAACGTTGCAGAGAAAATATTTGACTTTAATGTGTGTATATATGGATATATAAATATGTCAATGTGTTTGCCTTTTGTGGGTTTTCGTTACTTGGGAACAGCTATGAACTGTGGGCCGTGTGATCTTCCAAAGACTTTAGCTCTGACTGTGCCAAAATAAAATGAAATTTGATTTAGTACTTGATTTTATTTTAACTACCCGTCAATGCGGAAGTTATGCGGCCGAACACTTTATTTTATTAGCAGCAATTATGCATTTTTTCTCAAAGCTGGCCACGCGGTAGCTTCGCGTGGCTACTGAGTAAAAAAGATGCTATATGTTATTTTAATTTATATAGGCTTACGAGTAAATTAGATTAATAATAATTAAAATAAATATATAGTGTAGGGTATGGCGGAATTTAATATTAAAAAAATTTCATTTCACATTAAATCTTTTAAGGCCCCTTTGATTTACCCAAATTGGAAAGCCCTTTTTTTGGTAAATCTTTAATATTCCAATTCTAAATAAACTGAAGATTTTGTGATCTTGTGAGCTATTTGTACAACTGTGTTCAATATCATATAAGTCTGAATTATATTTATAGTGTTAGAAATAAATTTAATAGTAGAAAACTAACTATATTAATATAATATTTCAATACTTAATCTTTTCGAGAAATAGTCGTTTGATGGTAGTTTAAGAACTCGTCTGTAAGGAATTCAGAACCCTGCATCAAATTCTTCATCTTATACTGTTTTTTTACGGTTTTCACAGTAAGAAGAAACTCGAACTAATTAGTATGTAGCTGCAGAGTTAGCTTTTAACTGTAATATGGACAAAGTTGTTATTCATATGCAAAATATTTATTTATATTTATTCAACACATGGCTGTCAGTCAATTGTTGTAGTTTCATTAAGTGCTATCGATTCCTGCTCTACGCTGCGTTCACTTCTCGGTTGTATCTAGATAATTTCCATAGTCCGCCTTTTAAGAGTATTGTAGGCCTTTGTTCATGGTTTAAAATGCTAAAATTTAATTCCAAGTGGCAACAGTCTATTGGACCAGTTAATAAGCATAAGCATATCAAATAATGCGAGCTAGTTGAGCTGGCCAGCCAAGCCCCTGGGCTCCAATGCTTAACTGAATATGCATAGAAAAGTGCCTGGCACAGCTTGAACCATATTTACTTGACCACAACTCAGAGTCTATCTATAGTTCTTGAATAGAGCTTTAGCTTTAATCTGCGGCTACGGTATTCAGTATTCCGGCACAGACAAGCCTTAGCCAGGGCCAGAACTAATAAAAAGTCATTAAAGAAAACATGTTTTGGCCCAAACAAAGGCTTACCACATACATTTGAATAATGTGCACAACGCACGAATGGGACAAATAAAAAAAAACCAACAAAAAAAAACCCAAAAAGTCAATAATCTGATTGTGAAACAAACAGTAAAGAGAACAAAAACGGCGACGTTCAATTAAAAAAATCAAATTAATGAAATAAAAATAAAAATAAATTAAGTAAATGTTGTTAAGACGGTCGCTCCGAGATCTCGAACCCGAAAGAAAGCGGCCAAAACGAAAACAAAAAGAAAAAAAATGATAACTTTTCAGTTCGAAGCGAAACTGTACCCCCTTGGCGCTGGCTGAGATGCCGATGCCGATGCTGGAACTGTTGCTGCTGCTGCTGCTGCTGATAATGATGATGATGATGATGATGCTGTTGCTGCTGCTGCGTAGAACGCTCAGGCAAAGCGTAGGGGCCAAAAGCAGAACACAAAAGGCGAACAAAAAACACCAAAACCCGGCTAAGGCAATGCCAACGATCGATACAATTTTTTTTATTTTTTGTTGGTCGACGAGTTTTGGGCATTGGCATTAAAAAGTCAGAGAACAGTAACAATGCCAAGTCACTAACACACACACACACACAATCGGACAGACAGACAGATAGACAGACAGTGTTACCTTTGGTTATGGAAGGGAGACAAAAGACCGGAGATTGGAGACCAGAGCCAGAATCAGAGCCGCAGCTTCATTTTCATTGCATTTTTAGCTGGTGCTGTTGCTGCTGCTGCTGTGGCTGTGGCAGTGGCTGCTGCCTCGAAGCCAGTTTCGCCCAGCATGGTAACAAGTTTGACTGAAAAATTCTAAAAATAATGCCGGCCGGTTTGTCGTTAAAATAAAAAAAGAAAGAAAAATGGAAAGAGTGCGCTCACAATCCCAACTATCTATATGCATTTGTGTGTGCGGCAACAAAAATAACCAAAATGAATAACATTTTTAAAAGGAATGGACAAAGGAGAGATGCCTTGTACAGGCAACCGGGACAACAACCAGGCAACAGGCACTAGCCACCGGCCCAGGCACAGGCAGAGGCACAGGCACAGGCCGGATTGCGAGCCAAGTGGTGTGCAAGTCACTCGTTTCAGCTTACACAGAGGCCCACGGAGCCGGCAGCAGCTGCAATCGGTCAGGTTTTGCCAGGGCTGCAATTTAAATCATTTCAAATTTAAAAGGCTGAAGGCTACGCTTAATAACAGCTTTTTTTTATTATTTTTAGCCATATAGAATGATTCAAAATATTAGTTACGCTTAGCTAGAAATTTCAATTATTGCCAATTATTTTTTCAATAAAATTTCGCTAAATTTTAATTTTTTGAGAATATTTAACAAATTTCTTTAAATGCCAGACAAATACCCAATTTGTATATATTATTATATCTCATTTTTAAACTATGATAAATTCCGTGCTTTATTCTCTTTTTTGCTGGTGTCGAAATGTTTAATTTGTATTTTTTTTGTATATGCTAGTTTATCAGTTTGGATCTAGTTTAAATGTAGATAATGTAGAAAAGTGGTTTCTGCCTGAATTATCTAGATTAAGTTGTATGGAATATGTATCTGGGTCTCGTGTATATCGCAAGTTGCAGTCTTTAGTTCATTAGTCTTACCTTTCACTGTGTTTATTTGACTTGATGATAAGAGAGACGATGCCATTAATCAATTAATTATTTTTAAAACAGCTCAACTTGTGCGCATAACAAGATGCCATGAAAAAAACGAGTTCTTTTTAGCAAGAACGAAATTGAAATCAACCTTTATTAATTATCTAAGTATTATCATGATTACATCTCATAGACTCGCTAGCTGCGCTATATTTGAAACTAATGGAAAATTATGATCTCTTAAGGGAATATATGTTTAAATACAAGTTTATTTACTTTGGTATACGTATATATATTTCGGCTTCACATAGAAGAAGACATGTTAATTTATACTAAGAACTTTACACACACCTGTGACTGAAAAGTTGCTATAGTCAGTTTTAAAAAGATTAATTTTTATTGAAAATAAATGTAAATGCATTTTCAATATCAGGCTGTTGCGCCCAGCCCTGGCTGTTTGCTGATGCTGTTGGCTGCTGTGCCTTTGCCTTCGTCCAGGGCCCGGAACCTGATGATCATGACGCTGCTTAAATGTTGTTGCTCTTGTTGTTGGGGGTAGCGTGTCGTAGTCGTTGTCGCTGTCGTTCCCTCATCGTGGTCGTCATCTCTTAACGTTTGTTTGTAACAAGTAACGCGCATCTGCATCTGCACTTGTGTGTGTGTATGTGTGTGAATGTTTGTCTGTTTGCTCGGGCAAAGAGTTACCTGCCCTGCGCTACCTGCGCACAGGTAGGCGTATGCTTGTATACATCTGTATCTGTATCCTTGGCACTGCAGCAAGAGGCAGCCAACGGTCAGCAGCAGCAACAGCAGCGCAGCATCAGCAAAAACCTTAACATAGCCATGTATAAGGTACATGTATGTATGTATATAAAGAACTCGAAGTATCAGTCTGCTTGTACATAAGGGTTATAGATTGCCCCTCTCACTCTCTCTCTCTCTGCTTGCATCTCTTTTCCTCCTGGTCTTGGTATGACTTGGCAGCTTGGGGTAGCTAGGCGTCTGCCTTTGCTTAATGGTTTTAGGAAATCGAAAATTAAATAATTTATCTCGATTTTATGACGTTACAAGCAGGTTTTCCCCCCACAGTGCCCTAGCACGCGATAAATCTTCAGCTTACAATCAAACTAAATAAAAAAAAAGTTGCTTTTAGCTCGCAGCCGAAGCTCTTGTAATTTAAATACTTAACTCTCTAATGCCATATAAGTTCAAATGTCTTTAAGCCGCCCCTAGCTTGAGTCATCTAAGCTTGCGCCCACGTCTAATCAAACTGGTAGCTATTTTTAAACGCCGTCCCCTCAATTTTTATTTTTTTGAGTATTTTCTTTATTTCTGGCTGGTCATCGCTCTCAAGTGGTCAGCGGCATACGGGATTCAAATCTGAGAAAGGCGCAGAGAAAGTGCCTGCAAGAGGCAGACCAAAAATAATGTTCAACTTGGAGCCAAAGTTAAAGCTGAAGTTGACTAAGTGGTTTGTCATTGTCGTGATGAATACATGTCAACTGAGGCTCTGCTCTTGGTGAGCGCCCATGTGCTTCATGAGCTAAGAATAATGGTAAACTTTGATTATTAGTCAGACAGCAGCTGGTAGCAACTAGCTAAAATGCTTCATCTTATGGTTAGGCGCATTTTTTCTCAAAGCGCTTTAATAGCAGCAATAAAAAAACCATGTTTATTGATGATGCGGATAATTGTTAGGATTTTCTTACTCTAAAGAGTGTCAGATATTCTATGTGAAAGCTGATTCAGGTTATAAGTTAATCCAATTCGAACTGGTAAACCTACAATTTGTAAGTTCTTTCAATCACACCTCGATTATTACAAGGAAATGTAAAAGGGCTTGCTTTGAAAAAATATCCGTAGATGAAAATTGAGGAGTGCATTCTTTTTAAGGTGTTTATGATGAAGTCAAATCTCAAAAATGTATTAAAATAATTTGTCCTTTCTATTAAATCTATATCTATATTATCAAAAAGTTTTGTTGATTTCATTGGGCACAGGCTGTGTGTTATTTGTATAAAATATCCATTAATGTGGGTGGTTGGTTTGATTTTTAAATAAGTTGTATGTTTAATATGTTCGCTCCGAGAATATTTAAAGTAAATCAATATGCATAAACTATTTTAATATACATCCCTCTTGCGGTCGGTCTAAACGGAAGAAACTTATTTTTCATATCATCTGTTATCTTTACCCCTCATCATTAAAAAATTAGGGTATTTACTGCAGTTTACAGCTGCACAGTTCGTTTGCAAATTAAATTATACATATGTGGGCGTTAGCTCTACATTTATTAAGCTTATGAGTAACAATCAATTTTGTTAAGAACAGAAAACTTTTGTGAACTTGTTAGTAAAGCTTGACCTTCTCAATGCCATACCACATGGTGGGGTATGGGTCTTTTAGCTGATGTCGTTCAATAATGTTGGTCAGCAGAGGCACCACCATCGCTAATGGATCCAATGTACTCGTATAAATCTGAAAAAGTTCCGACCACTGCGTCAGCACTGTCAGCAGCTCTTCATCTTTAGAGATGGTTAACAATGTAATATGCGAGGTTAACAAAGCGCTCAGCCATTGAAACGCTTGCAGCTCTGTCGGCGTATTGCCCAGGGAGGCGTTATTTTGGCTGGGACGCTCCTCGAGCAGCATGTTTGGTTCAGTGGCCAGTACATATAAATGTCGCAGCAAACGCTGGATATGAGACAATTCCAGACGCTGCTTCAGATGCTTCTCAATCGCAACAGAATTGAAGCTGCAGGCGAGCACGGCATTAAGTAGCTCATCATTAACTGGTGCTGGCTCGGCTACTTCATCATCTGCTACCATAGCTTCACCATTGGTGGCAGCAGTTGTAGTGTTGTCCAGCGCATAGCGCAAGCACCAGGCCAGCATATGCTCTGAGATGTTCGTGTAACGCCGCACACACATCAGAACATGCTCCGTATTTTGGGTTTTAATAAACAATGTTAAAAGCTTCTCTGTTATCTCCTGCTCGCCGGCTCCACTGCGCTCCAGTTGTCTTACAATCGATTGTACCGCCAAATTCTGCGGTCCCTCATCATAATAGTTGCTCATCAGTGTAATATTAACATCCTCCAGACCGTGGACAACTTGCATTAGCTCACCATCCACATGATGTTTGATGACTTCGTTTAATTCGCGCTCTGATATTTCTGGTGACTCGAAGGCCACAGTTTTACCATCCGCAGGCGGCAGATCTGTCAACGGTTGTTTTGACTGTTTGGTCTGCTTAACGGTATTGTAAAAACGAGTGTTTCCCCCAAATTTGATGGCCGCTTCCAGTGACTCCTCTTCATTAATATGATCCAGCTCAATGGGCGTCAAGTGTGTTTCGTTCAGCTGTGAGCCCAGCATGTCTACCAGAAGTTCGTCATTCATGCGATAGCGAACAGCGGCAATGTTCTGACCCATGGCCAGTAGAATGTGTTCATCGCGCGCCCATAATCGCGAGAAGTCCAAGTACACTTTAAAGTATTGCTTGGCATTAACCACCTTGAACTGTGTGTTGTATACAAGCAGTGAGGCGCCTTCTTGGCCATAGTTGGCGCCGTAGATTGCCGCAAAGTTGCGAGACAGACCGTATACTGACAATTTGCTCTCCACGTTCAGTTCAGCGAGCATTGATACAAATTGACCGGGTGCCGATTCGTGAGAACGCTCAGCCAAATTCAGCATGAAAAGGCGCTTGTCAGACCCTGTAAGATACATTTGATATTAGTTTTTTGCATAATAAGCAATGGACGTGTTACCCACAAATTGTCATTAGTTGGGGACCTGCGTCGCCTTCAACGACAGCATGACCCGTTAGGCGGACCGCCTCTCTCTTTAGTATATAGGAGCGCTTGTTGCCATTGGACAGGGAGCGCCTTATAAGGCAAAATTCGCCCGTTGCATGTTTTTCTTCAAAATAAGTGAGCATCCTCTGTCCCTCTGATAGTGTATGAACTGTTGGCTTGCTCAAAGTTTTGCTGGCGGCAAGCGCCAATTGCTCCGCGGAATCCTCCCTTTGGTTTTTGCGCGATTCCAAAGCTTTTGAAAGCGTCTGGCAGTAGCCATCGCTATACAAAACGAGTGCTTCCTGGTCTGTGTATACCACATGACCAATGCTCTTTTGGAACTGTGTGCCAGAAAAGTTAATAATAGTATTATAAATTAACGTGAAATACATTACCTTTAGTTTTTTGCACTTGGCCACATCGGGCGTGTCCACATCCCAGAGACGAAGCGCGTGGTTGCCGAAAACGCCAACGTATTTCTGACTATTTGGATCATATATCACTTTTGCTGACAACTTTTCTGGCATGGACCAACTGTGCAGCTGCTTTTGAGTGCTAATCTACAGTTGTTGGCATATTAGAAGTTTGAGTGGTAACATTTGAAACACATTGAAACTTACATTTAAAATAACAACAACATTGCGAGCCAGCGTAGTGATTACATTTCCCCGTTCTTTGTCCGCAGCCATACCCAGAAACTCTTTGGGATCCGGTATTGGAAATAGATTGTAATATGATAAGAATTTAGACATTTTAAAGAAATTTAAACAATATAAGCCCAATCAAAACAATGCAACACGTGCGGGTAAATTGGGGATGGAATACTATCGAGCCGACTATTGGCCGCAACCATCGATATTTCTGCAACAATATCGATAGGTTTTCTTATGAGAACTCCGTCGGCTATTGATAGATTAGACAAAAGTGAAGAGTGAAGTTGATTTTTAGTCAAAATAATATTGTGATAAGTGCATTTTATTGTTCAAGCTTGACTGAGCATAATTAACAAAATTATGCTACAGTGAAAATACTAAACAGCTGTTTCAGTTTTACTACCGTTTGCGTTGTAAAGTTTTTTGCACTTGCACACATGCGGTCACATTGCTAACTTACTTCAACGTGTTAGAATGGGTGGAAAAACGAAACAAGCGCCTCGTACCAAAAACAATGCAAAGGTAAGCATTAAAGCCATGCCAAAGCACTTGATGACTAATTTATTTTGTTTTTCTCTTGCTAGCCATCGAGCAGCAGCCGCTCCGCGGAACTGCTGGGCAGTACAACGCCCATGTTTGTTGGCTTCTCGGCTCAAGCCGATGGCAACTTGGTGCCCTTTGCTCCTGGCTTTGCCAGCGCCGAGCAAATGCCAGAGACATTCGATGCCAGCATCAGCCCACAGACACAAATAATACTGCGCAAGCTATCCAAAAAGGATCCAATGACAAAGAAAAAGGCGCTGCAGGAGTTGCACGAATACATAACAGAATCCGATTTGGATGCACTCAAGAACATTTTGCCGCTGTGGCCAAAATTTTATCACAATCTGGCCAACGACGTTGAGCACTCGGTGCGTGAACAAACGCAGCTGGTGTTGCAGCTGCTTGTCTCCAAGTGCAAGCGCGCTATGGCGCCGTATCTGAAGCAACTGGTGCCCGTTTGGCTGGCCAGTCGATATGACAACTATGCGCCCGCAGCAAGCATTGCCAGCAATTCTTTTCGTGAGACCTTTGCACGCACTGGCGAGGTCTGCTTGCATTGTCAGAGTGAAATAATTGAGTATTGCACACGGAATTTGACCTTTCACACGCCTGCGACGCTTTCAATAGGCAAAAGTCTAAAACCGGAGGAAGCAGAGCAAAAGTATCAGCGCGTCGTCATCGGCAGCTTTAAGGTCTTGTCCTTTTTCATCGAGCAAACGTCACAGGCGGAGGAGCAAGGCCAGCTAAAGCAAGGCTTGACGACGCTGTTGGCGCATCATAAGTTCTGGACTTTTGCCAAGCACAAGCTGCCAGCTATAAAGTAATTAATATAAAAAAAAAATGGTAAACAATTATATAACATTATTTTTTTGCGCATTGTAGAGCCGCTTGGTTTGATTGTGTCTATCATGTGTTGCTATGCCCCAATCTGCTGGAAGTGATTATACCCCAAAAATCGCAACTTATTACCACCAGTTTTCAGTTCATCGACGACGCTGATCCTCTGGTGGCTCCCCACGTTTGGGGTTGCGTGCTGCTGCTGCAAAACAACTATGAGGATTGGTATGATGAGAGAAGAGAGCAAACAGCTCTGTTATTTTTATTTCCATTTGCATTCTTTTATTAATAGAAATATTTTGGCATTTCAGGTATTCTCCTCTCAATATTCGCAAGGCGCTGCTTCCGAAACTCTCATCCCTGTTGCGCAATGCCTTCAATCGCAATGCTCACGCCATTTGTCCGAATCTGCTCCCATTCCTTTCAAAAATTACTCAGGCCAGCTTGCAAGATTTGGATATTTACGAGTTCTATCAGCGCTTCTTCGATGATCTAAAAACTGCCATCGTGGGTCCACATGAGCCACCACTATCCAAATCGGATACCTCGATCATGCACAATGCGTACTTTGAATGTTTGCGCTTCATACTGCAGCAGGTCAACAACAATCCACAGCGTACTGATGCAATAGAGGAGTTTAGCTTTCAGCTTCTGGAACAGCAGCTATTGGAGCCCATTGGGAACCTGCTGCGCAGTGAGAGTACCCATGTCAAGTACTTTTTCCAACAAGCCTCAGCGTTGGTTGCTTTCTGGGATCGTGAGTGCAATAATGTTGTCGATAAAAGCTCCTGCTCCTTGTATGTAAAATTACTGAACAAGTTCTGGACGCGCATCTTTGAGCTGGTCACTCAAGATCTTGCAGTGGAAGATGTCAATGAGCAGCTGCTGTCCCATGTGCTGCTGCTGGTGCAGGATCTGCATGTGGCAAATCCCAGCTTGGAAACGCAGTGCGTGAAGTTCGTGGAGGCGGACGAGGAAAAAAATCTAGAGACGGCTTCGCAACAATCAACGCCCACTAGAAAGGTTCACGACGCAGCCGCCTTCATACAAAAAGAGCTTAAACAGCTTGTGATAAAATTGGTGCGCATTTGCCTGGACAAAGCGAGCAGCAGCAGCAACTCCGCTCGGTTCATAAGCCAAGTGCGCACGCTGACTAAAATGTTCACAGATGCCGAATTCTACAAAACTCTAACAGAACAAGGTGAACTGCGTGCAACGCTGGATAAATTTGTGGCACTTCTGGAAAAATTAAATGCCGATGCCTGCGAGTCGGTGGTAGAAATACTCTTTGAGATTCTTTCCCTGCTGGAGCCGGAGCCGCGCTTTGAGTACATTGCTGACACGCTATTGAAGGTAAGAAAAGTTTCATTATGTATTATGCAAAAGTAATCCTCATCAATATAAAAAAATATATATATAAAAATAAGTATGAGTGGTAGTCAAGGTAGTCAATTCCTAGAAAATATTCTGTAAACTTTTGTAATATTGCATCAAAAGTGAGCTTGTAAAATTTAAACACATCATTAGATAAATAACTAATATCAATAACTCGTTAGAATTGCAAAGAAGGGATATTTGAGAAAGAGAGAGCTAGAAATAACGAGAGTTACTTTCCCTCATTTGCTCTCTTCGGCTCATCTTTGCTCGCGAACTCTCTGTTTCTCTCTCTCTACTCTCTCTGAAATCTCCCTTCTATAGGATTCTCACTAATTCAAGTAGTGCTAAACGACTTTGTTAATTTGGTGAGTGAGGAACAGAGAAAGTACAAGTGCAAAAAATAAAGTGGTTAGAAATGTGGACATAAAGGGAGTGCTAATTTTAGCTGAAAGCTAATATTATTAATTACTATTATTAATTTGTAGATAAATCAACAACGCGTACAAAATCTTTTGCTGCATCGTCTGCTGTCGTATCCGCTGTGCACAGAGCCTGCCGTGCGCCAAATGCTCGCCAGCCCAGAGACCTGTACTGTTATCACACGCATTGCCGAGGAAGTTGTTGTGGATAACAATCGGGATAAATTGAACTTGTTGCATAAATGCTTCTTTCAAACGGACACGGGTGATATTCTAATTAATGCGGCGACCGTGGATAAAATACTCCTAGCCATGTGTGTGCCGCTAGAGGGATCAACAGCCAGCGATATGGTTGAGGTGTGTGGCAGCTTTATAGCACAGATTATGCCCGTCATTTGCAGCAAGGAGAACTCTTCGCTGGCAGTGCGTCAGCAGGTCTTTTTAAGGTTGTACAAGTTTAGCCTAGAGCAACGAGCTAGCGAATATCTGTCGGAGGATACGCTGTGGGAGATAACTACCTGCTGGCAGGATGCGCTCTCAAGCAAGGACATTGAAATCAACGATGAGCTGCTGAAAAGTTGTGCACTCATTGTGGAGGAACTGGCACTGAATACTGAGCTAAACGCCAGCAGCCTAGATGGCATGGCTGAGGCTATGGCCAAATTTGTCATTTGCTCCACGGAGAACATTGAAGATGAGGTCGAGCGTTTGTCGCGCATTGACGAGACCATGGTGGCGCTGCTAAGCTCTGAAGTGAAAACAGCCGACAGTGTGTTGCAATTTGAGCAGCATTGTGTGTACCTGGATACGGTGTACTCTTCGAAAAGTGCTGGTGTAGCCTTCGAAAGTGCAGCCTTCGACGAACTTAAAATTCAGCCGCTGCTAAGACGCGCGGCTTTGAATTTTTCCACAATCTGCAAGCTGGTTTGCCGTGTTGATAATCCGCAGCTGCCGCAACAGTCCAACGAAGGTGAAGATGAGCTAACCGAAGACTATTGTGATGCCAATGCCAATCTACTCAAGCAGTGGAGCGAGTGTTTAATTTTGGAGGTAATGCAGTGCATGCAGGTGGCTGGTGCTGCAGATGCCTGGCTGGAGGTTAGCCTTAAAGTGGATGGAGCCTGTGAAGAGCTGGCGCTGAGTCTATCCGAACAGGTGCGCAGCTTTATGGGCAACAGCAGTGAATTGGTGGGCATCATTAAGCAGCGGCTGGAACAGGCAGCTTTAAAACAAAATAGCGTCATAAGCTGTCGCCTGTTGGGTTATCTGATTTACACCGACCAATATGCGCCCTTTGAGGAAAGCGCCACAATTCTACTGCATGAGGCTCTCGGCGAGATGCTTTTATCGCAAGGCGCGGTCAATGCATATGTGATGACACTACAGGTGAGCAATTTACTAATTTTTAATTTACCATTTATTAAAGCGTTGTCCCTTTTAGCACTTGCTCCCGAAACTCTCGCAGAGGTCACTTAACTGGAATAGCGCCATCATGCGCACGGAACCTACTGATTGGTGGACGAAGGCAGCAGTCTTTCGTTGTTTGCTAATCAATAACTTTCAGTCTGATCAAAATAAGAAAACGGATCGACACTTTATTACTTCGGCATTGCAGTTCTTAACTCGCGTTGGTGACCAGCAAAATGCGAAAAAAGAGCTGCTGCATTATAATGTGTAGGTTGATTCGAATTCTAATATATTAATTTATATTAAGACAAGTCTCTTTTTAGGGAGTTAGTAAATCAACCATATGAAGCAGTGCTTAATACCGTGGAAATCATTAAGCTGCTTAATGAAATCTTACAACGCTTTCCCCATGAACTCAGCATTAAGAACTGGGATACCATACGCATTGGTCTTGGCTCTTGGGTGCTTACTGTTTCCAAGTCAATGGCATATTACAGCGATCCGAAGGTACGTGTTGTAGATAATCCATATCATGTTGGGCCTTCAGTGATAAATTAACACTTTTATATATTTACAGACTTCTTTTTTCGTTGTGGCTGTGTTTCAACTGTTCGCATCGCTCAATAGTTTCATACGCTCGGAGAAGCAAAAGAGCTCAACGGAACTCCTAAAGAACGTGATCGATGAGTGGGAGAGCCTCTTTGCCAGGGAGGTCAATGTGGTGCTCTTTAAATCATATTATAAACTGACTCATGAGGCAGGTGTGCAACCAGAATTTCGCGTGTGCTACGAGGCTTTGATGGAGAGTCTAATGCCCGCACTGGAAGTGTTGGACTATAGCTTTATTTACGGGGTAGCTAAGCCAATTGCAACTGGACTATAGCACATTTTAATTTGATATCCTTTCTGTAGTTCTGTAAAGTGCCAAACTCAAAGCTGTCCCTGGATCATCTATGCAATTTTCTGCTCAAACAACTTCACAGCTCACAGCATTGCGTCCGCCTGAATGCAGTTCATGCTCTGCGCCAGTTAACGCCCCAGTTTGTGGCCGACGACATTGCGCTGAATGAAAAAGAAAGTGAGGATATTGAAGCTGCCTCTTCGACGATCGCCAAGTGGCACTTTCTCAATCGTTTTGAGGATTATTTGAATCGCTATGATTCGCTCATACGTAAGTATTTGGAGGAGTTCAGTTTTAAGGTCACCGAACTAGAGGATCTGGAGCCAATTGATAGACACGATGCCTTAAGCTATTTGCTGATATGGGACTGTATTATAAATTCCTGCGCCAAGTCGCCGGTTGCATTGCGCTCTGTTTACACAAGCTGGCTGAACGAGAATCATTACGAGGAGGTAAGTTTTTAAATACCACTACGGTTTTACTTTTGATTTGGGTTTAACAAACTTAAAATTTTCGTGTACACTTCATAGAATTTTCTACACTTTCTCTTTCGCGCCATGCCGGTGGATATATTGAAGAACCATAGCGCCAAAGTGCATAGCAATGGTGTCTACAAGGAGCTTAGCTGGTCTCAACTGAAGGGTAAGTGATTCACTTATATGCATTATTTAATTAAATAAGCGTTTCTTCTGAGGGTAGATTTTCACCCAGGGCTTCTCGCAAATAATCCTCGCCATATGTCTCAAATTCTGACATGCCGAAATCATAATCATCCACCATTTCTTCGCCCACTTCTTCTGACAACGAAATGTAATCAGTAACAGGCACGAAGGTTTCATCATTATCCGCGTGCATCGAACGTGCCAGGGGTACTTGTTGTGGTGCCATGTATATATTCAAGTTCGATATGAATTTGTTTATCCAAACGGTCAGATTGTTAGCCAAAATGCGTTGATAGTCGCGCAAGTTACTTGTGGTATAGAATTCTTGTTCTGTGAAATTAGAAATGCGGTTAATGCTTACACGTTTTGCAGTTGAGCATGGGCATCTGATCTAAAAACTAAGCATATTTGGGGTGTTTTATTATAATTTACACCTCATTGCTATATTTAAAAGATGATACCACAATTAGAAGCAGAGATATTGTATAATTTTAGCATAATAAGCTCCTCCGGCTGGTTTTTTCTACCCATGTCGAGGATCTATTCTTGCTTAGTATCAGCAGCCGAATCGATATAGCCTTGCCTGTCTGTCTGTTTCTAAGCAAACTAATCTTTCTGTCTTAAAGTTATCGTCATAAATATCGGAAATCTTTCAAAGTCTCTCTTATTTTTCGATAAGATCTATCTGAGTTAGTCTTCTTTCACTTACCAGTAAACTCCTTGATTCGCTCCAATATAACAGCAGATAGCGGCGACTGCTCGTCGATTATGAACTGGTCGTTTAGGAGGAAATCCTTCATCTCCTCAAAGAGTACGCAAACAATTTTCATCATCTGCTTGCGTTGACGCTCAATAATGAGCTTTTTGAGTCCGCTGCAGCGCTTCTTGTGCTTCTGCCTTTGGGCGCGACGCTGTCGCATCTCCTCCTCCAAATACTCCATTGCCTTTTCCATGGTCATCGATTCGACTGGTGGCTTCGGTTTTAATTGCTGTTGCAGGGCTGCAATATGCCGTTGCGAGAGAATGTGCTTGAAAAATTTAAACGTATCCTTGACGCGCATTGGATGCGGATTCGCCAGGCGTTCCATGCGAGCGGTGCAGATGGGCACATAGATCTTCTTGGTGATGTAGCGCGGCTGCCTGAGACGCTGCGGCGAGAGGAAATTCTTTTTGGGTGTAGCCAAAAAGCATGTGTGCTCCTCCCGCTTTAACATATCACGGTCGATGATAATTTGGCCGGTGTGCTGGCAGGGCACATAGCATGGATGATAGCGCGGGCAAACACAAAAGAATTTATACATATGTTGCGGTTCCGGTATTTCCGATTTGACCAATCGTTTAATGCGCTTGGCGCGATCCGGTCGCAACTGGACCATGGCCAGGCGCGCGTTTAACTCATCCGCCACTGTGATTCCCGTGTCCTGGGGCCCACGAGGGGGCGGCATATCACTTGGCGTTTTTGTAAAGTTGATTGCCTCGGCCACGGTCTTTTCGCTCTCCAGCTTTATTTCGCGAGCTGGCGCCTCGCTGGCGATCTGATAGAAGTTCAATGGTTTTTTATCCATTATTGAAATAAAAATTGAAAGTTATTTTACGAAACGAACAACACAACAAAATTATCACAAACGAAATGTACTAAGAACTTTTGAATATATGAGGTGTGTTTCTGTGTGTGTGTGATTTTGTTTGTAATGGCCTGCTAATATCACATAGCATTTCTTTAACTGCTTCTCCTTGTACTCGAACAGATCCTCAACTCCCACTGGAGCGGTATGCATGCCATCTGTATACGGAGGTGTTGCGCAAGTTGCCAGCCGTGGTGCGCAAATGGTGGAACACAAGCCAGTCCAGACAGAAGAATTTTGTGGACAATCTGACTACCAATTACGTTAGCGCACTGATATGCAGCGAGGAGCTGAAGGCAATCGTCAATCGCAAGGAAAAACATGAGAATATGCAGGTGGGTAGCCGTTTCTTTCTTGTTCTTTATTTAGTCTCTCTTTAAACGGTCTCCTCGATGCACATGCGCATCACAAACACTACAATGATGCAGACGAGTAGCACTATTATAACAATGGCCCGAAATATCTCAAGCGGCACCATATTGCGAATAAACTTTGTTAACTTTCGATTACGATCTACACACAAAACGCAAACTTCAACAAAATAACCGCCTTAAGTACAAAGTATCAAAGGATACTTAGTTTGAAAAATAAATTTTTGTACACCGTTGCATTTAAGAAGGCATGTCCAGTCCCACAGCGTAAATATATATATTGTTGATCGCACTGAGTTGAGCCGGGTCTGTCTATCTGTCGGTTTCTCTGCAAACTTGTCTCCTTCTTTTTTGCTATGTTGATGTAACTTGACATGAACTTATATATTACAATATTCATGGAGCACTATGATCATGATCATTTAAATTTTCTTTTATCATCCATTTTTAGGTGACAGTGCACACATCCACTCGTGAGGTTCTGGCCGTCTATGCCATTGATGAGGCACGCATGGAGCTCGTCATTACTCTGGCGCCCAATTATCCGCTTGGCGCTGTTAAAGTCGAGTGCGGCAAGCAAATTGGCGGACGCGCCACCTCACGTAACGTTGGCATGCAGCTGACCATCTTTTTGACTCATCAGGTGAGTGCTTCATTTACTATTAAATAATCTATATCCTTACTTATATTGTATACTCTATAGAATGGCACCATTAATGATGGTCTAACGCTGTGGAAAAATAATCTGGACAAGAAATTCGAGGGCGTGGAGGAATGTTATGTTTGTTATACGGTTATACACCAGGACACCTGCCAGTTACCCAAGTTGACGTGCAAGACATGCAAAAAGAAATTCCACGGGCCGTGTTTGGTAAGCTCAGCAAGCATTAAATATAATGGAGCCTTTACTAATAGATAATTCCTTCAATTTACACAGTACAAATGGTTCACGACGAGCAGCAAATCCACCTGTCCAATTTGCCGCAATGTCTTCTAAAAGATCTACTTCATTGATATAGTTTGGCGACACGTATTAATCTAGGCACAACAAAAGCTTTGCCGATAGTCAATAGTTTAAATTTTTGGGCCCTACCTGTAAATCAGTGCATAATAACAATAAATTCGCAATAGGTTTAAATTATAAGACTATTATTATTTTCAAAAAGAAAAAATGCTATGTTAATCGAATTCTATATAAGTAACGTAATGTTTTAACATTTGTTGTCACTGATGCCAATCCTTAAAGATATCCAAAAATTAGGCATAGACAACTGTATCATATAAATAAGAAAAAACTTAGTAGCCAACAAAACATTTTCTCAGCAGGCGTTCCTCCCAAATATCATATTCAATCATATTATTCTCGACACTTGACACGTTCAGAGCGAAAACCGAACTGAACTGTATACATTTCTTCAACAAATTTGTGTGATAATTTTACAATAATTATGGCGAAGCAGATGAAGATCATCGGCAATTGTCCATTTTGCCAACGTGAAGTGGGCAGTGATATGCGTCCCATTAATCAGCTGAATATGGACCATATCAACATTCTGGCCAACGAGTTAAAGGATATCCAGCCATCAGAATCTAAAGTTAGCAAAGTGAGTACGCATAAATTGGTTGATCCAAAGTATTCAAATTCAGCAATTGAATTAACTCAAAAGGGTAGCGAATCTATTGCCGCGATAACTGACACTATGTTGAATATGGTCAAGGAACAGTTCGAGCGCATCCCCGACTCTGAGGTAAGTTGGGCTTTTCGTCGCAATGTACCTTTTGTTATATTCTGTGTGTGCTTTTTAAGAATCACATTCCTGAGGATCATGCAGAGCTCATACTGGCTATGCTGTCGGAGGAACAACATACATACGATAAGTTTTTGACCAAAAAAACTTCTGCGAATTCAAAACCACCGGTTAAGCGCAATAAATAGCATTTTACCAAGTACCTATTCAACATTTTTAGATCAACCAAAAATAAACATACGACTCGCAGGTTCTAAGACGTGGCTGATCCAATTTTTACATCGTTGGAAAGTTTGATACTGTTTGTCGAGGGGCCATATTGAATACTTTGCGATAGTCGTTTTTATAATTTTACTTTTTCGTTTTTCAACATTATAAATTGCATAGTCACAATAAATTCGCAAATAATTTTAAATTGGCCAATTTTGGCATAGCCAATGCCTTTATCCACCTAATGCAGTGGATTTTGTGAAACACGTCTCTAATGAATTTAAATGTTGGTGGTCGGATTCAACCAGCTAATTTTCGCACAGCTCACGGCCAAGTGCGGACTTACATACATCACAAAAGGTACCTATTTCAGTCTGGCGAAACTGATTAAAATTGATTATATGATATGTACTTTTGTTTGTAAAATGCAGGGCCGGTAACCCAAGAATTGTTTTGATAGATTTACGGTTCGAATTATCTACCGGCTCGTTAGCCCGGTAAATATAATCGTAAATTATAACCAAATATCAAGTAAATTTTTTGGTATATGATTTTGGTATTTAATTAATTAATTAAATTTATTTTAAAATTTATTTATTGCCCGTTCTACTGAAAATATTTCAAGCCGTAGATATTTTCATAAAGAAGTTGCGGGCTAAATTCTATTTCTACCCAAAATTGAGATCTACCAATGAGTGGGTCCAAAATTCTTTGAGTCTCTCAAAAGCTTATACAAGGGGAGGGTAGTATAATGTTGCCATTAAATGTGTAGCGCATAAGGTACGTCTCCTATTCCGCAAAGTATATATATTTAATGAGAGTATCAATAACCGAGTAGTTATAGCCATGTCCGTCTGTCTGTTCATATGGGAACTAGTCTCTCAATTTTAAAGCTATCGCTTAAAACTTTATATTGGTCCGTCTTACTGTTGGGGTATACCGTCTAAGTTTACACGTGTGTATACCCTTGTAGAGGGTATTATAATTTTTCCATGATATGTGTAACGCATCGAAGGAAACATCTCCGACCCCATAAAGTACATATATATATATATATATATTAGGTCAGCATCAACAGTCGAGTATTAAAATTCTTTATATATCCATGTCCGTCCGTCTGTCTGTCCGTCTGTATTTCTATATTCTAGATAATCATTAAAAGCAGAGTTGATACTGCCATGTCCGTCTGACCGTCTGTCTGTTTCTATGGGGCCTAGTCTCTCAGTTGTCTTGAAACTATGCATAGGTCCGTTTTGCTGTTGCAGTCGGTAAATATGTCGGAACTGGCCAAATAAGCCCAGAGTCTCATATAGCTGCTACTTATATAGGGACGATCGGTCGAAACGTAGGTTCTTGTAGTAAATGATTTTTTTAATGGCAAAATACTGTGTTTTGCAAGATATTTTCATCAAACTCAGCATTTACGCGCTTCCTTCTATATTGCTATATGACAAATGTCTACATGCGTATTCAATCTTTGTTGTGCCGAGGATATGCGTGCTTTCTCGTTATTAAATGATTCGGATTGTATCAGCGTTAAAATTATTTTGAAATGTCTGGCTCGAACCGGTTCAGTTAAAAGCCAATTTGCAGCCTCTTTGAACTAACCATTATGTTGGGAACAAGACACGAATAAGTTTTCTGGTTAACGACTAAATTCAGATTGAATTCCTTTTCAAAATGGGAATCTCGAGGGAAAACCCTATAGACAGCCGGGGCATAAGTCAGTGGCTGTTGCTTCAGTATACGAGCGACATTTAGAACCTTTTTAAATCCAAAGTCAATTACATACTTGCTTAGCAAATCCAGCCACGTGCTGTATGCACAATTGTTGTTCAACCAACCACCCTAGAGTTCACGATTCTGCGCTCTAGCCGTGGGACCTTTGTTTCGGCCCCGCGCTGCCCCGTTCGGCCTAGGGTGGGGCACGATATGACGAACGCATCAGTTTTGCGTTGCACTCTGGTGGGGTTTGTTAACTGGGATTAGGCACGCCATCGCTCGATACACAGCGCCGGGCCATATGCGTTAAGCCAAAATGACGTAAGCCACCCGTGAATATGTCAACAGCTCAACCGAAACTTGGCCAGCGTGTACAAGTAACGGGCAAGCACCAACTTTGTGGCCAAGTGGCCTATGTAGGACGCACCAGTTTTGCGGCTGGTCAGTGGTTTGGCATTGTGCTGGACGAGCCGCGTGGCAAGAACAATGGCAGCGTGCACGGCAGCACCTACTTTAAATGTGCGCCCAACTTTGGACTCTTTGTGCGTGCCCAGCAATTGCAGTTGCTGCTAGAATCGAAACAGGTGGAGCAGCTGAAAAAACAGGACAAAAATCGCACAAAGGACAGCATGCAGCGCGATGTAAGCAAAATGAAGCTGGCCGGCAGGAACAGAAGCAGGCAGGCGGCCGACGAACAGGTGAGTCACAAGCTGCAACTGATGACTGCTGTGAATCATGTGCATACGAAAATGTGGGTGGAGTCAAAGGTTCCTTTGTGGCGCATATATGCATTTAAGTTCACGTACACATGATATCCACTCTTAACCGTATTTTTTACCTCTTTCACAGAATAACCAAAGGGCGGCTAAAGCATCAGCTAAAAAGCCGCCAGAGCATGCGACATTTTCAATGACCACTTCCAAGACTTGGGTGACTTCCACTCAGCTACAACCACAACCGCCACCACAGCCGCAACCGGAAGCGCAGGTAAGGAAAGCCATCATGAGTATTCCAAGCGTGTTAACAGCTTGTCTCTTTAAAACAGGAGCTGGCCAGCCCATCTGCGAGCTCCCAGCAAGAGTCTTTGCTGACAGCTACGCAGGACATGGACCCAACGCAGTCTGAAGCTGTAGCCTTTACACAGAACATAACGGAGCAAAAGCAGGAGATAACGTCTAATCCTGCCACACAATCAAGTGCAAGCACATTGCCATCTCAAGCTGTTGGGCCGGCCAAGTGGGACCAAGCTGGAGCTGCCGCACAGTCGTCCATATTGACGCCACCAGCTTTGACCTGCAATCAACGACGCTCCACATCCTACACACAGCTGCGACCGACTCGCATCAGTCAGCCGAAGCCGACAACTGCCCAGGCGCAGAGCACCACGGCACAACTAACTCTGGCCATGCCGGTGCCGCTGGCCTTGGCGCCCAAACGCAGCAAGACGAGCATGAGCCCGACAAGCAGCCTGAAGCGTGCGGCGGCACCTGCTGCTTTTGTGGAGGCTGGCTTTTTGGAGATACTGCGTCCACAGTTTACGCCGGGTCCGGCATTGCGCACGCCCAGCACGGTAGCGCCACCGCTGGACAGCGCGGAGCTGCGGCAACTACGCGAGGAGCTGCAGCTGCTGCGCGTGCAGAAGAGTGAGGACAAGCTGAAGCTGCTGGAGCTGGAGCGCATCAAGATACACAACGAACAGCTGCTGGAGTTTAAGGCGCAGATTATGACGCAGCAGGTGCTGCTGCAGCGGGAGTTGCAGCGGTGTCGTCACGAGCAGCGCGAGTCTCAAGAGACCGCCGCCAAATATAAGCGGGAACTGGACAATGTGGCAGACAGCGTTGAACTTTTAACACTAGACAAGGAAATGGCCGAAGAGCGTCTGGAGACGTTGCAAATGGAGCTGGAGATGGCGCAGGAGCGCAACGATGAGCTCAGCTTGGATCTCGAAATTCTACGTGCCGAGCAGGAGCAGGAGCACAACAATGACCAGTGCCTCGAGAAGACTGAGAAGCAGGCGACGAACACAACGACGCTGCAGACAACCGGCGAGTTTCTGCGCCTAGAGCAGTATAACCGGCGTTTGCGTGACACGGTGGTCCGACTACGGGATACCCTGGCGCATGAGAAACAGCTGGCGCAGCGCGCACACAAAGAGCTGGAGACAAAGCACTCGGAAATCAATGAACTGAAGAGCATCAAGGAATTGCAGAGTCGGCGCGTGGATCAAATGGAAGCGCAGCTCATGGATCTTAAAGAGCAGGTGGATGCCTCATTGGGTGCCGAGTCTATGGTAACGCAGTTGGCCACGCTCAAACTGGAGCTAGAGGAGCGTGTTAAACTCTTGGAGGATGAGGTCTCCGAACTGGAGGCACTGGAACAAATCCAGGAGCAGCTAATTGAAAGCAATCAGGAACTGGAATCGGACTTGCGTGATGAAATTGACAAGCTAAGCGGTCAGGTGAAGTCGCTAGAGCAGCAAAAGAATGCCGCCTTGGAAAGTCTCTACGATCGTGATGTGACCATATTGAAGTTCAGAGACCTGGTGCGTCAGCTCCAGGAGCAGCTGCAGCTCAAAACAGACGGCGGCAATCTATCCATTGAGGATTTTAGCAGCGCCAATGAATCGCAACAGGAAGAGACATCCCAGCAAAGTCTGGCTGACTATCAGCACATCTTCAGTGTGAGCAAGGCCTATGGACGCGCACTTGAACAACAGCTCAAGGGCGTGGAGCTGCGTCTCGAACGTCAGCACTTGGATCATGTGTTAGCCTTTGTTCCGGAACAGTTTCTGCTACGTGGCGGTGAGCACGACGTGGTGCTGGTCATGTTGCTGCTGGAACGCATGAACGAAAAGCTGGAGATCGTTTGCCAGGCAATCAATGAGAAATTCCCAAATGCCTGCGAATTCGGTGAGTACCATTCCAAGTCATATATTCATTCTGACCATATGTTTCCAGTTGGAAAAGAGCCATATTTCATATATCTAAACGAAAGCTTTACAAATCTCATCCTTATACTTTTTGTGTTCTTTATCTAATGTTAAGTTGTTATAGTTAAGTCATCTATTCCTTTTTGCTCGTCCAAGAACTATTTCTTAAGTTTATTATTATTCGCTCGAATTCCGATGAACAGAGTACCTTGTTATGCAGGGTATCCGGGACAGTTTCTTTCAGGCATAGTTGAGTGTATAAGTGTGGGAAAAGGGTGGGAACAGATAAGTTTATTTAGTGAACATAGTGGAGACAATCTCGTCCGTGATTAATCTATAAATAAGTAATACACCAAAATAATTCTAAAATTATTTGAGGAGGAGAGATTAATTATTTGGAGTCTACTGGAAAATAATGTCGACCGCAAACCAGGATCTCAGTTTAAACTACGGATGGCAAATAACAAGAATTATTTTTATTATTATATTATTATACAATTTTGTCTTGGTAAATGGAAAATTGTGGGGACCGGACGCATGTGCCAAACTCAGGAATAGATAGGACAGGAGATAGAAAAAAAGACCTTGGATCTGTTTTGGATGGGTCAACGGATCGTTCAACTCCTTGGACCAGAGCTTTGTTTCCTTTGAAAAATATAGACTTCTGAGATTTGTAGGCGTCGCCAACATTTTTGTCTTTATCAATAAAGAGTTTCCACATGGACTACTATTACATATAGGCTTCGTTCTCTCAAAATTGCTGAGATCACATAATTATCATATCTACAGGCAACGTTATAAGTTCAAATCCCCGATGGAAATTTTTTTTAAAGTGATTTATTTATAATAACAAGTTTTAATTTGTTTTAAGCATGTTCTGTTTTCCGTCACGATATGGACTATATTTAAGTGGATCTATACTTGTTATCCTGCCAGGTCGCGATGCCATCTTTGAGGGTTATTCCGTGCAGCGCTACATCTTTCGGGCCCAGTGCATCTATTTGTTGAAGAGCCTTCAGCTGGTGCTTCAGCAGTTTCGCCATGGACTCAATCACTGTGACTATGAGCTGTGCACACATGCGGCCATTTATCGCATGGATCTGGAGTCGCAGGAGCAGCAGCTGGATGATTTTGTACGTCTGTTAAAGACAGGTCAGCTGGATGAGCATACCAATTGCGAGCCCATACGTCGTGTACTGCACTACATCAATGGATTGCATCAGAATCTGATGCCGCCACAGACGCTGGTGGATCTGCTGGATGAGCAGCAGCTTTATGTGGCACTGATTGAGGTCTACGAGGCGGGCATGGATTCGGTGAACGCGAATGCGGGCATGCTGCACACCATCATACAGCTGGGCGATGAGCAGACGGCCTCGTTCCACTGCATGCAGCTGCTTATGGAGCACAGCTGTGCAGCCAAGCAGAAACTCAAGAAGCTGCAGCGAAAGCTGGGCGGAAACAAGACGGCCGCTGCCTGGACGGGCATGCAATGTGCGCGCTACCAACGCATCCTGGAGGCCAACGAGGCGCTGGGCGCGCTCATCAGCATGCTGGGCGTGTCGGCGCGCGAGGCCACCAAGGAGTCCAATGGCGGCATTGCGCACGAAAAGCTCTGGCGGCTCTTAAGCCTAAACTACAGCAAGTTCGCGCCCGCACAGGAGACAGAGCAGCGGGAGCTGGATGCGTATAGTCAGCGTTGCATGCAGTTGCTTGAGGAGCAGCTGGAGGAGCTCTGCACATTGCTGGAGCCCAGAGATGTTAACACGGAATACGTGCGACATCCCACGTGCAATACGTTGCAACAGCGCGCCTCTCAAATCAGGCGCCATTATGAGGATGTCAAGAGTTTGGAGCTCGCGGTGTCGGAGCGGGAGAAGGAAATCAAATCACTTAAATATGCGACCAAGCTGAAGCAACAGGATTACTCGGAGCTTCAAGTACGCAAAGAGATGGCCGAAAAGCAGGTGCACCGTTTCAGCCAGGACTATTGCCAAACTCTCACCCAAATGGCCGACGGCATGGAGCAGCTGGAGCAGGCCATGCTCTGCAAGGAGGCGGCCATGCAGCACGCCCTCAACATACTAAACGAAAAGCTGACCACTCTGGAGCAGGCCCAGGAGCATTGGCAGCAGCAGCAGCAGGTGGACAGCGCATGTGCCACCAGCTCGACCCGCAACTGCAACAGGGAAATGAATCTGATGCATCAGGCACTGCGTCAGGAACGCAAATTACGCGTCCAATTGCAGGGTAATGAATTGTGCAAAAACTTTGCCGCTCTGGAGCCGTTGCATGTGCCGCAGCTGGAGCCGAGCAGCGAGCTGGCTGCCTTGGAAGCCCAACTGCGCCGCTTAAAAAACAAGTGGCTGCTCGCCCATCTGGACCTGGGTCCCAGCGGTCCTCAGCGTCGCTCGCACATTAAGCTGGAGGGCAGCCGCCTGTTGCGACATATCTTCCAAACATATTGCACAGTGAATCCGCATCGCGCGGCGCCCACAGATTTTGGGTTCTTCATAAGCGACGATCTGAGGCGCGCGTTTTAGGCCAAGTTATATATAGTATTAGACTCAAATGTATTACGGCGAAAACAAAAGTACATTAATGTGATTTGCTGCTTAACCTATTAACTATTATTATAAAGTTCATTTTGTTTGTTAATCGAAAATAATTAAATTTGCAGTACATAGCGAAAATATTGAAATAACATTAATTGTTTATCATATTAAAAAAAGGTGCCGCTCTCTGGTCACCCTTAATATATTGCTATAATTTATAATCTAAAGTTTCACTTTTCGAAATTTTTATTAAAATAACGAATTTTGCTATTTTTATATTTCCTTTTCTTATAATTTTGTATTTGTAAAAGTTAAAAATATTTTAAAGCTGAAACATTTTTATTTAAACACAAAACAAATCTAAACTTTATGAAAAATTTCATATAATGCAATTTTGATTTTTCGTACGCATAAGTAATATCGGGACCTGTGGAAATTTTGGGATCATGCAAAAATTGCGTCCATTCCTCATGTATCAAAAATTTCCACGGAGTTCCCGTTCCGATCCCGTCTCCAATCAGAATATTTCTTTTATATCATTTCAACTTGATCAGTTGAACGATAACGATATACATATATGTGTGGTATTATATAGCCCAGAATATCTTGTTAAAATCAACAACGTGTAGAAATGATCTCAATGTCGAGCGCTCGACTGTAGCGTTCTTAAATGTCGTTTATTCAATTAACAATTTACAATTTACACAATATATACACGTATAGACATAAGTATGCATATACACATCTGTGGAAACGCGCAGTTTAATGAGAAAGAGAGCAGTTCAAGCAGTCCAATTGGAAACGCTTATCACATGAGCAAAAAAGAGATAGATATAATGAGTAACGATAACGGGTACGTGCTGGTGCAAGATGGCGGCTCTCTTGTTGCTTGTGGTTGCTGTTGTTGTTGTTGTTGTCGTGGGATTTACATAAATACGTTTAATGTTTAATGAGAAGAAAATTGAATCGTAGGCTATTTACAGTTGCTGGCAAACAAAACAAGTCACTGATCCGTTAGGGTCGCTGCGATATATGCAATAGATTGTGACGTTAGTGTGGCAATGGAATTTATCGATAGTTATCGAGCTTACCTCACGACTTGGCGGCTGTCTGACGCTTGGCCACAATTTTACCCTGGTCGCGACTGTTGATGACCTCGGCATGGAAACCCGTCTCCCAATCGGCGTAGTATTTGACGGTGCGCACATTGCCATCGGGCTCAACCAATGAGTACTCGCCCTTGACCACATCGCCGTCGCGTTCCTCGCGCTGATGCTTGTTGTCGCCCGTATGAGGATCATTTACCGCATATTCAAAAGCGTAGCGCGGGTGCGCATCCTGTCGTGCAAACAATTTACATGAAAATAGGCCGAACAATACCATGTAACTGGGACTTACAAAATGCTCGAGATGCTTCTCCGGCAAAACCTTTAGCAGCGCATGCTGTGCCACAGGTGCGGACTTTAAATAGGCAGCGGGCGATAGCGGAGCATGTGCGCTCAGTGCTGAAACGCTAGGCGCATAGCGATTGAAGCCAGCTCCAAAGGGACCAATGCCAGGACCATGGCTGTAGTCAGCGAGTGGAACCCCCAGATGTGCCAAACCACCAGTAGCATGGCCTAAAGCACCGTGATAAGTAAGTGCAGGCGAGACGGCGCCATGACCAAGTGAAATGGCGCCATAATATGAGGCATCATGCGCGCCAGCCGAACCCAAGGCTAATTTACCTGTAAAGTGGACACAAAATATTATGAAAGTGAACGAAAGGCAGGGATCTGTATAACTTACCCGCATTAATTCCATAGGCCGTACTGCTGGCATAGCCGTGACCAGTTGCTGGTGCTGTAGTCAGCTTGGTCAGCAATGTACCGCCTGCAGGCTTGGACAAGTATTGAGTGGAGAGAGTGCCATGTCCAGTGGAGCCATAGCCCAGGCCCAGGCCCAGGCCCAATCCCAACTTGGAGTCGGAATAACCGTGACTATAGCTACCAATTGCTGGAGCTCCGGAAACAGTGGCTATCGCTGGCTTGGACACATACTGATGGGAGACAGCGCCATGACTTGAGCTGCCATAAGTGGTGGCCACTTTGGTGATGCCGTGTCCAGTGCTTGCATATCCTAAGCCAATTGCTGGCGCTGCGGCAATGTGGCTCACGGCCGGAGCCGAGTAAGTGGCCACCTTCGCAAAAGCTGGACCAGATGCGATGCCGCCAATCGCTGGCTTGGACACATATTGATGGGACACAGCACCATGGCCTGATCCACCATAGCTAGCGGCCACTTTTGTAACGACTGGCTGGGCTGCATAGCTGGCAATGGCCGGAGAAGCGACAACAGCAGGCGCAGCCGGCAAATAGGTCTTGGAGAGCGTGGCTCCATAGCTGGCTAAAGCAGGAGTACCATAGCTTGCAATCTTGGTAACAGCAGGAGCTGCTGCATACGTAGCCACAGCGGGCTTGGAGACATACTGGTGGGAGATGGCGCCATGTCCAGAGCTGCCATAACTGGTAGCTACTTTGGTGATGGCAGGAGCGGCTGAGTAGGTGGATATGGCGGGTGCTCCATAGCTGGCAATCTTTGAGAGTGCTGGACCCGTGGAATACGTAGCGAGAGCTGGTGCCGCATAACTGGCCACCTTGGCAATCGCTGGACCAGCAGAAATTGTGGCCACAGCGGGCTTGGAGACATACTGATGGGAAACAGCACCATGTGCAGAACCACCGTAGCTGGTGGCCACCTTAGTGATGGCAGGAGCAGCGGAGTAGGTAGTTAAAGCGGGAGCACCATAGGTGGACACCTTGGAAATTGCTGGAGCAGCGGAGATTGTAGCCACAGCCGGCTTGGAGACATACTGGTGGGAGATGGCGCCATGTCCAGAGCTGCCATAGCTTGTGGCGGGCGCAGCGGAGTAGGTGGCCACAGTTGGTGCTGCATAGGTGGCCACTTTAGCAATCG
The DNA here is from genome assembly GCF_035044405.1 of Drosophila montana. Taxonomy (NCBI): domain Eukaryota; kingdom Metazoa; phylum Arthropoda; class Insecta; order Diptera; family Drosophilidae; genus Drosophila; species Drosophila montana. Next base: position 913,613 of record NW_026998098.1, on the reverse strand, counting down.
CTGGAGCTGGGGCAGGATATGCGGCAACGATGGGCTTGGATATGTATTGATGGGAGACGTCAGCAGCTTGGCTATAGCTTGCCACTTTACCAAATGCCGGAGATGTAGAGTAGGTGCTGATAGCAGGAGCAGCATAGCTAGCAATCTTGGCAACAGCCGGAGCAGCTGCATAGGTAGCCACTGCGGGCTTGGAGACATATTGATGCGAGACGGCACCGTGTCCGGAACTACCATAATTTGTGGCCAATTTGGTAATGGTGGGAGCAGCGGAATATGTGGATATGGCTGGAGCGGCATAGGAAGCGATCTTCGCAATACCTGGGCCCGTCGAGTACGCAGGCGCAGCATAGCTTGCAATCTTGCCAATAGCAGGAGCAGAGCCATACACTGTAGCGGGTTTGGAAACGTACTGATGCGAGACGGCACCGCTGGAGTGCACTGAACCGATGGTAGGGCCGCCATAGCTGGCTATCTTGGTGCCGGCTGGCCCAGTGGAGTAACTAGCTACAGCGGGAGCAGCATAGCTTGTAATCTTGGTAACAGCAGGAGCTGCTGCATATGTGGCCACTGCGGGCTTGGAGACATACTGATGGGAGACTGCGCCATGACCTGAGCTGCCATAACTGGTAGCTACTTTGGTGATAGTAGGAGCAGCTGAGTAGGTGGATATGGCGGGTGCTGCATAGCTGGCAATCTTTGAGAGTGCTGGGCCCGTGGAATACGTGGCCACTGCTGGTGCCCCATAGCTGGCGAGCTTGGCAATCGCTGGACCAGCAGAAATTGTAGCCACAGCGGGCTTAGAGACATATTGATGGGAGACAGCGCCATGTCCAGAGCTGCCATAGCTTGAGGAAACTTGAGCGACGGCTGGAGCAGCAGAGTAGGAGGATATGCCGGGTGCTGCATAGCTGGCCACTTTGGCAATCGCCGGAGCAGCTGCATAGGTAGCCACAGCGGGCTTGGAGACATACTGGTGAGAGATAGCGCCATGTCCAGAGCTGCCATAGCTTGAAGAAACTTGAGTGATGGCTGGAGCACCGGAATAGGAGGATATGGCGGGTGCTGCATAGCTGGCCACCTTGGCAATCGCTGGAGCAGCAGAAATTGTAGCCACAGCGGGCTTCGAGACATACTGATGGGAGACAGCGCCATGTCCAGAGCTGCCATAGCTTGAGGAAACTTGGGTGATGGCTGGAGCACCGGAGTAGGAGGATATGGCGGGTGCTGCATAACTGGCCACTTTGGCAATCGCCGGAGCAGCTGCATAGGTAGCCACAGCAGGCTTGGAGACATACTGGTGAGAGATGGCGCCATGTCCAGAGCTGGCATAGCTTGCGGCGGGTGCAGCGGAATAGGTGGCCACAGCAGGTGCTGCATAGGTGGCCACCTTAGCAATCGCTGGAGCTGCTGCGGGATAAGCAGCAACAATGGGCCTGGAAATATATTGATGCGAAACGTCTGCAGCTTGGCTGTAAGTTGCAACCTTGGCAAGTGAAGGGGCTGAGGAATACGTAGAGATTGACGGCGCCGCATAGCTGGCTATCTTAGTGAGGGCAGGAGCTGAGGAATAAGTGCTGATAGCAGGAGCAGCATAGCCGGATATCTTGGTTACAGCTGGAGCAGCTGCATAGGTAGCCACGGCTGGTTTGGAAACATATTGATGGGATATAGCGCCAGAGCCACTAGTGCCATAGCTAGAGCTTAACTTGGTGATGGCAGGAGCAGCTGAATAGCTGGATATGGCAGGAGCACTATAAGAGGCCAACTTGGCAGGTGAGGATATATATTGCGTAGCAATTGCGGGCGATGCCGGCAAATAAGTCTTGGAAAGCGCTGGCGCATAACTGGCTCCGTAGCCCGTGCCGTGTGAGGACAGCAGCGAGGATGTAGTAGCCAGCTTCAGTGCAGGAGCAGGCGCTGCATAGCTGGCTACCTTGGCAATAGCAGGCGCGCTATAGGCTACCGAGGGCGAGTAGGTGGCTATCTTAGCAAGACCTGGTGCCGCCTGTGCGTAGCTGTAACCCGGTGAGCTGTAGGTTTCCACTTTGGAGAAGCCTGGCGTCGCCTTCGAGTACGTATAACCCGGTGAGGTGTAGGTCTCCACTTTGGTGGTCACCTGTGGCGCATAGTAGCCCGAACTGGAAGCGGAGGGCGCCGTATAAGTGGCCAGCTTGGAAATGCCTGGAGTTGATTGACTGTAGGTGTAGCCGGGCGACGAATATGTAGACACCTTGGTCAAGGCCGGCGACGGCGGCAGATAGCCACTGTCCAGCTTGGGAGCAGTCAGCAATGTCTTGGTTAAGGTCGGCGAAACCAAATTCTTAAGCTCAATGCCCGATGGCACCACAGTTGCATATTTAGCAGCTGGTGACTTATCGGCATAGGTGATGCCAGGCCCACCATATGACGCCGAGGGTGTAAATAGCGACTTCTGTATAGGCGCCACATACTTGTCTATCTGGGTTACACCACCGTGCGAATAACCCGAAAGACCCGCGCTGGATTCGTACGAAGCAGCCCCGCTGCCAACGGATGAGTGCAACAGTTTGCCATTCTCCGAGTAGCTGGAAATGGCCGGCGACTGGCTGTACTTTGTCACGCCAGGCGATATGGAGAACTTGACTTCGGCTGGTGGCGCATACGAGTAGCCAGCGGCGCCGTTCGCATGCACGCACGGCACAATCGCTGGTGCTATGGTCGGCGAGGGTTCTGCCAGTGCTGAGCTGAGCAGTAGGCTCAGCAGCGCAATAAGTCGGAGCTAGAAACAAAACAAGGTGAGTTAAAAGATAGATATGACTGCTAAATAACGAATACAGCATATTTGATTTAAAATATTATTAACAAAATTAATTTAAAACCATAAGCCCTAGTCCCCTTTTGCCTATTATGTATGTCCAGATAACAACTTATATGCTCAATATTTCTACTATAAAATATTGTTATTTGTTGCATATTATCAAAATTCTAATTTACAATTCAATTTTTTATTAATCCTAAAACAATATTCGCCCATTAGAAAAAAAGTGATGGGCTCAAACAATTGAAATTAGAATTATTTAGGAAAGGAGAAAGGATCTTGATATGATAAATAATATTAAAAAAAAGGTCGCTTAAGCCCAATTTCTAAATTTGAATATTATACACCTGCCAATTAAATTTGCTTAATGATATATACTATGAACTATTAATATATACTTCAAATATACATTTAAAAAATATGAATGTATTATATATTGAGACTGTTGTATTTGAAAGTTTCTCTTTAGATTCAATTAATCTAAAGAAACAAATCTCCAAACTATCCTTGAAGAAAGAAATGTAAATTACGCATCAGTTTTTAAATCTAATTTCTGAGTTCCACAAATGTTCCACAAATTTAATTATTGATCTCGAGAAAAATGTATTTTTCTATAGTTTTTCTAGCCACATTTTCCATATGTTTCTTTGTACACTATAAAGTACAAAATGATATTAAATTTTATTTTTAGTCCTTAAAGTCTGGTTGCGTGCCATTTCTTAGCTTAGCACACTTGATTAGGACACAGTTTATAATTAAAATATCCATATATATCCTTTTTAGGCTTGAGGCATAATTATGTTCTTGGATTTTGAGCGACCACGGTAACGTAATTGCTTTAAATATTTGATTATTATTTTTTCTGGGAACCCACCTTCATAATATCACTTATGTTGCACAATTAGTTGGGGTTGAAATAAACGTTCTGATCAAGTTGGGCGCACTATATAAACTTTATTTTATTATAAATTTTAATTGTTCGAAAAAGAATGCACACGTTTGTAATCCTTGTTGTAATCCAACGTATCACGATGAATGTCCTTTGAGAAATATGTGCGTATACTTAATATCGTTTCTTAACGTATTCGAACTTTCGGCACACGGCACACGCAACGCTCGCTCGATGTAGAGCAACGCGGCTGACTGTTGGCCAGCCCGGCCCTATAATCGCTTATATACGTTCGGTCAGTTTTGGCTCACACGCATGCGCAGCAGCCACGCACCAGTTTAGCGACAGAAAAATCAAACATATACACACACACAGGCAAAAAACAAGGCGAATTGGAAAAACGAGCAGAAAATCGGCAGCAAAAAATATTGGAGTTAGGAAAAGCGAAGTCAAGTCAAGTCAGAGCTCAAAATCTGCGACTGCAAACTGCCTGACTGACTGAAGAAAAATTGATGACTGCTCGACTGCGCAGTTGGCAGCTGGCAGTTCTCTTTTGTTATGGGTTCTCTCGCGGCAACCTGCATCGTCTATTTGGAGGCCCCACCTTCGCGCTGATCTGGCTCTGGCATTTTATTAGATCATAGCAAACGCCTCGGCTCGAAATCGGCTCAAAAAATTGCGCGTGGTGCGTTTTTTGCCCAGTTCTCTTGCTGGTGGCTGTGTTGCCGCTGCTGCTGCTGCGCCTGCTGCATTGTTGGCCACGTTTTTTTTTTTTTGCATATGCTTTTAAAGCGACTTAATTTGATTTAGATTTTAATCGCGACCATTGCGTGTAGCTGTGGCAAAAAAATGCAAGCCAACTTTAAAATTCATACGCAATTTGCTCGCCGACCAAAAAATAAAAAAAATTACAAACTTGTGGTATTAATGTCGCTATCAATAAATTTTGTCTCTGTCTGTGCGTGCCTGGGGCCTTGATTGTGCATTAGTTAGATAAAAGGCGCCATATATATGCATGTGTATATGTATGTGTATATAGTGCATAATAGAATAACCCGCGATATGACCAAGTGTTGACTTGTTGGCAATTAAGGTCACTTTTCTGACTTTTGTGTCGCCGTGTTTTAAAACGCGCACAATTCGCACGCGGGTGTGTTCGATAACTGTCGGGGGTATTTATTTTCTTGCAAATGACCAAACAAATAGCGTTATGGCTAGTTAACAGGCTGCATGAATAGTTTTGTATTTGATACGTAATTGAATTTAAGCCATTAAAAATGCTTATCACACAATGGAGTGCATTCTGTCTTATTTCAATGCAGCCCAATTGGTTAAAAGCATTTATTCCAGAAATTAATATATTTATTTATATTTTTCTTGACAATAAAGTTTGGCTTATGGGCAAGATTCAAGATTAAAGACTATGTCAAAGGATCAAATTATTTTTGTGATAAAATGTAATGTACATTTTGAATGCGAGATCTCCTGGTATTATTATTATTATAATTATCGTTTAAACGATATTCAACTTCTCTAAGGGAAGATTTCATCAAGCTCCTTTGAATATTATTGATTGCTACTAAAGTTTCCATAAAATAAGATAAATATTATATCAAAAGCTTTTTAGAAAATGTCCAATTCAGGATATGAAAACTGTCAATTGTGAGCCCACTGGCTGGCGTAGTTACATTTTGTTGCCAAAAATTCAAATACGAATCAAATATTGTTTTTAATTAGCTGTCTTGGAGTCGCCACAACACATTTCAACTTCATGTTGCCACAGTTGGCACATTTTGTCCCTGACTTGCGGCTGACACCACATGCCGTGCAAATCAATTAAAAGCGATCCAATATGAATCGATATAAAATCAATGCGATCTAGGCAGACATACTGACCATAAACAGACCACAGCCGCTTACCTGGAAAATTGATTGAGCAGCACACGCGTTGACATTTCAATTAGAAGTCCATACTGGCCCCGACTAGACCAGACCACATCTGAGCCGGCCCACAACGGGGCCGGACCACACTTGGCCAGACCAGAAGGAATGCCGATTCCAGTTGTCTTGCAGCGATAAACCTTATGGACCAATTAAGTATTTCGTGTCATGATGTGATTTTTTATCGCCCCAAATGGAGAATAATACGCATACGCAGTGTACATAGAGTGAAAGGCTGTCGTTGGTATTGGGATTTTTGGGCCTGTTAATTGAACATGAAACATGTTTCAGCTCTGGCTGCTTGCTCGACTCTTAGTCTATCTGTCTTACTGTTTGGCGTTTTCTTTTTATTTTACCTATATATATATTTTTTTTGATTTTCGGGTTTTCGCAATTTGATTGAATTTTAATTTTTGCATTTGCAAACCAATACGAAAACTCCAAAACTACAAACTACAAACTCCAACCGCTAGTCAGCTGCAATTTTAACCTACTTCGGCTGGACTGGTCGAGTTTAGTTCGTCGCGCATTTGTCACACACACGCACTGAGCTCAGGCCGCGGGGCGTTACGTAATTGCCAACGGGCAGGCACTTGGCTAACACGGACGGCGACTACAGCTGGCCATGGCTAACACATACGACCATTGCCTACTTAACATCATGACGAAATCCGCCTGACAACCGCCGCCTGCTAATACTGCTGCTGCTGCTGCTGTTGCTCCTACTGCTCCTCCTACGTCTCGGCGGCTGTTCCACCCGCCGCACAGCATCAATTTTTAATTGAAAAATCTAGATTTCACTTAAAATTTTCACGTCGATTATTTTACATACCCATATGAGCCCAGCTTTGTAGCGACCTGTGCGCATGTATGTGCGTGTGTGTGTGTGTGTGTATCTGTCTATGTGTGTGCACGCGTCTATCTAGATTGTTTGTCGCTCATTGAAAATCGAAATGCATGTTGTACATGCCGCGTGCGTAAACATTTCAAAATTTGCCAACACATATTCATAAAGATACAGATTTAATACCGCCTGCCTATTTGCGCAATTGACGATCTCGAATCTCTAAAAACCCAAATCTTGAATCTAATTCTACACGCATCGAAAAACTGAACCAGTTTTAAAAGTGCAAAATCGCTATAAAAAATGCTGAAAGGCCGAACGGGTTGGGTATCAAACTCTCTATGTGTGTGTGTTAGTGTGGGGCGTACAACACTGCGTATGCGTGTTATTTTGCCGTCAACTGATATTGCGAGTCGCGCTAATAGCCGCAGGATTGACTACAATTACGGCCTAAGGCAGCTTATGCTCTGTGTTTATCCACCTTGGCTTAGGCTTGGGCCTTACCAACACGTTTTTCATGCTGTGAAATGTTTTCCATTAAATTATATGAAACAACTAAAATTGTTTAGCTGTTGTCGTGTTTTAGGAAAAATTGATCGTTATCTAATTGCGTAATTTTGGTACCATAAAATCAAGCATATGGAACTATCTGATTTCCAGAAATTGATATTTCTTGTTGTTGTACTGCATAAGCATTTTACCCTGTTATGAAGCTTTAAGCAGTTTTTTAAAGTCCATACATAAGTCGAAAAGCATCTGACACTGAACCACTTTTGTTCGAAACAAATCTTGTCAGCCAAGAATTTTTACAAATATATAACGGCCAGCAAAAGTATTAAGATACATTTTTATATCAATCGCTAAAATGGAGGAAAAAGATCGGCCTTTGCTGATGCTTTAAATAAAATAGGCAAATATTTTTTGTATTCCGTTGTACTTTTATTTTCTGCCCAGTATAATGTAAGAAATTTAACTGGAAAAAAGTCTTTTGATTATTATTCTTATTTTTATATGAAAAACTGATATTACGGCTGAAATAATTAGAATTGGAGTCTCCAGATCCTTCACCAAATTTGCTAGAAATTCCGAAAAAGATTTGTATGTGACCTCTGCAAATGTCGCCTCAATTTATGACCTGTTGTGATTATTTATATGTAGCATTGATTGTTATAAGATTGATTGTAATAATATTGATATGTAAATACTGGCCACTTTTTTCGGCTTTTTAATGCGAGTTAATTTTTTCGAGCAAGCCATATGTACAAAATTATGACACTTTGCAGTATCATGTTTTAAGAATGAAATTTTTGTTTGTGAAATTCCATAAAAAATACTTTGCACTTCTTCTGCTGCGCTCAGTTTTTAAAGACAATTACATATATCTGGTAATATCTATTTGTACATCCGTGTTGGAGTTGAGTTTTTAAATTTTGCATATATACCCGCGTCTACTTGACAGCCATGCCTATGAAGTTGTGTATCGTAAATTAAAATTATGAGCTGCAGCTTTGTAGCAAATGTCAGCAAATGTTGGCTAATGGAATAAGTGTAAGTTCCCATAAGAAGAAAAAGAGATAAAGCCCACTCGCGCTCACTCAAATATATGTATTTCGACTGCAACGTATTTAATTGTTTTATACTGAAATGTTGCTGCAAGATAGCCCAGAATATGTAAATATATTGCATGAAAACACAATATGAACAAATTGTGGGCAGGCAGGAAATTGCTAACAAGCAAAGTAACAATCAAAAATGATTTCTGATCTGTGTTTGTCTATCTGTCTGTCTGTCTGTCTGTCGCCTTGCCCAACCTCCAAAAGTCAACTGGGTAGCTGCAATTGTGAGCTTGCGATTATGCCATAGACATAGCATATTTACGATTTACGATATGCGATTTACGTAGACAACCATAAATTAACACCCGGCCATTTGGCAGGCGGGTGCATTAATTATTCTAAGCCGCCAAAATCCAAGCGATTTGGCAAGAAACGATGCCAGGCAAACGGGCAATGAATGCAATGGAATTTTTAAAATTGTCTCACATTTGTTTTACCAGCTAATTGCTCGACTGAGTTGACATTCTCTCTGAATCTTGCCAGCAATCTCCAGGTCCTTAATAGGTGTGCGTGTCGGCTGTAAAGATTTTCTAGCTGGCAAACCGGATCTCAAGTCTCGAGAGTCGACTGAGTCATAGCTCAACTGTGCTCAGTCGTTCAATGTCGCCTCGTCGCAGGCGGCGCCTAATCTAGAAAATTGTAAATTATTTAATTGGGAGCGTTGGGGCAACGCCTCTGCCTCAAAAACACAGAATACTGAGAATTTGTTGCATTCAATTGACTTTTAGACATTTCTCACGCGTCCAAGTGCGCGTTAAGTGTTTCTTTTTTTTTTACACTTTGCACACATTTGCACATCAATTGTGGATCAACATTTTTATTGATCTATGCGAATTGAGTAACTGGTTGACTCCAAAATCAGCTTAGAATGCTGTTCTCAATTTGGCTGGCTGATGTGGGAGCCATTTGCATATTTACATGCATACATACATACAAATCTACAAATACATGTATACAGGTATATATTCAATGCATTTTTTTTTGAAAAGTGTAACGTGGATGGCATTTGACACGCCACATCGACAGCAAACGCTTTACATACTGGTACCTAGTATATAGTGCATTTATACATCTGATACAGTATCTCAGACAAATTGAACGCACTTTAGCCCAGTCGAGAGTAAAAACCAAGTCAATGCCAAAGTTGCTTAAGTTGACAAAAAGTACTTTTAATTAGAATACTTGGTACGTACCAAGTACGACCATGCATTCGCCACAGTTGCATATATAGCTGTCTATTGAAACTCGTTATCCGAGATTAAGTTAATTGGATTAGCCAGCAGTTAGCGGGCAGTTAGAAGCCATCGCAGGTGGGCAGGGTGCATTTGCAACAGCAGCAACAGCAGCAGCAGCATTTCGCATTCAAATGCTGCCTAATTTGTGTTAATTATGACAAATGTTTATGACACTGCACCAAAACTGTGGCAAATATGTGCATATATAAATGTGGCCTGCGAATTCGAGGTTCGACTCAGCACTTGTGTGTGGTTGACACAATGCAAGGCTACAGCCAGCAACTGGCCCAGTTGTAGTCCTAGCCTATTTGTTGGTTGTGTCTGTTAACTTAAAATTGGAGCAATTGCGAGGTTCGACTCGATTCTTGAGGTACTTGAACTACACTTTCCGCGGCCTCGCAATTCATTCGCGTGCAGGTTCGGGCATGAAAAATAAAGGCAAGATAAAGCCCAACAAATAGCTACATCAAATATTTGGCCTGTCCACAAATGTCCGCAAAATAAAGTTACTATAAAGCCCGAAAAGGTAGAATAAAGAATTAGCTACGTCAAATAATGGGCAATATCTGAGTATCGCAGGCAATCTCAAACCTATCTCGAAATATAGAAGCAGTTACTTGAGAGAAACGTCTTTGCACATTTCTATTATCCACAAAACCTCATAAAATTGTTGTTTAATTAAAATAATGCAAAAATGGCGAAAAACAAATTATGTTAAAATGTAAATAAGTGAATATCAAGCGCATTCTTCGTGCCGTGCCTCGAAAATATGACCTATTCTAGTCCAAATTCTATAAGTTGTTTTTATGTAAAGAAATTCATTTATTTAAAACACAATAACTAAACAATAGCAATAAATTAGGCATAAATAATATAAAATTAACAAATATAAAGGAAACAGTTCACAAAAATCACCTCCTCAATATAACATCGACAAAAATCCGCTACACTCCCTGAAGATTTCTATAGCTGGCCGCTGCAAACTGATGGCCCCTGGCATACATGGGCACCATGTGCTGTTTATCCCGCCGAACCATGGACTGCACTAGGCTAGCGGAGGCGGAGCCCTGTTCATCGTCTGAGATCTCCTCGAACTCATCGTCATCCAGCACTTGGGGGAAGAGTACGGGGCCAGCTACCTCGGGTCGTGGTGCTCGTTGATGGGGCGCCAGTGAATTGGCGTGCAGTTGCTTGGGCTTACGCTGGAAGTAGCTGGCGTAATCGGGACGGGCAAAGCTTTTGGATACAGTTTTGTACTTGTAGTGCTTCAGGCCCGGCGTGGTGTGGACAACCTTCTTCTGGTGTATGTGATTGGAGATGGGCTCTGGACTTTTGCTGGGTCGTGGCTTGGCGGACGCGTAGTTTGTGTATAGTGACTGCAGAGGCGCTGCTGGCTTGTGCAGATAGTTCTGGGGCAGCTCCTTTGGCTGGTAATGCTCATAGTAAGGATGCTGATGAGGCTGACTTGTGCTATAGTGTGGACGATACTCCTTGGGTTCATTGACAATTAGCGCCTTCCAGTCGCTCTCCTGAACCGGATAGGTGGGTTGCAGCTTTTGGGAGTAGTCCTCCAATTGATGGGCCGCCGCAATCTCCTTGTAATAGTTATCCCTCGCCTGCTGCAGACGATTCCTGATGTCTGGCTCCAGTTCCATGGGCACCTGCTTTATACGGGCATGCGGCTTGAACTCAATCAGGCTAGGTATCTTGGGGTGAGAATGCGTCAGGTCCTCAATGGGCTTCTTTAACGGCTTTATATCGGAACTCAGCACTATGTGCTCCTGATCTTTGCTATAATGATTGATTTTCGACTGTGAGGTATCATCGTTGACACTACTTTCACCCTCGGGCGTCTCTGTGATCGGATGTGAATTGGCGCCCACGGTCTTCACGATGGCGTTAAAACCCTTTTTGGCATCCGCTGTATAGTGCACCGTGCGTATGGAGCCATCGGGCTCGAGAATACTATAATGACCCTTGACACCGTCGCCATCCCTTGACTCCCATTGCGATTTCACATCACCAGTGTGCAGATCCTTGACTCCATAGCTAAATGCATATTCCGGATGTTCCTTGTTGAGTATGGTTTGTAAAATAAATAATCAAACTATTAATTTAATTTTTACATATTAATAAGGTAATTAGAAATTCATTTAATCGTATTTTTATTGTTCCTGCATTGAAGTGGAACTTGGCTTAGTGCTTATCCATAATAATTTATTTTCTATGATTAATCAACTGTATTCCAAAATACTGGGAAACATTTTAATTTTTTGTTACAAGGGTAAAAATAGGTGTCTAAAATTGAAAGACAAAAACCTGGCCAAAATAGACCATTTCTTACCTTGGCCTTATTGTTTTGCCTCAATATGTATACGCATTGTGTGTGTATTTATTTATGTCTGTCTGTCTGTTTGTCAGTCTGACTGTCTGTCTGTCTTTCTTTTTTCTATCTTTCTGTATATCTGTCTGTCTCTAATTGGGTGGGTAATTATATATAAAGTCCCCTGTTAAGCAGCAAATTAAAGAAAATATTTTGAACTATCGCCCCTTCTATGCGATTCTCATGAATTCAATTAAGCCGTACAGCTTTTCATGTCTGAACTATAAGAATTGTGTGTGTTGTGTTGTGCTTATCTAATTGACTGTATGTTGAATGAATATATGTTTGTATATATGTATGAATGTTTGCATGTATATTTAGGTAAATTATTACATGTCTTCTTATACCAAACACAGCGAAACTACTTTCCTCAGCACTGCAAATTAAAATTAAAAGACTTAGAATAATAGCCAACTCTTGGATTCTCATTAATTCAAGTAAGACATTAGAGCTCTTATGTTTTGATTAAAAGGGTAATAATAACTAGTTTTTCTTGCAATCAAATAAGCTTAATAGTCCCCTTACTCTTACTGCAATAAACTCTCTTGTGATCTATCTTTCTTCATTTGTCTTTTTACTATTTCTCTCTCATTCTTTCTCTAATCCGCTTACCCTTTTTTTTCAGGGATGTGTATAATAGTGATAAGTGTACAAGTGATATGTATAATAAAAAATGACCGACGTTACCCCTCCTACTAATAGATGCCAATGAAATAACCGTTCCTGTTAATGTTAATTTTTGGGTGAGTGCATATTTACATAAACTTATACATATTTTGTATTTAAATAAGAATATATGTTAAGCCAATTCCGGCCTAGGCTAGGGTAATCTGCCTATCTAATTATGGTTTCGTTTTAAAAATATAAGATTTTCATTTTGGTAAATTTTGTTGATAGGTAGGGAAACTGTTCCAGTTAGCATATCTTTAAATGCACCTTTAGGGAATATCAGAGACTGTTTCTTTTTATATATAATAGATATAATATTTGTTTCTAATATGCCTTAAAAAGCGTTGACCACACCCATCGAAAAATACAAAAATAATACACACGCACTGGTGCTCTAATACTCCAAAAGCTGCCACAAAAAACCTCTAGAATTTATATGTATTCACGACAAAAAAATAAAGTCAAATAAAATAAACGCCGTTTTGGCTTAGACTTTGGCTTAAAATTGTGTCAAGGCAAAAACGCGCGCTGTGCACAGTTTGAAAGCCACTGGAGGCTGGGTTGGGTTTGGGCTAGTCCGAGTCTATGTAATGATCTTTTGATCTGTAGCCGCCATCAAGTCAAATGGCATTTAATCATTAATTAGATATTTGACAAAAAGAGTTGTGTTGGCTTTTAGAAAGCCAATAAAAAGCTGCCACTAAATGGCATTAAATGAAATGCGCCATTTTGACAGAGAACTTTCCAAAATGTCCATAATAGCCATTAGCTTTACATAAATTCAGCTAATACAAATGTGGAGCATTGTCATTTATCTCTGCCTGTGTAATATTTGTCTGTTATATTTATTGGATTTATTTTAGTTTTTTATCTTAACACCTCTGTTCAAGCGGAGCAGGGGGCAAATCGCAAAAGTATTTCACATGCCTTGGCGCTGGCTTCAATTAAGCGCAGACGTCCATAAATGGCCACAGTCGTGTCCAGGCTGCAGTCCACTCTAGAGTCTACAGATTCGAGTCTGGCAGCAGTTTCAGTTGTTGTTGGCTGCCTATCAATTTGCTTTTGCTGGCTGTCGCTGTCCGCCGAAAACAAATGATTACATTGCGAGTGCGTAACCTGAGCAGCCAAGGCTTACGAGAAAAAATATTGTTTTTAATCAAAGCTACTTTTTTGGGTGCTTGGCCATGCTTGGTTGCATAAGTGGCAGGCGGAGCCAGCTAGCTGTTGTTGTTGTTGACCACTGGCCACCCAGGAGTCAGTCGCTGGCAGTCGCGTAGTTATGAGCTGTGGCCGCGGTTGGTGGTCGACAGATCGCCTTATTGCTGAGTTGGTGGGTGCGTGTGAACTTTGGCTCATAAATTGCGCACGCGGAGAGAATTTATGATGGCCGGGCTGACTGGGCGTATGCGCAAAACGCAAATGCGCTGCAATTGCATTTGAATTGCGTATACGCTGTGTTGGCCGTGCGCGTCAAAGTGACAACGGGACAGATCAGACAGATCGTGGGAGAGAGCATACAGTCAAATGAAATATTCTGATAACTGACAAGCAGACAAACAGCCAAACAGACTGACTGACTGACTGACTGTCAGACAGGCGCTGGCTCGAGCCGCGCACAATCCAAGGCGTTGCAACAGGCAAACAGTTGAGACAGACAGACGGGGGGGTCGACAACTTGTTGCAGCAGCACATGAAAAACATTTTAAAATGTTAAACGCGCCTTGTCAATAGCTTTACAGTTACAATGAAAACAATTGTCTCCTTTCGCGGCCTTCCCAAATGCGTGTAGGTGCAGCAAGCTGCGTGAGTTTGCCTTATATGGCGCCAGCACTCGAACGCTGATCTCTGATGGCTGATCGTTGATCGTGTGCTGCACGCAAAACGCATTTTCGGCTACCTGCAGCCTTCTCTCCCGTCAATAGACTCAACAAAAAAGTAAAAGAAACAATGGCCCAGACCAGGACAGCGCCAACCAGGCCAGGCTGGGCCCCACCAGATCAGCTCATGCCACTTCCAAGTTGATTTATGTGGGCGACGATACGTTACACACAAAAATATCTTGTGGGTGGGGACGATCATAAAACGCATGAACAACATTCACTTTGAATTGCTGGCAATGGCGAAAAATGCGTTTGCTGCACTAAAAATATATTTTGTCGGTAGTTGAAAGAATTGAAATTTGCAAATATGCGAAGGTCGTCCAAAGTTTGAAAAGTATTAAAACAAAGCGAAATGAAATTCCTAAAATGGGAAAATTATTTTAAATACTCATAATCACCTGTATATATAAAATTAGTTTACTCTCAAAGCACAACCAATATTTGATTTATGTGTGATTAAATTTCAGTCGAAATTTCTTTTTAGAGCTTACTAAATTTTTGTTCTTTCGACAATATCTTAAAAATATAATTCGCTTGCGAACTTTGGCAATATACTTTTCACATGAGATTAAATCTCTGTTTCATCTAAACTTTTTTGAGGGTGATTTTGTTTAATAATCCAATTGCCGTCCACTGTGCGTGACTTGGAAGTTTGCATGAGAATTTCGGCAGTCGTATAAAGATACCATTAGCTGCTTATGCACAATGTGGTGTGGTGTGTGGAGGGCGGGGTGTGGGGTATGGGATACTTACAAATTGTGGAGCATATTCCATCATTTCGTCATCATCCGCTACGACGACAGGTGCGGCAGTGACTCGTTTACAGGCCACTGGGCGTGTCCATAGGCTGATCGCAAGGAGCGCTGTGAATAGCAGGAGACGGCAGCTGGTGCAGCGGGTCGGAGGCGGCTGTCTCGTTATCTAAGGCATTTAACATAAATATGAATGTGCGGTTTTTATCAGTGGAGCGCTTAATAAATGCAACGATAAAACAAGTTGACCAACAGCCAACAGTTAATAAATTGGCTACAAAATTATTACGCGAGCATGGGCCAATTAATTGGCCAAACAGGCAAACAGGCAAACAGCCAAACGACGCGTGTTCAGATGCATTGGGACATTTCTCAAGTAACGGCCAGTAGAGGCATGCCACGGCCCAGTCCGGGCATGTCATACAGCGTTGTGACAGTTGTCAAATGGTAATGGTAATACGCATACGCCTCGCTGTCCCCAAAATTAGGCTCCGCCAGACGCACATTTGTATGTACGATGTGACAGCAATCGCTTGAGGTTGGAGATTGATGGTTTTGCTTAAGACCAGTAGCTTGGATATCGAAACAGGTCTGGCAGGATGGCAGCCGACGCCACGTACAATTCAATTCAATTCAATTCAATTCAATTTTCAATTGCCTGTTGCCAATTGCCGTTTACAACTTGTAACTGATTTTTTTTTTGTGCTACCAGTCAAAAGAAAAATTGCAAAATTTTTGGACAATTTCTTTCGCTTCAGGCACGATCGGCATGTGTCGTTTTCGCCCAGACATAGTTTGGTTTTGTTGCTTCACGATGAAACCTGGCTAATTAGTACAGTTTCGGTCGCACCAAAGGCAGACACTGAGTTAGAGAATATATGGATAATAACGCAAGCTAATCGGCTTTTAAGACATGTCTGGCATTCGAAAAGAATGTGAGTACATGTTGTGAACAAATTTGGTTTTGATTTTTGGTCAATCCACAAGCCAGCCATGTTTAAATTAAAAATCCACCTACAAAACTATTTTATCTAGGGTATGTGTCAATTGGGAATAGCTTACACATTTGGAGTGGATTAAGTCTTTCTTATAATTGCAAAGTATGTAAAAAATTTAGCTGGGTTTTCCAAATCGACATTTCTATGAAAAATTAATATGGATAATGAAAATATAAAAATTTATCTACAGGATTAGCTCTTAGCTGCCAACAGAAAGACTTAAAAATCGATGAAAGTTTTTTATGTTTGAAATCTGATTCTTCATAAAATAAAAGAAAAATAATCTTAAACTATAATGGATGTGTCTCAAGAATTGCCTTAATCGAGAAAAAGTAATTATAATTGCTCTACAGCTCGGTACTAGCATAACAAACAATAGTTTTTAATAAAAAAGTCGAGAAAAATATTTGAAGTAAGAAACTTTCGCTTCGCCGGGAAACTCAAATTCCAGTTTAAGAAATATATGAAGCGGCTTTCCAATTTTCATTGCTTAATTTTTCTTTAAATTTTCCACATTCTTATTTATTGTTCATTTGCTCGCATAAGAATCAATGTTTATTTGTAAAATTGTTTGAAGAAAATTGAATTTTAATGTGAACAACTGCAATAGTTGCTAAAAGTTTAGACATTTGCATGCGCTTTGCTTTGATTTCTGCACTACTTTCA
The DNA here is from genome assembly GCF_035044405.1 of Drosophila montana. Classification (NCBI taxonomy): domain Eukaryota; kingdom Metazoa; phylum Arthropoda; class Insecta; order Diptera; family Drosophilidae; genus Drosophila; species Drosophila montana. The sequence continues at coordinate 896,943 of NW_026998098.1, read as the reverse complement.
CTTTTGGGGGTGAAAGTTTTTGCTTGGCACTTTCGCTCTTTATCGCAGCCAAAATTTGTTTGGGTCAATGCGATGGCAAACAAAACACATTTGCCAAAAAATATTTTGCACTTACATAAAAACGCATGGCTTCTATCAATATTTAATTTACTATGAATATTTTACTTAAAAATTACACAAATTATTGTTCACGTCACACTGGCGATTAAAATCGCACGAAAAACGCGTCGAAGTCGCTCACTGCTCGCTGCTCGTCGCCTCACTGGTTCAATGTCAAGGACAAAAACGTAATTAAAGCGTTTGCGCGACATTGCCAAAGTATTTATAGGCAGTCGCAAACGAAGACGACCGGCACCACATCAGGCAGTGCGCATGGCCAAAGCACCAAACCGTTTTCCCGGCGACAAGATTTTCCGGCCCAACTGGTTCCACAATTGTTGTCGCTGTCAGCTGAAGAGATCTTGCCAGGCGGCAGCGATGCGCCAATGTGGGCAGCACTGCAGAGCAGAGCAGAGCAGAGAAGAGCAGAGCAGAGCACAGTATTGCTTTAACGAACGCTTCCTAAGCTCCTCAGTCTAATTGACAATCATATGAAAAACTCAGTCGCTATTTGTGGCCAAGGAAAACTCGTTTTACGCTTCGCTATCACCAGGCAGCGGCATCAAACACCAATTTGGCTGTCTCCACTTTTGGTTTCAGCTGCAACGAGTAAAAGTAGTCGGCTGCAGCTGTTGACTGGCGTTATAAAATTTATACCAGGCAGGATTACGTTTGGATTTAACATAAATTAATAGCGATTGGCTTGCGAATTTGCCAGCAAAGTATCTTTAATGCTAACCATGGGAAACTAACCACATTCAGTAAATCTGTTGAAGAACTTGTTGTCAGTATAGCTTAGCATTACGCTTAGTTGGACGCATAACCAATGATAGAAATCCTCTTAAATAGACTTTAAATACCCTGAAATATTTATCTAAAAAAATAGAGTTTAACTATAATTAAACTATATTAAGCTGCAAACACAAAAACAAAGAAATTGCTTCGAGCCAGCTCCCTGCCTTCAAGTATTTCTTCACCTTCTTGTTTTCCACAGCTCATGTTTTGTTTCAAGCTTTTTTTTGTCATTTCATACTTTTAAGACCACTTCAAATTTTTAGTTGGCAATTGCGCGTTGTTCTGAAAATATTGCAATCCATAAATATTTTCATAAACAAGATGAGCGCTACATTTTGATATCTACCCAAGATTTACAGCTACCAAATATGGTTAGCTTAAGGCAATGATTGGGGCCTACGTTATTAATGCTTTGAGTTGGTTCAGATGAAATCCATCTCACAAATTTTATTTATTTATTATCATCTAACCATTATCCTTAATGATCTTAATTATTTAGCTCTATATCCAAATAATATGGGTATTTTGTGATTTACGATTTTTTTACGAAAAATACTAAAAGTGTTGAAAAATTTAAAGAAATAATTGCTAAAAGAGGAAAGAAGAAAAAAGGAAAAATGCTTTCGAGATACTTTGTGTGTTTATACTTTAATACAAAATATTATTAAGAATACTGTATAGAGCTTATTTGGTCTTCTGTTAGGTATGCATCGGTATTATGTTATAATTACGTTCAGATCGGTCTGTGTTCATATATTCCACTCATTAATTCTTCCTGTCGGCATTAGCTGTTGGCATCAGGTTCTTAATGGAGCTGCTTTACACTCACATAGCTGCTGGCATGTCCATGTCCATGTCCGTATCCATGATCGTAGCCACCATAGTGGGCGACATCGTGTCCGTAGCCGGCACCATAAACATCACCATGTCCGTAGCTCTTGTAAACCTGTGGGTGATGGGCATGTCCCAGTTTCTTGACCACCGCATTGAAGCCATTGTGATCATCGGCGGTGTACTCCACAACACGCGTCGTGCCATCTGCTTCCTTCAAGGAATAGCTACCGTGCACCTTATCGCCATCGCGTGACTCCCACTGGCTCTTCTGATCGCCCGTGTGCGCATCCTTGACACCATAGTCAAAGTGGTACTTGGGATAATGATATGGCTCGTGTTTATCGTAGCCATGGTCATAGCTGGCGTAGCCTAAGCCCAAGCCATCATATCCATAGCCGCCATAGCCGTGATCAATGTGTCCATGTCCGTAGCTCTTGTGCGCTGGCTCCTCGTGCTTAGTCAGCACGCTGTAGCTGGTCGCATGTCCATGTCCATGCGGCGCCGCCAGACTCAAGCCCAGAAGTCCGAGCACCAAAACTCCACAGAACAGCTGCATTATGGTTGATTATCGTTTGGCGATGTGATAAGGTCTGTTGGTTCTTGGTGGTGCCACTGACCGTATTTATAGCACTACCTCGGTGGTCTCTCTCTCTCTCTCTCTGGGCCAGAGCCATTCACCTGCCTTCGATTAGCTAATTAGTTGTTTATAATTGTAGTTTACCTTTGAGCGTTGAGCTGCATAGAAAATGTAATATATTATTCGTAGACCAAACACCATAATTTATTTCATTGTTGAAAAATCAAATTGGAGGGCGTTCGTCTGTGGGTTGAACTTTTGATAGTAAGTATTATGAAAAAAGAATGCAATTAACTCTAAATTGACCGAAGCCAAAGATTCCAAAAGGTTCTATTGCATGCTTTTATATTCTTGATGATGAAGATACGATGAAATGAGTATTATTTCGGGCTAACTAAATCCTCACGAAATTATTTCGTATATATTAAAAATTATTGAAGTCTTATTTGTAAATATGTACCATAATATTGTTCTTCAACCATCTATATACTAAATAGGCAATTCTCAAAATATTGCATATAGTCTTAATTATCTAAAGAGAGTCAAAAACTGACAAACTGAAAAATGTGAATGTTGCTGGGTTAATTAGAATGGGACTTTTTGTTCTGTCCTTCATGCCAGCTAACGAGCCTATTCTTAATTCATTTAAACTGAAGCACTCCCTTTTATCAGCTTATAAAATTATGAATCAGCTCTAATAACAATTAATCATATTTTACGCTCAAAACAAAGCGCTTATGGAAAACATTAACAGGTCTTTAGTTTAGCACTAATTCGGAAGCGTTAAGCTCAGAGACACCCCTCCCTAAGCATATTAAGCCCCCCCTGCTGCAATCCATCTCAAGGTCGTTTGAAGCTTGGGCTTTGGCTAGCGGGGCGCAAAAACACTTGTAGCTTGGCTTGAAAATGCAGCGAGCCGCGGCATTTGTAGTTTTTGGTCAATTTGAAAGCGGGCCACACTTGCTGATTGATTTCTAAAAGCGGCTAAAACAACAACTTGCAACAACAATAACAATAACGATTGTTGAAGCGTTGCCGTGTTTTTGGTCTGTTGACGCCCCTTTTATTAGTTGTTGTTGTAGCTTTTGGGCCGCTTTTAATTTGGCAATGGGCATCAGGCAACAAATTTGTGAATACACTGTGTGGAAATGGAAAATTTGCACAAATATTTGAAGCATTTTTCGTATTTTGATATTTTACTTATGCCAGCCTATTTAACCTCCAATAACCCAATTAATGAACATTTTATTTCGACGAGAATGGTCGGCTATAAAAAGGTCTGCGAATGTTCGTTTGGCATCACAGTTCCATTTGTGTTTTACATCAAGCAACAAGCCAACTCAGGTCCACAATTTGATTAGAAATGGCTCAGAAATTGACTTTGGTCTGCTGCGCATTGATGGGCATTTCGGCTGCTAGCTATATACCACATGGTGGCTATGAGCATGGTCATGGCGTGGGTTTCAGCATACAGACGCATCATGAAGCGCCAAAGAAGTGGCACAGCCACGAACAGGAGCACCATTGGGCACCACAGCAGCAGCACTATTATGTAGCAGCGGAGCCACAGTCGCTGCACTGGGCACCACAGCATCATCATGTGGCAGCGGAGCCACATCATCATCCCAAATACCAGTTCGACTATGGCGTCAAGGATACCAAAACGGGCGACATTAAGCAGCAGTGGGAGACGCGTGATGGCGACAAGGTCAAGGGTGGCTACACCATGAAGGAGGCGGACGGACGCACTCGCATTGTGGAGTACACTGCTGATGACCACAACGGCTTCCAGGCGGTTGTCAAGCACATTGGACACGCCCACCAAGCGGAGCACAAGTCCTACGATCACAGCTACTACGGACATGGTCACGGGCATGCCACCAGCTATGTGGACGTGAAACAGGATACAGACAGCAAATGGTGGTAAAAAAAAAACAGACGAATGATAATTTTTGATGAATGGTTCGAAAACACTCCTAAAAAAACTTACAAATAGCAAATACGACAATAAATCAAAGAAAACGCACAAGTTGAGATTAATCTATCTAAATGCGTTTCCTGTTATTATGAGAACAACTTAAATTAAATTTATGAGAAAATTTACAATACTACTTAGTCTACTATTAAGTCTAATATAAAATTAACAAGGTTACGGTGACTATATATGTATATCGATCTGGGAGATCGATTGGATGAGACCTCCGCAATCTCCTCCGCATTCGGACTCCTCCAATTCGACGTCTCTTTAGAAGGCGCCTAACCAGTCGATTTGGATGGTTTCCCAGTCGCGTTATGTAGTTTGCAGTCTGTTTGTTTATGACGTCCCCGACTTTGGGCACTCCTAGATCTTTTTCCAAATCGGAAGTTCGCATATACCAGGGGGCACCAGACAGATAGCGGAGCATTTTTGCTTGAAACACCCTGATTTTCGTAAGGCGCGATTTTGCAGCAATACCGTAAACTTGAATACCATATCGCCAGGCAGGAGCTCTGCAGGTTTACTTTGTTTTTTAAAGAAAGCTGATTTTTACTGCTGAGCAGTCATCTGAATTTGCCTAATCTGCTTTTCAGGGCTCCTGTGATACTTGAGATGTGTTTACTAAAGGTCTAAGTGCACCCCTAAGTATTTGTAGCTGTTGTGGTGCGTCAATAATTGATCGCGCATTTATTTAAATTAATGCCAATGTTCCAGCGTTTAGCCCACATTTCAAGTTTGTGGAGGTATTGCTGCACGACGTCAGTAGCTTCGTAGACACATTCATTCTTGATAAGATGGCTGTGTCATCTGCAAATGTGGCGATGGTTAGGTCCTGTGGATCCACACTGTGGATTCAATTGTAGAGCCAGTGGGCATGTCATGTGTATAGAGTGTGTAGAGCGTGGGCCCCAGCACACTGCGGAGCGTTCCCTAAAGCAGATTCGTACTGGTACTTCAGCTGCTCCACCAGCTGCTCCACCGCTCCGTTTGGGTATGCAATGAAATTTTTGATTTTTGTTCGTCTGCCTCTTTTTTTTCAAAAATTTTGGATTTCAAAACAAAATCAAAAAACGTGGTATGCAAGTCGATTCCAGAGATCAGTACGAGTTCAAAAAGGTATAACTTTCCTAAATCGGAGCATTTTTAGCCGAATTATCGAAAAAAAAAACGAAAAATCTTCAAAATTATAACGGCATTTTTTCGCGTTTTTTAAATCGCTGTATCTCGGCCAAATAAGCCCCGATCTTGCAAAGATTGGTCTCGTTCGACTCGTGGTCACAGCCATTTTCAGCCAACATCGTAATTTTTGCAAAAAACATAGTAGTTTTTCTCAAATTGGGCCATTTCTTAGAATTCAGATTTTTTGGTGTCAATCGATAGTCGGGATCCGTACGAGAAGAAAGAGGTATATCATTCCGAAATCTTCCAAACAATCTTCTGGAATCCCAAATTTAAATTAATTTTTTAATTTCTTTTGGGCAGAGCTTGAAAGTTTTAGAGTCACTGTCCAATCCACTGTGTTTGCTGTAAGCAGTTCACTACTTTGCTTTGATTATTTATTTTCGTATGCACTGCTTGTCATGGTGACGGCAGTCAAACACAAGGCACTGCTTGAAAAATTAATTAAAAAAATAGCTGTTGCATTTTTTAATGTTTTTCATTTTTCTGTTTTCCTTTTAAACCTTGCGAAGTTGTTAGTAAATGTTGTTTGCAGACAGAATTTTATGCATCATGATGCCTTTGAATAAGTACAAACGCAGGCCAGAAATAATGCGTTGCTCTGCTGCAAAGAAACACTTTGTTAATTAAAATAGACACCTCAAAACGCTCTTCCACTTAAACTTAAATCTAATAGAAAACTTCTCAAATTAACTAAAAATCCGATTAGGCCACAGCCTCATGAAAATTCATCAATTAAACATTAATTTATGCTGTGCAGCAAAGTTTTGCGGTCACATAAATCTGCAAGTGTTACGAGACCGCAAGGCAAAGATTTCCTTGAATCTGGCATCTGGTCAAACTGATTGAAGCGCCGAAATGGAATAAGCTTTTAAGTCCAGAATAAAGCTGCCTATGTAAATGATGGGATGCATTTATTGGCTACCGAAATTCCCACCCATGATAAGCGCTGAGCTGTTGACAATTTGGGCAGGGCGCTGGTCCTAGATAAGGCGAACTCGCATGTACACATATTTATTTGCCTGCTATTCGCATGTGCGAAAAATGAAAATAAAAACTCAACATTTTGGCTCATAATTTGCCTTCGTACTTACGCTTGACCTATCCTACCCTTTGCTGCTTTATATGGTTTCATTAAATATGCAAATGAGCAGTGGAAATTGCGGCTGCCTCAGCGAAAAGGAAAAAAAAAATTAAATTGGGAAGGTGAAAGCGGCCAGGTGATTTCGCAAGACAAACGCATACCCTAACGGGCTGAGATGGCGGATACCCATCAGACCAGCCGTGAAATTTATACAAAGAGTTCACATTGCACTTTGTTAGTTTACGTGAACACCCTAACAAAAAAGTATTACAGTTTGCCTTGGAAGTTGTTATGCATCGAAGTTTGAATCCTTAAATCTTAGGAAATCATACTGCAAGAATCAGTTTTCAGTAATATTTGGCATTGTATTTTTTTGGGTCTGTTAAGTTTCACATTTGATTATGATATAAATATATGAGAAATATGCATCAGTAATTGACTGAAGCACATCTTCATAGATTTCTGAAAATCTATCCTCAAGTTCGGAAAATGGGCGGAAAATGGTTGATGCAACCCTTTGTATATATGAATGTGTGTTTGTCGGTATGTGTGCATGTATGTTGAATTGAAAATGAACTGAAATTGAAATTCAACTTACTTTTAAATATTGCCCTACTATGCGAATCTCATGAATTCAATTAAGCAGTTCATGTTTTCATGCATTTATTAAAGGTGTCTTATTTCGTTTACATAGTTTGGTAATAATATAATAAACTTTATCCCACTTTCTCCCGTAATCACACTTTACTTTAGTAGAGTAACATATCTCTCTTTCTCTCTCTCTCATTAAATTTAGTTTTTCTCTCTCCTGATCTTACTCTAAGCCGCTCTTAATTCTTTTTCTTGATAATGTGCGTGTGCATGTGAATTTTCGAAAAGTACATACTTACATATACATAAGTTAAGGCAATTCAGGCCTGGGCACGTGCTATCACCTAGTTAGTATATAGATTTGATCACAATGAATATCATAGACGTACTTCTATGCTATGAACAATTTGTTGTTCTTTTCTTCCTACGCTGGTGTAAGGGTATACAATTTTCGTGAAGTCGCAAACACCTTTCGCTGTTTTGTTGTCCGCAGGGGCAACTGGGATCCGGAGTTACCGAGAGAAAGAGTCGAAAGTCGAATTAAATCGCCAAGTCCGAAATGAATGAAAGCAGCAAGAGATGGAATAAATGAATGAAACGAAATGTAATGAAAACGAAGGCGACGTTCACGTTGAAAAATGCAACGCGTGGAAAAACGGTTGCCCTCTTTTGAGCGTCTTTGCTTTCTGTTATGATAAAAATAAAAAAAAAGAGAAATCTCGAAAAAAGAAACAGAAAAGAAAAGCAGCTGCAGTAGCGGCCAAACAGAAAGTTTTGCCTGATTTCGGCGCCGCTCAAAGTATAATAATGTGCTGCTGCCGCCGTCAACGACAACTGCAACGACAACGACGACGACGCTGCAGTTGCAGTTGCCTCCCAAAAAAGTGGGCGTGGCCATGGGCTATGTAGCATGCGGCTTGTGCCGCTTCAAGTGCACACTTTCTCATGGCTTAGCACTTTGCAGCATAGTTCGTTGGTTTTTGTAGTGGCTGGGCGGGTGCGTTGAGGTCGGGCGCTGAGATGGTTGCCCAGCTTATGCAACAAATAATTTAATTTTATGCTGCATACAAAAAGGAGAACTAGCTACAAACGAACCAACGAACCAGCCAAACGAACCAGCGCAGGGCGACAACGGAAATGCCACTTTACGGCCTGTTTGACGGCGAAGTGGACGTTAAGTTGTGAATATGATGACGGAGATGAAGGATGCAGCGACGATGATGACGATGATGATGATGATGATGATGATTATGATGATGGCGGCGTCATGAGCAACAAGCGACAAACAAACTGAAATATTGCGCATACGCCGCCTGGGACAGCAGAAAATCGCTGGCAATGAGGTCGAGCCGTAAAACTGGGCTAAATGTCGGCATCAACAGACAAGAAGTCAACCGGATGGGGAATCGTTTGTTGAGTGTCATAAAAACGAAGGCTTAGACATAAAAACAAATTGCAGCAATCGAGTTGAGCGAATTATGCAATAATAAATTTACACATACAACGCATATGTTTCCCATAGCCTGTTCAGATCGAAGCTGAACTTGACTGAAGTAAGAAAGCGTGATATAAGAATGCGAACGCCTGCTGAACCCACAAAATGTGAATATTTTGTATCGGAATTAAAAGCTAAGCTTTATAAGGCTTTCTATCTGTTCAAATGTAGATAACAGAACGATAAACAGGTCCAAGAAACATTTCATCGACTCTAGAGTCAAGAGACCTTTAAGGACTCTGTGTATAAATTAGTTGTTGGGGTCAAAATGTATCAATTATTTTGCAGTGCAATTGACACCACATCCAATTATTTGATACATCGCACCACCACAATGGGATATTTGTTCACTAGTTAGAAGAAGAAGGTTCATGAATTTGTTTATGTAATATTATATGGCTCGTACACGATACCCGAACCACCCTGTTCTTCAGATATTATCAGATATTATTATCTATTACACAACTTCAATAAATTGGCTCGGTGGGAAACGAATCTCAGACCACTGAGCAGTTCGTCTGCGAAACGTATGCCTACTTTGAGGACCTCACAAATTGTATGAATGTTGCAGGAGATATCAATATTGCTCGAAAATCAAATGGATAAAATAAGTGTTTCCCTCCTTATCTATGCCGCATACTTTTTTTTCATCCAGCCCTCGTATAGTTGTACTCTCTTAGCTGAGTTCTTTTATTAGATATAAAAGCTCATAACTTCTTATGGTACACCAATAAGCACATTTGGCTTATAGTCCTCACAAATTGTTCTGCCAATTCTAAAATATCACCAGTCGTTTTGTGGCATTTTCACGTTTCCTTCCATTCGCATTCGCATTCGCATTAGCAATGTTTATGTTGGCTCCTTTTTTTGGTAATAACAGCAGATGTTTTAGCCACAATTAAAGCACTCAAACTGCCGCAAATGTTGGCATTGAGGACGACCTTCGAGCGAATCTCAGACTACACTACATAAATACATATAATTTGGCTTAATTGTGCAAAATAATCATAATTTTCCTGGCAGGCCGGCCACAACAACATGCAGCAGCAGCCCGATTGCCCTGACGGGCGCAATTTTTGGTTCGACTTCGGTTTGGATGGGGCAAGTGTTGACCTGCTTTTGTTATCATCAAAATGTTTGCCAGCACATGTGTGCGCAAAGTTTTCGCCGCTGTCGACACATTAAATGAAATTTAATTCCTGCTGCCGTCATAAGCAGGCAGCAGGCATCAGACGGCAGGCGTGTTTGGCGTTCCGGCAAGGACAGCAGCTGGACGGGCTTAAAACGCAGGCGAGAGAAGCCAAGCCAGACCGCCAAAAACTGTAGCCGATGTGGCAGAACCTGCTTTCTTGCCTCATGTTGGATACTCAACCACTAAACCAAACTAGCGTCGCAACCCAACCCAAGCCACCTACCCTTAGCCTGGTACGTGTTATGCCAACATTTAAATGTTATTTAAGGCTGCCCCCAAAAAGTGGCCTGGCCACTGCTGCTGCTGATGCTCTTCTGCTCTTGTGTTGTTTGCTGCTGTTTTGTGTTATATTCTGTGGGCGTGGCACACTCATAAAACGCCGCACAGTTGTTGCAAAATTTGTGGCCTCAACGCTTGTCGTTTGTTTAAAGCCGAGCCCAAAATGACCACAAAAAAAAAACAAGCCGAATTTCACGCTCATCTGACTAAATGGTTTTATAGCTTTAGATATTTGCTCATTTGTGTATGGGCCAAAATACGTTGATATTATTGCCATGTTGTTGCAGCTCTTGTTGTAATTTATGAGCGGTCAGTTTTGCAGCCAAAATTTGCCCAACACGCAGCCCTCCCACCCATCTATCTCTTTGCTTCGTTAGCCCTTTGCCTGGGCAACCGAATTCATAAGCCAAGCCAAAAACCAATCATATCAAATTTGTGTAGCCTCTTTTGGGCTCGTCGGCTGTCTGAAATGCTTGCGTTGGCTATATTTCTCTGATTTTTTTCATTCTTTCCTTTGCTTTTATTTGATTTTTTTGGGTCTCGGGATTTGTATGTCTTAATCATATTTTATGTTTTATATTTCGCGCTTCAAGTATTTGATGGGTGACTAGCATAAGAGCAGGCTTTACTTTTTAGCAAAATGAAAAAAGAAAATATACTGTGGCTAAGGGCACATAATTTGCGGCATCATTCAGAGGCTGTGACGGGGCAGCTACATGACCGGGCGTGTAGCTACGGGCCAGGTCAGGTCGCACAAGAGACATGTGCGGTTACCAATTAGTGTTGATGTGAGCATTAATCTTCATTTTGGATATGTAAGAGAGCTGCTGATAGATGTAAAGAGACGAAAGGAGATATATAGAGTGTAGCTTTGCATACAGGGAAAGTAGACAGCACATGTTTCTGATGGTCATAACTCTCCGATTCAGATAGGGCTCCAAAGTTTCATATTTTCTAAGACTATGCCCATAGAACTGATAAAAGTAATATTTTTGAGAATCTTTATTTTGAATTTAGGTATACTTCTCTTAAATAAGAATAAGATATTCCCCCTTATCTAAAGAGAAAATTTAAGCTTTGGGAAGTGTAAGTAAGCACTTTCTTGATTACATATATATATATATATATATATCTTATATATTTCATAGATTGTTACCATGTTTATACACACGTCGGATATGCTAATATATTTTATTACTAATTATAGTGGTTAATAATTTGTCACGGAAACGAGTTATGACGAGTGAGAATTGTTGCAAACAGTGTGAAACGGCCTACTTTGGTACTTTGTTTTCCCTTGTAGACCACAACGAATTTCTCAATTGAAACGTAACGTGTAAATTTAAATACTGATTGAATTACTTGCAAACAATTTGTATTTATAAATAGTTTCTTTATAAACGTAGTATATGATATATTTCGCAAAGTATATAAAAGTATATCAGGTGCTTAAATTTGTAAAAATTTAAAGAAACCTAAGCTAAACAAAAGTTTTAATAATTCATGTTGTTAAATGGGCCAGCAAATCTATAAAAAAATATAAGTTTTATTAAAATTGGTGATATAGTCTAGATACTTAAGATACTCTCACAAAAGGACGTGTAGTATTACATGGTTAGCTATTTAGTTTAGCCCTCGCCTAAAATGTAGCGTGGGTCTCTGGACAGGTAACAAGCAGCTCGAGCATTATAGTATTTTATTAATGGGCATATTGAGCCATTTGGTATGCTTAGCCCAGCCTCTTTTAGCCAGCTCAAGTGGCCGAGAAACACTTGACTCGATTTTGCATAAATGCCAAATAAAAATCTTGGCTAAAATGCAACAGCGAACACGGCGAGCGCTAAGGGCCAAGTGCTGCGGCTGCGGCTGCGGAACCGTTGCTAAGCTGCCCACAAATGCTCCACTTAACGGTCGACTAGGCACAAGGTCGGTAAAATCAACAAAAGCTGCGCTGCGGACTTTCAATAATTGGGGCCGGCATTAGCCCTAGGGATAGGGGCCAAGACGGGGCCACAATGGCGGCGACTTGGCTCGGTTGGCCGGCACTTCATCAGCGGGGCAATTGAAGCGTGTGGCTCGGGCCGGACTCAGGTTTCTGGCCGGGCACTAAATTACGTTTAGTGGGTTAATAAAATGCCAAGCACTTTATGCAAATTGAATTAAATGGAGCTCAGCTCAGGATCTGGCTCGTTGGCCTGACTTTCGACGGGACAAGCGAAAGCGCTTGTAAAATGCGCTCCCAGCTGCTTTCTCTCTGAATCTCACTCACCCTTCACAAGCAACATTTAATGCATTATTTATAAAGGATTAGCACCGAGAGCAACTGTCATGCATCCAAAACGGAAGATGGCGAAAACAGGAAGGAAAAACCTTTGCCTAACGAGAAATACTAATTGCCACCGTTCGCATCTGTGTGTTAGTGTGTGTGTGTGTGTGTGTGTGTGCGTATGCATGCTTGTGTGAGTCTATTGTTGTTGTTTTTAATGATATGCATTATGAGACGCTCATTAACAAAGCAAATGAAGAAAGTCAAATGTGTAAGTTGAAATGACGAACGAAACCCCTCACATGGCCAACGAACCTCAAACCTCCTAAATGAGACAGACACCTGCTCAGTTGCTGTGGGTAAACATCATTTAAATTTATAAAACCACAAAAGCAACAACAACAACAGCACCACAGCAAAATATTGTGACAATGTGGCTGACAAATTAGTGATGCGCTCGTGACATCACAAAACATATCACTTGTCCTTAGCGAGAAATTTAGTACTCTATGTTATTTAAGAACTCTATATTTATTACTTTTATAATCGTTACTATTACAGTCATTACTGTTACCATCATTTTCATAATTATGATTATTATTATCATTACCATTATTATTAGTATTATTATTTTAGCTATATCATAGAGGTTTATTTCATTATTATTTATTATTTTATTTTGGTTATTTTGTTGATATAAATTCCAATTTATGAAAGAATTTTCAATAAGTTATCTTCCAATCAGCTCTAAATAACTCTTCTCATCTAAGCTCTATAAATTTCAAATTGAATCTTTAAGAAGTTAATATGGAATTGAGCAAAAAAAGAAAAGTAATGTCCTGTGTTGTCATTAGTAATGTTTCTAATTATTATTTTGCACTCATCTCTAATGCACTCCAACATATTTGTTTGTAGAAGAATGTAAATGAGTCGGTTGAAAACCTGTGCGCGTGTGTACCTGGAATGAATGGAAAGTCCTTTATGTATATAAAAAAGTTGTTGTTTTTTTTTAATGAAAATATACGCCTCGGAATTTTACATAATTAACTGACAATGAGTTTATGTATTCGCATTTATGCTTGTAAGCACCAACACACATAAAAGCACAGCCACTCAACGGTGAATATATATATATATATATATTTATATATATGTGTGTGTGTGTGTACATTTGTATGTAAGGCATTTAAACAGCCAGGAGTTACTGGCAACAACCCGTTCGCCAATTCCCAGAGGACTTAAGTTAATTATCACATTTTTTACACACAATTTTACTTTGCATTGATGTGTTACATTGGGATGGGCGTTTTGCTGAGGGCATGGCTAGGGCAATTACGCATTAAAGCTTAATTATGTGTATAATTTGGTTGTAATTTTCTGTAAAGCACATGATGCGAGCGCGATTAAACGGCTTCAAAAAGTTAAACCAGCTCATTAATAAACAATTAGCCAGCATATAAAGATTGCCCAGATTCAGATTTGCTACAGAACGAGATTCTAAATTGCAAAACTCCCGGACTATAAATCATAACGATTTATTTCAAATAACCTTTGGATATAGCTTGCACGATTACAATGTTCAATCAATTCTATTTATACAGTCATATATTTGTCATATATACATATATAAGCACCTTACCAAAGATTTTGGTAACATTAACAATTTATAAAGGTAGCCAAAATATTTTTAATCGAATTATTGATAATATTTTGGGTCAATGTTTGGTGAACAAATGCCAATTATTAAAAATTGTTGAACTTAATTGTGGATATATCTATTTGCCTCATATTGATGTAAAGCTTTTTGAAATCAGTTAAGCTTTGTTATGATTATGGCAACATAATTAAGAATACAAATTTAGAAAAATCATTTTTTATTTGGGACCTTAAATCTATTTCGGTAATATGCTATTGCATAGTGTTTATAAGCCACTCTTATCCAATCCCTTTCTCCTTCTCTGTCTCTCTCTCTCTCTCTCAGAGCAAGAGCTCTCGAAGCGCGTGTTCAACTTTGTTGCCGTCTTCTTATCAGTTCTTAGGGCCGCTCGTCTAATAATATTGCAAAATGACTTTCACTTTAATTGAGGGGACTGCGCCATTTGTAGCCGTTGCAAAAAACAAAAAAATAAAATTATTTTCGCAAACATGTTCGTAGTATTTGCTTTTGGTATTCGAAACTCAATCGAGTGAGCTAAGTAGGCTGACCACGTGCTAAGTTCCCATAAAATGCACACTAGCGCGGTGAGTTCGACTAATAGATACTCTATATACAACATCATTAAATAAATGTTCATTATATATGGGAATTCACTTGAAAGGAATGCGGTACATAAGAATCTACCCAGCAGAAAGACAGAACTTGGACTTGGCCATGGAGGCTGAGTAAGAGTCGATGTTAGCTTGATCCATTTGCTGTATCTATAAAAAGGGTATATGGATAAACGTTAGGCAAACAGTCAGTCAGGAAGCAGCATCGGGCGCAGGATCTTCGCACATGACATTAATATTTATCAGCCATGCAATTACGATTAGGGCAGACAAACTATTGACTGAGGCAATGGCTCTTTGCAGTCAGAAGCGCCAAAAAACATGCCAGCCAAATTGTCAGACAAAGCGATGCGATTGCCGGGCCAAAATTTATTGATTCGACGCATTGAAATAGTTCTCAGCGGAGCCATTTCAAAGATTTGTACGACAAATTTTTCGCCAGTTCCTGTGTTTCATTTTTGTTTTTTTATTTTTTTGTTCGTTCGTGCCTTTTCGCTGAAATAGCTGAAAATTCTAACAGACGCGCATAAAAATTCGAATGCGCGCAGTTAAACTCCCATACACGGAACTGGTCTATAAAGGGGGCGTGGCGCGGGCTATTCAATGAGACAAAGCGCGATTCAAGCCGGCATATTGGGTTTTTGCCCCCAACTAGCAACCCCTGGTCAAGGTTTTTTTTTTGTATCCTTTTGGCCAGAGGGACATTTTAGGGACGAGTTTCGGGGTTTGACTGCTATGTGTTGTCGCCTAAACGATAAAGCAATGACAAAAGTCACAGCGATTAAAGTTCAATTGGTGTGACAATCGATTGTTAGAAATTCAAAAATAAAATACAAAAGAGAAGCCAATTGTCGCTCAAGGAAGGGGAAATGATAAAAGTCGTGAATTCTTCAAAAAAAATTTGATTTTTATATTAGCGATGAATGAGCCCGAGCAGAGATTACAAAGATTTTAAAGGTAATTAATAGACCTAAAATTAAAATTATTCTGTTAGATTTGTATTTATTTCATATCAAGATTATTATCAACATTATAACATTATTATGTATTTATTCATATTAATAACTATTTATTTAAAATAATGAATTATTTTAAATCTTTTTTTTTCTATACGTTAAACATATCCTTATTTATAGTGAACGTACTTATTAAGTGCTGCTTTGCATAGATAAGAAAACTACTTTTCCTTAACTTGAACATTTCGATTTTAATTGGCTTAAAAGTGACAACTTGTCAAACTTCGTGAATGTCTCAAATACATCATTAGCTGAGCAAAAAATGAATAATTCCACTACGAATCTAGTTTCAAAGATCTTCCGTTTTGCTGCAAGGCCGTCAAATTTCGCTATTTTATTAATTCTAATCGCCTGTTTTAGCTGATGCAATTCAAATGTCAATTGCGTTGACTTTAGTTGATATAGTGATCTGTTCTGTATTGTTCCAATCCGTTCCGATCTGATCCGTTTGCTGCTGTCGATTTATATGTGTATGCTGTAAACTATGTATATGCAGGTATGCTGACAATTATCAAACGAAGTAAACTAAATGCTGACAGCTAAAAACCAGACAAAAGTTCAAGTCTATAGACACCAGTCATGAGCTGTCGCTGTCTGTCACCAATTTAAGTTATTCAGCACATTTTTTTTTTTCTTTCAACAGCTAATTGCATATTTCGGAAGTTCTATAAAGGCATTGAGGTGGACGAATTCTAGCGGTGCTACTAATTAACCTCTAAAAGGCAACAGCAGCCATAGACGAGGGAGTGTTTGGGCAATTAGAGAACATTCTTAAGCCCCTCGACAATGAACTGTTGCCAATCAAGCAACAAAGACATCTAAAAAACAAGACACTAAATGTTCTAAGCAAAATACCTTATGTCTAATAATACGCGCGTTAAGCGCAATTATCTAGATACATATACCTTGTATATCACTCTTTGCTTCGTCTATCTGTCTGCTTGTTATAGCGACCACAAAAAAGCCAAACAACTTGTTTAAACAGTGCATAAACCAACACCCAGATAATTATGACAAAAGCTCCAGTGTCAATAAGAGTAAAACAACATTGTGGAAATCCAAATAATTTGTGCAAAAATAACGCCTTTATTTTGCTGGGGAATTTATACCCTTCCACGAAATATGAGTTAACGCAGCAATGTGGGTAAGTGAAAATAAAGAATTCACATATACGATTTTTATACCCTCTTAAAATAAATTTGTTTACCGTTGTTTGAGAGATGATAACCGAACCCATTTAATATAAAATATTTAATATGCATATAGCCGATTCCGACTCTGAAGTATCTTCATTTCTTTGATGAACTTTAATCAAAACTAAGAGTATTTTTTATTTATGATTACCTATGGTTAAGATATTGTATTGAAGAGCACAGAGTGCTACTGGAAACTGAGATATCATTTTTGCACATATTTTATTGATTTATAATAATTTAAAGAAATCAAATAACACTACTTCATATTAAAACATAAATTTAAGTCAAGCTTATATGCATTTTACAAACTTGACTGCATTAAAGAAACTAACTCCCACCTGCTGAATTTTAATACCATTATAATTCATGCTAATGAACAATAATAATTGGCATGTAATTAGTTTTCCAGCATCAGATTGAATATGCCCGATTGTTTTGAGTCCTCATTATATTAATTTGCATTCAAATGCTAACAAAAAATCTTCTCATCATCAAACAATCAACTCTGTGCCGCCAGTGCAGAGCAAACCAGATAAAAAAAATAAAAATCGGTGTGTGCGAAAGCTATTAAATTTCAGTGTGTGTGCAAAACTAAAATTAAAGATTTCTGGCAAAAATTGAAATGCCAAAACTGGCCAGGGAGAGGGGCGTCACAGTGACATGGCTATAAATAGACGTGGGAATTGAGTTTTCCAGGGCGGATATCTGAGGCATAGACCCGCAACTAATATAATTGCATGGTTCAGTGAAATAACCAATTAATTGGCTCAGTTTTAAGCCCGATAGTTCACTGGAATAGTTACAGATACTAGTTGTTACAGTTAGTCGGGTTAGTCAGCGCACGTCAACCTCTCGAACAACTGACGCAACAATAACAATGCCAAACGAACGGTTGATTTATCTCGTTTTTAGTTTTAAGTTCTCCGCATCCACTTGTCTAGGTTTTATTTGAGTGTCAGCCGCGCTAGCAACAGCACGCGCCAGACGCACAATCCCGTTGACAACTCCATTGCGAGTTAATTGAATTGCGAGTGTATCTCAGTGCTCCGATACCGAATCTCGCGAATTCCCAAATCTGTTCAAATCACGTTTTATCGATACTTACGACCTGTGTCGTCGCGCCTTCAATTCACTTCCGCTTTCAACGGAGTCGCTGGCTATATAAGAAACAACTGCATCAAAAATGATATTCGGTCGCTGCACGCGAAAACAAATACTCACAATGAGTGCGCTGGCCGCTGGCGTTGTCTTGGCAATTGTGGCAATCTGTGTGTTTAACAGTCAAGCGGAGGGCAAGCAGCCGCCTTGGGCGCAAGTGAACAGGCAATTAAACAAGTGCTACAAAACGCGTCCGAATACAACAAACTCAACGCTGGAACTGGTGCACATTGTCTTTAGACACGGCATACGCACGCCCGTCGACACCTTTCCAAAAGATCCTTATATCAAGGACAGTTTTAAGCCCACCGGCTGGGGGCATGTGACGAATGTGAGTTGTACAAATACTTCGAATAGCACCAAACATGGGATACAACAAATCTCCTTACAATCTATACGCATTTTTGAAGGAATTTGATTTGGTTTTATATATATATACATAACTTAATGCATTTTCGATTAATTTGGTAATTTAGAAAATTTATTTAACCCTACAAATTTGGATTAAATCACAGTTGTAAAAAACTAGAACTGGGTTTAAAAATTCTCGCTAAACTTATTTTATTCGAAGCATATAAAAGTTAATTTACCAAATTAAAAAAATCATTAAGTAATCCAAGCTAGACTTTCTAAAATTAAATCATATTGTTTGGAAAATCTAAAAGTGAAAGGAAAAATTGAAATTAAAAACAAACCATTAAACTTTGTTGTGCAGCGTGGCAAAAAGGAGCTCTTCGAGATGGGCCGCTGGCTGCATCGACGCTATGGAGAATTTATGGGACCTTTTTACAGACCCGATGTAAGTTAAACTTGGATGTCTGTCTATATATGAAAATCATATGTAAATATATACGTATATGTATAGCGACTTCATGCCCAAGCTACGGCCTCGCCTCGAGCGCTGATGTCGCTGCAAACTACACTGGCCAGCATGTTTGAGCCACGCGGCACCGTCATGGAATGGAACAAGCAGCTCAACTGGCAGCCCATACCCATTGTGTCTGAGCCACTGGATCAAGATTCGGTA
Organism: Drosophila montana; assembly: GCF_035044405.1. Classification (NCBI taxonomy): domain Eukaryota; kingdom Metazoa; phylum Arthropoda; class Insecta; order Diptera; family Drosophilidae; genus Drosophila; species Drosophila montana. The sequence goes on along the minus strand of NW_026998098.1, from coordinate 877,909 downwards.
GGAATGGAAAAACATATATATATATATATATATGTGCGTATTGTGCAGGATAATAATACATAAGTTGAATATTAACAGCTGTTGTTGGTGCGAACGCCCTGCCCGCGTTACTTCGAGGCGCGCGACGAGGTCTTCGCCCTACCAGAGGTAATCGCTCAACAGGAGCCCTACGCGGATATGCTCAGAGAGCTGAGCAATCTGACAGGCATGCCTATGCGCAATGCGGAGGATGTCAACTCGCTGTACATAACTCTACTGGCCGAACAGGAGTTTGGCTACAAGCTGCCCGACTGGGCGAAGGATTACTTTCCCGAGCGCATGCAATTCCTTGCCGAACAGAGCTATGTGTACAATGCGTATACGCCCGAGATGCAGAAGATCAAAGGTGGCCCCTTTTTGCGCAAAATGTACGATGAGATGCTGGCGAAACAGGCGGGCACATTGAAGCCCAAAGAGCGCGGCATGTTCATCTACACGGGGCACGATTGGACCGTCGGCAACATACTATCCGCGCTTGGCGTTTGGAAGCGCCAGATGCCGCGCTTTGCTATCATGGCCATCTTCGAAACGCACAAACATCGCGAGACAGGGGAACACTATGTGGAGGTAATGGAATTTCTGGAAAAAACCCTTTGCAGCTTGCAGTTTTACAAGTCCTAAACTCTTTGTAGATCTTTCTGCGCAACGATGAATTTGGCTGCCTGGAGCAGCTGAAACTAGACGACTGCGAGTTGCAGTGTCCACTGAATCGCCTCGTCGAGCTGAGCGAATCGGTGCTACCCAATGACCCCGTGGAGCAGCGTTGTCGTGCCCGTAACGCTGATTTTGTGGAACCACCGCCGCGTCCAATCGATCAGCAATAACTTATTGAAATATCACTGTAAGGCACACAGAACTCAGTATTAGACGATGACAGCAGGTCATGAAATCAGCGGGAAAAAAAATTAAAATAAACTAAAAATAAACAAAAGTACCCCAAAAGTTAATTGTGTTTGTTTATTTTATTTTTTTTGGGTAAATTTGTTTATTGTGTTGAGCACTCAAGTTGATTATAGTTAATTTCGTGTGTTATTAAAGGTTTTTATTGTGCAGCGGCTCTTTGCAAATTGTTTGCTTTTGCGATTCGAGCAACGTCATCTCTCACACTGTTCGCTATCTTTGCAAACATATTCTCGATTCTCTCGATTTTGTTCTACATAATCGCGACTTAAAAGCCGCTCGGCTTCTATTTGTGCAGTCACTAGACGCGTGAGTCTCAACGTAGCTGGAAGCACGCTTTTAAAATAAAACTCTATAAAAATATATATAACAAAAAAAATCTATATGATGAGGGCCAAGCATTTTCCTGGTCTGTTGCTCTGCCTGAGTTCCCTGCTGCTCGTGGAAGCAGCTATTGTGCCCGTAAAGGAGCCACAGGATGAGGATAAACAGGAGCTGTCCAATACAAACTCAACGCTGGAGCTTGTGCATGTGGTAAATAAATGTCAAGTCTTATAATTGCTTTCACTCTGTTTGTGCGATATACTATACAAATGAATGTGATATGTGATATGGTTGTGTAGAGCCAATGCAAATATTGTTTGCACTTAAAGTGCCAAAATAATTCATTTAGATAGCAACTCAAAGCAGACGCTAGACCATAAAATTATAAAATGTGCTTTCCACTTTTATGAACTGCTTAATCTCTATAATTAAACCATAAAGAGGCACTAATAAACGCACTTAAATTTCGTAGCAGCCGAGAACTATCATGCTAGCTTGAAACGTATTTCTTTTCGCACTCTAAGAACTCGTAATGGCAGCTGAATTCAATTATTAAAATGTTTAAATATATACATATATACATATATATATTTCTACGTGTTAATAATTTAAAATAAAATCTCTTACGTTTTACGCCAAGACCAGTTTGTGCCACATGGCGTATACTTAATACATCGCCAAGTAGCATTAACATTAATTAAAGCGAACCAACCGGTTTGTTGGGCAAGTACTAAAATGTATGTGCAAACCTAATTACTTTAATATATTCCTAATTGGATTGCAACATGCAACTTCATAAGGAAATTTTATTTATGAGATACTAAATCAAGTACGAATTCTCGATATATTTTGACTTCAAAATACCCTGTCCAAATATTTAATTTAATGTGCTAAGACAGCTATGGATATTATGTGACAAGAGATTGAGTCTTCAAAGTGCTTGCTCTTCAATCTACATATTAATTATGCTTGACACCTGTTCATTATACAGATTTACAAAATTAAATCGTAAAGGGTATTTTACTTAAATCGGATTTGTGTTCTTGACGGTTTAGTTAATGCAGTTATTAAAAACCTAAGACAAAGCACAAGTATTGACATGGTTGACTAGGCAAAAATTGGTGTATTGAAAGCTAACAAACTACTATAAACAATATTTGAACATAAGAAGTGAGTTCCAAGTGAATATACGAAAACATACCCCATTTTCACAGCTATTTCGTCATGGCCCGCGTACCCCCGTCAACACATACCCGAAGGATCCGCACTTGAACGAAACTTACGAGCCTTATGGCTGGGGACAACTGACCAATGTGAGCTAAATAACTTAATAAAGTTACAATTACATTGCAATTATAAGTATATTAATGTCCAATAGGCAGCAAAGGTGGAGCTCTACAAAATAGGAAAACAGTTGCGCAAGCGTTACAAAAAATTTCTTGTGCCCTACTATCAACCGGATGTGAGTCTAAAAGTGTGATCATGGTAGGAGTAATAGCTAATCGATGTACTTACTTCAGATGCTTCACGCTGAAGCCACGGAGTCATCACGCACCCTAATGTCGCTGCAGATGGTGCTGGCAGGTCTGTTTCCGCCAGAGAATACGCCCATGGAATGGGATATGATGCTGAACTGGCAGCCAATACCAATCTACACAGAGCCCGAAGATACCGACACGGTAAAGTTGCAGCAAATGGTTCTCGTCAAAGGCAGCCAATTAATAAATATTAAAATTAATCTAAGCGCAGCGTCTGCGTCAGAAGGTGCCCTGCCCCCGCTACGAGGAGGCCGTGTGGGAGGTGATGCATTTGCCGGAGGTGGTTGCACTGCATGAGGAGAACTCGGCCATGCTGCAACAGCTAACTGAATTGACGGGCCTCAATGTAAGCTATGCGCACGATGTGACCAATGTGTTCATTTCGCTACTGGCGGAGCAGGCCTACGGCCTGGAGCTGCCAAAGTGGACAAAGGAATACTTTCCAGACAAAATGCGACCACTGGCTGCGAAATCGTATGTCTACGATGCGTACACGCCGGAGCTGCGCAAAATCAAAGGTGGTTTCTATCTGGCTGACATGTACAACCATATGCAGTCAAAGATAGCTGGCAAACTGGAACCAGCTGGTAGAAAAATGTACATATCCTGTGCACACGACTGGAGCATATCGAATGTGCTAAGCGCCCTAAACGTTTGGCCGAATCAGATGCCCCGTTTCTCGGCCCTCATAGCCATTGAGCTGCATAGACGCAACGATAGTGATGACTACTTCGTGGAGATCTATTTCCAAAATGATCCCAACCAACCGCCGCAACTGCTCCAGGTGCCCGGCTGCGACGAGCAGTGTCCCATAGCAAAGCTACTGGAGCTAACAATGGATGTTCTGCCCGACGCACCATATGAGCAGCTGTGCCTTGCCCGGGGCACTGGCGACGGCACCCGCATCAGCTATCACAAATGAGAGGTACTAAGTTTCATTCAGCAGTATTAACTATGTAAAGTTTTAATATGAAGTGTTTATATAAGAGGCTTCTGATAGCTATATAAAAATATGTATTCGCATCCGTCTGATTGCTGTTTGATTGATTTGCACGCTACTCGAATGGACTAGCTCAGGCTGGGAGTTAATGTGCGTGTTTTATTACCTTCACTTGTCAGAAGGCAGCTCGATAAGTTTTATCATAGAATATGCTTTTTGAATCCGAATATTTGAAAAATATGATAAAACACTAAAATCGGTAGAGTTTGCCTATTTATTGGTTTGCTTATGTCAATTGCCATCCAAATGCTTTATTAATTTTACCTGTTCAAAGCATAAAAATCGTTTTTTATCTACAGTTAATAGATAAAGGTGCAACCTGTTATTAACAGGAATCACCATCAATAATCGTGTCTTCTAAAATCATATTTTACTATTGTAAAAAGCAAAATATAACTTCAATATCTGATGCGCAAATGAAAATAAATAGAAGTTTTTGAGCTGCAAAATTAAGTATATATATTATAGCTTGGCAGCGCAATTAGAAACTTTTAATTGAGAACAATTTATAAAATTGATATCTGATGCGCAAATGAAAATAAATATTAAAATAATTACGATTAATTTCAAGAATGTCGCTTTACGTTAATTAACTAACAGCAGAAGGTTTTGTGCTGCATAAATAGGTATATATATTAAAAGTTGTCATCACAATTAGACATTTTTAATTGAATACAAGAATAGGTCAAAAAATGCAGCTATGAAAACGGCTTCATTAAGGATAATACTTCATTTGAATATCTAACTGACTAGCTCAGCCAGAGTTAAGTTAAAAGCCATGTGCATAGGGATTATTCAAAGAGAATTTAAGCACCTAAAGCTAAAGACATTTAATTAATTTCTCAAAATACAACAAAATCTTTGGGTATTATTCACATGTATGCCTGCAGCTTTTATCTGCATCATTCAATCAACTTAATGAACTGGAGTTATTTATTTCACATATTTCTCAAACTGCCCCACCTTCAAATTAAATACACGTTTACTAAAAGGTTTCTTACAGCACTTATAAAACAAACTGTAGATGTTCTTAAAGCGAACAGTTGGCATTTGAACATTTTATGCATAAAAGCGAATCATGTAAATTATATTTAATCCATCAAAGGATGGCAACAACTTCCGTGCAGCAATAAAAAACAATATGTAAATTTAAATTTGTCAAATTGAGGCGCAATTTTATACAAAACACAGCAACAACAACAACATGCATAATACTAAATTAATTAACATATGCTCGATAAAGTAACAAAGTAAACAAATCCAAAATGCTAAGATTTATTACAGCCGGCTGCCGAAAAATCTGGTGACGAATTTCTTTGGGCATAAATTAGCCAGACGCCAAAGTGTGTGTGCGTGTGTGTGTGTGTGGATGTGCCTGTATTTTATAGTGTGTGCGTGTGTGTGTTTGTGTGCGCGCCATATTAATGTAAGTCGCGCCCGCGATTCAAAACGCCTCAAATGTGGAGGCATTGTTGTGGCGACTGCTCAATGTACGATCAGTTACGAGCCACGCAACACACAATAGACATACAACAACAACAATAATAAGAATAAAAGTAATAATAGTCAAAAGCGAAGACGGGGACGAAAGCATTTGGCGATAATGAAACGATAAAAGACATATGTTCTGGTTCTGTGAGGTCTGAATATCGTCTTTATTTTTTTGTGGGCTTTTGTTTGGTTCGCGAAATATACTTATATGACAGTACGGCATAAGTGCTCCGTGGAACAGCTGAGCTATCCGTTATCCGTTATCCGGTTCGCTTATTCGCTTATCAGCTCGGTCAAAAACTGAACATATAAAGCGGCTCATCATTAATTTCAAAGTACAAGGTTTGTCAAATAGAAATGAGCGTTTGTTTGTATTGATGATAACAGCAGAAAGAAGACAAATATCGTGCCCGAAATACAGATATTCAAATGCTGTTGGAAGAAAAGGCGCCCCCAAAAACTCGTTCCATAACGACTTTGCAAATTAATAATAACAAGTTTATTATTTTTTTTTTTTTTTTTGGTTTTCTGTTTTATGAAGAGCATAATTAAAAGCACCGAATAAACAATGCCAGCAAAAATCAAAAAAGAATCGAGTTGTCTGTTGGTCTTCTGATTTGTGTGTTTGTGGCCGTTCGAATCGCGTCAACGTTCCCGCTCTGCTATTAGCGCGAAGCAAATAAACACATTTACACACACAATAAAACGGAGAACAACCCAAGTTCGAGACCCGCGACTAAGCCATATAAAGCGGCTCTACCAAAATGCCGCGTTCGCATTTCACTAGGAGGCATTGTCTAGCGATGACGGGCGGCTTAATTGCATTGGCTTTGCTGATCTTGTGCTTTACACACTCGACGGTCATCTCGGGCAAGATCACCGATCCCGGCACCGACGAGTCTACGCTTGAGCTGTTGCATGTGGTAAGTCCGAGAGTCGATAGCAATCGAACGACACCAGCAAAAAAATAAAAATAAAAATAGAAAAACAGCTGTGAAGTAACAGCTGCGGCTATTACACTGTGTAACAGGGCCCAAGCTTTCGAGTGATAAGTCATACAGGTTATATAAGCCGAATCTGTGCTGGGCTAGTTCTTTACTTTAAACAAAGCTGGCTAAGCATTTGAGAAGTTTTTAGGAGATGTAATTCGAGAAGATCAAGTCTCAAAAGCATATTGCTTAGGGTTATTATTATTGATATTATAATTATTACTATTATTACTATTATTATTATTATTATTATTATTATTATTATTATTATTATTATTATTATTATTATTATTATTATTAAAAACAGGACGAACTTAACGAAACGTACAAAAAAGTGACTCAATCCAGGGTATATAATTAGGTCTTTAGATATATATATTAATTAAATTTAAAGTGCGTATAATTTCTGAAGCCATCAATCAAACAGTGGTACAATTTGTGTTTCTATAATTAACGCTTATAGCATTAGAGCTTCTATAATTCCATTAGCTAACATCTCAATTTAAATTGAGAGCACCTTACAAGTGCTCTATCATAGTCATTTAAATGCCAGGTGCTACAAGTAGAGTAAATAATAACGTCACGTCTGCCCAAGAAAAACCAGCTGATAATACAAAAATTCAAAACCAACGTAGCTCATTTAATGTTTCAACTTAGCATTGAAAGTGAATGGAATTAACATAGCTTCAGCAGACTTGAAAAAAAAAACATTTTGCTGAGAAATAACAGTTCAAAAAATGTTAAAAAAAAAAGAATAACATATTGCTGATAAACACGCACACATAACACATAAATTGTTGAAGCTCGCAGTTTTTAAGCAACATGCCTTGACTCTGTAGCACAGTGTAACGTAGCATTTAATTATTGCTCGGAATAATGTTAATTTAGTACGCTGCCAGCTAAGGCAATAGACGAATGTCGCGCGATAAGAACAAGCCTTACACGCATACACAAAATGTCATAAATACTATGTATCAGCAGTACGGAAAGTGAAGGCATTCCGAAAGGTAGAAGGCTGATAAGATATAGGTTTACCTATATTTCGATAAACATTGAAAGGAGCTAAAATCAAATCCAGTGATTAATGTTATGTTCATCAGCTAATTTAATTGATCTTTAATTGTGTGCTACTTATAGAACGAACCGATTAAGGTGCTTTAGATTAAAATTACTAATATCAGTGATTATTATTGGATTTTATATCACGTATTAATGAGCAGCCAGCCATGAAGCTAGTAATAAATGTGCGATTGTGACTTTGACGGGGAACTCTAGTTTCGTCTATAAGCTGTGGAAGCTGATAGTTTTCTTGTTAGAGTTGAGCGCATGTCGTGTTTCCGTGCGTGACACAAACATTCACGCATTGGGCACGTGAAGGCGCAGACAGTATTAACACGATCTGACACGACATCAGATAGTTTCACAGTGCCTAATAATAAATATATGCTTTATTAATTAAAAATTAATATAAAACAACATTTTAAATAAGTTGTGCTTGTCGAATCGGGTAAATTTTATACAACTCGTGTTACGTGCGATTAAATATTGTCGCTTCGTGCTCGTGTCGTGTTAAAAAAAAATAAACACGCGCCCATAAAGTTGCTAAACAAGCTATGAAAAACTGTAATTACCTAGTGGCATTTCCAATTAGTTCGGCATGTAAAATATATGTTGGGAGATATGATATCTGTTGGTATTTAATTTCAGATTTCCCTTTAATTTAATTTTTAATCTTTCCAACAATCTACTTGTAAATTAAATAAAGCTGCTTAACTTCATTTGGCACTAAACAAACTCTTCAAACTGGTCTATAAATCAGTTGTACGCATCATCCATGCCCAAACTATAAACAAAACAAAACAAAACCAAACAAACTTAAAACCAGCTACATGCCTAATTACAATTTTAGCTACTCGTTTCGCCCAACCGAGCAGCAAAAAAAAAGCACAAAAAAACCAGTCTACTAACTTTTTTATATGGCCATACCGCAAACTGCGACGCACTTTTGTTATATAAATATTTTCAAACATTTTTTACGTAGTCAGGTTTAATATTGATGCTCTGAAAACCTAATTAACTGACATAGAGATAAGTTGACTCAGTCTAGTCCAGGGCTGCTGACCTTCAGCCAGGCGGAGCTTATCAGCAAATTGGCCACGCGCAATTTACATCGAATCGTTGGAAATACTTCCGCAAATTTGTAATTGTAACGACACTTCGCACGTGCATGACCAGTGTGAGGTGCGCCTGGGATCGATGGTTGCTCCTCCCCTGAGTACTTCTCTCTCGCTCTCTCTCTCTCTCTCTCTTATCAGAGTCGCGTGCACGGCTCAAATTTGTTATTATAATTGTTTTTTGCTTGAGATTCTAATTAAACGCGTACCCCAACATGGCAATGGCTAAAAATAGCGCGTAAAAACAAGCCTAATCTGGAAAATGAAAAGCCTCAGGTCGTCAGAATTTAAAGATCTGTATTATTTAATAATAAATAACAAACTTTTTTTTTCAATTTATTAATAGATAGACTTCGGTTGTGTAGAGTAGACTGTGGATGTTATTTAAAAAATCAATAGGTAGTCGATCTTACAGCATTTATTAGCTGATAACATTTTTTATATAAATATTCATGCTTTTTAAATTAATATAATTTAAATAAAATTGATGCCTTAAAGTAATATTATTTCCCATATAAGCATGATTTTCAGCTTATGTCAATTGAGACTAAAACCGAGCTAATTAAAGCAGCGACTGGAAATAAAAGTTAAAAACTCGTAACTAACACTGCATACATTTGTACAATTCTCAGGTCTTTCGACATGGCCCACGCACACCGGCGGACACATATCCAACGGATCCCCATGTAAATGAAACCTACTATCCATTTGGCTGGGGACAAGTAACAAATGTGAGTCGAGAACAAGTTGCAGCAAAACTTTTGCCCAAAAATAGAAAACAAAAAAGCAAAAAAACAAAAAAATAAAAAAATGTGAAAAAGGAACCTACCAGCTTCCCGTTCAGCCCGAAAACCACGCAGCAAAGCATTTAAATAAATTGAAATGCAAATGTTTGTCGTGGCGGAGGACGGATGAAGTGCGGGTGTGGCATCTGTGTTGCATTAACATATACACATGCATATGTTTATGCAATTGCAAAAATGCAAGGCATTTATTATTTTATAACATTGCTACATGTTTCTCTCTCTCTCGCTCTCTCCCCTCTGTCTCTTTCTCTGGTGCTACTGCTGCTGCTATTTGTGGGCTACCCGGCTGTTGTCTCACGTGCCATCCGCCCATGCCATGTAATAAATCAACGCTCAGAATGGCAAACGCGAGCTGTTCAACATTGGAAGTTGGCTGCGTAAGCGTTATGGCAAATTCCTGGCACCCTACTACAGTCCCGATGTGAGTAACCCAACGCTAACGAACCACCACCAGACACCCGTTGGCAGCGAATCGGGAACCGGAGACCGGGTATACCGCCGGACGGGTGTCTGATAGTGCGGACGTTTACAAATTGCAAAGCTCAAGCGCTCTTGCCTCATCACTCAATTTCCTTAACGCTCTTCTCGTCCTCGCTCTCGTTCTCGTTCTCGTTCTTGGCCACATTTTACATCTTCAGTTGGTGCACGCACAGGCAACGGGTGTGCCACGCACACACATGACCATGCAAACAGTGCTGGCCAGTTTCTTTCCACCGAAAGGTACGCCCATGGAATGGAACAGCAAATACAATTGGCAGCCCATACCGGTCTTCTCCCAGGAGCTAAATGAGGATACGGTATGTCAACCTATCAATAATGATGCCATCATCAGTTCAAATTGATTAATACCCCATTTCAACGTCAACACCAAAGGCCGGGAATCGGGCTCTTTCCTCTCCTCTTTTAAAACGGGCCAAAAACTAATTTAATTGAGATATGTGCTAGCCATTTATAAGGCTTAACTTATAAGAAAAAAATTCTAATTTAAAATTCCGATGCACATAACGAAAAGATTCTAAGCTTAATGCTGTCAGGCTCATTGAATTTGATTTAAATTGGCGGTAAATATTAATTCTAATCTTGTTTGTCAATTCATTTGTTTAATTTGACTAAAATTCACAATTTTAATGCAGTTTGTCAAAGTTTTTTAATATAATTGAAAATCTTTGTCTTTATTTTGAAGCTTAACTACATAGTAGGAAATCTTAAAAATCAATTTTAAATGCTCGTCCTTAATTAATCGAAAATTCTTTAATCCTCAGTTACTTCTTGTGCGCACACCCTGTCCCCGCTACTTCGAAGCCCTGCACGAAGTTTATGAGCTGCCCGAGGTGAAGAAGGAAATCGAGCCCTATCTGGATATGTATAAGGAGCTGGCAGCCCACACTGGGCTCAGCTTCAATGAACCGGAAGATGTGCAATCGTTGTATCTGACATTGCTCGCGGAACAGGAATGGGGTCTAGAGCTGCCCGAATGGACGAAGCAATATTTTCCCGAGAAAATGCAGTTCCTAACCGAACAAAGCTATGTGTATAATGTGTATACGCCCGAGATGCAAAAGATCAAGGCGGGTCCGTTCCTGAAGAAGATGTTCAACGAAATGCAACAGAAGCGCAACGAAACCCTCAAGCCCGACAAGCGCAAGCTCTTTATCTATACGGGTCACGACTCGACTGTGGTCAATGTGCTGTCTGCTTTGAAGATCTGGGAGCGTCAGCTGCCGCGTTATTCGGTCATGGCACTGTTTGAGCTGCACAAGAACAAAGAAACCGGCGATTACTGGGTGGAGATTTATTTCCGTAACAATCCTAAGGCGCCAGCTCAAAAGTTAACTGTGCCCGGCTGTGAGTTCCAGTGTCCGTTGGATAAGTTGCTCGAGTTGGTTAAAGATGTGGTGCCCAGCGAGGCAGATGCCAAGCGATGCGATGCCCAAAATGAGCAATTCACAGAGCCGCCTTTGCGTGGCCCATAGAAAGGCTAAATAGAGGAGGATGTTTATTTCTGGAATCGAACAGGTGCTAAAACTCAGGGAGCCACAAGTTAGTTAAGTTAACCAATCTTTTAAGTCTATCTATTAAAGATCAAGTAGAAATTTGCAGCCGTCTGGTGTTTGAGTTAGCGCCAGGACCAGCGCCTCGTATGGCAGCCAAGTTGGCTCATTTCCGCCTGTGGCGCCGCCATTGCCCAATAGGCCGCTTCCGTTTGCCTTTTGCCAGCTCCGCAAACAACTTCCGCACTTATTTTACCAGCTACCCGACAACTCTGCTCTCTCTCTATCTCATGCCCTCTGTTACGCTTTGTATCTTTGAATCTCGCCCGCCCTTTGGCTTTGCTCATTTTTGCCAAGAGGTGACATTTTTCGCATTGCGGTTTACCATAAACTATTTCATTGGGGAGCTGTTGTCTGTGTACATTAGCAGTGCTCCATGCTCCATGCTCCATGTTTGGTGCTGGTGTTCCGTGCCTGGCATTGCCAGGCCCCCACTCCAACCAGTTCTCCATTGTTTACTCGTGTGCGTTGCCCATCTGTCTCTCAATGTGTGCCCAGCATCTCGCTCCCTTCTCCCGTTCTCTCTGTGTGTGCTCTTTGCACATATCTGTAAACTTTATTTGTCAACGGGACGCATATGTTGTGTGCTTGCCAAAAAAGGATAAAAAGTAGAAGAAAAAATATTAAAATAAAGGAATCATATCCTGGCTCACAGTCGGCACTCGCGCTGTTATCCTTGTCTGTTTGTCGTTGCGTTTAATTTTGCTTAATTTGATTTTGGTGGCACTAGAAGGCGGCATAAGCAACTGTTCCTGGTGAGGGAAAAGGATTCAACAATGCCTGACAAATCTACATGCATATGTGGATTACAGCTAGTTTTCTCTTATGATTAATGGGAAAGCCTTGCACGAAATAATTAAAAATAACATCTTACATTTAAGTTTGTCGTAAAATTTTATTGAAACAAATAATCAGCCATAGAAACGATCGACCTTTATACATCTTTATGCATCTATATACATTAAGTCTATATTAATTTTACTTTTCTGTGATGCACTTTTTCAAAAGATTTTTATGTCCTAACCTTTGCAAATCTCTACCGATTTTAAAATTCGATACGTTAAAGCAGAGCTAATTAAATGGCTTTTATATTTCTGAACTTTGCTAAAAGTGTTATTGAATGTGTTAAAATGTTGCTTAGTCTAAAAAAAGGCCGATTTAGTACGCTTCGAGCAAGCTGTTGCTGAAATCTAAAAACGAACGACTAACTTACAGACTTTAAAGCCAACATGCCAACATGTACTCTCACACAGATAATATCTATCTCTCTCTCTCTCTTTAAACATTGTTTGATTTATTGAAAATCGGAAAGAAAGGCGCTATAATCCTCTGACTATTTGCCAAAATTTACTATTTAACTGAACAGATTTTCTTAAATCCTTCGAACTTATTTCTTAACAAGATTTCGATTGTATTTAAAATCTTTTACGGTACGCCTATGGTAATGGCGTTTACAATTCAAATGCTGCGGAAATCTTCTGCACTTGAATTTAACCAGAGACGCTCCGGTTTTGACTGGCTTGTACCACAACACTGAGTGCTGGCAATAAAATTCCGAAAAACCTTTTTTGACAAATGAAACGTGCAACAAACAGGACGCCAAAGCAGCTGCATGGAGCAGAGCCCAGGTCTGAGCCTGAGCCTGAGCCAGTGCCAACAAAGATTTATGCATTTTACAGTGTGTACGCTTTATGCGAAACTAAACGGCAAACAGTTTGAGTGAAGAAGGGCAAGGCACTGGTTGCGTTTTGGCTTGGCTAACCGAAGCCGAGCAGGGCAGCGACTGTTTCTGGATGGGCAAACATGTTTTGCATGTGCCTCGTAGTCAGCAGTCGGCTGACAGGAGGCGAGGGGCGGCACAGTGTAAGTCTATTGTGCCCCTTAATAGACTGCAACTGCACCAGGTTCTGGCAGCCGGCAAACATTTGCGCAGCTTATTAATATGCATCCCATCTCAGTCGCACCAGCTCACGGAGATTAGTCCAGAGCAGGTGTGGCAGACGGTGCAAGGTTGAGCTTGGCCAGCTATCGACAATTTTATCTACTAGGCCAAGCGCAAAGTTTTCCGCTTCGTATCGAAAAGTCGTTAGTAAGCTGACCGACCGCAAAAAGAGAGAGAGAGATGTGGACAGAGCAAGTTGGCCGGCAAAGGTTTTATGTCTTAGTCGCAGTCGTCTTGACGCTTGCAAAATAAAAAAAAAATGAAAATTAAAGTTTTTCCAAAGACTTGCACTTAGCCTCAAAAGTTTACTTCGCACAAAGTTTTGTGACTGAGCTTGTCTCGGTTCTCTAAGTAGATTTGTTGCCCTGGCCATATGGAGCTAAAAAACGAGTGTCTTGTGAGCAAAAGGAAAAGCCCTGCCCACCCCCGCCCCCCATAGAGTAGCTGCATAATAGGCGAAATAACAATGCTTATAAATATGTAAAATCCAAGTCTCAGAAATAGCACAGGAATATCATATGACAAGGATATCATGAACAAGAAAATTTAGAGTTGAAAAGAAACAGAAAATAGCATTAGAAAATGCAAATGAGTGCGCATTACTTAGACTTCCAACTATCAAAAGGAATATTCCATGAGTGTAATACCCTTTTTGCAATATTGATGTTTTTCGATGTGTTTATGTATTTTGCCTAAGATCCTTGGGATGTTCATAAACAGGTGGAATAACATCAAGCATTCCATAAAGTCGGACATAATACTTATGTAGTCAGAAAACAGTAAAATCTTATAGCTTGACGCTTCAAAATATTGTGTACAAAAATATTTATAATTTCGAAAAAATTTGAGATTATTCTTCATTAAATATGAGTAAATTTAAGAACTTTATATTGAAGAACTCACTTATTGCAGCTACCGCTGTAATTATGGTTATTTGCGCGTTTTGTATAGCAGTATTCTCGGGCTTTCTTCACGAGGGCGGAAAGGTCAAATCAATTTTGGTGAATGTGTTTGTGGTGACTGTGCTATTGTTCCTAGTGAGTGATACAATCAAGTTCCTGGTATTGTCAATGGACGCAGCCTGGTGGCCGCGCACACAAGCCTCGTACAATATAGATAAGAATGCGACCATTCATACGCGCACCCATTATCTGAAAATGCGGATAAATACGCTGCGCTCACAGCTGGTGGCCACCGAGAAGCATTGCAACGAGCCCCTGAACCTTATGTATCAGATTAATGCCAGGGACTTGTGGCTGTATGGCAAGTATTTCCTGTTACTTATGTGCCTGGTGCTAGTCTCGTGGGATGAATTGCTCTACTACAATACCAAGCAGATGTACAAGCTTTACATGAACAATCAGACTCGCAGCTTGGGAGTAGTCAGCGTTCGTCACCTGCACGGGCTATTCGCGTTTCTTGAGTCTGCACTTGTGGCGCCCTTTGAGCCAGATTTGGCGAAGACTGGACAAAGGAAATGGTTGTATGGCGATCACACCACCAAGTTGGGTGTTATACGTTTGCGTCAGCTGCGCAGAAAAGAGAACTATCACATTGGCTGGGGTGAAGTCAAGTTCTCAGATTTAGACTTTATGCCCAGCTGGGAATTGCCTTATCAACGGATGCTGTACACAGACAAGTATTGGAAAATCTATGAGCCATGGCTGCCCATATATCCCACTCATAGTACAACGACCAAGATGTTATTCGGCTTTGATCATTATGGCTATACCCAGAGTTTCCCAGAGCTGCATGGCTACGTAACAATGCTCGCGCGCAGCTATAACAATAGCATGAAGGTTATTGATTATATTAAAAATATGAACTGGCTGACATGGAACACATCGGCGGTGTTCATTGACTTTACGCTCTACAATGTGGATGCCAACATCTTTACCATATGCACTGTGCTGATCGAACAGACGCCCTTTGGCGATATTATTTCCTCACTGAACATATTCAGTGTCAAATTGCAATTCCTCGATCAGCTGGGGATACTGGGCATAATCGTGGTGACCCTCTATTTAATTGTACTCATACAGTTCGGTAAATCGGTGGTCGTAACGCTCTGGTATGAGCCGTCCAAGCTGCGCAGCATGTGGAGCAAGCTGGATTTGATTATCCTAGTGCTAAATTTAATTGTGATCGTTATGGTTATCATACGGGAAATAATTGTATCGAGTCTGCTCGCGAAGGTGGAGAGTTCAAGTAAGCTTGAGTTCCTTGACTTCAGGCTGCCGTCACGCTTGCATTTGGCGTCTACCATAATGTTGGGATTTCTTGTCTGCTTGGCCACGTTGCGATTGTGGCGGGTTCTTCTGTTCGCCAGCGTTTTTCAGTTATTTTCCACTACGTTGTACTCGGCATGGCAGGCGTTGGCTAGTACAGCCGTATTAATACTTATATTTTTGGTCGGATACGGAATGGCTGTTGTCATTATAAATGGCAACAATACGGTTACTTTTGAGAAACTGATTAAGAGCGTCGTCTCGTCTTTGTGCTTTTCCTTTGGCTTTACCTCGCAGTTCAATCACAAAGATCTCTTTCATGGCGGCAGTCTTCTGGGCTTATTTCTATATTTAATTTTGGCCTTTGTGGTTGCTCAGCTATTGATGAACCTTTTTGTTTCGACAGTCAATGATTATTTCGTGCATGCCAAGCACCAGCGAGATGCCAAAGGGTTGAACTACATCAACTTTCTGCAGTTCCTACGTGTGGAATACGCCCCAATCGTTCGATTCTTCCAGAAACTGCCTTTCTGCAAACGAGGCTACAAGCGTCGTAATCGCACGGTTACCGAAAACATAAATTTCGATATGGAAAAAAGCAAACGGTGGAACGAAAAGAAAAGATACCAAGCTTTTTCTCTTAAAGATAATTCAAAAACAGAAACCATAAAAGGCGATGAAAAAACGAAGCAACAAGAATATATAGGGCGTATTGAACGTCTTTATACGGTTGCAGCTCTCATGCAAACCCAAATATCATTACTTGACCACTTGCTCTTTAGGGAGGAAACAGTCAATTTAGATGAATCAGATAATGAAAGCGATTCTGAAACTGAAAATGTTTAAAAAATATTAATGGTATTTTTCATTTGGTTACCGGTTAGGTAAAAATCGGAAAAAAGTTTTAAATTACGAAGAGAACAGCATGACAGTTGCCAGATGAAGCTGAAGAACTCGATTCTGTTACTAAACAAAATTTAATTACATTTATAATTACGTTTATAATTTGACAAATAAAAAAGTAACACCGATACCAACCTCTAAAGAGAATATTAATTTAATCAATTTATTTACACAATTCAGATGAGACAAATTAATTACAATCTGAAGTTTATAATTTGACAAATAAAAAATTAATAAAAAATATGGTAAAGTATTAATTAGCAGAGACCAATCTCTATAGTGTCAATTTGTTTACACAATTCAGATGAAGTGACCTTTTCATACTGAATACGTTTAAATAAGATTAATATTATTAATTGTGGGTAGGGTAACAAATAGATACAAGTACTACATCATCGGTGATGTGCGTTGGGAATGTTCTCAAAATATTAACATGTGAATCTGCATCTTTAAACATACATATGCTTATATATATGATATATTATTGTAATCCATTTATTTCAAAAATTCGCTTTAATATTTTCTGTGGTTAACTTGACTTGTTGTAGTCATTAAATCAACCGATTAGCATCTTGTTTCACAGATGTTCCCGTTTCGTTTAATCGAGTTTAAGCTATATTTCATTCTCAATTTTACAAAACGGAACACAGATGGCCTAGTTTAAGAACATTTTCGACTCGAAAACTCAAACTTACCCAAAAGTGTGTTTTCAAAATCATTTCAAAATACTTTCTGTTCGAGCAACATTAAGTTCATAAAATATAATCAATTTTTGAAAACTTCTAAAATCCATTTGCAAGTAAAAAACAAAAAAAAACGCGCATAGAGAGGCATCGATAAAGCTTAAATAATGAATCAAAGATCCATCAATTGTGCATTTTTTATGTTCACGGCAGCAATTATCTCGACATGCATGGGTCTAATGATTTATTTTTCGGGCTTTGAGCACGAGGCGCGCAACGCCAAAAACATTTTCATAGCAATCGTGATAGTACTATTTTTTCAGCTCCTAATTGCTGAGCCAATAAAACTTATGCTAATCGCACTTGATATGTCCATTTGGCCGCGCAGCATGCCCAAGTATCGCAAATATCAGGATGAGGAGGACAACAACGTTGAGGAATACAATCGATTGAATTTCCTTAAGCGACGCTTGAGGGCAATGAGAGTTCAGACCCTGATCACCGAGCGTTATCGCAATGAGACTCTGACCCAGGAGTACAGGATTATTGCACAAGATTTATTTCTTTATGGCAAATACTTTTTAATACTGATTGGCTTGGTGCTGGTTTCGCGGGACGATCTGATGTACTACAATACCCACCGATTGGAAAAGCTGTTGATGTACAATCATTCGAGTTATATTGGACTTAAAGAGGTTTATCATCTGAATCAGCTGTTCGATTTTGTGCAGTCATCGCTAATCGATGCTTTCAGCTACGATGCCAACGATACGGGAGTTAACTCCTGGGTGCACAGCACCCAAACTAAAATGGTGAGCGTGGTGCGACTACGTCAACTGCGCCTGGCCGAGGAACATATGGGCTGGAATGATCCCGAATTTACAGATCAACCATATATGCCCGATTGGCAATTGCCATACTATCACATGCTCTATGCCCAGAAATATTGGCGCATCTATGAGCCCTGGATACCCCTAGTCGAAAAAAACTTTGCTTCTCGGGTTCTGCTTAATTTTAATCATGTAGGTAAATTCCAGAACTATCCAGAGTTAAAAGGTTACGTCGCGCTGCTGGCACGCCAGAAGGCGAATAGCATGAAGATACTTGAATTTCTAACCGAAACCCATTGGCTAACGTACAACACATCGGCGGTATTCCTTGACTTTACGCTATATAATGTCGATTCAGATATGTTCAGCGTATGCACATTGCGCGTAGAGCAAACGCCCTTTGGTGGCATCATACCGGATGTTTACTGTGACAGCATTGAGCTGGTCGATGATGTCCTACAGACAGGCTATGTGACATTGTTCGTGCTGCTCATCTATGTGATAGTCCTTCTGCAGTTCATGCACGCATTCCTGGTGCAATTATGGTATCAGCCAGGCAGGTTGCGCAGCATGTGGAACAAATTGGATTTGATTATAATTGTTCTTAATGTCGCGATGATTGGTGTCGTCGTTACGCGTACAACAATCGTAGCCGCGATGCTAAAGAGATTGGAGGGTACCAATAAGCTAGATTTTCTAGACTTTCGGAAACCGGGTCGTCTGCTTGCCCTGGCCAATATATTAACCGGCTTTCTAATCTGCGCAACCACGCTGCGTTTGTGGAAGGTGATGCAGTTCGCCAAGGTATTTCAGATATTCACCAAAACTCTGTATCTGGCCTGGAAGGCATTGGCCATCACCGCCCTGGCCATTACCATCATTCTGATGGCATTTGGCATTGCGTTTGTCACTATCAATGGCAACAACAGTTCCCACTTTATTCGCCCAGTCACAAGTGTCGTCACGTCCATATGCTTCTCGTTCGGCTTTATGAGCGAGATCAAGCCAAACGATCTCTTTCATGGTGGTAAATATCTGGGCATTGCTATGTATGCTGCTTTGGGATTTGTGATTTCTGTGCTGCTGATCAACGTGTTTGTAACATTAATTCATGATTATTTTACCGCCGCCAAGTCCATTGGTGATGCAAAATTCCGGCGACAAATTACATTTTTGGAATTTCTACGTGTGGAGTTCTATAGTGTCCACCGGTTCTTTCATAACCTGCCATTTATTAAAAAGAAGTACAAACGCAATAATCGCACAGTGGCTGAGAATATTCAACGTATTTTGGCCGAGCGCGATAGGCAACATATCCTTAAGCAACGATCGACTAGGTCCATATTCAGTAGCGTAAAAACTGTCGAAGTTGAAAAGGACGAAGACACTCTGCAGGCTGAGTATCGCGAACGTATTGAGCATATATGCGCTATCTCAAAAATTCTAACCATCCAAATCGAAATTTTAGAGCGTGTTATATTCGATGAAGTTACGGATGATAAGAAGAGCAAGCAAAGGAGGCGTTCTCAAAGACCCCAAGAAAACGATCAACCTCCAGGCCCCCAGGACGACAAACCTTCCAATAAATATGATAGCTTCGTATAATCACTCGATCGCTTTGTGAGCACAAATAATTATGTATTTTATTATTCGTTTCCCATTTGTGTGTAAATACAAATACAGTTTCGAATTGCTTTATACCCTGAACCCATTGGAAATGGGTAAAAAGGTATATTATTTTTGTGCAAAGATGTGTGTAGATGTATGTAACGGGCAGGAAGTATCTTCGACCCAATAAAGTGTATATATTCTTGATCAGCATCAATAGCCGAGTCGATCTAGTACAGATCAAGTATCTTGAATTTTATTTTATTTGTTTCGTTCGTCTCCGACCCCATAAAGTAAATATAAATGATATAGCCATGTCCGTACGTCTGTTTTTATGCGAACTAGTCTCTCATGCTTAAAGCTATCGTCTTGAAACTTTGCATAGGTCCGTCATTCTGTTGCAGGCAGTACATATGTCGGAAAAGGAATCGGGTCGGAGCACTGGTAAGAAAAACTTGTTTGTTTAGCTGCCATAGCAAAGATCGGTGAAGTAGTAGGATCTTATAGGGAAAAGTATCCTGTTTTCATAGATATTTCAGCACTCTTAGCATTTAGGAACTGCATTATTCTTACATATGTATCTGCAAAAGGGAAATGTCTACAAGGGTATTAAATCTTTGGCGTGCCGAAGACATGTTCTATTTTTCTTTTTGGGATTTAAAAAAAAAATTAAAAATAATAATAATTCATAAACACAAGATTTAAATTAATAGGATGCAACGAATAAAAACTATTTTATTTTAGCTGTTTTTATTTTTCTTTTAATATTTTTCGTTTTCCATTAAATTTAATTTCTTTTCTTTATTTTTATCTTATTTTTTTTGCATTCACACAAATAAATAATTATGCGCAAACAGAGAAAACTTTGACTTGAAAAGGCTTTTAGGGCAATTTGGAGATGGCTTTGTTGGACTTGTTTGCAAAAACTTGAACGGAACCTGAGCCTGGCTGTGGGCCAAAACGAAATGACTTATAAGTAACGAAGCATTTCGGACATACTTGAAAGAGCATTCAGCTCTCACAATTGTTATAGGTTAGCAAATAAAAATTTAATACCTCATGCTTTTAGGCTGCTGCCGAAAACTATTTGAGTTGCCCAGTTTTCAGTTGCCAGTTGCCAGCTATGTGTAATCGGAGGCAGCAGTTATTGTTAGACCCACACTAAAAACTTTACAAACATTTTGATCAACAGCAAATGTAGCTAAACTAAACAATTGCGAGCGGCGCTAAACTTTTGCCAGTGCAGCCCCGCCCCTCCCCCCTTGCACTGATCCAGGGCCTGCCTCCTCTAAAGAAAGGAGACAGACTGTCTGCAACTATTCTTTTGGTGCATACTCGCATGTACATGCATAATGTGTGTACATGTGTGCATGTCACTTGGGGAAGTGTGTAAACTTTTATAATTATTAGCAACAAATGAGCAGTGACAGAGCACTTTTGCAGTAGCTGTAACTTTTGCCAGACAGATATTCTCTGCAGAGTCCCAAACAAACAAAAAAAAATCACAAATGATTCCTGGCCGCTCAGGCTCAATTTAAAAGTTTTAACTACCTGACTAGTCGTATGTGTGCACCTACGAGGCAGACACTAAGAAATAGTGTCCCAATCAAAAGCCCTTTAAACTTTTAAATGCCTTAAGTGGGGGGCGGGGCAAAAAACTTTCTAATTTCTGTCTGACTTCGGGCAGCTTTTAATGCTAACCTGTTTTTATTACAACATTAAAAACATGTTGTCGTACTTAAAGGTGTTAAAAGTAATTTATTCAAATTAAATTTTAAGATATATTAAAAGCATCAAAATTAACTAAGTTAAGTATTCGAAATGCTCAACTATGGAATACAGTATACAAATCTACATTTAGTTCATTTATCTTTTTTTGGTATAACGAATACAATTTTCAGACTTGTGAAAATGTAAATACCCGTGTGGTTGGCGGGCACTAGAATACCTCCACAGCATGTCACCGCTTGTCGTACGAGGCGACTAATAGAGACACTCTCCCCATGCCCCAAATCCAAGTCGGTCTGTTCTCAAATAGGATGCCTTGCTTTTTTTTTGAAAAGTTAATTTGATCTCTACGGTAAATCAAAATAAATTTGCCAGTCATAAACAACACTCTACCGATATCAGTGAGAAAATCTGTTGGAAAATCCATTGAATTCATTAAGATTGCCGAGCATTTAAATATGTTAAGTAATTTTCTGTTCACATTCACGTGCATTATGGGCGTTGAACATTTAAATATAAGAATACAGTCGGTTAGAAACTGAAGATGGGACAATATAATAACGTAATTGATAATATTCTTGCGAGTTTGTTACCCAACACTGTAGTTTATTATGCATTGGGCTGCTTTGCAACCGTTTTCAACACTCACAAATGTCAAATCATTTGAGAATCGTGCAAATTCGTTAATTTCCATTAACATTAGACGGAAACGTCATGTTTGGCAAATCGAAAAAAAAACATGAGTCCAAAGAACTCGCCCCCATCTATATTAATCTGAAAAACAATGATGTCCAACACTATTTGCCGAATGACGAAAATGTCAAGAAACATAAAAAATCAAAGCACAAGGAGCACCATAAGAAGCACGGCAAGAAGCACAAAAAAAAGCACAAGCATAAGCACTCCAAAAAGGAAAATCCACCAGTGCCAGTGCCAGTGGCCGAGCTAGTGCCAGTGCCAGAGTCATTGCCAGAGCCAGTGCCTGTAGCAGAGATAGTGCCAGACGTAGAACCAGCGCCAGAGCAGGCGCCAGTTCAAATCGAGGAGACACCATGCGAGCCCACAGTACAGTAAGCTCACGAGTTGAATCATCAAATCATTCCACACAGAAAAGCATTTAACTTAAAATTTGTTTGTATTGATAGGAGCTCAATGTGGTGGAACTATGACCAAACGCTGCTCTCTGGCTATAGCTTTGGCAATGCAGATCTCAATTTTAATCTGGGTGGTTGTGGGCCGATGCGCATTGACCAGCCAATTAGGCAATTTTCCACATTTATAATACCAAAGTTGAGGAACAAGCAACAGCAATGCAACAATTTAAATACCACCTCAGAAGTTTTTACAACCCAACATTCGCCGGCTAGAGATTTGGATTGGTTGCACGATCAGAACTTTAGGCCCATATCGCCCATCAAGAAAAGTGATATAGACCATTTGCCGACATCGGAGGATATTTGGCTTAGCTACGAGGCATCCAAACAGGGCGCAGAGCCTGAATGGCCCATTTGCTGCACCCAAAATGCATTAAGTCCCATTCTGGTGCCCAAAGAAGTGCCAGTTAAGTCAACGACGGTCGAAAGCACACCGCCAAGCCAGGTCAATGACCTGGATCAGATGATCGCTAGTCTCGCGGACTGGCAAACTAGCTGCGAGCAGGGAGAGGAGTTTGACCAACAAACGCAACAAGACGCAGCGAGCGTGTCCTATGTGGAATTGGATAGCTTAGATCTGAGCCTGGACGAGGAGCGCGGCCTGGTGGACTTTCTAAAGTCAAAACGACTTCATACGCCGCTAAGTGATATCAAAGCCTTTGAAATGTTGCTGAACATGGCCAGAAGTGAGGAAAATAGAAAAGCGCTGCAAGATTTGCTGCGGCCCAAAATGTTAGTGCAGATAAGACCAGGTAAGGGCATGCCTACGGCGCCTTCAAGGGAAGGGCAGGATACATCCATGGAGCTGGAGTTAGTTAAGGAAAGAACTGTGATAGAAACGACGCAGCAGCGAGCAGCTGAAAGGGTGGAGCTCTCAAATATGACACCACTTGTCATCAAAAATGAGGACATGCAGAAGGCTATAGACTCAATCATTGTCATAGATCAGCCGCAAGAGCAACAGCAACAGCAACAGCAAAAGCCAAAACTTGAAATCAACATGGATGAGCAGTCTGAGAACGAGAAGCAGCCCTTGACCCAAAGGGCTGATCAGCCATTAATAGTGAATGTGGAAAAACTGCCGCAGCTTGTTGCGACGCCAAAGCCGCAAGAGGACGCCGTGCAACAGTGGCTGCAGCAACTGGGCCAAGATCTGTCCCGCGTGGTACAAAGCCGACTCGACTCGCTGCCCATCAGAGTGCCAGAACGACTGCCGAATGCGGCACACATAGAGCCAGTCGATTTTGAAGCACAGATCAGTGAAAGTGCGCAAATGCCGCCCAAAACTAAAACGGCAACTGGTGAGGGGCTACGTCTCGAGTCGGAGCTAAAAATCACAGCTGGCATACCGCAGAGCCCGGGGCAATGGGAGAATAGCTACAAACGACGATTGGATGACTTTGATGACATCATTGATCAGAACATGACCGAGTTTCGGGATCCGCAGGGTAAACGCCTGCGCGGTAGCCGATGGCTAAATGATGCGGGCAAAAGGAACTTGGATAGTTTGAAGCGTGTCCTGGAAATGCCAGCGCTGCCAACGCATCTGGATCAGGGATTGCAGCAGTTGCGCATATTGCGGCCACCGACCAAACGCAAAATCGAACGCACCAAAATGCCAGTGGAAATGAAGCTGGTGCGAGCGTATAGCACGCTGGAAATGAACTGCAACTTGGACATGAATCAGCTGGCCCTGGAGCTGGACAATGCGGTATACAATAGCGATATACAGGTGCTGCAAATGAGTTACGATTTCGCCCAAATGGCTTGGATTTGGGATAATGGCAGCATACTGATCAGTAATGCGCGCAGCAAGGCCCTACTCGTCGATACCCAAAAGTGTATATTGGCCAAAATTCTGGGCGATGCCGCGACCGTTAACATGGCACAGCATAATGCATTGCACTCCCAAATGATACATATCGCCCAATTTCCATGGCACATTTGCATTGAGGAGTTCAGCCAAACGTATTCCCTGAGCTGCGATACAGTTCAGGATAGCCTGCGGTATGCCTACTATGTGAACAAAAATATACCCAGTGTCGCGGCCAAGGTCTATGAGTCCGGTGCGATCCATGTGTTCGCAATGACCGCTGTCCAGGCTGACAATATGCTCGAAAAGCTATTTCTGCTCACGGCCAATCATCGCAAGTCAAAGACAATAATTCCGCCCAAACAAAAGTCTGAATGCAATGGCACTTTTATACCATTGTTTCCCACTTGAGTAGCCACAAAAAAATGTGTATATATATATATTTACATTTTTTATTTAGCTTGCTGTCATGTCTACAACTGCAGTTTATTATACGTAGACTACCCAATAAACAAATCCTTTGAGAAAATATTACCCACGGTTCTCTTTGAACGTAGACCAAAGAGCAAACTTTGCCTGCAGAGAGATGGCGCTGACTGGAAAGTCTCGCAGAAAGCTTTAAATTCGCTCTCTTTGCGAGAGCGCAAGCTTTTGGCAGCTAAAAGGCAGCCCGCAGCGCTTTTTGGGCTAAACTTGTGTGTGCTGGCCATAAAATATGCCGTACTCTGACTCTGACTTCGGGATTTGCGGAGCGCAGGAATTTAATTCATAAGTTAAGTGGCGTGTCCTCGGCCGTATACAGCCAAGGTTAAGTGTGGCTGCAGTAGCAGTAACACGTCAGCGCCGAGTCCTGTCTCCCGAATCCGAATCCAGTCGCCCACCCGCTTCTGCTTAAGCGTGTGGGTGTTTCTATTACTGCCATATTCCCAGTTAAGGTTTTGCTGCTTGAGCACGAAGCCGCATCCCCCGAAAGCACAGGCCCTTCATCTCAGCAATTGCCTGGTAATATAATACATCGACCCATTGTCTGGCTTGGCCTGAACTTTGCTTTTTTGGCCATTGTCTTTGTACTTAAAAAAAAAGAAAAAAAAACGGTTTTTGATTGAATCTTTGCAGTGTGTAAGCGCGACAAACAAATTAAGCAAATGACACCATGGACAAAATAAATCACAACCAAAGCCCCAGCCCAACCCAACCAACAACGACAACAACAATCACATAATCAGAGCTTGTCACGCCCACAACAAATGCCGCCCCCGCCCACCATGATTTGCATAAAGAAATAACCCAAAATGCGGCTGGGTAAATTTTTAGGGCCTTGCTGACCTTTTGTATGCCAATTCAAATAGACGCATGCCTCGCCCCTCGCCCACACACACCCCCTCAACCTTTTTTATTTGCATGACACGTTTCAACCATCGAACGATCCACCCAAAAATGAAATTCCCAACACCTACCGATAAACAAAAAGCAATGCAGCAAATATTGAAGTAATCAAAAATGCAAATGTCACTACGTGAATTGTAAAATATCTGCGGTTTGTTTTTTTTGGAGAGGCCTTTGCCTGGGCTGACCAGGACTAGCAATAAATCTGCTTGCAATTGAAGAGCACATTAATTCTTCGTCCAGCTGCTTATCGCAAAAAGTTAATTGCTTTCCCGTGCTCTCTATTAATCATATTCCATAATTTGTTTAGCCTAATTAGCGACCGGCAGACAAACAGACGACTCCTTAACAAGGACGATAAGCTGGGCAAAGGTCAGAGTGCGCACAGTGCGACTGGGTCATTAGCAACGGCTCAAAGCACAACAAATTCGCAAGTAGGTCATTCAAATTAAATATATATTTTGTCCCTATGAATGAACACTCTCATTTTTTGCAATCTGTTTAATACCTCCCTTTATTTTATGAATATTTTAATTAGTCTTTAGTCTAGCATATAGAACACAGGTCAGAACAGAACTATTATAAAAGGACAGAAATATCAGAAGAAAACGTAAGGGGAAAAGTAAATTCAAACTACTTTTTTTATTTTCTTGGCGAAAGTGTGGTCCGACTAAGAATACTTTTCAAAACTATCTAGAAGCTGATAGTAAACAAATAAATACAAACACACAAATATAACAAAAGCAGCATTAAGAAAAAGTGTGCGTAAGTACAGTTGCCTGCAAAGCTAAGTAAAGTAAAGGCAAAGATTATGTTACGTGATTTCCAACACTACTAATTTTGTTATTTCCGGGGCATTTTGAACGGTAAAAACGATTCTTATCGATAAGCAACGATAGCACTAAGAATAAGAATATAGTATACTCGCATAATAGAGCTCGTTCACAATTAGAATTGCGGAGCGTCTATCAAAGTCTATTCCATAAGATTTTTCAGAGATATTTCTATGCCCCTAATTGAATTATCAAATCAAATAAGGAAAACATCATATTCCTTTATAGGCCAGGTTGTGAACAAGTCTGCAGCAAACTCAATTAAAGCTTATATAAATAGAAATTACTTTACTTACTAAGCTAGTTTTCAGTTTTCAGTTCACAGCTCTCAGCGTTCTATTGATAAAGATATATATATTCATATTCCAAATTATCCGCTTACACCTCTTTTTTCAACTTTTCGCACGAGAAAAAGACACAAAATTAGAACAAATGTTCAGATTTAACAATTTTTTTAAAATATAAACGTGTAATGAAAAGAAAAACTCATATAAATACATGTACGTACTTCTACTTTTTGACTAGGCCATGTCCTGAGCCTGCAATTGCAGTCCTTTTCTGCAGTCGCTATTCGGAGTTTCACAGAGTCGGGTGCGAGATTTTTTAATGCAAAATTCGTGTAGTGTTGCGAGCTATGACGTGGGGAAGGGGTTAGGGGGTGTCGAGGTTAGCACTGGGTCGTAGCTCTGTTTTTGCCGGTTAACAAAGGCCATGTACCGTTGCTTGTTTTTGCCATTAACAGCAATTACAAATGGCAAACAAAAACGCAAAATGGGCGGCCAGCGCGTTGCCTGGGCAAGGGCAAACTTTTAATTATTTAGAGGAGAACGCGAAAGTCGCACAGGTTTTCACACAATTCCGGTTGCAGTTGCCCGTTTGCCTGGATGAAGGGGTCCGTGCGGGTCTTAAC
This sequence comes from Drosophila montana, assembly GCF_035044405.1. NCBI lineage: Eukaryota > Metazoa > Arthropoda > Insecta > Diptera > Drosophilidae > Drosophila > Drosophila montana. The sequence goes on along the minus strand of NW_026998098.1, from coordinate 850,579 downwards.
CGAAAAGGTAAATTCAATTACGCTGTTGCTGTCATTGTTGTTCGGTTTTTGTAATTACAAACAACTTTGCAACTAATCAAATTAGCAGGCGCCTGGCAAGCAAATCCTGTTGCCAAGAGCCTAAATAAATTCAGTGCCGAAAAATATTGCCACATATGGCAAGGATTTTGCCGCTTTTCCTTTTGCAGGCACACGCCTGCAAAGAATTTTATCGTTTATCGGCAAGCGTGAGCCCAAAAACGGCTTTTCAAATTGTGCATCTGTGCATGAAATGCGCCATGAAAGCATTTCAGATAAATACGCGGAAACTAACAAATAGCCATGTGGAAAAGCCAGACGAAAGGATAAGAAACCCCAAGTCAGCGTATGTGTCTGTGTCTGTGTGTGTGTGTGAGTGTGCTACGCTAAGTAAACTCTTTTTAAGCATTTAGGCAGTTTAAGGGATAATCGGTTTTTATTTAGCCTAAAATCGAGCCCAACTTGAGGATAAGACCCATCATGTGGCAGCAACAGCAGTAGCTAGCGTGGTGCAGCTCCATAGGGAAGTGAAGCAGGCAAGGGATCTGCAGCATACTTGGCAACAGCATGAGCGGCGACTGGAGCAGCAGCGATCACTGGAGCAGTAGCAATGCCATTGACGTTATGGGAAAGCACTTGACTGCTCGCTGCAGTCACATAGGGTGCTAGAGCGGCAACTACTGCAGCTAGAGGAGCAGTCACAATTGGAGCAGTATAAGTAAGCTGCTCGCCAAGAACACGCAGAGCCGGGCAGCAGCACAGGCGACGATGCCAAAGATGACAACGGTCTATGAATAAAAATAATGGAAATTAAATTCATACAAATTTAAATAAAGGTAATTATGCCTTGAATCACAGCTGGATGATGGGACATAATTACGGATATTCAAATACGTTTCGGAAAGGAAGTTCCTCTGATTCAAGTACATTCATTTACAGACCATTGTTATCCTCGCAATTATCGCCTGTGCTTCTGCCAAGCTGGGTCTCCTTCTGAGCGGGCAGGTGGCTTATAGTGCGCCAGTTGTGGCTGCTGCTCCAACTGCAGTAGTTGCAGCTCCAGCTCCTTACGTGACTGCTACCAGCAGCCAGGTGTTTTCCCATAATCTCAATAGCATCGCCGCTGCTCCAGTGATAGCAGCTGCTCCAGTTGCTGCTCCAGCCATCGCCAAGTATGCTGCTGCTCCATTGGCTGCTCCCCTGGCTGCTCCCCTGGCTTACAGGTCTTCCTTGGCCTACTGCACGCCATCGATATGCGCCTGGCTTAGTTCTGTTCTATAAATTTCGCATTTGTATTTTAATAACAATTCTTACTAATTTGCTAAATGCAAATAAATTGGGGTTATCTCAATTTAAAATAATGAAAGTAAAGTTCAAATCGCCATTGGGTGTAATCAAAATCCTAAATACATACATAGGTTATTTTTGAAAATATTCAGCTGTCAAATTATGTAACTGTCGGCCAACTTACCTTTGTTCCGTAGTTGAAATAACCTTTAAACGTGGTCAGACGAGATTTGGGGTTTGCCTTGCTCTTAATATTTGGCTCTTTGATCACAATAATCAATTATATCACACAGATTAAGGCCTTTTAATTTATTTGTTATCTTTAAGTTCGCGCAAAAAAAATTATGAAACATGAAGATCTGCTGAAAAGGTCTTAAGTTGGCCAGAGCCAACAGAAAAATGAACGAGTTTCGGTCCATTTCCTGCTGTTATAATGAAAACTTTTCGCACTTCCAGAGCATTGCCAGATATAAAAATGTTACTTTGACAGCGCCAGGGTTGACACTTTTTCAGCCCAATGGTAACTCTTATTGAGTTTAAGTTTATTCTCTCAATTTATTTGTTTCAGTTAGCTGAACAACTTTCTCCAGCTCATAACAAAATTAAATTTTTTTTAATTATATATATGTATATAAGTTGCTTGAATATTTAATATAGTACTTTACTGTGAATCACAATTACCACGCTTGAAAGTTCAGTAAACTGCGTCGACCCTGCTGAACCAGCCCTCAAGACATTGGCACACATAAAAATTACAATGAAAAAAAATTGGACACAAACCATTTAGTCTACGTTGTGGACAGTTATTTTCGCCTGCGTACGTGATTTCAATCCCAAATTAATTAAAGGTGCGTAAGCTAGGCTTACAATTCAATCAATAAAAACAAATACTTATTAAGCGGCTAAGATTTTATTAGAAAAGAACTGGAGCGAATCGAGGTGAGCTGTAGGCAAAGGGAGTGCTGTAGGCCAGAGGCGCAGCCAAGGGAGTAGCTGCATACCTGGCGACGACTGGAGCAGCGATTGGTGCAGCCGCAAGCACTGGAGCAGCGGCAATGCCATTGTAGTTGCGGGCAAACACCTGGCTACTGCTGGCAGTCACGTAAGGAGCTGCTGCTGCAACTACTGCAGTTGGAGCAGCAGCCACAACTGGCGCACTATAAGCCAACTGCTCGCCCAGGAGAAGACCAGGCTTGGCAGAAGCACAGGCGATGATTGCGAGGATAACAATGGTCTGTAAATAAATGCCGTCAGACATGCACTTCTTTTCTCAGGGAACTTTTCCTCTGAAACTTACGTATTTGAACATGTTGAAGATTTGTGGGCTGCAAACTGTCTGATGTCCAACCTAAATGGGCAGTCCGTATTTATACCCCAAAATAGTCTTCATCCAGTTGTGAGTCATGTGGTTCATTGAAATGCGAAGTCAGTTTCTGAACACAGTTAACATTTTGTAGCTATAATCACTGCGCATGGCTCGTTTTGTTATGTTTCCCGCTGTTTAATGTATAACGCGTCGTGGGGTCCACAAATTTGAAAAGCGAGTTCAATTTCTCAGTCCTCTTTTGGTATAAATACCACAGCCAAAACAATGAAATGGCATCAAAAGAGTTTAAGCTTTCAAGCTGCAAATATTAACCCTAAGAACTAAACTAAAACTTAGCAACATGTTCAAATTCGTAAGTTAAATAGTTCTTTTATTTATTTTTGCCTTGCCCTTATCCTAATTAACTCATGTCCACAGACCGTTGTCATCTTTGCCATCATCGCCTGCGCCGCAGCCAAGCCTGGACTTCTTGGCGAGCAGTTCGCTTATACTGCTCCAATTGTGGCTGCTGCTCCAGGTGCAGTTGTCGCAGCTCCTGCCCCATATGTGACTGCTACCAGCAGTCAGGTGTTTGCTCGTAACTATAATGGGATCGCCACTGCTCCATTGGTTGCTGCTGCTCCCGTCGCTGCTCCAGTGGTGGCCAAGTATGTCAGTGCGCCTTTGGCTGCACCAGTTGCTGCTCCATTCATCGCCAGATACGCGGCTGCTCCCTTTGCCGCTCCTCTCGCGTATAGCGCTCCACTGAACTATGCTGCTGCGCCAGCACCTCTATTGTTTTAATCCAAGCAACTGTGATCATTAAAAACTTTAACTAAACGAACCAGCTATAAATTTGTATCATAAACTATTTGGATTACGCCGCTTCAAAGTTTGCCTAGATCGACTTCGACTCCTGGCGTGCCAAACTTCCTTGAATCTTCAATGGAGCTTTTCAGTTTGTCACAAATCGAAGTAAGTAAATTGGTTGGCTATTATAATGGGCAATGAATTTGGTTAAGTGCTAATCCAAAGGTAGAAATTCCGGCTGAATGTGTTTTCAGTTCAATTAGGATTTGCAGCCTTGACTTGACTATCTTTTGTTATTTTTTTCTACAAACAAGTAAATGCATGCTAAAATTAGCATGGTCATCTTGTCTTTCTTTTTCTTAAAGTGTGTCAAAAAATAATTATTAAAATCTAATCATAGTAACATAATTAAAGTTATTAAGTAGAATATTTAACAATCTCTGTTTAGTAGAAAGGGGCAGCTCTGTTGAATATAATTTTCACATCTGGCAACGCTTTTTACGAAGTGCTAGAAAAATCCAAATAAATTAAGAAATTGGCAGTACTTTCACAATTGAGAAAATGCATTGTTATTGGCCACATTTTCAATTTCAGTTCTCATATCGAAATACAACTTTGTTTCGATTTCTACAGAGAAGTTTCTTCGATTAAATCATCGTAGCTAACCGTTGTTTGCAACTGTCTTGTACAAGTCTTATAGAGAAAAAAAAACGATCTAAAACTATAAATATAATTTACAAATTTCTTTGGCCTTGCTGTGCACATTGCTTTAGCTTCACGTGGTTTTACGATCTAGACTTAGTTTCAAAGTTCATTCAACTGCAAAACCTTGGTAAGATGGCCGCCGCAACCTTGACACAGTTGCATAGTTACATATTTTAAGCAACAAAAAATAAAAACTTAAAACAAACTATTTAGCTCCATTTACCGTTTACCGCTGTTGACAATAATTTTACGCTGCCTACGTGAGCTCCATTCAAATACCCAATTGAAGTTTGTTCGCGGCCTTTGATTTTGCTTTGTGGCTATAAATTGATTTGAGATGCCCTGCATAGCTACCGATTCCCACATAAAACAGTAATTTATTTAATTATTTAAATTTTTATTTTATATTTTTAATTCAAACGCGATATTCTTACAACAGCACAGGCGAAGCAGCGGCTGCGTAAGTCAGCGGCGAGCTGTAGGCGAAAGGAGCTGCGAGCGGAGCGGCGGCATACTTGGCGAAGACTGGAGCAGCAGCAATCACTGGTGCAGTGGCGATGCCATTGTAGTTGCGGGCAAACACCTGGCTGCTGGTAGCAGTCACATAAGGAGCTGGAGCTGCAACCACTGCAGCAGGAGCAGCAGCTACAATTGGAGCGCTATAAGCCAACTGCTCGCCCAGGAGAAAACCCGGCTTGGCAGAAGCACAGGCGATGATTGCGAGGATAACAATGGTCTGTAAATAAATTCAGTTGAATCAGAGCTGGAGTTTCGCAGGGAACTTCCTTCGGAAACTTACGTATTTGAACATGTTGAAGATTTGTGGACTGTTTTGCTCGTTGGGTAAGCTGCAAACTGTGTGATGTCCAACCTAAATGGGCAGTCCGTATTTATAACCCAAAATAGTCTTCATCCAGTTGTGAGTCATGTGGTTCATTGAAATGCGAAGTCAGTTTGTGAAGACAGTTAACATTTTGTTGTTTCCCGTTGTTTAATGTATAACGTGTCGTGGGGCCCACAAATTTTAAAAGTGCATAAGGTCAATTTCGTAGTCCTCTTTGAGTAGGAATCGCACAGCAAAAATTATTTAATGGCACACTCTAGATTGGATATTCAGGCTGTAGACATATTTGCATGGCTGCAAACTCAATAAGATATTGTGGTTGATCGTTTAACGAACCTTGCTTTCCATATTCACAAACTCCATAGTTTAACAATTGCATTTCCGGGTTTGAACTCACTCACAGCCTTCCAAACAGTATCAGTTTTCATGGTTTGATTCACGAACCATTCTTTTCAAGGTTCGGTTCACGAAGCTTGATTTCCACATCCACAAACCCAAGTCTCTAGAATTTAAACAACTTTTGAGATAACATCTAGTTTGTAATATTTACTTATTTTCATTAATTTTTAAAATTTTGTTTTATTGAAATTAGTTAATTTTTATAGTTTTGTCAAAGCTCAAATATGGTGCTAGTGTAAAAAAATTAAAAACAAATCCGATTTAAGATTCGGTTCATGGTGCAGTTCCGGGTTTGAACCGCCTTGCAGCCTTTCGAGCATGTACAATTTGCAGAACTCAATCTTAATAAGAGTGTTAAAATGCGTATTTTGATTAGTTCTTTCAATGCTCTGATAATCGTATACTAATTAATATTTATCCACAGACCGTTGTCATCTTTGCCATCTTCGTCTGTGCTGCAGCTGGGACTGGTCTTTTTGAGGGGCAGTTAACTTATACTGCTCCAACTGTGGCTGCTACTCCGGATGCAGCTGTCGTAACTCCTGCCCCATGTGCGACTGCAACCGGTAGCCAGCTGTTTGCTTGTGACTATAATGTCATCGCTCCTGAACCAGTGGTTGCTGCTGCTCCTGGGATTCAGTTCTGGTTTTGGAATATGGAGAAAAAATAATATAAATATGAAAATCATTAAAGGAACTTAGGCCTTACTTATCTCTGGGTGCCCTCTGGTTGAGCTAATTGGACTTAAGGTTCGGATATAAACAAAAGCTCGGCAACGGCAACGACCGGGGCCCAATTGCTGTGCAAGTCACGTAGGTCGCGTTAAAATTATTGTCAATCGCCGGCAGCTAATGTTGTTTTTGTTGCACGACGCGTGACATTAAAGTGTCCAAAGCCAGCTTTGAGTTTGTTTTGGAAAAAACTGGTATTTATGTCAAGGTCATAGGGAAATGCACAGCTAAAAACGGTGAGGCACTTAATATATAATTTAACAAGAGGTATACGATAACATAACTGAGGTACCAAGGGTTAAACACCTTTGCAGTTATATTATTTGGATGGTTTTTAGTTGCCATGCGAGGTATCTAAAATTAAATAGAATGATGAAATATATAATTAAGATTACCTTTCTATTAGGTAAATCTAACGATACACCATTCTAATTAGAATCTATAAGTGTATAAATTTGAAATAATCTATCATTCAGATATGCCTAACAATATTTGGAAAATTGTGCTTTCTAGTGATTGAGAGTAGCTAATCCTTCTAGCCAATCGGGCCTTAAAGTTATACAGATTTCTAGTTTCTTTAAAACATGTGCTTTTTTTTTTTAAATTTAGTCAAGTACTTTTTAAATTTATTCATAGGATCACAGTGTCTTCTTATTTAAATGAAAAGTGGTGCAGGAGCCGCAGCGTAGCTCAGCGGTGCGTTGTAGGCAAACGGAGCTGCGTACCTGGCGAAGGCTGGGGAAGCCAGAGGAGCAGCAATTGGCGCTGCTAAAGGAGCAGCCGCGTACTTGGCAATAAGCGGCGCAGCCAGGGGATGAGCAAAAGTCGGTGCCGCCAGAGGAGCAGCCGCGTACTTGGCAATGAGCGGCGCAGCCAGGGGATGAGCAAAAGTCGGTGCCGCCAGAGGAGCAGCAAATGGTGTCACAGCTCTGACGATTGGAGCGGCAACTGGAGCAGCTGCAATCACGGGCGCAGTAGCGATGCCATTAAAGTTCCTGGCTACCACTTGGCTGCTGGTGGCTGTTACCACAGGAGCGGGTGCAGCAATGATGGCAGCTGGAGCACCCAGCGGTGTGTGCAGTAGTCCTGGCTTAGCGGCGGCGCAGGCGACCAGGGCGCAGAGGACAACGGTCTGAACAGAAAAGAAGATGTGAGTACCAGGAGCAAGCGGTAGGGTGCAATAAAAAGGCGACAACTTACGTATTTGAACATGTTGAGGGATTTCTGATTGCTTTTTGGAGTTGCCACTTGAAGAGCGAAACTGTGTTTGATGACATGTCTTCGTTTTCGATTTATTTTTATAGCAAATCAAAACGCACGTGACGGACGCGCAATAGACAAACGACAATATAAGAAAATAAAAAAAAAGTCCAAATTAGCATGCAGGGCGCGCAGTCAAAGTAAACCAAAGCAGCTACCGTTGGCCTAACTGTATCTGTAGTAAGTGCGTTGATTAATATTACTTGTTTTTTTAATTTAAAGCTCAACAGGGTGCAAACACAATCTGGGTTAAAGGTTGCCAGCCCTTGCACATCTTAAGAAAAAGTGTCTCAGTATCTATCGAATAGATAGTATCGATAGAGCGATCGATAGAACCAGAAGCCTTGCAGGAGAAAGCTTTACAATTCATATATTGCTAGGCTTTAATCTTTTTACCTTATTACCTTTGCATTTACCTACTTTTGCCCTACTTTCTCATCTTCATGAGCTCAGGTTGCCATATGAAATTAATTTTTACTTAAAATAGTTTTAAAGCAATAAGACCTACCCCACTACCATCGCTAATATTTGGCTCTTTCTTTTCCTCTTCCTCCCTCATTCGTTGAAAATGCAATGTCGCGTGATGTTCAGTGCGTGTAATTAAATTATTTATTGCGTTTTAACAGAAGTTCGCTAAAGCTTAAAGTAAAACTCGTGTTGCAGCAGCCTTGACCTGAATTAAATGTATAAAATACGAATGAAATACTATTTGTGCCAATAAGCAAAAGTGTCCATTGTGTGGGCGCTCGATTGTCCATTCGCGCGTGTGTGTGTGTATGTGCGTGTGTTGGCTGACCCGTGTGTGAAAAATAATTTTTCGGCCGTCGTACGTGCTAAAAATGTTTTATTCGTCTATTTCTCTGAACTGATCGGAGCCCTACCAGGTCGATTCACTGCCTGGAGCGCAAGGAATTGTGTTTGTGTGAAATTGTATATGTAGTTGAAATATTGCTTTCACTACCTGCTACATAGATTGCAAATTACGCGTGGAATTCGAGAATTTCGCATGCAAAGGTTAAAGCCAGAAATTTGTTCATGGATATAATCAGGAATACAGAATGGTTTAAAGGCGGTAAGTTTATACATATATCATGCATAACATTAATTAATATTCGCATTTTATTTCATACGTAGTCATGGTAACATATGTATGTGTGTATGTTTGTATGTAGAATATAATATGACCTGCAAAAGAGTAGAGAAGTATTCTCCCTTTTAATTCTTTGCATTTAATACGTAAGCTCGCTTTGTGCATGTGAAACACCCACACTTGTCATTTTCCATTTACCACAGAATGCAAGAACAAAACACTGCAAAGCAACGGTGCGTTTAGTAAACGGTTTTGTTTTCGTCTTCTTTTTGATCGTCTGGCGATGCTTAGCTTAGAACGTCGTTTCATAGGAAATGATATGAAAAAAAAAATGTGACAAAAATTCGAACTGTTTTATTTCGCGTTCTCTTTTGTCGGTTGGCCGTCGGTTGCAGTGCTAAAAAAAACAACAACAATGCGTTTTGGCATTGATGTTATTTCTGTGCAGATGGTATTTCATGGTATTAAAATAAAAAGATTACACACAAGACTGTTAATCGGCTCGTGAGCCACGTAGATTGTGACGTCATTTCATTCTTCGTTAGTGAATATTTGTACTTATTTAAAACTCCAGAAGGGCTCGATCGATTTGAATGATTCTTTTTTTTTGTTTGTTCGTCTCGATACAGGCATACATTTGGCTACAATATACATATAATGTTGTTGCTATCTTCTTTAAATGTTATATTCTTATATTTCCTATTGGACTGTGGAATATCTGAAAACTGAACATTGACTATGATCCGTAAAAGTCAATTATAGGTACATTCAATAATTTCCAGATACATATTTATATACATTGTATGTGTTTGTCTATTGAAATTTCACATTTCGTGCACTTTGATTTTCATACAAATTTTGTATAATGAGCTGCGGCAATCGAAATTGGCTGCCCTTCGGGTTTTGTGGGCAGCTCCGGAGACCCTCAAAGACATTGCTGGAACCAAAAGCAACTCAACTACCAATTATAAAGCCGCCGCTTATAATGGCCAACGTGTTCTACGCAGGGCGCATTTTAAGTAGCTCCAGCGAGGCGTCGGCTTCTTGGGTATAAATATGCGCTGCATGGCCTCAGTTTGACATCAGTTAGCAATTCGCTTTCAAGCAGCTACCAGCAGCAAGTCATAAAACAAAAAAAATCAAAAATCAAGATGTTCAAATACGTTAGTAGCCTTTGGTAATTGGTGTATCAATGGGGACTAACTAATCCTTGTCCAAACTTTCACAGGCCGTTGTCATTTGCGCTTTGATTGCCTGCGTTGCCGGCAAGCCGGGATTTCTGCACGCACCGCTGGCTGCTCCAGCTGCCATCTTTGCTGCACCCGCTCCGGTGGTGACTGCTGCCAGTAGCCAGGTTGTGGCCAGAACATTCAATGGCATCGCAACTGCGCCCGTGATTGCTCCAGTTCCAGTCGCACCCGTTCCAGCACCAGTTATCAGGGCTGTGGCACCAGTTGCTGCTCCTCTGGCTGCTCCAGTTTTCAGACATGTGGCACCCGTTGCGGCACCTTTGGCCACTCCCTTCGCTGCACCCTTCATTAAAGCTGTTGGACCAGTCGCAGCTCCATTGGCTGCTGCACCCATTGCCCATCCCTATGCGGCTGCCTTTGCCCATCCCTATGCGACACCAGTCTTTGCTAAGTACTCTTCCCCGTTGGCTTATGGACCAGCTCCGTTGAGCTATGCCGCAGCTCCCGCATTGTGGTAAGAGCCAAAGCTCAGCAAGGATTAACAACGTGTGTGTTCAATGACTGATAGCCTTTAATAAAAATCGTTCAACTTGGTATATAAAGAAAAAGTGCTTCCATTGTTTGTCTAGACCGTAGTATTGGTCGGTTTCGTGCTCTAACGCTAGGTATAACAGTTTTCTTATGGATTTTGCAACACTACAAACTAATTGAAAGAGTCGCAGTGTTGCCATATTGATGTTGGGTGTGGCATATGTTAAACATATGTATGTCTAATTTGAACTCTCTTTGCATACAATGGGATGTTCGGCTGATTTAAAATTATCTATCCTCTGATTGGAATTTCATAATTCCAATAAGTATTTAAATGTTCGTATAAATTCGAAATACATTAGGTTTTATTTCAGGCTTAAGTAAAATATTCACTAGCTAATAACAACTTTATAAGAGTTAAATTTAGATATTTACTTCATATTTATCAACTTAAATATCAGCGTATTACAAAAAGAGAGCATTGCTACTATTTCAAAACAATTGCATGCCCTATTTTAAGCTTTAAATTTGTTTTCTTAATCATCTTAAAGACTCTGTAGAAGCCAAAAGTGGTTGGGGAGTCAATCGCCTTTATTCGGGTCATTTGTGTTTCATTGTGCTTCGTCCATCTAAAACGAATTATGGCACATGTACATGTGAGTGTTCTTGTGTGTGTGTGGGGTCAGATGCTGCACGAAACTGGACTGCACTGCCAGCTAGAGTTCAGGTTCAGGTCGTTTCTCATGCGCTTTTCATCCATATTTGCCATTCATTTGGCTTTGGCAAACAAAGGCGAAGAAAGCGTGCCCCCAACGACCAATAAATGTCCAAATAATTTCATTCGATTTCTTTTTTGTTTTCTCGTACGTGTGCAGGAAAATGAAACCTTAAAGTTTTGCTCGTTACAGGGACTGGGGTTGAAAACTAATAGAAAACTGAGTCAGGCTGTAATGCAAAGTAGAAAGCGAAAACTTAAACAGCAAAGATAAGCGGTACACATATGCCACGCCCACGTCTTTTCTATCCAGCCCGCAGTTGATTTTCAACAGCAGCGCAAACGCAGCAAAGTTTATCCTCAATTAAACTTTTTGTTGTTGCGTAAAATTGCGCAAGAGTTCGGGTTCAGTTTGTCTGTGCCCGGGTGTACACACAAGTACACACAAGTGTGTGGGTATGTGTGTGTGTGTGTGATAGGCCATAGGACAGACCCACATATATATATAGATCTTTTCATCCTATTCCAGCCTCATCTTCATTTGTTGGCTTAACTTTTAACTCCACTTGCCTTAATTTTCGCTCACTTTATTGTTGTTTTTGTTGCGCTCGGCACATTTTTGGTAATTTCCGCCCCTGGCAAGTACCGACACAAAAATTCTATGAAGTTCAGTTACCCCATCTGACAATCAACCCGCCTCATCCTTCGTCCGCCTATGTGGCATGTTGGTGGGCCGTTTTTGCCATAGAACATTTCATTAGCTTTCCTCACATGCGTTTTAATTTGTTGCATCATTGCGCTGTCGAGTTTTTCCTTTTGGTAATTGATTTCACATCCAAGTTCTTGTGCAAACTTTTAATGCGCATTTACGTGTAATTAGAAAGACTTTCAAAGGACACGAATTTTGGTTGGCACTGCTAATCAATTCTAAATTTTGTGGCAATTTATTTCATTTTAAAATTGTGTGTTCATTTTGTTTATTTTTCTGGAATTTTTGCATTTGTTTTTGTTGTATATTTTTATGCTATGATAATTTGTTTTGTTTACAATATGTAAATTAAAATAAATTACATAGGATATGGTAGAACTGTTTGAAAAAATAAGAGATTTTAACATCGTGGACACATTTCTCTAAATAAAAATATATATAAAAACAAATAACCATCTCACGTCACGATCGCATCAGTTTTTGAGTTGAAGATGTTTGCATTTGAAATTTCTCTTATGCAAACTGCACACATTTTCCTCAATTTTTCATGGCACTTCAAATGCTTAGATCATAATGAAAAAAAGTGAATATTTCCATACCAAACACTTTGGGTATAGACAAACGATTCAAAGCTCAAGATTTACCAGACAAGCGAACGGCAACTATGACAGCTTCGTTGCGGTTGTTTAGCGGCTTCCACACTCGATTTGGGGGGAGTCTTCTTTGAAAAGAGATGGAGAAAAATGCGGCACAGTGCTTTCAGCCTTTCAGCTACAACAACGCGAAAATCCAGAAGCCTTCTGGCTTTTGATATGACGACAACAAGCCATGCACGGCGCTTGGTACACCGACTACGTGATTTATTTGCCAGAGCAATTTACATGCCAGGGCATGGATGCGATGGAGATGACAACAACGTACACCTGTATGTGTGTGGTAGCATTGGTATTGGCTATATGTGTGCGCATGTGTGAGTGTTGCAACCACTTTGACATTTGGCACCCGCAGTCAAGGATTTCGCAGCGTGGAAAAAAGGGAAAAATTGAATGCGTGGATAGCGAAGAGCCGACAATTGGATGCGAAAACAAAAACCACATTGCTCCACAAAATGTCAAACGACAATGACAACGGCAACGACGACAGAAAACGCACAAAGCGCAATTTCAACTCCGACCGCCAGGTGGCGCTGCAAAACTTAATCACCTAATGCAAAGCGACGCGCGTTAAGCGTCTAAATAATGAGCAGCCGTCGAACAGAAAATGGCAAACGCTTTGCCAATTTGCATAGCCAGCTAAATGCAATTGACATGGAACAGACGCCCGTCGGGGTCGATTGGCAGCAGAGCGACAGGGCAGGGCAGGGTAGGGCTTAACTATCAGCCAGGCGGTATACGTACACATATTTTAGAAAAAAGACACGCCTTATTTAAATGAAACAAAGAAGTATTGGGCATGTCTGCATCGTTGCCTGTCAATTGACATAAGCTGGGAATTTGCACGCTAAGCCATTTCATTGGGGGATTGATTTTGCCTTAGCATATTACGCATACGCCGCATGTGTCAAAGGTGCCAAGAAATGTGCCAATTGCATTTGCGAATCTCTCAGAAATTTTCTTATTCACAGCCCAATACCAATCCCCACATTTGCTTTCGCCAGGCCAAGCGTCCACAAAACAAAAAAACGTAGAAAGTTTTTGTCGAAGTTTGTTTTGCCTGTGCTCTGCCAGGCTCTGAGGTCGAAGGGTTGCCTTCCACATGTGTGTGCTGCTATGTGTGGGTGTGTGTGCGCGCACATGTGGGTGTGCCTCTTATTTGCTGACACAGCTCCGATCCGCATTTAGTTACGAAAGCGAAAAATAATTAATTAAGAAGTGCAAATCATAGCAAAAATAATGCGGGCTGTCAAATTAAAACTAAAAGTAAACGCCAGCAACAGACGTCCGGAAATAACCAGACATCGCTTAAAGACACACAAAAGGCTTAAAGCACACACACGCGCACACACACACACATGCCAGCTGCTAAAAGGTGGCGGAAAATTCGAAACTCCCGCAAGGAAATTGCCAGAATTTCAACTTATATCCTGACATAGCAATTAGCACTTCCGTTTTGTACGAGTTTGTGTACTTTTGTAGAATTCTAAAATAAATGTGCGTCTTTTTTGTTCTTAAGTTATTCAAAATATTTGGTCTCCTTAAACATATGTATGCAATTAATTTTTTTACCGATTGGACATAAAAAAAAAAAAACAATATAATATAATAAATATAATTCAGTAGGGATTGTATATATGATATAGTATATTAAATGGTGAAAACCTAATCAATTTGTTAACCTCGATATCCCGAGCTTAAGTCACAAAAAAAGCTATCTTATCTCAGCCAATTAGTTATATTGCTCAATGTCAGAAGCGATACCAAGTACAATTATCCCTGCGATCCCCCTTAAGCGGCGGCTATTGCCCACTTTTTGGCATTTCTAAACTTCTAACCAAACAATTTACGGTCTGGCGACATACGCTAGGCCAAGAACTCTTTGAAAACTCTGCCATGTGCAATTGTAACTGCCAAGGCTATTTGAAAGCCTCGAACTCGAACTCGAACTCAGTTCAGCTTCTTGAGAGTTTGGGCCGAGCTTGGATTCACCTGCCGTGTCCTGCTGGCTCTGGTCGTCGACAGGCAAAACTCAAAACACCAGAGGGCTGTATATAAGCACAACTTGCCGTTGCTCTATCTGTCTGTGTATTTAAACTTTTGTAATAATCTACAGCAAATGCGCAGCGTCAGCGTCGGCGTCGGCGTCTTCACCTGAAACTACCGACTCCACAACAACCAAAGTTACGGGGCGCCATTTTGCTTTTACTATTTGTTTTTTGCGACTTCTGTTGACGTTGTCTTCTCTCTAGCCTTTCAGCTCACTGTCCCTCTCCCTTTCATCGCCGAATGTCGCCCAGCGGCGCACAAACTTTACCTTTGCCCAAATTTCATTTATAAACATTTCAAGAGAGGGACTGCAAATTGAGTGTTTAATTGCAATGAAGTTCCCATTTCGATGTCAGTGGCAACATATGCACCGAAGCATCGCCAGCAACCGGAAGCTAGTGGAGACTTGCTGTTAGAGCAGATGGCAGCAACTTGAACTTGGAATTGCTATCGACTTCGGCGTCCTGACTTGTAGCTCTTCTCATTGTTGATGCTGGAATTACCATAAAGTGTATGATTTGCGATACTTTTCTCTTTATTCAAGAGGAAAAAAACTATTTATGAATAGCTTGAAGTTTCCCAATATCATTCTTTAATCTAAAATCCTCTTACGTAAACTGTTCATTTATTCAAGCCAAATTATGTAGCTTCAGGGCCGTAAACCCAAGTTAATTTGTCGTTATCTTGGTTCAAACCAGCTCCCTGCCTTTTCGTGCGGTGCGTGAATCTCGCATTCGTCATCTTTAGAGTCAGGCTTTGTTTCAATTCTTGGTTTGTCTAATGGTTTCAATATATTAATGAAATAATGTTACTTTTGATTTGTAATTGCGCGTTGTACTGAAAATATTGTAAGACTGAAATATTTTCATATTCGAAATGAGCGCTAAATTTGATCTCTATTCAAAATGGTCTTTCGCCCAACATAATTAGCATGTCGAGCGTTTTTTATGCTTTGGGGTAAGCAACCCCGAAAGTTTTATAAATTTAAATAAAACCTTTTTCGGGGCTAAATATGGCTTGTCTTATTTTTATTTTGTTTGTAGCAAAAAACAATCGAAAACTCGGGTTCGAAATGGTTTTTAATAATAATTATTATAACGAAAATATTTAAGAAAAATCTGTGGGTGGTTTTTGTTTATTAAAGTAACGAGAAAAGATTCTGAAACATCTCCCAATTCAATATAGTAGTCTATTTGAAGTACATGAATTATTTGTCTTTTGTGCACTTTCAAGAAAATCAGATACACCTAAAAAAGAACCCGAATGTTTAGGTTTATTTGCAGCGTTATCGAAAACAAAAGAATTTCAAAAGCAATTGTCTAGCGCTGTTTAAATGCCTGTTTTGAATGGTTTAGTGGCCGTCGAGCTGAACTCTGGGGCAATCTGTCACCTAACAGAGCTCTCCTGTGATCTCTGAAGCTGCTTATTTTGCTTATTCAGCCTTTGATTGTCAGGCACTCATAGAGTCGGTCTGAGCCAATCATTTCACTTACGTTTTCATGCCGCAGAGCGTCAAAAGTAATTTGCATTTAGCAAATATTTGCTGGCAACCGCTTGGTTGTCAGCCTGGGCCGCCAACTCAACTTGGGCCTCCATCCGTAGCCTAACATCAAAGTCTCGTGCCGCGATGCGTGTCAAAGGCGTTGGCATAGCTTTAAGTGTAACGACTGTCAGTGCTTTTACAATTCCCAGGCATTTCTCAAAATATCCAGCCAACAATTTATATTTATTTTTTTTTCCATATTTTTTTTTATGCTGGCGCCCGTTGGCGGTCGTTGTGTTGGCCGAGGACGACGCGACGCAACATTCCGACGTGGCGAAAATGAGTTTCAGCTCGAGTGTCGCGTTGCTCGAGGCATCGGCGGCGGTCAGAGCTAATTTTCTGATGGGCTTGCTAGCTCTTTTTCTCATTTTTTTTATATTATATGTTTCTGGCTGGAAACTCACAGCGCTTTGCACCTTTAAAGGTGTCAAACTGTGGCTTGAAGCTGTCTGTTTGGATGCCATGAAATGAGCCCAGTATTTGCCGAGTTCTAAACAATTTTAGGTGTAACTTTCTGAGCTGCACCCCCAACTCAAACTCCAATCGAACTGGGCAACTTCAGCTGGAGTTATTGTTTTGTGTAACAGCAACTTTTGTGTGATTTTTAAGTCATCAATGGTGCAGCTACAACTGCAAAAGTTGCAACTCTGCCTCACCTAACAAAGTGCAAAGCTTTGCCAGTTGTTGTTGCCGTTTGTTTGCGTTGAATTTTTCAAATTGTCCACCGAGCAGCCATTTGCCAAAGCTGCCGCTGCTGCTACAGTTTCTGTTGCCTTTTCTCTATGCTTCCGTGCATTTTGTTGCACTTTGGGGGCAGAGGTGACTAAGCGAGGGTTGCCCTTAATATCGCTGCCCAAAATAAATGTTAATGTATTATCCGTTAGATCGAAAGTCAATAATTATTTTAAATTCTCTTGAAATTGTCTTTTGTAATTTTTTCTATTGATATTAATAAGTCTGAATAATAGGTTGTAGATAATGTCCGTTGTGATTGTTGATTAATTTAAAGAAAATACTGGATAATACTAAAGAGGCTTATATTTATGATGACAGATGTGACAAATACCTGGCACAAACTCTAGACAAGAAGCATTTATTTTTAAAAATATCTATAGGTTGTCATCATTATCCTCTATTACTCAACTATTGAACACGTTTTGGTTCTTTTCGGCCAGTTGCTTGAAGTTGCCTCTGCCCAAAACAATTTCCAGCCTATGCATTTGATCTTTTGAAAGCTTCTTATTAGGAAAAATGGTTAATATTTCTCGTGTCTGTTATGTATGTGATTTAGGCCAAAAATATTTACCGATCACTTTAAAAATTTAAGAACTACAAGAAAAAAACAATTTAGCTTCCAGTATGATCAATTTATATATGAAATTACCATATCGAAACTTTTCTTGCGCCCCTTTTCCCACTCGGTTCAGGTTTTTTCCTCGGCGCTTTAGTATTTTTAAGCAACAAAGGAGCTGGGGGAGAAGAGCTCTTTGTTTTGCTTTTGACGATGGCTGCTGCCGCGGCTCGTTGCAACCTGCTTGCATTTGTTGGCTGCTACGTGTTCAATAACAATTGTGTTGCATACTTTAGTGCGTTGGGGCAGGCATTAAATTTTAAAGGAGTCGCAACTGTGGCAACAGCACATCGAATGCGGCCGCGTCAAACGGTTTACTGCAAATCAATTACTGCTAAGAAGTTTTCCAGCGCTAATTGCAAGGGGTTTTTCCTTTGCCGGACTTTGCAGGCACTTTGTTGACTTTGTGCAGGCAGCCAAACACTGAGAATGAAAATAAAATAAGTTGTAGATGAACGGCAAGACGGTCGGCTGCTTTGTGACTTGGCCAAAATGTTGGGGATTTATCATGAGCGCTTTGTAAGGCTTTTTAAGAGACGATTTTGGGTTTGAGTTTGAGTTTGGTTCCATTACTGCTACTGGGCCACGTCTGCATTGCGCACTTCTTGCTGCAGTTGAAATTAATGCTCTAGCCTTTTAATTACACGACAAATAAGCAAACAGCCGAAAAGTTTTGCGCTAGTTACTCGAACAGAGATGAGAAACCACTTGAACGACGTTTAAAGCATTTAGGGCTGATTCGTCTGTAATTTGTGAACTGGTTCGGCTCTGAACTTTGCCAATTTAGTTTCGGGCATTCTTTTTGGTTCCAAATCTCTTGTGCATTTAGTTTACTGAAGCCAAGTACTAAAGATAGTTGTGTAATTAGGCAGAATTGTTGTTATGCTCTATTTTTGGAATATGCTTTCTTAACTAAATTATTTAAAAAACATGTCATCAGAAAGTGTTAGCTACTTTCTTTACACTTAAATATATTTCGGAGTCACTTTAAAACCTTCTGTTCACTTGTGCAGACAGTCTTGACAGCCCTGCTTTAGTTGCTGGGCCTGTGTGCATATGCATCTGTATTTGTGGTAATTAATTTGAGGCTTTCAGTGAGTAGAGTAATAGTTGATGAAATATCGTTGAAGGCTTTTAGGCACAAAATTGTTGACAAATTGACTAAAAACGCACCGAAGCCGCAATGCGGTTGAGAGTTGTCGAAGAATTCAGTTTGTACTTGTTCGGTACGCATATATAATAAGGCCAACTGCTTAATCAGCTTTATTTGTATTGATAGCGTTGCATTTTTTCACGGTGCTGCAATGTTAAACAAAGCGCAGCAAGCAAAGAGGAAACCAGCACAGCGTAAAATGCATTAAAAGCGTGGCAAACAACCAGGCAGAACTGGACAGACCGATCCCTTCCAGCTGGCTCCCTATAGAGCATTAAACTACCCGACTCTTCTCTGGCATTCAGAAGTTATGCATTTTCAAGTGTCTGGCTGGGGTCTGGTCCTGTCTGAAGGAGGGTGTCCTGATGGCCAGTCGCCTGCTGTTTACAGAGCTACTTAATCGAAGTGCTGCCAATGCCGCCAACGGCAGCGTCATGCATCCTGCAGCTTGTTCTGCAGCTCGTCCTGTTCACATTAAATGCAAAAATGTTTTTTGCCCCACTCCATTCAGCACTTTTTTTTATGATTTTATTTTATTTTTCTGCATTTGCTTCAATTTTTTTTGTTCGCATTCTGTTTGCTTCCGGTTTTCATTAATGGTCTTAACATAAAAATACAATTTGCTGACGTTTAACTGGTTTGGCGGCCGTTAATAAATTGTTAAGCGTTGTTTGATTTCATTTTTTCGCTTGCTTTCAATTGATTCTATGGCACACCCGGCAGGCGTGAAGAAACATTTCCGGTCCTGGCAGATGCGCTGGTGAAATAGATTAGAGCAGCAAATGCGACTATGATAGCGACGATTGACCTTTTTAACTGCACCAATTCTTTTGGTAACGAATAACTCCAAGAAGACATCCAATTGTATAACTAAGACCGATCTGATGAAAGTTCGCAGGACTTATATGGAACTATTTAACTTACTGTCTGATTTCAGGAATTATTATTAAGTATTACCTAAGCTTATTTTAATGTTACTCGTTGTACCTATTTTTGCTTGGCTCAAGAAGGTAACATTCAAGCTGATAAATAATTAAAGAAACCTTTTGAATTAGATATTTGTATTCAAATTTGCTAATTAGTATTGAATTTGGCTTTAATTATTCGAGTGTATGCTACTTTATTCGAGTGTATGCATGTTCTCCTATACCAAATGCACACCAAGTTTACTTCATTTATTCACCGCTCCAATGCAAGATAAAATATAAGCATATTTTTAAATAATTCCCTACTCTGCGATTCTCATGAACTCAAATAAGCGCTACAAGATTACTCTCCCCCTATTCAAGTATATCTCTCCCTCTCTTTGTTTCTCCTGCTCATACATTAATTAGCTTTCTACTTCTTTTTTTTTTATAGATTTATATATATGAAAGACGTCTTTCTCCTCTAAAGATGGCAATTAAAAAAATAGTGTGTATATATGGATTATGGGGTAAGTACATATTTGAATATATTTAGAAATAAGCACATCTAAGGGGTGGTTAGGTGCAAATTGATAGAATCGTGTGTGCCACTCCCTGTCTATTTTCCATTCTCCTTGATCCATTTTGATAAACGCCATTTTGCAGCCATAAACTTCAGTCAAATAAGTTTAATTAGTAGAATAAACTGTCAAACGCTTATATTAATTCGATTAACTGCAGAGTTAATGGCAAGTGTCGTCTCGTCACTTTGATGTTTTGTCGCATGTAACGTTGACAACTGCAGTTCAAGTAGTCATTATCAGGCCTGTCCCTGATTACCCCCCTGACCGGCAGCAACATCACCAACCGTCTGCTGCAGCGGCAATAAACCAAAACAGCTGCTCCAATTGGTCGAGAACACAGCCCAAAACACTGCGCACATTTCAACGCCCTTTGCAGCCGCTGCTTTTCATTTAATTGCGGTTGACTTTTGGGGCTTTGACAGACAGACATTCGGGGGGGGGCGAATCACATTGGGGAAAATTGTCAGGGAGCTACTGGCCCATACCCACTTGGCAACAAAATGCCAATCATCAATCAAGGTGATTTGTTTCAATGCCCCAGCCACAGATTTCACGCGGTTGTGACTGCAGATGGACATGGAATCCAGGCGGCAATCGATGAGCTGGAGTTTGAGGCCAGCTACCAGTTTCCTGTTGCTCCACATTGCTTGCCACATGTGGCCAATCACTTGCATACACTTCAATTGGTGCGGTTGCAGGCTTCATTCCCTGCCCTCAGGCACCCTCCCCTTGCTGCTTACGCCGATCCAGCAGCAGCAGCAGCAGCAGCATCTCCTACTGCTGCTGTTCATCAATGAATTCAATCACGAAAATGTTGGTGATCCCCCCACACGAAAGTCCCAATGCTCGTTGCTCCAATCCTCAATGCCGTCATTTGTTGCATATTCATGAGCGCTGCCGCCTGTTTGAGTTACTGACGTGGCTTTGATTTAATTGCCTTGATTTTGTCTATAATTTATTTTGATCCATGCGCTCCGGCAACAACAAACTATGCCCAGATTTATAAAAGTTCCCGCCCCAATATTTAAGTTTCTTTTTTTTTTGTCTCGCTCGCATTTTGTCCCAGCAAATATTTCGTATAATTTACCCATGACTGCGCCACGCTAAAGCTGTCGCTGCGATTTTGTTTTACTGTTACTGCTGAAACCAACGGGGGGTTTATAACCGAGGACCAGTTCATCAGGTTGTGTTAATTTCCTGGTTTATGATAAATAGATTAGGCCCCGAAACGGTGAGAGAACCGGAAACAGGTGACAGAGAATGTAACTACCCCATTTTATGTGTGTTGTCTGTAAATACATTCGATCAAAATTGTTGCAATATAAATTAATAATTCGAATTGAGTTATGATATTGATAGCATCTCTTTGAATTCAGCTCATGTATCTGTTCCACAGAAACCTGTCAAGGGTTGTCAAGTCCTCTGGGGTTTAAATTAAATTATTTATTTTATTTGAAAGATATTAATTTCTGAACAAAGTATTCTCTCTACCGCATTGCCGTTAATTCGATCTCTAAATTAAGTGGAAAAATATTGTTATATGAACAAAATATTCCGTCTTTCGCCTTGTAGGGGTCTCGAATCCGCAACTTCGTGCTCTTTTCTTTGTAATGAACTAAACAAAAGAAAGCACCTTTTACTTTTGCACAAACTGTTTTTATTATTATTTAATATTTAATGCGCAATTGCAAACACCTTTTACCTTTTTCTTAATAAATGTCCATTTCCCAACAGCTCACCTAGGGTATTGATTAATCGAGCATTTTGTTATAAATTCGATGTTCACGATTTTACTTTTTTTGTGCTGCGTACGAAAATTGTAGAAATATTTCATTTCTGCCGCGTCCAATGTGCGCCGTTCTCCACAGTCTCTGCCTGCCTTCTGTTAACCGCAGCTACACATTTTTAACGCTTTAAGAAGTTTTTCTCTCGCATTTTTGTCGCCATTTTGTGCACGCCTTGGCATGGACAAGTCGCAGCCGGGAGTTCCAGGGTTTCGGCTCTCCTTTGCCCGGCTGCTGTTTCATTCCTGCACTGCTCACGCTTGTAGTCAACCATTTTTTTTTATAATTTTTTTATTTTTTATAAATTCCAAAGAGGTGTGCGCATAAATTTTTGGCGCCTGTGCCCTGCAGCGCACACTTATGCAGAGGTGGGGTAGCTAGAGGGACCCTTAGCTGCATGCAGCTGCTTAAAAAAAACATTTTCTGAAAGGCGACCGATTGGGGGCCATGAAACGGTCTAAGACTAAACTCATTTTAAAGCCAGACTGATTGTAATTTCATTTAGTCCCCGTCTACGTCTCCGTCACGGTACCTGTCCGGCTTCGGGCGCTACTCGCTGGTGCCTATTACCGATTTTGGTTATTTCATTTTCCAAGCGACTTCAAATGTCATTTCCTTTAGCCGCCTGCCGTCCTGTGATTTGTGACCTGAGTAATCGTAATCGCGCTTTATCTATTAGTTACATTGCCGCCTTCATTTTGCTACTTCTTTAGCTTCTTGCGCTCCTTCGCCCTGTCGTTTGCTGCTCGACGTCTTTAATGAAATTTACTTGGGTTGCCTTTCTATTTACTTTGCGGCACAAAATTAATAAAGGCGAGGTGCACAGTAGCGGCAAAGGCAAAGCCAAGTGGAAACTTAATCCCCAAGGAAATTATGTGAAAAATGTGCGTGGGTTGCCCACCCATTTCCCATCATCTCATAATGTTGCTGGGCAATTGTGGCCCGTACGGTGATTGGGTGGTTTGGTCACTTTCGGCCCTTCCAAGTTTAAGTTGTTAAACGGCGCATAGCTGTAAATATTTTTGCACAAACCTGCAGCTTATGGCTTAAAAATCGAAACGAAAAACAGTCGGGAGTGCAAGACTATGAGCTACCCTAAGCCCCGCGCAAAGCGACCTTTAAAAATATCTAGCTAGCTTCCTCCTGTACGAACATACATACGTGCCCCTTGCTGCGCAGTTTTAGCTGCTGTTTCTTTACTATGGGAAAGGTATTCTTGAATAGCATCGGTTTTTATAGACAGATCTTTATTATTTTCGGAGCGAGAGTATAGCATTAAACATCGTTTCAATACCAAAGTGCAAGGCTTTAGCTTTCAAAATGTATGTCCTTTATGTCTCCAAATCGATTTTGATCGATATTATCAATTTTATCGATATATGTGGCGAGATATCGACTAACGTGATAAACTCTTTCTACATACAGACGGAAATGGCTAGATCCACTCAACTCGTTGTGTTTATCCAGAATATATACTTGATAGGGTCGAATATGCTTCTCTCCTTCCTGTTTAATACATTTACTCACACCACGAAACTCCTTTCTTACCCATTTTCAATGGGTTCGGCGTATAAAAACCTTAATAACGTGACCGCTTTTTCCATGTCCGTATTTTGATGTTGTCCGGCCTTATTTATTTTTTATTTCTATGGATAGGGCCCCTCAAGCCAAACTGGGCAATTATTATTAAGTGTTTACTGATCAGAGGCGGCGAAAAGTAACTAGTCCATTGGGCAAAGCATGCAATTTTTTCGTCACTTAAAAGAGGAGTTTTGTTTATAAAATAAATAAAATAAGAACAAGTTTATTGTATTGCCAATATACACTTTTTAATTACTCAGCGACTCTAGCCTGATGTCCTTCATTATTCAATTCGAATTTTAATACTAATACTTTAAATGATCAATCTGCTATCGCAAGTCTGGTGTCAAAGAAGTATTTATACGAAATATTGTTAACTGTAAAAAATCTTTCGAGTTAATGAAACTTTCGGGCCCCCGTCCAACTAAGCCGCTGTCCAGAGCAGCAACTTTTATAGCAATGTGGCATTTTCAGAGGATTTCGGGTTTTGAGTTTTTTAAAAATTTAAAAAAGGTTGCCGACAATCCAGTTAAATTTGCATGAGTCCCTTTGTTCTGTGCAGATTGGGCGAAAGGGGTCGGTTAATTTTAGACTTGGGCAACGCTGCGTATGAGTTATGTGCGGGACACTTAATTCTT
The DNA here is from genome assembly GCF_035044405.1 of Drosophila montana. NCBI lineage: Eukaryota > Metazoa > Arthropoda > Insecta > Diptera > Drosophilidae > Drosophila > Drosophila montana. Next base: position 826,743 of record NW_026998098.1, on the reverse strand, counting down.
GCAAGTTGCATAATGTGGAGAAATCGCCGTTAATCTCCGCACGTGCCTAGCAGCGTTACCTTGTGAACAGTCCGATTCGCCTTTGAGCCGGGCGCGTAGTCAGGACAATTGTCTTTTGCCTTTGTGGGCGCACTGGGCGCATCGAAGTGTCAATTACAGGCATCGAAAGGACGAACAACAACAAACAAACAGACAGACGAATAAAGGGGGCGAAGTGCAGGACAGTGGGGGGCACAGCAGGACTTGAAGTTGAAAATTCCCAGTAGCCGGGTAACTGGCTGGGTGTTGCATAATACTAATGTAATTGTCAGCTCATTGTTTGTCACAAGGATAATATCGTAATTAGCCCGAACATGGGCACTTAATTATTTGCATAAGGCCAAAACAGACGCAAAAGGAAGTAAAATACATATGACACTTGCTGAAAATAAACAACAAAATATTAAAATATATTAGAAACACAAAACATATAGCTGCGTAAAGAATTTGACAGCACAGGAATCGAATAATTTAATGTTCTTCGTGGAGTTTTCTTTCTTTGTTTTCAAGAAAAAGCTTTGAGAAAAAACTAATATTAATATGAGGTATTAATCGGACTTTAAGATGGAAACTCGTCCTTACAATTCTGGGATATTGATTAAATTTAAACAGGGCTCAAAATTATAAACAAAAATTTACAAAGGTCCTGCCTTATGGTCCTGTTCGTGATCTGGCTTTTCACATATTTAAACATAAGTTATGTTTCATATCTGCATTCACTTTTAAATATATATATTTTGCGCGTTGTACTGAAAATATTGCAAGCCGTAAATATTTTCATATACAAATTGCGCGCTAGATTTGTTCTTTACCCAAGATTTGCCTCTACCAAATATGGTTAGATATGTGCAATGACTGGGACATAAGTTATTTATGCTTGGGTGGCTGATACTTTTACACATTTCCATTTTGATTTTGCTTGCAACCGGCTTGCAGCCTGAATCCTCATACTAGCTTTCAGCTAATGTCATTTAAGTCTTAAGGAACGGGAAGGCTGTGGTATTTGTATGAGTTTCATTGAAGCTCAAGTATTAAAGTTATCTGGCGACTTGATTTCAATTTGAGATTTCAATGTGAAAATCAATGATTAGCAAAGTAAATGCACACACAAAGAGAATTAAAACAATAATGCTTACTCGCCCTGAGTAAATACGGACATAGTACAAACACATGAATTAACCGCAGGACTCGTGGGTGGACAGAGTCAGTCGCTCTGGGCTTGGCTTCTTTAGCTGCTATTCACCTGCTTGTTTTAATGCGACCTTTATTTATTTTTAATTACTTGCATTTAAATTGTATATTGCCAGTGGGACTGTGGGCCAAACTCAAATCAGCCGTATGATAAATTGATTGCAAATGTACACAAACTGACGCATATACATATATAATATGCACACACACACACATGTGTTTGCTTTTAAGCATTTAAATACATATTTATCCGAAGCTGGCTTTTATTTGGCCTGTTGTGCAGCGGTGCAAAATTTTAATAAATTGTTGTGCTTTTAATTGCATGCAACTTCATTATTTATCCACCTTAAGCTTTCAACATGAATTTAACTCTTTAAATTGTCAATAGAAATATTGTCTGCAAGCGTTACTTGATAAAATACCTAACCTATGGCCTTCGGTTAGGATCAGAGTTCGGATCCTCATTGTTCAGTTGCTTTAATTACTTACTTACAGTGGACTGTATTATGTTTATAAAGATTACGTGTTCAATCATGAAAGAAAAAAATGTTAAGTGCCAAATTAAAATGGCAATGTTTTCCGGTAGCAATCAATTATTTTCTGATTTCGCATTCAGCGTCATTTTCGTCTTAAGCTGCTTATGCGTCAATTAAGGGCCTTAAACATGTTTTTTGCTGGTTAAAGCTGTAAATGATGAAATTTTTGTCCTGGTTAAAGGCATAGTAGGGCATTAAGCTGATGTTGATATATACACGATTAAAATAAGTATTTTACAGAAGAGTGTGATAAAGCCGAAATAAGGTATCCAAGCCTATTTCTCACAGAGACAGTCCATTGCCTCTATAATTAATATGGGGCAGGGTATTCGCTTGTCGACAACTCGCTATTGCAGTATTCTTTCTTGTTTGATTCTGTTGTTTTCAAAAAGCAAAACCAGCCGCATAGCACCAACCGCCGATACATTTCGAAGACAAACCAGCAACAACAACGACAAGAACAACAATAACGACGGATTAACTCTCAAACCTGTAACTGAATGACCGCACACAGACACCCTGTTAAAGAGAGTGAGGGAGTAGCTGTGATGGAGGAGGAGGATTGAGCAAGCCACATGTCAGAGACATTATGGAATCATGAACTTACTGGTGTTGTGCGGTGGTGTGTGTGTGTGTTTGTGTGTATATATATACACACCTGTATGAGTTGTACTCCATTTTGGCTATAGCTGTGGTTGCGACAACGATTTGTGGTCCAGAACAACACACAAAGGCACACGCACACGCAGCCACACACACAAAGATCTACAGTTACCAATACGGCTGGCCATTTCAATCATCAATCAAAGTGTTTTGTTACGACTTTCATACGTCATGTTTTTCCCGAAAATCCAACCGTACCATACCATACCATACGGTTGTCTGTTCCGTTGTCTGTATGTGTGCGTGCGTGTAGGTGTGACTGTGACACAAGTCGACATTTATGGTGTCGACAACGACAGCAGCGAGAACGTGAAGGATTCCATCATCAGAAGCTGCAACAACAGCAGCTGCCTGACAATCAATCACATGCCTCAATTCAATTCTCAATGCCGTCATTTTCAATTTCATTTCATTCTAGTCGCATTTAGCTAAATATTTATGAGTACGTAAACAGAAAAGCAGATCATGCTCAACTCTCCCCGCGTCGCTTTGTTTGTCTCTCAAATGAGGCGTAATTAAAAAACATTAAATTTGTTGACAAATTAGAGAGAGTGCGTGCGTGCGTATGTGTGTGTGTGCGTAGGCTTCGAATCAATCAAGCTTCCATTTATCGGCTTTATTGTGTGGCATTTAACGAACTTAAAAAAGAAACTTAAGTTTCAATTTGAGGGCTCATGCTGCGGCTGCCTCAGTTTGTTTGCAGTTTGTTGTTACTGATTGTTGCTTCAACATTTTCCCCGCTCACTTGTTTATGGGATCAGGCCTTATTGTTAAAAAAAAAATGAAGCTTTTGTGCGCTTTTTGATTTATAGATATTGGATCACACAGAGCTCCTACGCCAACAACAAGCTCCTAAACACTCTATTAGCATAGTTTACTCTTGGGGTAGCTTAACTTTATCCAACACTTTGCTGATGGCTTATGAAATGCTGCTTAACTGATTAACTAATTGATTTGTTTTCTGTTCTGTTTTATTTAAACAATTGCTTAAAATTTAACAGTCGGAAATAATTGTTGTGATGGCAGTGTATCATTGTCTCTCGATTTGTAATTTAAAGGGTATTAAAATGCCGTGGCGTTCGGCTGCTGTGGCTTGTTTTGTAGCGTGTGTCTTTGTTGCATACTTTTAGGCGCGCCTGGATTTGTTTACAGTCAAACGCGCTGACCGGCAGCAGCAGCAGAACAGAGAAACACCGACTGAGGGAACGGGGAGGCAGCTGGGGGCAGGGTAAGCCAAAGCAGCCGCACAATTTGCTCGGCGTTTTTTGTATCTCTGCAGTGTCTGTTGCTGTTTGCCTGTTTGTGTGCCGCTGTTACAGTGTTTTGTGTTTGGGTAAAAACTTTGTGCACTGATTGCAAACTTGTTTCAATTGTTTCGTAACCGACTAAGGAGCGTTACAGATGGATGGGGATGAGGGTGGAGGTGGGGAAGGGGGAGGAGCTAGTGGCGCTTTCGCCATGAAAGTCAAGGCAGAGCGTGTGCACAAATAGCCAAAGCTGAGGCTGAGCGGCAACAGCCATTCACTTGCATATTTCTGTGGCTTAGTTTCCGTTTTCGAACCAAACGAACAGCATAAAAACCTATTGAAAATTTGCATACGAAAATGAAATTCAAATGGGTTTCGTTTTCCGCACATTCCTACTCTATCGACCCCGCAACTGCTGTTTCTCTCCTCCTACTATGCCTTTCTCAGTCTCTCAGTCTCTCAGTTCTCTGTCCAAGCTGCAATCAGGAAAGTCGGCTTCTCTGGGCAAACTTTCGTTTTTTATTTTTTTGCTCGCAGCTGGCACACAACTTTAATACGCTTTGAACTATACATATTTATAGTTGAAATAACAACAAATTTCGGAGTGTGAGGGAGAGTTTTGTTTCTCAATGAGTGGCCACTTTTAATCTCAAATATTTTGATTTGTTAGCCACATCGCTGTTTTGCCTACCCCAAAAGCCAGCCAAATTGATTTCTTATTGAGCACCTCGTAACTTTGTAATGCAAATCTGTTAGCCCCCTTTCTGGATCACAATCTGCTTGCTTGTCTGTCTATCTATCTGTCTTTCATTGATTGCTGCTATCAATTTTGGCCTTTTTTCCCAGGGTTACACGCCTTAGTGAGGCCAATAAAATGCAAATCATTTTCCGCGTAAACAAAACGTTTTTAATGAAGCCATCAACTAGAGATGGGCACGTGACAGCTAGATGGAATCAAATTTAAAATCTGAAAAATAATATTACAAGCAAGGTTGAACACGTAACAAATAATTTTGGTGGTGAAGCAAAGCAAAGCAAGTAGGTTTGGCACATCCTTAAGACTAGTCCTTGCTCGTCGTATTTTGTATAATCTTTAATAGAACAAATAATTTAATTAAAATATATTAAATATTGAAACTATCGTTTACACAATAGTTTATTGACTTCATTTTTAGATTAAAACAGTTCGGTTTAGGTTAAGATGAGGCTATGTTTTGTTCAAGGTAAATAAATAGTGAATAGCTTTGGGGCTCAAACCGGTTTAAGCCCTAGCTAAATCAATAGGGAGTTTATCATCAATTCCATTCATGTCCTGTCTATTACGATAATATTCTTTCTCACGCCACTTTCTCTAATTCGCAATCATCGTCCCTATTATCGCATTTATTTAATGGTAAACTGTTGAATTTTGATGGCTTTTAATTGTCTTAAGCAACCCAATCAGTGGGCGTTTCTTTGGTCTGCTCCTTTTTTCCTATCTGATTTGCACTCTCCACTCTAAGATCCCTGATTCTGGATAGTCAGCACAATAGTTATGGGTTCAATTTTGTGCTGACTGCTGACCCACTTATTGGTCACTTCTGGCACTGTTTCCGCTAGCCTTGCAGCCACTTGACTAAACAGCACTCAAATTTGATTTTGATTTATGCTGCCCGCAAACACGATAACCCAACTCGAACCCGAACCCAAACTCAAACCCGGAGTCGTAGCCACTCACAGCGATTGCATCTCATAACTCTGGCATCTATCGGCCGCTTTCGTATTTACATGCTGCTTACACGCGCATTGGCGTGTAACGGAAATTGAGTAGCATTGAGCACTCATGAAAGGGTTGGCCAAATGGACCCAGCCTCATGGATAACCCTCTGCTCCTTGAGTTGTCCTACTATGCTGCTTGGTTCCGGTCTAACAATTGAAAGCTTATAGCAGAACAACGATTTTGGTATTTTCTTTTTGTTTTGTGCAGCCTTTGCCAAGCATGCTTTGGACACCCCCAGCTCCAGTTCGACTCCCATATTCAATAGAAAAACACAATTTTCGCAATCTTTGCTTATCTTTTCATCTCACTCGTTGCATGCACACTTACTTGTTACTGTTGTTGTTGTTGCTGTTGTTGTTGCATTTGTTGAATAAAACTATAGCTGCTTTGAAGAGTTGCATGGCGAAGGCAGCATTTCCCCCTTTTGTGTGTCGACATTACCGGTAATATCAAGTTTTGCCATAAACTAGGGCTGTTTCATAGGTTTTGTCTGCTTGGCAATTTGTTCTTGCAGAACATATAATAATTTTGCTGAAAATAATAATATTGATTATTATATTATAAAGCTCCATGGATGAAGTGAGTGAAATAAGTTTAAGTTTATATTTTAAAGCTTAGTTTACGCTTCGTCTTAATCTTTTTTTCTTATTTTTCTTTTTGTATTTAAATTGATTTATGGTGAGTTATGGTGACAAGAACATTATACATACATATATATATGTCCTAATGTTGTATTTAAGTAATATAAACCCTTATTCCTCCTCTTATGATATTTATAAAGGTAAAGGGCTATTTTAAAAATGAAGGTTTCAAGGAAGGTTTCTTCAAAGTATGCCCATTGGCTAGTATTTATTTTTATTTAATAATCTGGATTATCATTCAGATTTATGTATTATATTAAAGTTAAATCCAAAATAGTTTCTTAACTTTTGAAGCTAGCCTCTTTATCTTATCACTCTTCGCCCTTTCATTGGTGTATATTGCTATGCCAGGTTTTATTGTTGTCATAATGTGGTGGCTTGTTGCAGCTCTCCTTCAACTCTTCTTTTCCTGCATTCTTCCTGACTACATTTACCAGTTACGCCAGGCGTGTTGGGTTGTCTGCATTTTTATTGCTTAAAGCCTAGGCACAGGCACAACCCACTTTGCACCCTCAGCAGGGTTTCCCCAACCTCTACTTCAATCTTAGCCAGAGTTTACTACACGTTTTTTATGCCCCGCTGCTTATTTTTTTGTGTTTTGCCATGTTGGTATTTTTCCGCTTTGTTTTCATCTTATGCAACACAAAGGTGCATTTTACTTGCCTGCTTACATACAATGTTATTGTTGCTTCGTATGCGTCTTTCTATAGTTGTTGGTCTTATGCATCAAATAAGGATATTAAATTTCAGCTCGATGTTCTTGCACTTTACTGTAGTTTGCATTTTATATTAAACTGCCCAAACGTCCACATCCTCTCGATGCGTTATGTTAATGCGATGCTTGTGAAACTTATTGGAAATCAAAGCAATCATACGCCACATTGGCTCAGCTGGAAAAGTACTCGACTGAGAAAAATTTCTTTCGCTTGAACATGATTTAAGAATCTAAACTTTGGATTGGCAGACCTTTTGGTGAAAATGTAAATGTATTTTTAAAATATAAAACTAGTTTTCAATTCAATCAATTTCAATTATTACCTGTTTCCAAAATCTATCAAAACTATCTATGTTCCGATTATCTGCCTGCTTCGGCAGATTGTCTGGCTCTGTGGTCAGACTTTACCGTAGTTGTCATACTTGATAATTATCTGCCGAAGACAGATTATTGTCCGATTTTGCCTAATTTTAGGGTTTCGGCATACCAAATGTCGGCCTGTCTGCCCGTAGCTAAAGCTTTGGATTAGAAAACATGGACTTCAATTCGAAATTCACTTAATTTATTCTGAGTGTAACCGGTGCATGGGTCAGTCATGAATATGCACTCAGGCGTCGTCAACTCCTGACTGATTGCAACGCATTACGTTTCACATTTTTGGCACTCGATCTTTCCGTGTGCCCTCCACCCAGCAGTGGCTACCAAGCAGACAAATCGCTTTGATTGATGCCCTTGGTTCAGTGCATTTGAGCTGCATCTGCAGTTAGTTATTGCTGCCAGTGCTGACGGTTCGGTAATTGCTTTTGGGGCGCACCTTTAAGCCACACAGCTTGATTCTTCGGCTCGTGTCCGTTCCCAATTTGATGCTCAACAATACGCACGCAATTACCGCAGTTGGGAGCTTCGAAAAAAGTTTGACTCCCCGGAGTCAGACGAAAGTTGTCATAGCTGCTGGGCCCAGGCGCAAACTTTCAGCTCTAATTGCCCAAGTGGTTTTCGAGTGGCATCACCGTCGCCAAGACGCTGTCGTAATAGAGCTTCCTCTTCGCCTTCCGCTGCCACTTCTCTGCTTCTGTGGTGCAGCCAAAGTTTTGCTGGATGGTCACCCCAAAACTTGTCGGCCCAAAATGCACAATCAAAGCTGACCGTTGGCGTTATTAACACAAATGAAAATTGTGGTCATGCTCTCACATGGCAGTTGCTTATATTTCAATTTATTAGACGGCAAAGTTTTTGGCTGCCTCCACGCGCCGCCCTGACGACGACAGCCACTTGGCCTAATGAAGTTTCGGATTGGAACTGCAAAATGCACATACCTTTGCACACGTTCCCCAAAAAAATGTATATATGTGTATATATATATATCTTTAATATCTTTTAGTTACACATATGCCAGAATTCAAGATGCCAGCAAAGTTAAACCGTACACACAAGCACATAGGGGAGTCATATTTGCATTGTGGCCCCACAATTACCTTTCCAGGGCACAGCATTTGACTCACAGCATTTAACTTTTGCCCTTTGGATAACTTTTTTTATAGCGATATACATGGAATTAAGACTACGGGAGATTTGAGCTTGTGGCAGAGCGCATGATAATAATACAGAATTCTAGTAAAAATGTTATTATAAAATGCAAAGCTTGTAAAAATGATAATTAATTATGTTAATTATTATTTTCAAATATAGAGATCTGGATACACTTATTTTCAATCTTAATTTTAATAAATGTCCGTCTTAAGTCTATACAAAAGGCTGATTTATTGCGTAATTTAAGAATATTGCCAATATCTCGAATAGAACACGTAATTATATTAACAAAAACTGTATATGGATATCAGCTTTAATTATTTCATTTACCTTAAATAAAGGGTATTTATTAGTCTCTTATGTCTTGTTCGTCCAGCTTCCTTTAGTGTCAAAGTGCGCTCCCTTATCAATTCGGTTATGTCATGAATCATTATCAATGCTTATGCAAATGTTGACGCCTTTTGGCTGCTCCAGTTTCGTGTTTCGTAGCAAATCAAAATTCCATTAAACTTTTCGGTGCGCCCGCATAATTTTGCAACATTTTGTGGTTTGAACTTTACTTTTTGGCACTTTTTACAGTGCTGCTCTGTGGTTTTTAATTAAAATTTGTTTGCTAACATAAAGCTGGCAACGTTTCGCTGCCATTTGCCATTGTTGATTGTTGTTGTCTTCTGGGTCTGGGCAAATATGTCTGGCCGTCTAATTAGGAGCGCACATCCACAGTGAAATTACATTGCGTATACGCAGCGTGTGCCTTTTTAATAATGCCGAAAACATTTTGACAGACAACAGCGAAAAGGGACAACAAACCAGGACGAACGACGCAACGTTACGGGCGAGGCGGGGCGGGGCGAAAAAAGCCGAGAAAGCAAAATGAGAAAAGAGAAAACGTGTTGGCTAATTGAAAAAAATACATTTTAATAGCATAATTTTTGGCGCTGTGGTTGTGTCTGCTATTAAATCGCCCGTCTGGCGGTTTTCCTCATGATGTGTTTGCTGCGGTTATGTTGGGCCTCGCACTCAACTTGGCTCTTTGCCCTATTATTAGCCAGCTATCACCTGAAAACAATCTAAGCTGAGCTGTCACGTTCTTGCCGCTACTTCGATGACATCAAACACTATTCGAATGAAATTTGTTTTTGATTAGACGATTTGTATGCTGCTTAAATCAGAGCCTTATGTTTAATAAAAGAAATTGCTTTTGCTGCATGTATCTGTTGTGCAAGCCAGACGTTGCTCCCAGCTGAATTAAATTAAAAATTCAATGAAAGCACATTAACAGCGTCGCGTCAGATTGGTTTTCATCGCAACCGTCTGACAGGCGATTGAGCAAATTTGTTATTTCAAATAATCGAACTGTGTGTCTGTGGCTCGGTCGGTTTCTTGGATTGCTTATATTGATTTTGCGCCGCAAATGAGGCGTCAAAGAAATCAGCAGCTGTTGGTTGTTCCTCTCGTCTGTGGTCTGTAAGCTGTCTACTGAATTAAGATTCAGTCTAAGCGCACGAGACACAGCACACGGCAGACGTCTATTGATGTATATATTTTTGATTACTTTATTTTTATGAGCTATTGCCAAGGCATATTTTTGAAGGAATATAAATATGTTTTTGTGCTTTTCAATTATATCTTTATTTCTAAATTAATCTTTTATGTTGTTTCTATATTTGTATAACAAGCTGTACTAAATAAATATAATAACTTTCATTATAATTATCATTATTATTACCAATATCAGTAATATGATCAGTATCAGTATTATTATCAGTAATATGATCAGTATCGGTATCAGTAATATGATCAGTATCAGTGTCAGTATCAGTAATATGATCAGTATCAGTATCAGTATCAGTATCAGTACCAGTATCAGTATCAGTATCAGTATCAGTATCAGTATCAGTATTAGTATCAGTATCAGTATCAGTATCAGTATCAGTATCAGTATCAGTATCAGTATCAGTATCAGTATCAGTATCAGTATCAGTATCAGTATCAGTATCAGTATCAGTATCAGTATCAGTATCAGTATCAGTATCAGTATCAGTATCAGTATCAGTATCAGTATCAGTATCAGTATCAGTATCAGTATCAGTATCAGTATCAGTATCAGTATCAGTATCAGTATCAGTATCAGTATCAGTATCAGTATCAGTATCAGTATCAGTATCAGTATCAGTATCAGTATCAGTATCAGTATCAGTATCAGTATCAGTATCAGTATCAGTATCAGTATCAGTATCAGTATCAGTATCAGTATCAGTATCAGTATCAGTATCAGTATCAGTATCAGTATCAGTATCAGTATCAGTATCAGTATCAGTATCAGTATCAGTATCAGTATCAGTATCAGTATCAGTATCAGTATCAGTATCAGTATCAGTATCAGTATCAGTATCAGTATCAGTATCAGTATCAGTATCAGTATCAGTATCAGTATCAGTATCAGTATCAGTATCAGTATCAGTATCAGTATCAGTATCAGTATCAGTATCAGTATCAGTATCAGTATCAGTATCAGTATCAGTATCAGTATCAGTATCAGTATCAGTATCAGTATCAGTATCAGTATCAGTATCAGTATCAGTATCAGTATCAGTATCAGTATCAGTATCAGTATCAGTATCAGTATCAGTATCAGTATCAGTATCAGTATCAGTATCAGTATCAGTATCAATATCTGTGCCTGAATCTGTATCTGTATCTGAATCTATATCTGTATCTGCATCAGTATCAGTATATCTGTATCTGCATCTGTATCAGTATATCTGCATCTGCATCTGTATCTGTATCTGTATCTGTATCTCTATCTGTATCTGTATCTGTATCTGTATCTGTATCTGTATCTGTATCTGTATCTGTATCTGTATCTGTATCTGTATCTGTATCTGTATCTGTATCTGTATCTGTATCTGTATCTGTATCTGTATCTCTATCTGTATCTGTATCTGTATCTGTATCTGTATCTGTATCTGTATCTGTATCTGTATCTGTATCTGTATCTGTATCTGTATCTGTATCTGTATCTGTATCTGTATCTGTATCTGTATCTGTATCTGTATCTGTATCTGTATCTGTATCTGTATCTGTATCTGTATTTGTATTTGTATCTGTATGTGTACCTGCTTCTGTAACTATAACTCTAACGTAAAGAATTTTAAGTATTAAAATTATAAACAGATACGATAACTAAGTCTTAGTTGCACACTTTAATTAATTTTAGCGTCATACGCTTTGATAATTTGTATGATATACAGCATGGAGATACAATTTTGCTTGTCGAAAGTGTCTTTAGCGATTGTAGTTGCCCACGCGTTAATTCTGCTTGGTTCTTTGAATTTCATTCAATTAAATGCAGATTTTCCTAGACTTGCCGCAGGCGTAATGTGTAATCGCCATATTTGTTGCTGTTTGTGTTTAAAATAAGTCTATTTAGCTAGTGGGCTTTGCAAACTGTTTTGACTGTTCGGCATATATATTTAATGGCTTACCCTAAGATGAGTGTTTTGAGTGTTTTGTGGCTAAAACAACTGAATTATTTTAGCCATCAATTGAAAAGGTGTCCGTACCTTTAATTAATATCATATTTTCAAGAGCTTAGCACAAAATGAATGTTTATTGCAAATTGCAGATTGAAAATTGCCGGACTTGCTTTGCTCAGCAACGTTGTCTCGTGAAATATATGTAATTACTATTATTTCCTGTGAACTATTGAAAATATAAAGCGGGAATGCAAAAGGAAAATTATTGGCAGCCCAACAAGACGTGGGACAGCAGACAAATGCAGCCCAGCCAAACACACAAATGGTTTCTAGATCGATAAACTTTGCAAGGAGCACACAATTTGTGTGTTGAACCTGCCACGCCCACTTCCTAGATGCTGTAGCATAGACAATAAATTCGAACAAAAGGCAACACATTCGTCGAGTGGCAGCAGCAGCAAAGGAAGAAAATTGTCAGAGGCGGAGAGTGGCACAAGTTGAAAGAAAAGAAAAAGAGACAGAGAGAGAGAGAAAGATGGTGCTAGAGAGAGGGTAGGGGAAAGAAACAAAGTGAAAACTGAAACCAAATACCCAAACACAAAATGGCAGCTCTTTAGCTGCGATTTATATTTGAAATGCCTTTGGGTGGCCACTGAAGCGGCAAATGCTTTTGCGGCATTGCCTCCAATGGAGCGAGGGCCCTAAAAAAAATATATTGCACCGAAATATATTCATCGACGGCAGTTGCAACTTATTTTTATGCCTGTTAATTGCCAGCCAGACCCTCCACCCTACTGATGAGGTCCCTGCCCAGCCAGTTTTGCGCCAGCAATGGGTTCCACTTTGCATACGCAACTGTCAACTTTTGCCATTTTGGCAAACTTCACACCAGGCGGCTGCCAGCTCCCAGGAGTTATTTGTCTGTCCCCCCTATCCACTTGCCCATATGTGGGCATCATAAATATTTTCCAGTCCATTGATTTTTGGTCGCTGTGAATGTTGTCGATGTTGATGATGTCGGACGGACGGACAGAGCAAGAGCCGAAGCAGCAGCAGCAGAAGCAGCAGCCGCAGCTGAAACTTGTGTTCCAAACAACAGTTTCTGAATTATTTCAACTAACTATTTGAATTTGTAATGCAATTTAAAGCAACAAATAAATATAATCAAAATGCGGAATCTCGAAAGAACTAAAGGAACGTGAATCTTAATTCTCGAAAGCGGAGTGTATATTGAGTTGAGACGAAAAAAAAGTTTACTCATGATTACTTTAGTAATTTAGAATGAATGTATATAGGCTCACATCACTCTTTTGATAACTCTCAATGAACACATTCTCAAATTTTGCCTTTCTATGTGATTCTCAAGAATTCAAGTAAGCCTTACAAGTTTTTATGCTTTTTAATAAAAGTGTTTTATAAAATAACGTGTTGACAAGTGCTGTAAAGGTCAAGTTTGTGATATAGATATGTATATATGCGTGTATGTTTATGTGTGAATGTTTATATATAATGTGTACGCATATATACTAATTAGCACCTTAATATTTATATCCGCAATTCGCTATTATCAATATTAATGTATATTTATATATCTATATAGGGATTATATTTATATATATTTATATACAACTATTGCTCAAATTTAAATTTATAACTTGTCGAAATTGTCGTGAAATTGATTTCAAAATCATTTCCGTCGGTAATTTGCAACTTGTTGTTGCCTGTTACGCATAAGCTACCGTTATCGCCGCCCAACACCCCACTTCCGCCGCTCCAACCCACTTAACGGTTGCTCTTTGGCTATGTTTTGTTTTGTTTTCAGCGACACTTGATTGCCTTTATGTGTGCGTCAGTCGGGCTGACGCGTAAAAGTATGCTACACTTCAAATAGACTCAAATTATGTTGTCGCTGAGAGAGTGTAAGCAGGACAGAGAGAGCGTCTGATGGAGTGTGAAGAGAAAGGCAAGTGTGTGTGTCTGTGTGTGTTTTTTGTTGTATGTGCGGTGTTTGCTTAACGCTTTTTATGCCTGACAACAATTTTATGTGCGTCGCTCATAAATATTTTTGCTCAAGTTAATTGAAACATTACCAAAAAAAATGCTTGTTGGCAAATATTGAAATATTTCTGGGTTGGGCACACGCTAATAGGCTGTATATATGCTTTTCCTTTTCTTTTTTCTGCTTGATAGGTTTTCTGGTAATAATTTATTGGCGGTTGTTTGTTTATAATTGATTGAACAAAGCAAAGCTTGAATCGAAACAAAATCGAAGTTTGTTTTAAGGAATGAAACATTTTTTTGGGCATCATTTTGTTCCCATATAGTAATGAGAGGTGCACAAGTAATATTATTTATTAATTTATTACTCAAATGTAATCGAAGATCCCTTACAAAAAATATTACATAAAACACAAATATGAGGGAAAACAATAAATATATTCTGACCTTATTCTTTAAAATCTTGATAACAACTAATTTATCTACATCTGGTCTTCGTCTTCTGACGCGTTTATGGCATTTAAATTGATCATTTTGTTAACGCAAACTGACCGCTTGCCTAACTACTTCGTCAATCGATTTGGCCACATAATCAATATTATTTAAATTCAATCCGCAGACATTTATGCGTCCGCAGTTTAGCAAATAAATATGCTTCTCTTTTAACAATTTATAACATTGATTTGCTGATTGATAAGGAAGATTTAAAGATTTGAATCTGTTAAGTTATTTTTTACTCACGTGGCAATCCCAAAAATGAGAACATTCCACGCTGTTTTTCAATGTGATCCCATGTACCGGGAGTTTCCAGCTCTTTGAGTTTATTGGTCAATGCTTTCCGCATTTTCTTAATACGATCCACCATTTCGAGTATAGTTTTTAACCTGCATAAAAGGAATTGTATGTTATATACTATCCTATTCGGGACATTTAAATATCACGCACCATTCTTTTTTTTTATTTTCGTCCGTAAGGAGCTTTGCAACAACACGACTACAAAACGCAGGTGGATTTGAATAATTTGTACGAATTAAAATCGAAATTTGCGAAGCTACCGCTTCAATATGATTTGCATCCTTCAACACGAATATCAGATTGCCAACGCGCTCATCTATAATTCCAGTAGAAATCAGCAATTTATGAAATAAATTTATTTTATAATTATTTAAAGGCTTCAGACTGTCAAAACTTTTCGTTGGTTTTCGTGCCAGCACAGCACCATTTCATTTTACGACAACTACATTTTTAATCGATATACAAACATTTATAGCCACACATATGTTCCTCAGAACTCAGGTGATAGCCATCGACTATGGTAGTTCGAATAAAAAAGGCACTGGCTCTAGCACTAGCAAGCGTCATTAAAAAAAACACCGTCTAAAAAAGCCTTCAAGTCGCACTTACTGTATAGGCCCATGTTTTTGGAAAAAGATTGTGCTATTAATGTTTCCATGCCCTTTTTGACAAAGTATCGAACTGCCCAGGTATCGCGATCCGGATCGCCACTTGCAAATCCTTGATACGCAACATCGAAGAATGGGAAGAGATTGCGTTCTTTTATAACTTGGGCTATTTGCTTCCATTGTCTTTTAGTAGGATCCATTCCAGTCGGATTGTGTGCTGAAGGCTGCAACAATATAACATCGCCCTCCGTCGCTTCATTAAGGGCTGCCAATAGATTGGATATATCAATATTTCGTTTTGCATCATTCCAATAGGGATAACCCTTTAGGGTCTTAATGCCAGCATGTTTTAAAATAAGTGAATGGTTCTTCCAAGTAGGATCAGACATGTAACAAGTTCGTTTCTTTAAATGTTGGCTTATAAATTCAACAGCTAATCGAAGGGCACCGCTGCCTGAAATAGTTTGAACTCCTACAATCTGAAGGTAGAAAAAACACCATTAGGTGTAGTAGATGCAGAAGAGTAATATATCGTTACGCGATTTTCTTCAATTGCCTTGCAGTCCTTCCCTAAAATGAGTTCGCTAGCCGCCTTTGTAAACTCTGGATTCCCAAATACGGGTAGATACTCAAAATTTAAATTTGGATCTTGAACTAATTCTAATGCACATTTTTTTACAACCGGCAAAATGTAAGGTTTGTTTTCTTCGGTTCGATACACTAAAGCATAATTGCTTTCAGTTTTTAGTAAATAGCAATTAAACAAATCAATCTAATCCGCTTACCACCTATTCCTAAATTTACTTTATTCTCGTTCTTGTCTTCCTGAAACAGGTTTGTTAAACGAGAAATCCCCTGGGGCGTCAATGTTTTAATATTTTCGAAGGCTGATTTCTCGCAGTCGTCCGATCCGCAATACTCACGGGTGGTTAATTTGAATAAACTGAAGATTATTTTGGTTATTAACATACATATTCAACTGATTTGAATTTGGTTTGTTACTTTAGCTTGGATAAAAGCGAATATCTAGAAAATTTAAGCATATTGGAAATAAAATTAAAAATTTGGAATGACACCGGAATAAATTTAAGTCATGAATGTGTTATGAATTCCTATTCAAAGACTATGTTGACTTTTGTTAGCCTTGTGTCTCTACTCCGTAAATCGCCAAATCTCTGCCCCACACTATTGGAAATCCAACCTTGATTAACATCGGTATTTATGGTCCGATTTATCTGAGGGCTATATTATGGCCAGGTTATAAATATATAAATATTTTTTTTAAAACATTTTTTTGTTTATTTTCTTTTTGGGATTGTTCTATAAAAGGTAATACAAAAAAGGTAATACAGTGCTTAAGGCCATGAAAATCGCGTAAAAGGGCGTTTGAATCAACGCGGTGCTCACTGTAGTAAATCTCACTATTTTGCGCTTGTGCATGACAACTATCCCAGCTTCCGGTTCAACGAGAGCCATGTTCCTTGTCTCTGGCTCAGGCTGAAAGAAAAATCATTTACTTTTTATTCTGTTCTCAATATAGACATCGGTTTTTATGCCTTTAGTTTTCTCCAAATTGGTAGTTTCTTCACTCGAACCATATATATATTATAACCACCATTACATATCTTTATCAGTCCCACCAATTATCTCCTTATCACTTGAACCAATTGCCACGTTATTGACATCTTTATCACTCGAACCAATTATCTCAGTGCAATCCTTATCAGTCGAACCAATTGCCTCCTTATCTTTTTCAATCGAACCAATTATATCTTTGGTGCAATCCTTATCAATCAAACCAACTGTTTCCTTATTATCTTTATCGATTGAACCAATTATCTCAGTGCAATCCTTATCAGTCGAACCAATTGCCTCCTTATCTTTTTCAATCGAACCAATTATATCTTTGGTGCAATCCTTATCAGTCAAACCAACTGTCTCCTTATTATCCGTATTAATTGAACCAATTATCTCTTTAGTGATCTCCTTATCACTCGAAACATTCGCATCCTCAGTGTTATCTTTATCACTCGAGCTTAATAACTCTCTTTTGCAATCATTAATGATCGAACCAATCAAATCTTTAGTGAAATCCTTATCAGTCAATCCAGTTACCTGTATAGTGCAATCTTTATCACCCGATTCAATTGCCTCCTTCATGTTATCGTTGTCAATCGAACCAGTTATTTCTTTATTGCAATCCCTATCAGCCGAACCAATTAAGTCTGTAGTGATATCCTTATCAGTCGAACCAATAACCTGCTTGGGGCAATCCTTTTCAGCCGATCCAATTGCCTCATTTGTGTTATTTATATCAGTCGAGCCAATTATCTCTTTAGTGCAAACCTTATCAGCCGAACCAATTGCCTCCTCTGTGTTAACTTTATCAGCCGAACCAATTGACTCTATAGTAATATCCTTATCAGTCGAACCAGTTATTTCTTTAGTGCAGTCCATATCAGCCGAACCAATTGCCTCCTCTGTGTTAACTTTATCAGCCGAACCAATTGACTCTATAGTAATATCCTTATCAGTCGAACCAGTTATTTCTTTAGTGCAGTCCATATCAGCCGAACCAATTGCCTCCTCTGTGTTAACTTTATCAGCCGAACCAATTGACTCTATAGTAATATCCTTATCAGTCGAACCAGTTATTTCTTTAGTGCAGTCCATATCAGCCGAACCAATTGACTCTTTAGTGATATCCTTATCGGTCGAACCAATTGCCTCCTTTGAAGTGTCTTTATCAGTCGAAGCCATTAACTCTTTAGTGCAATCCTTATCGGACGAACCAACTACCTCTTTAGTGATATCCTTATCATTTAAGCCAATTGCTTCCTTATTCGTATCATTTGAATCACTTTCTTCTTTTTTGTTATCCTTATCACCTGAACCACTTGCCTCCATTTTGTTATCTATTTCATTCGAACAAATTATTTCCTTATTGATCTCCTTATCACTGTTATCCTTCTCAGTCGAACCATTTGCCCCGTTTTTGTTATCATTGTCACCTCCACCAGCTGCACAACTTGCCTCCTTAAGAACTTCGCTAATAGATTCGGCAACGTAATCGAGATTTTTCGTGTTCAATCCGCAGATATTAATGCGTCCCGATCGAAGCAAATAAATATGCTTATCTCTGATCAGTTTTTCACAATGTTCCGCTGATAAACAAATTGATGCTCAAAAGGGTTATTGTCTTTAAAAAATAAATCCACTTACGTTGTAGACCCAACATTGAGAACATTCCACGCTGTTTTACAATGTGATCCCATGTACCGGGTGTTTCCAGCTCTGTGAGTTTTTCGGCTAATTCTCTCCGCATTGTCTTCACACGATCAGTCATTTCGGTTAAATATTTCAACCTAAATACAGGGAGACACTAACTAAATAATATCCTTTTTTATCTAGTGTTTTAAGTATCGCTTACCAATTATGTTTATTGTCCTCGTTCGTCAACAGCTTTGCAACTATACGACTGCCGAACGCGGGTGGATTTGAATAGTTATACCGAATAAGATTTGTTAACTGGGAGGCTACAGCTGTGGCATGTTTTGCATCTTTCAACACGACTACCAGATTGCCGATTCGCTCATCTAATTTCAATGAAAATCAGAAACCCATGAACACTTTAACAGAAAATGAAATTCACAAAGGCTTGTTCAGACTAAGGAGAACTGAATTCACCTGTTCTATTGGGTACAAAATCTTGGTATAGCAAATAAAACCCCTTGTATAATTTAGACAACAAAAGAAAAAAAAAAGTTCTGAACGAGCCTTTAAAACGCACTCACTGTATAAGCCCATGCTTTTGGAAAAAGATTGTGCTATTAATGTTTCCATGCCCTCTTTGACAAAGTATCGAACTGCCCAGGCATCGCGATCCGGATCCCCACTTGCAAATCCTTGATATGCAACATCAAAGAATGGGAACAGTTTACGCTGTTTTATAACTTCGGCAATTTGCTTCCATTGTTTTTTTGTGGGATCCATGCCCGTGGGATTGTGAGCCGAGGCTTGAAATATAACTATGGCTCCTTCTGGGGCTTCGCTGAGTGCCGCCAAAAGCTTTGAGATGTCAATTTTACGTTTTTTGGCATTCCAGTAGGGATAATGTTTGAAGTGCTTGAATCCAGATGCCTTAAAGATCGTAGAGTGATTATCCCAACTGGGCTGGGGTATGTAACAAGTGCGTCGCTTCATAAGTTGGCTCATGAACTCAGCAGCTAATCGAATGGCACCGGTGCCTGAAAGAGTTTGAGCTGCCACAATCTGATGGTGGAAAAAATTCCATTGTGATGAATTGGAAGAATTTCTATTAATCAGAATGCTTACTCGGTTTTCTTCAATTGCCTTGCAGTCCTTCCCTAAAATGAGTTCGGTCGCTGCCTTTGTAAACTCTGCATTGCCCAGTATGGGTAGATATTCATGATTCATGTTGGGGTCTTTAACTATTTCCAATTCACACTTTTTAACAACTGGCAAAACGAAAGGCTTGTTTTCTTCAGTCCGATACGCTGCCAAATAAGTGATTAAGATTCTCAATTGCGTTTCAGTATTAACTGAATGGGATTTGAGTCTACCTACCGCCAACTCCTAAATTGACTTTTTTCTCGTGCTTGTCCTCCAAAAAGAGCTTTGTCAAATGAAAAACCTCAATGGGTGGCACCGCCTTAATGTCGGCGAAGACAGATTTCTGGCCCTCATCTGATCCGCTGTACTCACGGCTGGAGAACTTAAGAAAACTGGGAATAGTTTGATATTTAAAAGGATTTCTACGTGTTGCTTAGAATGCATTTTTACCTGTTTTTCGATGCAAATAAATGGCTGGGATATCTAAGCATAACGAATACCATTAAGTAAAATTTAAAAATTTGGATTCTAACGTGAAGAAAATTTTGATTGTTTTTCGAATGAAAGATATATCGATGTGTTTTAGAAACCTATTCAGAGTTGTTTATGGAAAGTAAATCGCGTGCGTGGAACTTCGCCAGCATATACAAAACTAGAAAACCAGAAAACTGCGCCAATTAATCTTGTCTTTTTCAATGGCCTGCATTCTTAAGAAGATTTGTGGACTGCGCAATGAATGGCGTAGATGTTAGCATCAATCAGTTTAAGTGATTGTAAATTTGAGATGTATTTAACAGCCCGCGTCCCGCTTTGGATTTATTTGCCAACGATTTTAGTTTGCTTATGGCCCAGGAACTTGAATATGACCGCAGCAAATCGCTGCCTTGTTTGTCTTATATATACCGGACTCTGCCACAACAACAACAGTAGCTACAATAACAATAACATCAAGAACAACAACAACACAATTTGAATGTTTTCATTGCAAGTTGCGTAGCTGCTGCTGCTGCTGTGGCTTGCGTTATCTTCATTGTTTGGATTTCAGAGCTTCGCATGGCAGCCATATCAGCCAGGCCAACTATTTGATGGTTGCGTTGGGGTCAGCAAGGCGGAAGTAAGCCAACGCCAGGCAGCAAACGTTTTTGAGCTACATTCAAGTTGCCGTCGCGCCTGTCGATCTGGGTCATAAACTTAGTTAATTGCTAGGCCAACTCTGATTTCATTGCACTGATTAATTGCAAATATTTTTCTTTTAATTGTGGACAAAAATGGCCGAATATGGACATTTTCTGTATAAGTAAAAATCTAACAAAGGAAATGGGAATAGAATTAATTTTTAATGCAAGTTTAAATTATTTACTGCATTTATCTTTTTTTCTTTTATAATATCTTATCAAGAACAATCAAACCTCTATCTTTATTGCTGCAAAAGTCGAATACCTTAACAGAATCTTAAGAATTTTCCTTCAATTTTTTTTTTTAATTCTCAAGTGGTTATAGCTTTGCAACGCCAACTAGGGCTAGAAAGTCTAGAGTCGGTAACAAAGTCTGCTTGTAATAGAGACAGGGGGTTCTTGAAATAGCTATATAGACAGCCTGCTTACTTTTGGTGTTAGAAACAACATTGGCCCGTAGCTATAGGCATAATGTGATGTTTTGGGAGACTAAAATTTATGCTCTTTAATTGAGATTATATCATACCGTCTTTTTGAAATTTATCTCGCTTAATTCTATATCAATCAACTTCGTATAACTGACCAAAGATCTCGACTAGAAAACTTGACATACCAAATGATTTGGACTTGATCTAATTAAAAGTAAGCTTTTTTGCTTATGAATAACAATGTCAATGTTATATAACAACAAAAACAAAGCAAAAATTAATAGAAAAAATAATATATTTGTGGATTTGTAATGACATACAATTCAGAAGGGAACACTTTTATATTCAAGTAAATTTACGTTTCTGTCTAATTGCATTCCCAAATCAATTTAAGTTACTTGTGAGTGCATTCGTGCATTGCCATCAATGCGGGTTGCTTGCTTTACATTTTAGAGTAGTCATAAAGCCTGAACCAGAAGTTTTGGGGAAGGCAACTATTTCTATGTATCCCGGATAACCTATCAAATGTTTTGCCAGCTTGTTTAACAAGCCTGGCGAGAGTTACATATAAACTTACACTGTGAACAGTTATAGCTACAGCTCTGCTCTGTCCTGGCAATCCCCGCTTGACCTTATCCATAAAACACTCGTAACCCGTTTCCGCTGCACATTTGCACACACAATCAAGGCGACCGCAGCGGTGAGGCATGCTTAATGGCCTTGCATTGCGGATGGAGGAGGAAGCCATTTTTATACATTTTATGCACACACGCACACAAACATGGTTAACGCCAGCGTAGCTATCAGCTTTTTGTCGTCCTTGCTCATCAATTGGCGCAGAGACGCTGCTGCTGCGCCTGCAATTTATTTTTTATGCATGAAGTGTAAATTAAAATTAAATTGACTGTGCGAAGCTCACGTTAGAAACGTTTTTTTTTTTTGCCGTTGCGTGCCACGCGGCGTATGAATAATAAAAAATGGCCACGCCAGCAGCAACTTAAAGTTTGCCAATGACCGCCACTCGCTGCGTGCCGGCCGCTCTTACCATTTATTTATTATCACATATTCATTCGGCCCTTTTATTTTGTGTTTTTAATTAAGTTATAAAATATTAATTTGTTCAGTTGTTTTTATGGCTGTTGCATCGTTGTTGCCGCTGCCGCCGCTGCCGTTGGTGCTGTTGCTGCGGTTGACATGCATTTTGCGGTCTCGTAGTGCTGCAGCTCTGTGGCAATTTGGTGCCTCCATCTTCCCTACATCAACGTTGCCCGCTGTGCTCAGTGCCAGTGACACTGTCAGCGGCAGACGAGGCAGCGGCTCAGGTTTATGTGCGTTCCAGAGTCGTCGAGAATCCAACGTATTGAATATCGCTGTCGCTCTGCTCTATATAACTTTGCTTTCAGCTTCCTTTTATCCCTCTCGCAGGCTGCTGCTGCGCCTGCTGCTGGCATTTTACGCGTCATTTAACCCATTCAATTTGGGTTTCAAATGCAACAAATTCTCACAATTCTTTGCGCCACCTGCCTCGAAGCAGCTGCCGTCTCTGTAAACTAGATTGGCAAGGGTTGAACTTGGCAACGTTTGTTGCTGGCCTTTTGCAGTGGAAAACTAAGTACTTTGTGATTCTATCCGCAGAGTTATGTTAAATTCATAAAAGGTTTACAGTGAAATTTGTTCGGTTCTTAATGCTGATCGACTGAATTACATATATTTATAACCCAGAGTGAGAGACTTGTCCTCCTCTCTTCTGTCTGACTTCTAGTTGCTTATGATGTAAAATACTTATACTTTTAGCTCTCCTTTTATTCTTTTCTGTTTGCCATTTTACTTATAGCTTCATAGTAGCAGCTTCTCGTTATATCTGTTTCCCATCATTGTTCCATCAATACATATCCAGTAGTTCATGAAGCCTTGGCATAAACCACTTGCCAGTCGGGCTTATCTATCTGTCTTCATGCAGTTATTCATTGACAACTTTATAATGCTTTGTATCTGTTAATCCCGCATCACCATCTTCCGCCACATCATGCATGCGCTTCCGTTTCTTTCTTTCCATTTTTTAATCTTGCAATTCCACAACCTAACCCAACTTTCATTGTGCTGGCGCTAGCTGCTGCGGACTGTAACATGACAGCTGTCATATGTTGCTATTCCATATCACATTTTATAGCATAGTTTTTTTTTCTTCCGCATTCCGTTTCTATCTGAGCTTTGTTTTGTGCCGTTACGCTTTATTATCAATTTCTTCTTCTATTCGTATCACAACATTTTTACGCACAGCACGTGCTGTGACTGCGGCTCTCTCTCTCTCTCTCAGCAAGACGAGAGCTTTCGCTCTCACTTTTGCGCACTTCAGCCTTTTTTTTTGTACTGTGTCCAGCTCTCTCTCATGTTCTCTCTATTTGGCTTGTTCTCTTTGGCTGATTGGAAGTTAAAACTTTTGCTGTGTGCGCGTGTAGATAATATATTTTCATTTCTTTTTTGCCATTTTCATTGTTTCTGTTTTGCTCTGTTTCACATTTCAGCTGTGCCACATTTGGCCCATGACTTTGGCAGCGTGCGGAACTCCTTTCGCACGGAAACTAAAGCCTGCATTTAAAAATAAATTATTGTGCCAGCGCACACACGCACACACATACACAGATAGTTGGAGACCCTTTATTTTAGTCATAGTTTCAAGCACCTCTTGAGCGTACATTGAACTGCTGACCCAAACACCTGTCTAGATTGCGGGCTGCGATTGTGTTTCGGTTCTTGGGGGTCGTCAGTTGACTAGTATTTTCGTCATTCTTTAAAAATAGTTTGTGTTCCGCTGCGGGGTACGGCATGTGCTTTATTTTATTACTCTATTTAGGAAAATGTGGGGATGTGATTTAGTGCGGAAAATTAAAAGGGTTTACGGCTTTATGGATAAGTGGTTGTAGGGCAAATAATAGGCAGATCCGCTTTGAGGACACTGTGCAATTATTTTCATGAGTCAATAAAGTACAAGGCTTTTGTTGACGTCTTGTATTCTTTTGAGTGCCTTTCTTTCTGACTAAATCTACAGAAACGCAGCACACATTAAACTAATAGGTAAATATGTATGGGAATTATAGTTTTTCAATATTCACTTCAAGCATATTTTTAATTTTAGGCAAAGTTTTAAAACAACAAATTTTAAAAACGTTTGCTTTAAATATTGTTTCTAGGATCAACATACCGCAAAAACATTTATTTGTTGGATCTGTTAGTTGGGCACGTTTTTAAAAATACAAAACATAAACATAATCAATACCTGCCAGCTGCACACGTTGAAAATTGAGGTCAATCAACAGCCAGAAAAATTGCAATAACAACAGCAACAACAAGGACAACGGTCTGAAATAATGATGAAATCGATGGTAGACCAATATCATTATGATCATCATCGACATTATTGTCATCATCGTCGTCCTGAAATAATGACATATTCCTGGCTCACGTTTCTCGTCCATCGTCGCAGAGCCGAGCAGCTCATTAATGTTTTTGTCCGCCATTTAGTCTGCATCTTTCTCTCTTGCCGTCCCTTTCCGTTTCGCAGAGATCCGCATCCTTTTGCACCTTTCTGCGCTATGGTAACGTCAAGTACTTCAATTATTTGCTGTGCTTTCAGTTCTGCCATTGAATAGAATTTTACGCCCATTGTTTGGTCAGCCATCGTCGTCGTGGGCGGCGCTATTGTTCAACGCTAATTAAAAGAATATTTCAGCAGATGTTTGCGGTTGTTCCCCGTTTTGCACAGGTATTATTATTTTTTTTTTTGGTATCGACTGCAGCTCCATTGTGTAGCCTAATGCCAAAGGTGAACGATGTATTTCTGGTTTGCACGTACGATTTCGGCCATTTTAGCTAATTGAATATGCATTTTAATGACATATAATTTTTGCATGTGCTCCTTAACTAACGCCGTGTTGGACCATTTAAATGAACCCGAATGACCTTTGGGTGGTGTAAAGTTTTGAGCTTAAAAATGGTTTCGTTCGTTTTGCTTTTTGAGTTGCCATTCTGCGCGTTGGCCCAGAAAATGTATTTTTATAGGCATTTGCAAAAAGTGCTTTTCAAAGCAATGTTGAAAAAAAAAAAAAATAAAAAAACAAATAAGTAGAAGTAGAATATAACAAAATCGGCGGTTTTTAAATGGTTCAGCCCTCCGCCTACTGTGCAAGTCCGCCCGTTGGTGTCTTTGACAGTTAACGAAGTGTAAATATTTGTAAAAATGGGCCTGATATCCTTAGCACTTGGCTGCATCTCATGTCGACGCCCCCGTGTTGATATATTTGTAATTGGTTTTCTCTGTGAGAATAAACAAGTACTCTTAATGTATGTCTGATGGGGCACTGGGAATGTCGGAAGAGATTTGTCGACCAGAAGAACAATGGCAAGAATAATAAAAACAGACGCTTTAAGTTTTTAAGTAGCTCTAGATTGAAGTATTAACTGAAAGCGTATGAATGGGCATTACCCATTTGAAATGTTTCCTCCTTTATAAAAAATTATTTTAATACGTTCTGATCCTCCGATAAGCGTGTTAATTTAAGAATTAGAAACAGGCGCATTTAAATCAGCGTGATAACCTGGCGTATGCGTAATTTGGCTTGTTCTGCGGCGCAGACCATAAAACCGCAAGACAACCTGCAATGGGCGCACGGCTAGACAATTTAACACGGCGGAACGCCCCCAACACCAGGGCCATCCACTTGCCGACATAAGCATTTTGTAATTTCAATATAATTTTGTAGCCAAACGTATTAAGTGTACGACGCATTGCGCTTGTGGTATTTTGTGTTTGTGTGTGTGTCGGTGTGTATGTGTGCTACAGCTGCTTTTGTTTGCTAATATAATATTTTGTAGCATACTTTAGGAGCGGCAACAGAAGCAGCTGCAAAAGGGCGGCGGTCGACTGGTATTTTTCTACTTAAGAGTATTTTGTGCTTAGCTCTGCAGTTCAGTCAACTTTTGCTTGGATACCTGTGCAAAGAACTGTGTCTAGACGAAACACACGTATCACACACATGCACAAACACAACCACACGCACACGCCCATAGATATACACATAAAGAAAAACCAGAAGAAAAATGTTTAATATGATAAACGCAGCAAAACCCCTTTGGAATCTTTTGTGGCTTTGCTTACCATTGCCGCGTTGCTTTGGTAATCTAACAACAAACATTAAAACGATAACAAATTTTCTATGCTACCGTTTTAAGATTACAAATGACGACACATAACCCGTGGCCATGGCAGCGACCACAGAGAAATACGAGTAGCATCCCACAGTCAGAGAAGCAGCAGTCAGAGAAACAGCAGAGAACTTCAAACAGTTGCAATTATATAATGAGTACAGAGTTTGCCCGCTAAGCTACCAACATGTGTTTCATAGGGTACATAGTGTGTGTGTGTGTGTTTGTGCGGGTATGTTTGTGCGTGTGTATTTGTGTTTAATATGTTTGTATGCTTAATTTCTAAAGTGGGCTGCTTGAAACCAAATATGACTATGTTGCCATTCAGTATTGTACTCCAATTATATATTATTTTTCATATTAATAATCAATGCAGAATATAAAATTTTATTCATTTCAGCTGTCAATATTCGTGTGTAAACAAATGTTAATTATTTTATAAAACAATTTTGCGATTAGTCTATTATTATTTCAAAATTATAAGTGCCTCATTTTCATTTTCTAGTATTTCAACCTTTTTGCAAATACCATTTATATCTGCGTGCAGCTTGCTATTTTGATAAATAGGTTTTAATAATAATTTGTTAAATTAATCATGACTCTATTTTTAACACTTTCTTGGGGGACATCTAGAACACAGCATATATTTGAATGCTGGGATTGTCTGGAATGGAGTCCATTTAGGAATATAATTGTTTCATTAAATGTGTAACGCATAGAATTAGAACTCTCCGATCATCTTCTTTTTCTCGGTCAGCATCAAAAGCCAAGTTGATATAGCCATGTCCGCCTGCCCGTCCTTCCGCCTGTCCGCCAATCCGCCTGTCCGTTCGTCTGTCTGTTTCCATGTCAAGTCCGTCTTTCTGTTGCAAGCAGCACAATTCTCGGAACTGATAGGATCATATCACTGTCTCATTTAGCTGCCATAGGAACGGTCGGTTGAAAAGTGGGTTCTTGTTTGTTTTTTCTCTTGTACTCAAGTAACATTTATATATATATAATTATTATTTGTTCGAGTATAAATTTAACAAATAACTGCCAGCCGTATAAATATATAATTGCCCATTAAAGTCCGAAAGCAGTTGAGTTTGCCAGCAGATCAATAAATAGAGCTAAACATAGGAGCTGAGCCAGGTGAGTAAATATAGGAGCTGAGCTTCAGTTGAAGCGAAAGTTAATACGAAAATAAGAAAGCAGAAAGAATTGGAATAAATTGAGTTAGCCAAGGAGAT
The DNA here is from genome assembly GCF_035044405.1 of Drosophila montana. Taxonomy (NCBI): domain Eukaryota; kingdom Metazoa; phylum Arthropoda; class Insecta; order Diptera; family Drosophilidae; genus Drosophila; species Drosophila montana. The sequence goes on along the minus strand of NW_026998098.1, from coordinate 799,152 downwards.
GCATGTTAGTTCGACGTGTAGGCGATTCAATAAGGTCTGCAAGGTGAGTACACAAATTTATTCTTTATATTTTGTGTACATTTTATGTATATTCTATTATTATTATGTGCAGATATTCAATTATTTTATTTTCATTTTGTAAATCAAACCAAAAACGATTAATAAGCCCAAATCATATTTGTAAAAATACATTAATATGAATGTATGTACTAAAATATTTCTATAGATATATGCATGTATCTATATATTTGGAGTGTTGGCCTAGAAATGTCGGCCGATTGCATTATAAGAAGATTTGAATGGCACATTATGCGATGTAACCTTATGTTTTATTGGAAAACTCTTGATTGATTCTTATAAAGGGGCATTGCCCATGTTTCCATGTTTCCATTTCCAAAAAGAAGATACATGAATATATATATGTATACTTCTTTAAAAATACCGATTCTGTTTGGTAATCATAAAATGCTTTTTAGGTCTTTAATTTCAGTTTCACTTCTTTGCCTGATTTCTTGGCTAATAACTTTTGCTGCATCCCTCGCATCTCATGTGGGTATGTTTGCTTTTTTAGTTTATCAGACATTTCCTGCGGCGCTTTTTGAGGGTTTTGGTTGGATCGGTGAATGGGCGTTTGGGGCGCATAAACTTTTGCAACTATCGGAAGTCGTTAACGCTTTCGCACACAAGCAGCAGGAGGAGCAGGAGCAGCAGCAGCAGCTGAGCGACTCTCAGATCTGCCACGCCCACATTAATGGGCACAGCGACCGTCAGTGCTATATCCTATTCATACTGTATGTATGTGTCTTAGTCACTCACACAGAGACATACACACACGCTCGCACACCCACACAGAAATCAGTTGGTGCCTGGACTGCACAGAGAGCTGCCATGTTTGATTTCTCGCTTTATATGTAGGCTAACTTGTGTTTGCCGCTGTCACACAGTTGTGGCACATACCCAAACTGCCCGCCTACCCACCCCAGATGCCAGCGCACGCCCACAAATGTTGGCACATTAATTAATTGAAATGCTGCCGGCCATGGTGAGCGGACACTGTTTTTTGGGGGGCGAGCGGCAGACTGCGAAGTCGTGTGTTTTGCACGCTTGTTAGTTTAACTAGCGCCTGGCAATTAAACGAAAATTAATTATGCTACCTAACAGGGCAGCAGCCCAGAGGCAAAAACACATTGGCCTTGAACTTAGCAACGGCAGCGCATTTAAACGTGGCCTTTAAGCTGGCGAGTGCTTCAAACCAAGGCTACCAAGCCACTGTCCGCCCATCGGAACGGGAAGCCAATCAGCTGTCATTTTTTCGTTGTCTAGGCCAACGGAAATGTGCAACCAGCATGTCCTCTCCTTATATCTCCCTGCCAGCCACATCTCGTGTTTCCTTCCCTAGCTGTTTCCCTTGGCTTGGTCGGCTAATGCCTGCTTAACTTTGACTTTGGTGACAGCGCGGCTTTAATCAATGCCACGTTCTTCCGGGGCCAGGCAACTGCCTCCAATACAAGGTTAATATTGTGCTTGCCCCAGCGCCACATAGTTTCCTAGTTTCAAGTGGTGCCACAATTCATAATCCTTCGCTGGCGCAACGCGCGAATCATTTTTCATTTTTCACGTAGACTGCCATCAATCAATTTCATGCTCCTTGGAGATGTAAAACTGCTTAAGTTACGTTGTACTTACATTTCACTTGAAAGACTTCAATGAAAATAAAGTTCTGCAATTCGTATACCCTGAGTCTATTATAAAGGCTGTTGGAATTAGTAGATTCCAAGAGTTAGAGGCAAAAAAATTCTTTTCCTATATTTTTTAATTTTAAAGTATAAACTTATGCTGACAAATACATTTTTCTTATATATAGTTTTGACTCAATATTTATATAAAATGTCCCATACTCTCTCGTCCGCTCTAATGCTTTTTCTCTAGGGTATCTCCCAGTCTGCTTTTTTTTTAATTTGTTTTGCCATAGTCTACTTTTCATCTTTTTTATTTTAAAAAATTTGGTTTGTGTGTGGGCTTGGTCAACTAGTAAACGCTGGGCAAGCACCATCGCGTTTTGATGCTCTGCATTGAAAAATTAAATGGATATGCTGCGTGTATACTGAACTATACCAAGCTTAAGTTGCAAAATTTAACTAGAAAAATTATCAAGTTCTCAGCATCAATAGCCTTTATCTATTCCTAAACCATTTAAAAAGCAGAGCCAAAATAATGTTTTCATATAAAATTGATTAGATGTTAACCTTTATTTCAAAGCAAGTTTTGCAAACGAAAGAGCATTCACTTTTTTCATAGCCACAATTACGTCTTTTACTTTATTACGTTCTCCATTTTCAAGCTTTTGCGTTTGTCGTTACGTTTCGTTAGACCCAAATGCAAAAAAAAAAAGTGTTTATTTTTTTTGCTTTGGCCCTGTAGACTTTGCCTCTTGGCCTGGTCAATGCTTGGCTGGGATTATTATTATAATGTTCGTCTTTTTTCTCTGGCTGGCTTGTCCGGTGCATTGGCTTCACATTTTGGTGATTTATGTGCCGTCAGGCCGTGTCATGAGCCCAATTAACATTTGGGCTAAAAATTTTCAGCTTGACATGATTTTCTTTTTGTTGCACGGATCTTTGACAGCAGCTAATTTGATTGCAAAGTCTCGACCAATGCACCTTAATGTAATTTCCCCAATTTTGTTTCATATTCCCAGACGACCATTTTCACTTATGACTATTTTGTAAAACTAGTAAATACTTAGTATAAAAGCTTTGCGATATTTCTATAACTGGTTAAAAGAGAAATGACACTATCTTACACATATATTTAGTCTCGCGTCTAGGATATCTCTAAGCCTAATACATTAAGCAATTTAATTTCCTTTTTTTCTTGTTGATTTGAGCAATTAACAGTCTTTATGCTGAGTGATACGTCTCTCAGAAATCAATTAGCTCAGCTCTAATGAGCGTCTTTTCAATGTATTCCCAGGTGTGGATTCGCTTGTCTTTCAAGTTATGCACCTGGACTGCCAACAATAGCAAGGATAATATGTGCATACTTAACAAACGTTAAGAGCTCTGCGTACATAACAAAGTATGCTGGTAGTAGGAGGGATGACGGGGGCTTGTATTGCCGCCCACCATCGCTATCATGCGTTTATGTTTAATCTGCTGTTAAGCCGATGCCAATGCCAGCTTTTGTTCCTCGACTCGAGTCGACTTTGGCAATTTAGTTTATTTATAGCTACCAAAATATGAGCACCAAAGTTACAAACATGTTGTTGATGTTCTTGTTGTTGTTGTTCTTGTACGTGTTTGCCTGCGTGTGTGTGTGTGTTTGTGTGTGTGTGCTGACACATCATAATTTGGATGTTGTTATATGTGTGGAAGTGTGTGTCTTGTACTCGTGTTTCCAGTTCATGTTGTAATATTTTAATGTGTGAAGCTACAACTGCTGCCGTTGTCGTTTTGCCAAGAGCAACTCCTACACTGTCTGAACAGCCCCCATAACTTGCTACCCCCCGCCTCCGTAACCTATATAAATCACACATTTTGATAACATTAATTTACGCTACGGGTCTTATATCATTCCAATATGTTCTCAACTCGATCACATTTGATATTTGTGCACATAAATTTCGGTAAAATACATTTATGTTTTATTTTTGTTTTAAATTTCGCTCTTATTAAAGTAAAAATGAATGTCACTTGAAGGAGACAGAAAATGTTTTAGACTTATAATATTTGATTTTATTGAATTAATCGAACTGCCAATTAGGAATATTAATATTTATTGGTGTCTTAAATAATAACTAAATTTCAATCAATTTTTTTTAATGACTGCCAAACGCCAATTGTATATTCATGCAGAAATAAATGCAAGCTGTGGCATCCGTTACGTAATTCACAGCTGGGCAAACTGCTATCAGGAAAACTAGCTAATGCAACACCTTACACAGACAGTCAATAGTTTCGGCTTAGTTTTCGGTAATTTTCATCATCATTTTGCAGTTGGCAAATTCGCAGAGGGCAAATGCCCAGAGCTAAAATACAATTAAAAGCCAATTCAAACTGCAGTTGGAAATCAGAAAACTTATCAGTTACCTTTTGGCAAACTCAGGCAGAGACCGCCTGTAAACTTGGCCGGCTTGGCTGCAGTCTCCGTTGAATTTTTGGCCAAAGGATACGGCAATGATAGAAACGAGAATATACGCACCTTTGGTAAATACACAGTCGAGAATGTGAAGCCAGTTAGCTATTCCGGACAGTTTGAAAATGAAGCGCATGGCCTATCCAAGTGTCTGCCTTGGAGCCTCGGCGTTTACATTTGACTTTTGCCTCGTTGGCAATGCATTTGCAATTCCAAACTAGTTTCAATTGATTAAGTTTCTGGTTAATGGATTGCATACATATTTAAGCAGGGCAACTGTAGCTGCATAACTTTTGGCTATGTAACAGCAAACACAACTTTGCCAATTGGCCGAGCTTCAAATCTATGGCCAACACGTAGACGCCTCGCAAGCTAATCAGAATTGTTTACTTGAAGCGTTCTGTGAATGTTCCGCAAAACTATTTCTGCACTAATTCGCTAAATAGCTGAACCAGTCTATTGGATATAGCCCAATTTGCAGACTTTAATTGCACCCATTTAGTTATGACTGGCATTGTTTACTTAAAGTTGTGCTTTGTTTTGTTTTGGCCAAAATTTGTTCGATTTCGTTTAAGTTTTCCCACTAATGCCCATCTATGATATATTTTCAATGCAAATATCTTCTGCCCCGAAGCAATAAGTTGCCTAAAAAAAGAAGAAGTTATGACATGTTTGCGTGCTTTTGTGCAAGTTAATTGTGAATAATTATTTGCTTATGCCATAAAGCAGATTAAAAAACTTTTGTTTTTAATTAGAAGCAGCCTGAAAACAAAAGATGCGGCACCAGCAAAAGAACCACGAGTACCAGCAGCAGCAGCAGCAGCAGCATCAACTTTAGCAACTTTACAAACATTTTTCGCGCGTATAAATTACACAAAGCGCCAGAGACATAAAAAGAAGATGAAGAAGCGTAGCGTATACAATTAAAGTTTTAGCTTGAAATTAATGCAAATCCCTCATTCACAAAGACAATGCGGCGTATGCGCAATGAGCTGCTGCAAATTACGCATACGACTCGTGTCGCATGTATTTTATATGCTCTTTCAATAGAAATTGACGCTTTGCAAGCAGCTTAAAGTGTGTTTCTCACAAAATGGCACCAACGCCGCCAAAATGTTAATTAATTTTATTTTAATTAAGTCGCTAGAGTTTATGAAATTTTACGAGCAACCAACTCAAAATAACAACAAACAGCCAAGGACAGCCTCACAATTCGTTTAAGGACTCTATCGCCTTGTCGCCCTTCCATGTACATCTGTGTCTGTGTCTGTGTATGTATATAAAACGTTTCAAAATTAATGAACAACTTATTTACATAGGCGTTTCGAGTCTCTGCGGGCCAGTGTAGATGTTGTACTAATCACATTGCTGCCACTTACAGAGCCGAACCCACGCATCCTTTGACAGGCACGCGCGAGCTCTGAGGAGCTCTGAGACTTGCTGTCAGAATTAATATTGAGAGCTCTTAGCCTGGCTGCGATAATTATTGGTTCAATTTGAAAACATTTAATAACTTCTTTTGTAATTTGATTGTTTCTTGCTATAAATAACTATGTGTAGCCTTTTTTTGGCAATTAATTTACGGATTTGATAAGCCAACTGCTGGCCGTAAGTTGTATGCAACTGAAAATTGAATAATTAATTCAATTTGTTATTTTTTAATTTAATTTGAATTTTATTTCACATTATTACCATTGTGTTTTCGGACACTACACATTTCAATTACTGCATGTTTTTTGAGGGCCGTCACTAAGCGACTTATGAATTTGTAACTGTCCAACCAAATTAGTTGTTCAATTTGGCGGCATTGCAACTTTGTTGCTTATCGCTTTATTGTTTATGTTAATTTTAGCTCATTTAATTTTACTATTTCGCATTAGCCAGACACCCACAACGGAATGCGTTGGTTTGTTGTGGTTGCCATATCTGTGCACAGAGCAAATTAAATGCGGTATGCAAATGTTGACGTTTTGGCAAAAGCGCCGCATAAGCCTCTAATTAAGTTTTCATGAATTCTAACATTATATTGTTTGGGGCCATGAGCTCTTATCGAGGTAATTGTGTGTGTGTGTGCCAAATGAGAGTATTGGGGTGGGCACTTAAATAATAATTGCTATTGAAGTGGTTCACAGTGGGAAAATCAGGAAAGGCCCATCAAAGTGTTAAACGCCTTTCCAGTTCTCTAGTACTAAGAATTTACAGGAATTCATGCTTTTATTTGAAGTGGTCTTTTAACAAGTTTTGTTGGCTATCTAACGCTATATTTTTTCGCGGTTTGAGTTCTCGGCTTTTACTTGAGCTGAGTTTTCATTAAGCTGATCCCGTGTAAATAAGGTCTGCCCTGTCCTTTTTTGTCTGTGAGATCATCTGAGTATGCATATGAATGTACATAAAACTATGTGTATAGTGATTTCTGTTTGCATGTATGTATGTATGTTTGTTGCATGCCTATAAGTATGTGTGTATTTATGTATGTATGCATTTATAAATGTATGTATGAATTAATGTATATGTGTAGCTATATATTTGTGTATGCATTTACGGTAATGTGTGTATCTATGTATTTATGTATATATATTTTGTGTATGTATGTATGTAAGACTAAACACTGACCAAGTGTACCTCTTTCGCCCTACTATGCGATTCTCATGAATTCAAGATAGACCTTGAGGTTTGCATGCGTTATTTATGTGTTTTCTTTTTTATAAAACAATTGTGATGGTAATCTTATAAACTTTATTGTAATTTTCAATGTATGCTTGTGTGTGTATTAATGTATGAGTGACATATATATATATATATATTTATGTATGTATCTGTTTTAATCTAATGTATTTATTTTTCCTATTTCAGTGATATGCATATTTAAAAGTCTTCGTCTTCGTCATACCTTTTGATGACAATAAAAGAATCGTGGACTTTTGGGTAAGTCTCTCACTTTACATATACATATTAATATAAGGATACATGTTAAAGCAATTCAGACCTGTGCGCGGGTTATCTAATCGGTAACTTTAACAAATTTGAATAGAAGTTTAAATAACCTAATTGTGCCGTATACAAACTTTATTATTATGCTTATGCGACTCTCTTATTCAACACAAATCGCTCGAGAATTGTTGCCCCAGTATTTTTTGTCGCTCTTTTAAAGGCAGCTCGTATTATTCTCATTTTGCATATCATCGTTTAGCAAATGTCAAAGCTGCTTGCCATGGGATGGCTTCATTGTTTCCAGAGAATTGCAATTATACTACGCCAAGAGATCTGACATAAATAGAAGAAAAAAAACAGGGCAAAAATGAAACTATTGCGTGTGCATTGAAACAAGTCCCAGGCATAGCTGGAATTAATTTAGAAATAATGTCAAGGTATTGTCATTTGAGCTGGGCCTAGTCACACTCTGGCTCCACTTTAGTTTGAGTTGAGTTGAGCTGTATTTTAGTTTTCGAATTGGGCAGCGCTGTATGCAACAGTCAAATATTTTTCGCCCAGTTGCTCCTAATATTTAAATATCTTTGAGTTGTTCGCTTTTGACAGCTCTCTGCTCGCTGCGCTCGTCAGTTCTCATAAATCTATTGCAATTCAAATGCTGCTCTGCATGCAATAAATAAAAATCCTCAAAATGTACGCATTTGACAAGGAAAGCGACTCGTCGTGCTGCTGCTACTGCCTGCCCCGCCCATTCCTCTCTCTGCTACTTTGGCAAGTCATTGAGGCGGCCCGTGCTTCCCCTGCCCTGATCCTCTGCCTTGCAGCTAGAAAGCTGCATTTCCGGTCACTAATATAAGTCAAAGTACAAAGTTGGTTGGCTGGCTGGCTGGTTGGTTGGTTGGTTGGTTGGCTGGCTGGATGGCTGGCTTTACTTCACTTCGCTTATAATGCAACGGCACTTAGCCAACGCCATATTGAAAGGAAGGGGGGATGGTGGGTGAGGAGCGAGGGGTTTCATTCGGAAGAGGGGGGTCTCCTATCTGACTGTGTGTGTCGCCGTGCCTCGCTGATGATTTAAGTGCACTTTGATGCACATTTTTCGTTGCTGCTGATGCTGCTGCAGCTGCCCCAGATAATTTAATTAAATTATACGCTTCCTTACGTGCATCGGGACGCAGGGGCCTGCCGAGGAATTGAGGCAGGTTAGGTTCAGTTTAGGGTGCACAGCTCGCATTTTAATAAGGTTTGTTGGTTAGCTAGTTTTGAGGTTGAGCTGAGTGTAGTTTTGGTTTAGTTCTATGCGCCGTCGAAAGGCTTTGTAAGAGGCTTTGGGGTTAAAGTCATTTGGGTTAGCTGAAAAGAGGTCGAATTGTTGAGGCTAACACAGAATGTTTCTGTAGTGCCAGACTAGTCGTATGCTTGATGTATGCATCTATAAGCTGAGACTCACAAGTCAACATCTTTTACTTAAGCGTCTCTATTATCAGCAAAAAACAACAAGCTAATATAGAAAATAGAGTAGCTAGCAAAATAACTAGCTTGTGTTTAAAGAGCGGAAATTGTTTTTGCTACAGGTGTGCACTCTAAGAACTCAGACGATGTCGTAATTATTAAAAAATACATTTTTCATGTGTGGCTGTGCTCCTTTTTTATGCTCGTTCTTATGAATAACTTTTGTGCTTTCAGCTTTTCTTTGTTGAAATTTAACAGGCTGAGATGCTTTTTTTAATTGTTTCCAAAAATGTAATTAAGTTTAATCTGTGATGAGAACTTACATGCAAAATTAAGAACCGAACTTTATGATTTAATATTCAATGACTTCTTACAGATAGACAGACAGAGAAATATACACACAGACAGACAGACCGACTGTCAGACAGCCAGACGAAAAACGATTGATGGACATATTGAGATCGACATATTTTGTATTCCCAATCAAGAATGTACATTGCCTTATGCTGACATAGATGCTTCCACATGCATGTTAGATACAATAACACATTTTGATTAAATACAGAACAGACTAATTGATGTAAGCGGCTGGTAATTCATATTTAAATTAACATTAATTAATGTTGAATTGAAATTAATAGAAACTTTTCATCCAGCCCAATTACTGGTATTTCTTCACTGGTGACAAATTCAGTTTGAGTAATGCTTCTCTGACTTAGCTGGTATTTCTTTTCTGCACAATTAGTAAATATTACGACATGAATTGAAATTTACAGCAACATTTTGATGATGCCGCCAACACATTAAAAAGTCGTTGGCCAAATGCAGTTGAAAAAAGTTGCGCCGAATAAAACATTTGCTGCAATCCTTTTGCCAGCCTTTGCCTTGGCCAAAAAGTGTTGATGTTATTCATCAACGTCAAAGTGATTATGTTGTTGCTGTTCTTGTTGTTTGTGCAGTTGTTGTTGTTGTTGATGTTCTTGTGACTGGTGTTGGTGACGCGTCATGCGGCTGTCAGCGAGGCAACATCAACTGGTAACTGGTAGCTGGCAACTGGCAAAAGCCAAGCCAGGCTAGGCTAGAGGAGAGCAAACCCATCACAGAAGCCACAGCAGGCAGTCATCAACAACATCAGGAGTCAGGCAACATAATTTTTAGTGTCGCAGGGTACAGAAAGAAAAAGGAGGAAAGCAGAAAAAAATGAAATAAAAAGTATCAAAAACATTGACGAAAAACATTTTTAATGCACCAGAAGTCATAATATTTTCATATTTCATGCTTGATGCGGCAGTTCCCTGCACGTACATGTCACAATGTGTCCTTAAAGTGGTAAATATGGTACTCAAAAGTTGTCCAAAATGTTCCATGCGAGCAGCAGAGCTAAACAAACTGAAATTTCTACCTGGCAAAGTTCAACCTCAAAAATGTCTTGATTTTCTCTGGCTACAAACATGCCCAGCACAGTGACTAAATAACCAACACGAGCCAAAGCACAAACGCGCCAGCCAGGCACTGCGTTCGGTCCAAAAACATATTTACATAAACAGAAGCATTTATATGAACTAACCATAGACTGGCTCGCAAGACTAATTCAGGTGTTTTGCATGAATACGCTGACAAAGATTATTGGAGGTATTCATTTTGGTGAACTAGTGAAACGCATCAAGAAAGACATATTTATTATGGAATCGATCAGCGCCTTCTGATCGTTACCAAGCGAAAGACTACGACAAGATAATAGTCACAACTTGGAAGCATATATGGTATTTACATTGAGTACTTACAATGATGGAATATTTAAAATTAATTGGATATAGAAATGATACAATGATTGAGTACAATACAAATCCTACATCTAGAATAACTAAGAACGCTTCATATAATTTTCAAGAAATGCCTTATTCTGCAAGCATAATCAAGCATGAAATTGGAATACAATATTCTAACTTGTATATAAATGGCTTGATTTTCAATTCTGTTAGTGTATTCGAAATTCGTGTTGGAAAGTTTTGTTTGCTTCTGTTTTTGTTTTTCTGTGGTGTTTGCCGTCATCAGGTTAGTGTTTAACCTCTGCAGTGTGCTGCAGTCCACTCGAAAAGTCTTTGACTTGGCAGTCGCCCTTACCCCATCTCTACTCCTCCCTTCCGCCTTCCCACCTTCTGCTGCCCACCATGTTCTCGTGCAGTCTCAGGCAAAGAAGCAAAACAGGCAGTCAGCCAGTCAACTGGCTGCCATTGTGGACCCCTACTACTTGTCCTGCGTCCTGGCATACCTTTTAACCACTCGTTTGCTCTTTAACGCGTTAACGGGTTAAGTTGCCTATATGCCATGTCCTCCTCCTTCTAGAGTCATTTCTGCTGCTGTTGTTGTCAGGAGCTCCTCTTGCGGTGGGGTTTTATGTGGCCATCAAAGCAGGACCATAACAACAACAACAAGAAATTCGCTGGCTTGGGTGGCCCCAGCTACATGTGTAATTAGTTGACGCTGACTTTGTCATAACTGGTCCACACATACCAGCGAGAGGATGGGGACGCGATTGTGGGAGAATTTGTCGCTTTTAAATGGCGTGTGGCCACAATTTAAAGTCACTTTGAGGTGGGCCAAAGCTGCCGCTAATCCGACGCAAGCAACAATTTTTTTGCGCTAATCGACGGCCATTATGAAGTGGCCACCGCAAAACCCCAGCATCCATCTCAGCCCGCCCAGCCTAGCAAAAGAAGGCGCAAGAACTAGTTCGAGAAGTGGATTGCAGGCTCTGGCGCTGCGGGCAACTTCATTGCCGGCCAACAACTGCTGCTCTTCAATTTTTTGTTGTTCTGCTGCTTCTGCCGCCGCATTCATTTCAGTTTTCAGTTGCAGGCGCTGCAAACGCGGCCCAAAACTGACAGGCGTTGACGACCCCCATCCGATGGGAAAGCGTTTTGTAATGTCTAGCCCCATGAAGGCTGCGGCTGCCCCGCAACTGTCCGCTGTCGCCCGGCCCGTGGTTACCGCTGCGGTTTTTTTCGCTTTTCTTTTTTATTCGCCAAGCGCTTTACTTTCTAACAAGACGCAGATCACAAAGCCCTATGGAAAGTTAAGGTGGGGCAGTGATTTTTTGTGAATAGTTTTGAAGGGGCACAAAGTTTGTAAAGTTAGGTACAGTGCACACAAAAAAAAAGGAAATTTATTTAATTCTAAAACTAAATTTTAAGGCTTTTTATTAATAATTTGAGCGTGGGATTAATCTGAATTCTTAGATTTGTTTGCATCTTTGTTCTCAATATATAAATATATTTTATCTATTTTTATATATGGTATTTTATTATTCTTTTTCTTGAAGAAGCCCCTAAAGCCCTCAAATATTAAGGTCTAAGGGGTTAATATGCTTATTACTTAAAATTAGCAAAACGGAAAGTGTCACCGTACAAATCTAATTAGAAATTCCTTTCGTTCTTCTTGAATAAGCTCTTCAACTTGAACAAGTTTGTAAAACCCACAAAAATGTATGGGTCAGACGCAGTTTTTCTTACTCTCCCTCTCTATTTCTCCCTCCGCTTGATTCGCCTTTATTAGTTGTTGCCAGCTTGGTCGCTTCATTTTTCTCCATCAGAGGCTTGTCATAATTTTATTAGGGGCACGTCGACTTGTCTGCGTTCGCGTTTGCGTTCTGGCCTCGTCCTGTCAGCGTGATAACTCCTTTTCGTGTTAAACATTTTCAACTTGGCTCTAGCCTCAGCTGAGTGTATGTTCTGCATTATGCGGCAGCTGTCGACTGCGGACAGACACACACACACACACACTCGCTCGCTCGCACTCACATTCAGTTGCGGCTTTGGTCACACTCTCAAGCGTCCGTTGCACGCCACGTCGTGGTGCTGGTCCCGGTGCTGGCTCATGGTGCCACTATGTTCTGGCTGTGGTCCATGCATCCTAGCTGCGATGCTGCTGGAGTCAACTGGATGTCAGTTGGGCCCGGGGTGCGGCATCCTGTGATTGTTGCTCGAGTGTTGCCACTGCCTGCGCTTGATTACAATGCGCCTCATGTTGGAGTTCTGGGTGTGCTCTGGCATCGTTTGCACTGATAACACGTTAAGTGCGCTGGTTTATCCTGCAAGATAATTTGGACAAGTGTCACCTCTCGGATTTTCACGCGCCGGCCAAAAAATAAAAACGTAAAGCCCCAACGACGACAACGTTGACATCGTTGGGAACGCGGCAACTTTTTTGAAATATGCACAAAATTTGCTGGCAACCAGGTTTTGAGTCTTGCTAACTGGCCAGCTACAACTATAGCTACAGCTGCACCTGCTGTTTGCTAGCTAGCTCACGGTTTCCAGTTGCCAGTTACCAGCTCCCAGTTTCTAGTCGATGGTGCAGCTTTTGGGGTGTTTTTCATTCTTTTCGCTTTATTTTTTCGCTTGTTACCGACGCGTCGAGTTTTTGTAGCATACTTTTTGGGATGGCACACGCGTAATTGGCGCTTGGTCGGTTTTTCGCAATGCTGCGGCTTTTAAATATTAGTTTAGTCTGGCAGGGCGGCAACTCTGGTCATGTGGCTGGCAGCTGTTAACCTGTAGTTGCAGGTGTAGCAATTACGGTTACACACAGGCAGCCACAAAATGGTTACGAAAACAAACATTAAAGTAAGAAGATTTGCACAAAGTTTGAGTTGCGAGAGGGTTTTATTTTAATCTTTTAAAAGTCAAGATCCGCTTTTAGCACGCTGGCGGTTGGCAAATGTATGTATGTAGATAATAAAGAATGACTGTCTTCAATATTTTATATGTATATTTATTATCTTAAACCATCTTACAGTATTGGATTTACGTCTGCATTGAGCACTTAGTTGGCCAAATTTAGGCAAATTTAGGAAGTCCAAACATACGAAAAAATAAGCAAAATAATATCCTTTTTCGGATTCGGTTAGGTCCAAATGCTGCCTTTAGCTCCGATTCGTAAACCTGGTCGTAGGTTTTGCTATAGTTCGTCAAATTATTTAAAAATTTTAAGTTAACGATTAAATTTCGAACTTCTAATTGCGCATTGTGCTGAAAATATTGTAAGCCTTAAATATTTTCATAAACAAAATGAGCGCTAAATTGGTTCTTTAACCAAAATTGGTTTCTACCAAATATGGTGAGATGCAAATGCAAAGGTTTGCCCCAAAGCTGTTTATGCTTTAGAAGCAAACCTTTTTGAGGCTGTGCTTATATGGCAATTGGTTCAAGTCGGTTCGGTTCAAATTAACTAAAAGAATATTCAGTATATATAAGTGCAATACCTTCTTTGGTTAAAAAAGTCAAATATTAAATAAGACAAATTCAATCTCGGAAATTATTAATATTTTTTTCTATGAGTAAACCGACGAGCTTATTTAATGCCATGCTTGTCAGGCTGTGTTTTTATTTAGTATTATTATTTTAGCTAGAACGGCCTGTCTAAAATAAAAGAAATGTATATATTTTTGTGAAATTCACTTTTTTCCTCCATATCCATTGTCTGCCTCATTAATATGTCTTCATTTGCATATGTTAAGCATGTGTAAATGTAAATACCAAATCCAGCATTCAAACAGATGGCAAACGTGGCTCCCAACCCATCAATTTTGACCGACCAAAGAGGGGTGGGGAGGGCGCAAGCTGCTAAATACATTGGAGCTGTCAAATATATTGCGCATGTCCAGTTATTTGACAGGAATCAGATGTTTTGGGATATTGGCGCCAGGCAGCTAAGTTTGTTGTTAACCTTGCCAACGAATCAGGCAAACAAAACAAAAACGAAAAGAGCTGAAGAAGCAGAAGAGCAACAGCAACAACAACAGAGAGACGCACAGTCAGTATGCCACGTGCAGGGCGAGCGAGGCTTAACAGCAAGCAGAGTGAGCGCAAAGCTTTTCACTCGTGCTGAATGGAATTGAGAGAGCCAGAGCGTGAGGGAGAGAGAGAGAGCGCGCGCGTAAAAGCTTTTACGACTGCTGTCGCTGTCGTCGCTGCTGCTGCTGCTGCTGCTGCTGCTTTCGGGGGCGTCCAGGACCCGTCAGCGAATCGAGTTGTGGCCGTTGCGTTGCGTTGAACGTCAGTAGTTGGAACAAGGACGCGTAACGTGCAGAAGCTAACGCGCAAGAAACGTTCTCGCGTGACGTGTCTCAAAGAAAAAAGTAAAGCCTAAAACATCAATTTGTGCCCTCTGTGCCGCCGTGTCGCTGTGTGTGCGTGTGTTAGCGTGTGTGTGTACATTGCTGTGCAATCGAATTGAAAGCCAAAGTTATATGCAAAAATCAGCTGCGTCAGTGGCAAATTACAAATTTGTTGGATATATGTTCGCGTTACGTATACGCAGCGTGTGACCGCTGGAGCGCTTTAGCTGTCAGTGTGTGTGTGTTTGTGTGTTTTTATTGATTGCACGTTATCTACATCGCTCTCAAGGATACGAAATTTGAAGCTGATGCTTTAAAATGTTACAAAACAGAATTCGGCCAGCTGCAGCGGCGCCATAAAATACTGTCCATCAGACTGGCAGCCAATCTGTCTAGCTGTCTGCCCCCTGACAACGTGTGTGCGCCCGTTCAAGGTCACATTTTTTGTGCGGTCACACTGTCAAAATGTCACAAACAAAAACCTAAAAACAAACCAAAAAAACAACAACGTTTGCCACACATTCAAAGCCAACAACAGCAGAGAGTCATCATCAGCAGCAGCATCTTTAACACGAATTAAAGTAAGCAAATCAAAAGAAAGGCGAATTCAATATCGAATCGGTCGAGTGAATAGAACAAACCGCATTATTTGTGTGTTTTAGCGAGAAAGCGCAGAATGTGTCTGTGGAGAGCAACGAACTGCAAACCCTGCCCTGTGCACTGTCTATTAGATTATCTTTTTGTTTAGTCTTATAAGCACACTCATACCCAAAAGTATATGGCAGACAGTCTTAAGCCGGCTACAAGAACAACGACAACAGCCACAACCAGGACCCCATTGAGTGTGGTCGCACAGGTCATGTGACTGGCCCTGTTTGTAGGACAACGAACTGAGCATCAGCTTCTGCATTATTTTGTTCTTTCGTATCGAAAATTCATTTTTTTTTTCGGTGGCATGACACAGTTTGTTTCGCTCTTTGACTAAGCTGCCGTAAAAAACTAGAAAATCGCTTACAATACGAAGGCAATCTTTTTTTGCTCTGCTTTCAGTTACTGCTAAAAGATTGCTCGTAGTAGTAACTGTGACATTTTATTAGAGAGTGCAAAACCTTTAGAAATTGGAAAGCAAATTGAAAGTGTAAATTCAAACATGATCAAAATACGTGTTTTCTTCGTTAGACTGACTAATTTGTATTTATGTTTTTATATTTACGGGACAAATTTCATTTTATTTCGTTGAGTTTGTTCCATTCTTAAACTGTGTCTGCAAAGGTTTTGATTTATCAATATTTATATTCAGGGTTTTGGTTCGTATCAGGGTTATATTAACCGACAATCATATATTATTTATAAGCTACAATTTAAAACGTAGTATTGAATTGTCCTAATTTAATTATACGATACAAAAACTTATTGCTATGTTTCATTGAATTAGTAGTGAGCACGTGCATTTCGAAGTGAACTCTCGCATAGCTTTGTAAAATGAAAAATAATGAAAACGTATCTAAACAATTTAAAATATTAAATGCCTTTGGACTTTGTCGAAACTGCATTTGCCCAACAGGAAAGAGCAACACAGAATCCCGTCAATTTATTATTCAAATTCAGTTACTGTTCTTCACTTAGCTACCAACCTCAAGGCATTCAAGGCACTTGGCCTGCATTTGATTGAAAATAACTTTATGATTCATTCACACGTGGCAAATTCTGCCAAAGTGCCGACTGGTATGGCATGGAATGCCATATGTATGAATGCCTTCACATAACTAACTAGCCACTGATGTAGCAACAAATTTATTCGGTTTACCAGTTTAGTATGCATAAAATGTAAGAATAACTAAAATTCTCGAATTCTTCCTCGCTCTGACTCGCTGGCGTTCTATCTAAATAAACACTTCATTTGTGCCCGAAGTCAAGTGTGTAAGCAACTTTGCGTTGTGCCTCCGGGTTGCATTGCTGATAAATCATAGCCAAAAGTGTTTGCCACGCCCGCGCCCCCATTTGGACACTTGTAGGTCTGCTGGCCCTGCAGCAATACCAACTGATTTATCAAAGTAAGAACAAAAAACACGTTACGTTAACTACACACGCACACAAACATAGACACGCACACCCAGTATATGTTGTGCTGACATCAGCTGTTTGGATAGCTAAGGGCTTAGATTTTGGACTGACCTCGTTTTTCGACTAGGCAAGAAAAACCCAAAATCCAGCCAGGGGAAAGAGCAACAACAATGACTACAAACAGGAATATGTTGTTGTCCAATGCGCAAATATTTGTCGTAATGCGTTGCACAAACAAGCACAGGGCAGGGTCAAGCAGAGCAGAGCAAGAAACGAACGAACATAATGCATAACTCATACGCAACGTGGGCGAAACTTGTTTGATATTTTCTTTTAGGGCACATGACAAAGTTACTTAGCCATCATAAAATATGCACCATGGGCGAATTATATGTGCGCTCTCTCTCTCCCACCCCGCATAAATAATTGATTAAGACAAAGGACTGGAAACAGATATTCTAGTATATTTGTCTTAAATATATGATGACCATAGAAAATTGCTGTCGAAAAGGTTCTGATTTGAAAATTTAGCAGTTTTATGGTATTTTATTTCGAGTTTAATTAAAGATAATTACTTTTGCGCAATTAACCACTTGTAAAATATAAATTCTAATATTAATTAAATTAAATTAGTCGATAATTACATGAAATTTAATTGCATCTTAAGCAAGCAAGTCTCTGGTCAAACTAGGCATACTTGAATTAATGCATGGCCACATTTATTTCGCGCAATAAATATTTTGTGCTCTCACTTGACATCCATTCGCTCCTTACTTTATATACACTTACATAGTTTAAGCTAATGCCATATGCACAGCTCAATTCCACGGGAAACTCTTGTTGATTTATGTGCCAGTTTTTGTTAGTGGCCCGTTTCTTCTGTTCTATTGCAACGTTAACTAGTTTTTCGAGAGTTGTGCGGCAGCATTTTACTCCAATTAAATTTTCATGCCATATGAGCATTTTGTGCAACAACAAAAAGCACTTTTAAAAATGGAGAGTGCCAAACGAACGTGGCGTTATTTTCAATTTCCGTTTCACACAAACTCGAGAAGGAATGCGATTTTTAACACAATCTCACATTGGCGTAGTCCTGCAGGGTAGCGGCTGGGGTGCGGGGGGTTCTAAGTGTGGGTTGATATATGTTAACGACAAAAAATAGTCAGCCAGTCGGACAGTCAGCTAGTTAGACACATTGTGTGTGTGTGTGTGTTTGTGTAGAGCACACGGCACTTGGCATAGAAAATTGTTGACGACTAAAAACTAAAAAGAGACAAAACAAAACGACTGACTGACGGTCTGACTGATTGACAGTTCAAGCCAAATGCCCTTTTATTGAGATTTAAGCATTTGGGTCATTTCCGAATTGTGTTTGTGTAACTGGGGGGTGGGTTCAAATATGAAAAAGTCTGGTAACAAAACATTTCTCGATTACGAATCTAAAAAAAGACATGCAAAAAAGTTTAAGGCCAGACAAGTTTATACCCTGTTAGCAGTGTACATTAATGCTGACATCGTGTCCAAATAAAAAGGCATATCAATTTATTTTTAGCTGTTCTTTCGATGTATCATACATGCTCTTTGCCTGTTACATACGTACAATCTATACCCGGCATGTTAAGTGGGTACAGGGTATATCAATAAACTAAAAAATCAATAAAAGCAGAGGCAGCGGCCAGAGTTGAAAGCTAAAAGTGTGTGGCAAACAAAAATAACAACAACATCAGCGACAGCAGCAACAATTTAAATAGGTAAAACAGTTGGCAGTTGGTCTAAAATCGGAAAAGGGATGTCACAGCCCCCTCCCCCGTCCTTCACACTGCCCCCTTGCATGCATAAAACACAAGCAACTAGGATGGAACTTTTTGCCTGTGTTTAATTTTTTATTTTGCGAATAAAAATTGTGTTTTTTATTGGAATTTAGTTGTTAAACTGTCTGCCGAACACAAATACTACATATTGTAATGGAAATTGTTGCGCCAACACTGTTGAATTCAGATATATAGATAAATATATATATGTATAAATGGGTTCCGTTTCTGGGTTATTATGATAGCAAGCCCAGTTAGTTGTATTTGTTGTGCAAGCCTGTCACTTGTAACCAACTCGTAGTGACATGAGTTTCCGAAATCGGTTTTTTTAATGTAGCTTAGTACGACTTTCGGGTCACGACTACATGGCTGGCACCTATCCCTATTCTGGGATAAGATGTTACCACATTATTGTTATCAAATTGAGGGATATTTCAATTAATCTTATATATTAGCTTTTATTGATTATGTTAGAAACGTGTGAGGTTTTTTCGTATATCAGATATATTTTCCCCTGAAATTACCTCAAACTATTATATTATGTAGACCCCTAAACGAACTTTCAGTCTGACATAATATAATATATGTTAAATATAATATTAAATATATTTTGTTGGCTGGCTCGAGGTCCGTGTTTGTTAAAACAAACAATGAAAAACAATTTTATTTTATATTTGTTTCCGATATATTTCGGTTGCACATCGGCAAACCGTCTTCAGGGCAATTATTTTACACGTCTGCGCTTTTTGACGTGGAGATTGTTATAATATATAATACAATATAATATATTCTTTAACATAATATATAAACATATATTCTATATTATCGCTCATTTGATATATGTTTGCAAGGGTATTCAATTTTCGGTCTGCCGCAGATATATGTTCTCTTCTATATTCTCAGTACTCAGCTGATTACCAAATAAATGTTCTCTCTATAGTTATTCCTGTTACTCCGCTTTCTGTTTCTCATTTATAAACAGATTTTTGGCATAGGAACAAAAAAAAATCAGATTATTAAATGCCTGCATGTATTAGCAACATGTTCTGGCCTTCAATTCGAAATATGTACTTTCACTCTGACTTCTCGCGCACAAGTACGGACAGAACATATTCCGCTTCAGCCAACTTTTGTAGGCAACGTTTTATTGGCTTTCGTTTTTTAAATGTTTTATTTTTTTGCTGCCCCCTTTTTTTTGCCCCCTTTTGTACTTGCGTGTATGCGCTTAATATATCGTGCTGTGTATGATATATGTACGTATGTATGCATATATTTTACTCGTATGTGCGCCGCTCTTTGCCTTGCATGTTGAAAATGGTTTGCAAGGAATGGGCAAGTGGATGGGGGGACTGGGAAAGAGCAAAAACTCGGCTAAAACAAATTACGTACGAGCTCAAGGCCGCAGCGGCGGTCAGGCTCAGAGTTTTGTTGGCCCCGCTGCTCGCTCGCAATTATATTGTAAAGGATCGGGGCATTTGGGCACTCAACGCCCGCACTAATGAAAAACGCTGGCTCGACTCTTTTCCATTTTGCCAGTTGGCCCATTGCATGTGTTCATAAATAATTAAATTTTTCTTTGGCTGCGTACACTGAGTGAAAAATGGAACAGGGTCGCCCGCTAATTAGGTGCATATTTCATTTGGGCTTTGTGCTCAATGTTGTCTGTCAAAAAGTCTCCGACTGGCAGTTTCCCGGAAACGGATGCATGAAATTTGCATGCACACAAATGTCAAATGCGGCCCCAAGTCAGACTCGAATTTGTAGTCGGATTTGAAATCGGAGTTGTTTCCTGTGCACGACAAACTCATCAGACGTTGGACAACATAATGCAGCTGCTGTCGCCAATTACAAAGGCAACAGAGATGTGGGCTAAGAATATACGTGGCCCACATACGGGATATTTGTTTGATCAAATATGTATGGATGTCAATTGTTTGATTTAAGTCAACTATCCTAAGTCTTAAGGTAGTCCACTTTGAGGTCTGTGTGTGAATCTATTGACTGAGAGAGGAGTGTGTTATATCAAACAAGTATTATATCATATATAAACATATGTATATCAATATTTGTTAAGCGTGGATTCCTGTTTTACAAAATACATTCCATTTTTATTTATCCTCCCACTCTCCCTCTTACTTTCTTATGGTATTTCGCAGAATTAATCTGACATAAAGCTGATGCTTGCCTTTACGCAGCTCAACTTGAACTTTGATACATTATTGTAAGAGTTGTTGCGTAAGAATCATAACTAGATATTGGTATATCATTTCGATTAACTTGGCGCATCGATTCTGTGGCCACGCGCCAGTTCCAGTGCCCTATCAATTTCTTGGCTGTTCCCGAAATTGAACTGTGTCATGGCAGGCCCACAGGAGTGCAGCTGTTGTTGTTGTCATTGTTGTCATATAACAACCGAAACAATTGTGGAAACCAGCCATGTTACGTGTCCGTTGCGCTCTGCTTACGTGGCCTCGCCTCTGCGGCTGGCCCCTGGCCCTGTCCCCTGGCCGCACAAAAGGCAGTACTTGAAACTCAGCTCCGGCGCGCTGACTCACATGCAATTCCATTTTCTTCATTTTAAAAATTTTCTCATTTTATATTTTATTTTTCTTCGTTTTGCTGCGAAACTTTATAAGTTATATTCGTATGGTCGTGGAGATATTTGCCGCAACAGCTTGGCTGCTGGCCCAAAAAGCCAAACATCAATTTGATCAACTTGGCGCCAGTCTTTAATATGTTTTCGTACCCTTTTCTTTACTTTTTTTGTGTGTGTGCCACAAGAAAGCAGTTTTCTTTTTCTGCATTTTATTATTATTTTTTTTCTTCTGTGTATGCTTGTTACACGCCATTTAGTTTCACTTTGCATATTCATAGAATTTTGGCCAGGACCACAAAAATATTATACATACTTCTGGTCAACTGCTTCGACTGGTGCACATTTCGTTTACTCGCATGCTAGACAATTGCACACATTTTCTTCATTTATGGCAAGCTTACAGATACACACACACACAGTCACACACATACCGAGTCCAAATGACAAGTGAAGTTTTGTGGCCGAAGTTGAAATGTAGCTGCAATTTTTCGGTTATAGAAATTGCTTTTCACTGTCTGTGTGTGTTGCGAGAGTGTTCAGCTTTCCTCGATGAATTGTTGTTTCTTAGTTTTCAGCTAATTTGAAGTTTGTCGTTTCAAGTTTCCGATATGAAAAATCAAAAGATTACAACATCTTTGCCTCAGCCTGAAAGTTATGAAAAATGACTGATTTTATTGATAGATTATAAGAAAATAGTCAAAAATAATAAAAAACAAATTGAGAGATAAAATAACATCTTCATGGTGTAGTTAGTGTACACTGCTTATAAATATATAAATAAAATATGTGTGCATAAATAATTTGAATATAAATTTTATCAGTTTTGTGCATTCTTCTTTTATTGTTCAAGGCAATGGGATTTAAATATGAATTAAACAATTTACATTTAAATCAAATTAAATTGGTTGCCTCCAATTTCGTGTGTCATTTCACTTAATTCAGTTTGATTCTCGACTTTTTTGTGGCCTGTCACAGAAATGCAATCAATTAATTAAAAACCTCTAACAAACTGCTGCGATGCCAGCCGATATGCACTTATGGCTAACAAATATGTGTGACAAACAGAATTTAAATTGAAAACGCTTAAAAGCCCAAAAGCAACGACGTGAAGTGTTAGCAATAGAAAAAACTGTTGCTTGTATGTGTAATTTGATTTGCATAAAAACTAAATAAATTGCTAGCCTAGTTTTTTATATGCAGGCGACAAACGTGCAGGCAGGCATAACGATAAAATCCGGCAAACATATGACACACGAAATGCAAGAATAGCGCGTTTTATGAATAAACAAAATGCCATCACATTGAAAATTGTGTCCATAAAGTGCGAGGATGTCAAGGATGCACGACTGGCAGTCACACATTTGGACAGCCAAAGGGAGCGGTGCGGGGACGGGGCGCGGGCATTGGGCAGTCAGAGAAGTGTGGACTTATCAAGAGCCAATAAATATGAACAATATCACAATAAACACGCTCCAGCATTGAGCATCCAGAAAATGTGAAGCCAATTGCAAGTGGGCGATGCGCAGAATGCCAATCAAACAATGAAGTTAAATAAAAGCAGATGAAATATTCATGCCCTTATAAAGGACTTCAAATTTGCACAGACCCAATATATTCCGAGCTGGAGTGGAGTTTGCTCTCCAACTGTCTCCAATTAGTAAGCCTTTGGGCAATATTAATTGTATTTACGAAATACAATTTGTCTGCTAGAAATCTTTTTAAATCGAAAACCTGTTTACGTCGAAAAATCGTCAAGCTAAAATCACAATACTTCAAGAATTCGTCCTGTTTGCAGCTTTAAATTCAACTGCAGCTTTTAATATTTGCATACATACATATGCGCGTTGATTGAGCGCCTGAATGTAGGCCAGCGAACAGGAGAAAAAATTGGGAGCTCTGAGCATCTGGCTAGGCCCTTCTCTCCTTCTCTCGCTCTCTCTCTGTCGCTCTCTTCCTGTCCCTCTCTTTTCAAGAGTGCTCGCAATGTGGGCTAAGTTGTTTGTTTGTTGTTTGTCTATTGATTACACTAAAGACAGCAGCGCCCAAGTAACCGCACAAGCTGCACGAGCGAGCCCTACGTTTTCTATCATATTACGTATACGTAAGGCACATTAAAATTCAATTTACGTTCGAACTGACAGTTTGAACTTTAATTAAAGCCACGGCAATAGACAGGCGTTGGGCGTTGATAAGGGTCATTGATTAGGCAACATGCCAGGACATTTGGCAGGCACACGTGTGTGTCCTGCCCGCACGAGAAACAAACTCGAAGCAAAAAGCCACATAATAAACAGAAATCGTAACACAAAAAGCTAATGTCTAATGTAATTTATGTGGCACCGCCACATCCGCCCGCCCGCCCGCAACAGCTTATATACAATAAGGACTACCAGACCTGGTAGTGTGACATTTTGACAGGCACAGCAGCTAGACATTGTTGAAATTTTCGACTAATTAAGTCATTGACTGGCGTTCCACCGACGCCAATGGCTGCTCCTAATATACAGGTGACACGCAAACACGTCGACAATTATCATCGGGCCACTGGCAATATAGACAGCGGCAAGTTTGGCATATTTGAAAGTTTTGGTGCCTCAAATTAAATACAGCTAATTGTCTACACAAGTCGAGCGAGCTGCGGGAAAAAGGAAAGTGTCGCTTATGCAAACAAATTAACACGATTCAAACATAAATGAAATGTTTTGGTCTAATGATTAAATAATATCTATTCTTAAATGCTGACTCTAGTTTTATAAATGTAGTAACACAACAAATAAATGGGGCTAGTCGGGAACGTGCGACTAGGGGATACTCTGAACCTGCCTCTATCAATACCAACTGCTGATCATGCTAGGAGTGAGGGTGGGGAAAGGGCGAAAGATACTTGATCTGTTTATACTATTCTGGAAGCTACATGTTTGGTGACTCCAGCTCTTAAAATTTTATAAAAAACTGAATTGCTTGAAAAAAGGATTTGGATATCGATTTTTATCGATTGTTTGGAAAAGGGGCAAGTTATCGATTATCGGAATCGTACTACGCGGGCACTAAGAGGATCTACATTCAAAAATTCAACTCTCTAGCTCTTATAGGCATACTGACGGACGGACAGAAGGACAAGCAGACGGACATGCCTAGATTGACCTGGCTTTTGATGCTGATCAAAAATATATATACTTTATGGGGTCGGAGATTCTTCCTTCTGCCTCTTACATCCATTTGCACAAAATCATTATACCCTTTTTACCCATTTTTAAAAAGTTCGGGGCAAATATATGTATATATACATATATTGCATTTCAATTGCCCTAGAGTTTTATATATAATTATTTAATTAACAATTCCAGAGCATTTTCATAACTTTAATAACTTTTTTTCTATATATATATAGATTTTATCTACTCATGCTGTTAATCCCATTTTTATAGTCTTGTACCTTTACGCTTTATAGCCCCCTTTATACTCTATAGTTGCCACATTAAAACTTTTACATTCTGTTATTCCCACATAGCATGCTCCCTGCTCCCTAGTCACTCTATCCTACACTTTTAATTAAAGCCGCAAAAAAATTGTAACGCTTCCATTTTATGCACATATGCAGCCTGAATAGTGATAGAGATAGGGTGAGAGGAGGAGAGAGGGGGGGGGCACGTTTTACTGCAACCAATTAAACCATAACGCATACATTATAATTTTATTTTTATTTTAATATTTATGTGTGTTTCGCTATGTGTCCCATGTGACCATATCATGCACACGCACGCACACACATATCCAATCCCTCCACCACCCCCCCCCCCCCCTCCCCTCGCACAACATGTCTGTGTCTCAGGATGTGCCATAAAAATGGCGCCCAATTACTTAAAACTAACGAAAAATTCCCCAAGCGTTTGCCGTACAATTTGCGTTCATAAATATAAATATCACACCTTTGCCGGGTTTCGTTAGTTACGTAGGCTGTGTCCCATTGGTGTGTGTGTGTGTGTGTGTGTGAGTGTGAGTGAGTGTGAGTTTGTGCTAACCAGGCCAAGACAATGCTATAAGCCATAACTAGTTTGCCATTGCTCTATCTCTATCTGTAGCTCTGGCCCTGTCTCTATCTACTGTGCTGCTTGTGCATGTTGCTATCTCTCTTTCGCATTCGCATGTGGTGTATTCAAGTAATCAAAAATGCAAATCGAGCCCATGAATTTCGAATTAGTTTTTAGCTCGTCTCGCAACAACAACAACAACAATGCCTGGCTTATAACCAACGCGGATTTTAGGCTAACGAACACACGTACACACACACACACACACACACACACACACTCACACGCGCACACACACTGATGTATGTATGTATATAGACCGCTATTCTGTACGTGTAACAAATTTGTATCAGTTAGTTTGGGCCTCCCTCGCAGCGTTTACCTAGCAGACAAATAAGAAGAAGAGACTGAAAATAGTTAGTGGAACTGCGCGTGCAACGCGTTTTGACAGGCGACCACACTGAGAGAAACATTCAATAAACATTGAGAAAGCTGTGCATAAAGACAGATTTTCAATTTTCCATAAATCGGAAACGTATCATCTTTTGAAAACTTTTCGCTTTAGTAAAGCACTCTACTGTGCTTTTACTATTTCTTAAAAAATGCATATACTATTTGAATGGATACTAATGGCGATCCCATATTTATTTCTTACAGTATAGAGTCCCTTATTTTTTGCGAGGTGGGCTGGGCGTTTTGTGGTCCGTTTTGATTTGCGGTCAGTTGGTTTTGGAGTCTCTGGGTCTGTACGTGACGCGCATTTGCGCTCGATGCCCATCAAATATAAAGTGCCTGCAATTTATACTTGAATTCCGACTGTAAAAGCAGCAGTGGCAGCAGCGGCAGCAGCAACACCAGCGCAAATCAATGTAAATATTTTGGGAACGCCTTTTAGCGCGGCTTAAAACGCTTCCGAATAGTTTGCCATTGCCGGTGCCCAGATGAAGTAGTTGTAGATGCCATTGCATTTGTTGTTGCTCTGCTGTGCGAGCTGAGAACTGCATTCCTTTCGTTTGGCTTCTTTTGGGCCCGTTTTAGAGTTTGGGGTTTTGGGTTTTGGGTCCTGCTCTCCATTCCCTCTGGCATTTTCAATTTTACTTTATATGCAAATTTGGCATTTTGTAGCAACGCCAAAGTTGTGGCTGCGGCAGCGGCATCGCCTGCCATTGATAGCTCTCGCCCTGACCCTTTTGCTACCAACTTTGCCCCCTGTTCAGCGGCCCGTTCGCTTGGTGTGAAGGCTTTAAACCAGCTTTACATGGAGGTGGCATTGCATTTGAATTTCTATAAATTTTACATTTTCTATTTAGTTGCAATGCCAGTGCCCAAATAAGAGACCCGACACAAATCCGAGCCTGTATATGTGCTTTTGGATATTTCATTTAATGCTTGCCATATAACTTTTATAAATACTTTATTAGATTGCGAGAACTGTATTGGGGTTTTGTTTTCCGAATATTACTTTTTTCATATTGCTGCATCGTTGTTTTCATTTAATATTCTTCATATAATTCGGTTACAGTAGTTGAAAATATGGGGGATTGGGAACGCAATTAGGTTTTGCTTTGACAACAAAAGATTTCGGGTCATTATCCGTTACATTTGCAATATGTATTACATTTGCTTATCTAACAACAATTGTCAGTTAATCTCTGCTGTGAGTTCTAAACACGATCTGGGGGAATCAGGAAATCAGGTCCTAAAAATAAACGTAGCATACATTAAAGCGCACTCAGGCACGTAGGCCACACGCAATGGCATCGTCAACGCCAACTGTCGACTGCTATTAATCTAAGACAGGCGCTAAGCCAGCTGCACGACACGTAGATACCCAGCCCCGCCCCAAGCCACTCGCTTTCTGCTCTCCATTTTTAATGGCAGCACACGCTGGTCGACTGCTCGACAAAGTCAAAATAGCGCCCAAAAAATGTTGCCGTCGGCAAAGTGTCAAAGTGCTAAAGTATGTTCAAAGATTCATAAGATTTTCGCTCGGCCTGTTTACTTGTCTGTCTGTATGCCTCTCTGTCTGTCCGTCTGTCTGTCTGTTTCAGTTTTTGTGGTTTTGTGCTAAAATCACCGATAAAAGGTACTGGTCCAGGGCCATAGAATACGACAGAGTCCAAATGGGAAGAGTTTACCAACCGAATGGGAGTTGTGCTCAAGTGCTTTGTACATGGCATTGCTTTCAATGCCTGCAACCAGACACTACGGCGTATGCGTGATGTGCCGCCTACCAGCTCATTATGCCGCCAATGTGAGGGAATACACTAAGAGAAATAATAATAAATGATGATAATAGCTAAATATAAAATATAAACAAAAATCAAACTAATAAAAGCAATATAAAATGTGCTTCCACAGTTGAACTAAACGCCTCTACTCTATTTATCTTACTTTTAAATTTAATACAATATTATGTTCCTAATTAATTTTTATAAATTAAATTCAAATCAAATGAGAACGCTTTTTTAAAATCAAGTAATGCACTATCGTATAGATATATATAAAGATTATTAAATTTTTCCCAGTGCATTTGCTTGATCCGTGTTATGCCTCACGGCTTTAAACGTCTGCAGTCCTTGAATGTTGCTCAAGATGCCGACCAGAACCCGAGCTTGGCTTTTGCTACTGCTATTAGCTGCGAGTTCATTGTACTGCTATACTTTGTGCTATTATGAATCATTTTACAATTTTATTCTCTTGCATTTCTGGGTCGGAAATTTCAATTTACACTCGGCGCATGCAAGCGCCCGGAAGCGCGAAAAAGAATTTAAATTGGAAAATGCTCATATGCAATTTGTTTGGCTTGCAGCGCGGCTAAAATTGTTGAACAAATTTGCGTTTGCGGGCGGTCGAGGCATAAAATGCTGGTACGATACAGTACATTGTTGTCAGTTGCTTTTGGCAACAATCGTTTGCTTTACGATCTCACAAAAGTATTTGGCATTTTATGCGAAATGTTTGCTGAGGCACTGTAAAAGCGCCAGACTCAAGACCGCTGGGATCGGGCATTATAGTTGAACACCCACGCACGCACACATTCACAACGTGCTGCTTTAAAATTAAACTTACATTTTTAATGTGCCGACTGCCATGAAGTCATGCTTCCATGCTGAACTCCCGGCTCCCAACACCCACGCACACAGCAGCTTTATGATTGTAACTTTAATGGCCCTGACTTTTGGCCTGATAAGAGGGCGGTGAGGGGCAAGCGAAGAAATGCAGCACTAGTTGAGTCAGCTTGGCATATATAGTTAAAGTCATTGCATGTGGAAATAAGTCCAATCATGTCGCAGCATTTCAAGCAAATGACAACAATAGAATGTCAAATAAGTCATATTTTTGATAGCTGCTCCTACACGCACACACACACATACACAAAGCACTTTGCGACATTGAATTGTTTTATTTATGGTCCATGAGAAGTTGCTAGGAATTTAAAGGAACTATGTCAGCTCATTCGGCTTAAGTTGCTCTCAAAGAAATAAGCTGAAAATAGCAAAAAGAGAATCGAGAGACAAATATGTTGAGTTATTTTGTTTAACAAGTCGAACTTTGAGCTAGCTAAGCTACATAGTATTCATCGAGATTCCTTTCTTAGCACGAGTTAAGGCTGCCTGAACATAACTACTGAAGTCGGATTTTTGCCGTTTGTCAACTGGTATTAAGTCTTCAGCTTTTTCTGATTGCTGACAGACACACATGACAGCCCAACTAATTCGTTTAACAATCATTGCTCGTTGGATAACATATAATTAAATATTACTCATACGCCGCAAAGTCGTCGCAATATATCACACTGGCGACTCGAATTGCAGATACAGCTGCTGTGTGCGCTCTCTTCAGCTTAGATTGCCGCAAGCGTGATTGAGCTGCGGCATTCCGTGGCGCCAAATCACGTTGCAATTGCCACGAGACGATGACGGCAACGGCGACGACGACGTCGACGACGACACTCATTAGAGCAAAGCGTGATGCGTGACACCAACTTTAAATTGTCCAAAGACTCGCCCTAATCCCCTGCACCTCGCAACCGCTGGTGGTATTCCAGCTGCTCCATCTATCTTCTGGCTGCACACTGCAGCGTAATCTTGGCCATTACTCAAAAAGTAGCCGGGCACGTAATGGGCCACAGCAAAAAAAAAAAATATAAAAAAATGAGTGAAATTGAGGCAATGTTAACGAGAGAGACGGGTCGGCAAGAGCCGTAGCTGGAGCTGGAGCTGGAACTGGAGCTGCTGGCCTGGCTGGCCACCTACTCATCCCACAAGTGAAACTGCTGCAACCGCAGTTGCTGCCGCTGCCGGTGATATTGCTGCCGCTGACATTTGTAGTCTGTTTGTGTTTGTGCTGCGTCCTTGGTCCACTGTCAGTGGCACAACGACAGCCACAGCACAGTTGGCGTCGCCAGCGACAGCGCCACCATTGCGTTGGCCTTTGAAATCACAAGCGTTTGTTTTTGGTTTGCTTTTTTCTTCCTTTTTCCATTTTCCATTTGGGCTGGGTGTTGCCTCCGTGCGCCGCCCTCTGATGGCTTTGTTATGCTAATTTCTTGACGCCTTCTGGCCATTGAAGTCGCCTCGGTGTCTCCGCTCTGTCCCTGCCTTGCTTGTTATTATTTGTGTTGTTGCAGGCTTTGATATCGTTTTTTCTTTTTCTTTTTGGGTATTTTTTTTTATTTTTAATGTAACATTTTTTGGTGGCCCTTGACGCTAATTTAATTATATATATTTTTTTTGTACCCTCTGCAATTTTTGTATAGGGTCTCCAGAAAAGCCTTATCAT
Organism: Drosophila montana; assembly: GCF_035044405.1. Classification (NCBI taxonomy): domain Eukaryota; kingdom Metazoa; phylum Arthropoda; class Insecta; order Diptera; family Drosophilidae; genus Drosophila; species Drosophila montana. The sequence continues at coordinate 769,230 of NW_026998098.1, read as the reverse complement.
TCGCAAACTCTCGCTTTATTATATCTTTATTTGGGGAAAATGTGGTAAGCGACTGCAAAGTTGCTTTTTATAATAAATAAATTTGTATATTATATTATTATCCAGCTTAAGCGTTTTAGCTGATATACAAAACGAGGCTAAAATATTAAAAACAATATTATTTGTAGTCAGGAAAATATTATTATTTAATTATTTACTTTGCGTATATGCTGCAGGCCTTATTATTATTTATTGATCTCATATAGAAAGCGTGGCATTTCAATGTCGAGTATGTTGTGTATGTGTTTGTGTTGTTTTTCTTTAATAAAACATTTCCGCTTGGCCGTGGAATGTAAGTAGCAGAAGAGCCAAATATAGAAAATACAAATGTTCGCATTTGCAACATCATTTTCCAGCAATTTCGCTGCGAGCACTCGCGCGCGTTTTCAGTTTTCTTTTTCCGCTTGCCTTGGCTCCTCCCAACTTTATTTACTGTTGTCACTTTGGCTGCCCCAACATCGTCATTTCTCTAGCGGAAGAGGAAAAAAAAAGTGAAATTCTCTTTCGTCTCTACTCGCATTTCCAGCATACATGTGTGCGAGTGTGTATGCGTATGTGTGTGTGTGTGTGTGCCTGTCTGGGTGAAAGGACTTACCCCATAAGCCTTTTATAAGCATCGCATAAATTCTTTGTCAATTGTGGCAAATGTTAGCTGCCTCTGCCTGCCTGCTTGCCTGCCACTCAGCTAGTTTGCCAGTTTGCTCGGCAGCTCGTCATTGTCATTGTCCTGGTTCTGCTTCTGGTTCTGGCTGTGGTCTCAGCTCCTCGCTATGAGCATGTGTGTCCGCATATTCTCCTTTAGCTAAGTATTTTTTTTTTTGCATTTCCCTTTTGGTCTACGTGCTCTCTAATTGTGCCACGCATATCTCGCAAAGACTCCAGTTTGGTAACTAGAATTTGATTGTGTCGAGGCATGAGAGTGCATTGATTGGATTACCAACGAAGGCACCACTGACAGTGCCACTCTGACTTCTCTCCATTTTGCCCATTTATGGTATAGAGGCTATGCGACATAAGCCCGAGCAGTTGGGCGGAGCTAATGTAGCTCGAAATTGCCCGAGCGGAAGTCTGGATTATTATTGGCAGATATCTGCTGATATCAAAAGCTTACAAATTAATCGTTACTCCGTCAATTGCATTCATCATTTCAGTTACCTGTATATGCGGACAAATTGAAGATTATTAAATATCTACAATATTCGAATTATACAAGTTTAATTTATATAATTCCACATTTATCTGTGCTGCTCTGTGGTAAGGTTTCCTATAGGTTGGGCTTTTAAGGAATGGTTGGCTGAAAGCCAAACATTATTAAATTTAGCCATACTCTTAGCTTAAACCGTTGCTTTATTTATTCTCTTTTGTCTCCGAGCACATGTTTTCCCTCAATTCCCTCTGCACTTGCTGTGCTCGTGTAGCAGCTCTTGATGTTATATTGTTTAATAAATTTTCTTGTAAATTCTCTGGTGCCCCGAACTAATCATCTCAGCCCTCTTTTGACATTCCATGTTGGCCACTTTCAGGTTTCTGTTGTCAACGTCAACTCCCTTGCAGAGCTGCATTCCCTGGACGGCACTCGGGGCATTGGCTTGGTGACTTAAAGTGCTCCATGCCGCAACTCCTCACTTACGCGCATGCAAAATATTCCCCAACACACACACACACACAATTATAACATAACTCAAGCGGGAAGCATATTGACAGGCCAGGGGAAACCCACTTCGGGCTTCTGGGTAGGGCAATCCAAGCGTTATGAGTGCTTTCCCATTCGACACGCACCTTCCGCACAATGCCGGTTTTCCCCTTTGGCTGAGTTGTGATTGTCATCACACATTATTATGCTTTATTTCCGTGCCTTCTTTTATTTTTATTAAGACTGTCGTCAAATTTACATAGAGCCAAGGCGACGGGCGACGGCTTCCCGCTGACTGCTGTCTCGGCATGTTGTCCTTCCTCACCGGCCAGTCGGGGCATAGGGGGTTAGGGATATGGCTTGCGACTTCTTTGCTAGTCTGCAGAAGTTGTTGTTATTGTTTCCAGGCCGTAGCTGGATTCGTGTTTTATTTTTCTGCCTTTTTTTTAAGTGTTTACAACACTTCCGGCGCATAATGGAAAACAAAAGGCTTAAAAGGATACACAAAGGATTTGAGCAATCAAGTGCGCTTTAAGAACTTTTGCCCCATCCACGATAACCGGCTACCGATAACGGTTTTTGCACCTGCCATTTACCTGGACGGGCAACGCTCCATGCTCTTTTTTCTTCGTTCCACTACATCTTGCCACGCCCCCAGTTTCAAAGTCATAACAATGCTGAGTTTTCAATATGCCCAGACCCACGTATGCCCCATAAAATGTGTGTGTGTGTGTGTGTGCTTAGCACTGGAAAAAAAAGGTTGACGGCAACATAAAACTTGAAGTAGTTACGTTCAAATGTCTGCACGGTTTTAGCCAGACAACAAACAACAATAACCAAAGGCACAACAACAGCAGAAACAACAACTAAAGGGTAAGACAGCTGAGAGCTATGAAAAGCAAAGCTTTGCACATTTGAGGGTCCCGGGTAAGGGGATATTTGCTGCTCTGCCTTTTATGTCGAAAGTTTTCACTTACACGCTATGCGTTAAGGGTTGAGCACATTAGATTCAATGGAGATTGTAATTATAAAACAAAAACTCTGTGAAAACATTTTAGAAATTTCTAAACATCTGTAAAATGCACAACACACAGCTACCATTTACCACTTGAGCTACATTTAAATATGCACACACATACATTTTTTCAACTTAATGAAAAAAACTTTTTAAAAACTATTTTCAACAATACAAACACTTGTTTATGCATTATGCGACCGTATTTTAACTACAATAAATAACCTATATGACAAGAATTAAGGATAAATAATATCAGTTGTGTTTGAAAGGCTCTCAAAATGTGGAATATTGTATTTATAAAATTTTGCAATAAAAAAAGGATCTTAATTAAAATTGCTTACAATTTTATAGTGCTTACAATTTAAAGATAATTTAACGAACTCTTCTCGTTTCTGGCAGATGCTCAGTTCACGTCAGAAAGACAATCCCAGCCATCCCTGGCAGCTATTATTGCTGCTCCTACTGGCCACATTGAGCCTGTGCCTCGCCTGTCGCGTCTCGGAATTCTCATGCAAGGGCAGTGGAAACAGTGGCAACATCTGCGTGCCACTGGACAAATACTGCGATGGACGCAGCGACTGTGCCGATGGCAGTGATGAGCCCAAGCACTGCTCTGGTGAGTGTGACATGTGCAAAGTGCAAGCAGCAACAGCTGTTCACATACTTTCTTATATACATCTTTACATATATCCACTTCTTTATCTGGCTGGCATATATATCCACTTCTTTATCTGGCTGGAATACACACCAACAGTCTGCAATCGGACATATTATGGTGATATTGGACGCACCTATGCCATAAAAGTGCCAACACCACAGTGGAATAAATTGCCGTTCCTGTGCCACCTGACATTCACCGCGTCTGGCCATGATCAAGGCGACATAGTCCAGGTGAGTCAACATTTTGTGCGTAAATATGTTTATTAAAAAAGGGGGTGGAGAGGGGATGCTAGCTAGCGGTGGCGCCGGCGCCGGCTCCAGCTCTTTAGTGTTTGTCCGGCCATAGGTCAAGGATTAGCTGGCTGTGCCGGCGACATAAAACTGCATGGTACACATAAAGATATGTAGATGTGTATCCGTATATGCAGACATACGCACCGAAACTGCAACGGGACAGTCGACGTGTTATCTCCCATATACTGTGACACCGTCACGCAAAAATGCACTGTGAAATATTTGGGTAAACCGCAGCTTGAAGAACGAAAGTAGATGAATACATACGATTATGGTAGATGACATTGGGCCTGAGGCATAATACTCTAACATCGAGCATGTTTATTCACATATATATCAGAATATATTTTTCAAAAGCTTTAATTTATATTTTGAGTAATTTGTATTTAAACAACAAAAGATGAAAATCCTGAAAATTTAGGTTCGGGCATGAAGCTCTAAAGCTATGAACTGGATTATGTAAGCAATGTTTTTTCTTTTGTTTTGTTGGAGATAGAAATATTTCATTAGCATTGGCACCATAACAGATTCATTCATTCATTAATTCTTATTAGATAGAAATTCTTCCTAAGTATAGCCATTTTAAAAATTAACAATACAAGTTTAAAATCTAATATTCTCCTTAAAATACTATCCCTATAATCATATAAAATCTTACTATTACTAAAGTTAATTATTATTTTATCCAAGAGAGTACTAGCTCCATTAGCGTTCAGTGTATTCAAGATTCGCTGGCTTCTGAAATCATTTTTTCGCTGTGCGTTTTTATTTCTTTTACACCATGATGGATGTCTGCCATTTTCAGTACTCCGAGTTTATGTGCGTGCTCAATTGGGCCCAAAGGCGCGTAGTTAGTTATTTGGCGAAAGCGGGCGCTTTTTGCTTAAAGCACAATCTTGGCTTTAAAACGCTATGAGGCAACGGCATAAATGTTGACAATAAAATTAGACACGCTTCAAAACATTTTTGGCGAACTGTCAGAAAAACGTCAATTTCAATTTCCAAAATAATTGATTTCCATGCAATTTGCGTAACAGCGCAATGAGCAGTTAGCAGCGAGGCAGACGTTGAGCCGGGCAAATCGAGTAAAAGTTTGTGGCGGGAGACTTGGCTGAGAGACTTGGATTGAACGGGGTGGGCCCAGTTGGCAAGCCTGTAAATAGGACAGACAACGATGACGACAACGAACTGAATCGTTTGCTGCTAGAGTACCCAATCCTCTGCGTAATCCCGAGCATTGGCATTGGCTCTGCTTTATAAAATGATATATGCAAAATTGTTGGCTGCTTCGGCAGCTTTGCACCTTGCACCAAATCTGTCATGCATAAGTTATAACTTTTATTTTGTGTTTCCGCATTTGTGGACCACGCTGATAAACGTGGCAGATTCTGCTCGCAATGCATATAAATCATGTGCTTGGCTTTCACTTTATCCAGTTAACCCCACCCACTGCCTTTACCCTGCTGTGTGTGTGTCTACGTGGGAAATGGCTTGAAATAATAATGTTACGCGCCGGTTTAGGGGACAACATCGTCCTGGGCTTCGCAATCCGCTTGTCTGTCAGCATGTCCTGCTGTACATATTGATTGATGATTGTCGGTGTGTGTTTCCCAGCGAGAGAGCAAAAGTTTAAATTACCCTAGGTAACATCCTTCTCAATCCCTCCCCAAGTCCGTATCGCTGCAACTTTACCCGCGGCTAATTTTTAATGGAAATAACTTGGCCCCCAAACTGCTGGCATGATGCGTTTTTCAATTTTTTATGCTTTAATCAAATATCCTGAAGTTGCACTCTGTAATTTGCGCCACAAGCTGCGCGCATTTTTCACACCCTTGATGGATTCAAATATTGTCGAGCAGGGGTGGTGGGAGGGGAGGGGACTTAAAGCTCGTACTTGATAGAAAAAAACGGTAAATGCTGCCGGCAAAATTTCTCGTATTTCTCAGTATTTCACATTTTTAGCATGCAGCAATATTAAATTGCTAGCAATAAAAGCCATGCGAATTTTCCCAGCCACATAAATCAACAGATATTTTCATATAAAATTCACATAGCTGAATAATATTTTTATATTCCATTTCCATTTTATTTTGTTTGTTTGCCTCATTTTTTTACAGTGTTTTAAATGCGCTCTTTATATTTGTTTATGCATTGGAATCGAGATTTTTTATCACTTGTTTTGCAAGCGATTTTCTCATTTAAAAGTGATCTTTTTTTCTTGCTTTTTATTACGCAGTAAATAATTGAGTATTTTGCAAGTATTTTTCTTCGTTGATTACACACAAAATGAGGAAACGAGGTGCCATTTTGTTTTGTTTTAGTAAAAATCATTTTGCATATATTTGATTTTTATTGCATTTTGTAATATACCAAAATATCAAATATTTAACATTTTGCTTGAAAATATGCGGAAATAGCTTTATTTTTTCATTCTCTCAGTGTCTTTGTTCTTTTCCGTCACTCGCAAATCTGCTCTAGTAAATGCCACCTTTCTATGCGAATCTCATGAATTCAAGTAATGAACAATGCATTTTTAAATAATTTTTTAACGACTTCTAAATGAAGTTAACTTTAATTATGCAGATAATTGGATCTTACTCTCTCTTCGACGAATGTGGTTGTATGCGTATGTGAATTAGGGTGTTTGAAGGGTGTTTAACTTCGGAACTGGCTAGAGGGTATTTTCTGGTATTTGCATTTGACGAAAATTATGAACTTTTGGGCGCCAGCAGATAAGGCTGTGGAAGGTCTTATTTCGTATTTAAGTGCAATCTACATAAAAAGATAATAATTATAGCTTCTCTTTGGACCTGTCCAGTGGCGAGTGCGTATTCAACCTGAAGCAGCCGACCTGTAAAATGAACAGCAATAAGCCCGTTGCACACTTACAAGCGTTGCATGTGGCAACAAGTTTGCCGCAACTTTCATTTAACATGCAAAACTCTATAAAAGAGAAACACATAAATTACTTGTCCAAGAGAGAGTTGTAGTGTCCAGGTGTTAGGGAAACTTGCAAAGTTGTCCAGTCTGCGGCGGTGGTCAGCATGATTCTTGTGAAGAAGATGCTGGCAGGTTGGACCAGCACGTTCCTACGTTGGTTTAATATTCGAAATTAAAATCGTATTTCGTTATATTTGCTGTTTGTGACTGTTTATGTGGTAGGTGTTAAAAAATGTATAAAGCCTCAGAAAGTTCAACCCTTTTTAAGAGTTTTGTTTGCAATTTGGCAAATGCCAAGCACACGCAAGTTTATTTGCATATTTTATTAAAATTTATCTACATACACATGTATGTCTTATGTATAGCAACAGACACTTGACGCTTTGCCTTAGCTCTCGTCTTATATTTGTATTTTTGTTTTCCTCTCATTTTTTCTCGATGATTCCTACCCAGATACGCCCTGACCTTGCTACACTTTCGGTGCGCTCTTTGCCGCCTGCTGTGTGTTGTCTTTTTTATGGCCAATCTAATATGCAAACAGAGGCCAGTGTGGTGTGGGCGTGGTTAAGGTTCCCTTTTCGCAATTGAATTTCATTTGCATAACTTTAACGTACATAAAACTAAACTAACATAAAATATATCTCGAATACCCTGTATAGATAGACTGAAAATCTCTGCAGGAAGTGCTATATTTTCGCTAAAAATCCTTAGAACTGTTCTAGATCTGGTATTCTAATATTTTCTTTTGGCTGTTGGGAGGTTCTGCAAAATGTAAAATGTTTTTACTGAAGCATTTTTTTTGTAAATATTTCTTTATTTAAAGGCCAAAGTATTTATTGGACCAATTTTGTAGGGCATTTTCATATCGGCTACTAAAATAAATATTTCTCCATCCATTCACAGATCATATTTGATGGCTTTACGGTGGGCCGCTTCGATGAGGGGATGGTTGATACGGATGTGGATGGCTATGAAACGAATCTGAGTCCAACCGGTGAGCTGCCCGGCTGTCCCGAGGGTTTCATGCAGGTGAGTGCAAATTTAATTTATTAAAATTTGAATTGAATATTACGTAAGCGCAGCAAGTGCCGCTCCAGCACCACCTCCTTCAGCCCCAGCTCCTCTCGGTCCTGCGGCCAGTCTCGTCCAAGTGGATGTTGTAACTTGCACTCCATTTGCTGTCGCTATTGAACTTGTGCTCAACTATAATTTTATGCCAGAGCACACACTCACTCACACACACACACACAGGCAAGCGAACAGGAGAATTGGATGCAGTGCAGCTTCGTTCATGGGGCTGTGCCCCTGATGCGTCGTCGTCGTCGACGTTTGGCTCGTGCTACGAGCTTCGTCGAGCCGTTCGATTCAATCAATGTCCGAGTAATTCTGTAATTTTCTGTTGGTTCTGTTGACAAATGCCACATTAGCCCAGCAAATTGAATTGAATTGTGCGCCTGACTGTGCATTTGGGTGTGTGTGTGTTTGGATCTGTGTGTGTGCTTGTACTTTATACCATTGCTGTGTTCATGTCCTGTTCTGCCCGCAGCTTGAAGTTCGAGTGCTGTTCACTGTTGTCGCTGTCGCCATCGGCGAAAGGGGGGTGAAAATAAAAGAACAGCAAACTATTTAACATACATATATATTTTTATCACAACTTTTGCGGCTCCATGTTGTTGACATTGCTACTTTGTCGAGACATTCGGCTCTGTGCCCGGCCCCAGTCTGAGTAAATGGAGTTTGGAGAGGGGGTTAAAATAAAACTAAAGCCCGGCCCAAATAAAATATACCAAATCCCCGTAATTGACTTGTGCAATATGTCCAAATGTACACTTGTACAATTGTATATACTTGTGCAATAAAATCCTAAACCATACAAAACAGTATGTATGTGTGTGTGTGTGTTTCTGTGTGTACTTTTATAATCTGATTGTGCTGCATTACATTAAATGGAGTTTTGCTGCCATTTGAGGGGACATACTCATTGGTTGGATAAAGTTGGGTGTGCAGTTGTGTAGCCCGATTCGATATACCTACATAAACATTGATATATATATATATATATATATGCCGTTCGCTTTGCATGCTCTTTTCGTTACCTTAAGCTACCTTTCCAATAATTTTATAGCTTAAGTTGTGCGAACTGCGGGCTGTGGTGGCGCCACGGACCAATGAAACAATTTGGGCAAAAGGGCAAAGTGTTGAATTGCAGAGCAAAGCGTTTTTCCATTTTGGGGCAAGAGATCACACAAAGGACAGCTGCTTTCAAGTAATACCTTAGGTATAATTACTTTCTGGCGAACTGAGCAAATTTAATACGCTACTCAAACGAGTTTTAATACTAAACGAATTCCTGATTCCTTTGGCTATGAATAAAAACATATTACGTGCTCTCTTTAAAAGAAACAATGCCTTAAGCTATGAATTATTTTTGTTTAAATAACAAACCAAGACAAATTTCTGTATATTTTTAGTATAAAATTGTTGGCTTTAATGGATATAACATTTAAACTTGAGTGGAAAAGCGTACTTTATATTTTTTGCTCGTGTTTTTCTAGCGAACAAGGATTTTTCGACATAATTCATAAAGGTTTCCCTTTTATTTAGCTGACATTATCTTTTATAGTTCCCCTTTCGTATTTTTATTCTTTTTTGCCAACATGCTAACATGTGTATTGTTTGATTCTTATTGCTTTCATTGCGCTCTCCAATTGAAAGTGAACTCTGCCAGCCTTTACTCCACGGACTTTCTGTTCCCCAAAGCCGAGAGTGTCCTTTATTAGTTTAGCGCCGGCGAGTGATGCTGCAGTTTTTGCTGCCAGCCACGCCCCCCGTTTGCCTTTGTGACAATAAATTTTGAAGAAACGTGGGGCGTGCGCTGACATTTTGTGGTGCTGTCCAGCTCATCCAGATGGGCCTGGCTATGCCAACCCAGCTGCTGTCCAGTCAGTTGTCTGCTGCCCCTCGGCTGGACCGTACGTTCCCCGTTCGTCCTTCCGCCTGTCTCTCTCGGCTCGCTCGTCTGTTGAGGTTTCATTTGGCACTTGACATATGTATGTACGGAAAACTGCGGCTGGAATAGAAATGGGTTGGGTTTTCGAGGAATGGTTACGTTCAACTGATGGAAACTGGGCGTTTTTGCATGCAAGTTTGGGTTTTAAAATGCAGTTAAATATTTGCAATTTTTTTGCCGCATATACGCGAACCCTGTTGCAGTTTTATAAACTCGTAACTAACCGCAGGTTTTTGTTGTCATTCTCCTGTTTCGTTCCGGGGTTTATCGTAGCTGCCGCGCTCTGGCGCCTGTTTTTATTTATTTAAGGCAAACATTTTTAACTGCTGACGCGGTTTCAGTTTTTTATGCCCAGTTATTTTTTCAGTTTTTTCGTTTGGTTTCCTTTATAAATTATTCGTGTCATGGCCTGGCCACATAAATTCTTGACCGTCTCATATTTATACCAATCTACCTATGTGATTTCTGTAATATATATATATATATATATACCTATGAGTGGCAAACAGCCGCACAAAGTTTTCCACAGCGTGTGTGTGTGTGAGAGAGTTGGAGCTGCCAAGTAACAGTTTAATCAGTTATTCAATTTAGTTAGACAGTTTGACTCATGCATATTGCAAGAGGCAGTGCCCTTAGTGCGACCTTTTCTCTGGATTATTTTGAATAATTTATCAGCACTTTTTGCAACATCACCAGCTTTAAACTTGACCAACTGGCGGTGGCCACGTTGCTGCTGCATTGTTTATTTGCTAATATTGTTAATCATAAATAACAAAGTTTATGCATAAACGTATTAACCTAAATCAACAACAACAACAAGAACAACAATAGCCAGAGCAAGCAGAGCAACAAGAAGGCACAGGCTGCTATCCGGCCACGTTGTCCTTTGCCCAGGCCAGGACAGCTTGAGTAAATGACTCAATATTTGACAATCATAACATCCGCTTAGTCTTCATGGTGTGCCCTGGGTCCTGAGTCCTTCTGCTTGGCAAAGACAACAGCAAAAGCAACAGCAACAAAAACAACATGCCAGTTTGTCAATGGCAGTTTAAGCTCTTCTATCTATAAATATGTATGCGCGCATATACACGTCTATGCGAGTAGTTGTGTGTGTGCCATAGACAAGCTCATAATTCAACTGGGCAAACTTCTTGGACATGCTTTTCACTGCTGCCCCAGCGGCATTTGTTTGTGTCGTAAATTTACGAGTCATAGCCGAAAAATACAAAAAAATCGCAAAAGGTTTGCAAGTTTTTCTGTGTCTTATACCCTGTAAAATGAATAAGCTTAAACGGATATTTTCCATTCAAGAAAACGTTTAACAAAGTGATGCAGGATTCATTTCATGATTTAATGAAAAAAACTGTCAAGAGCTGGCAAAACTATAAAACTGATACAACATTGATATAAGCCCTGTTGACTTGGCCGGTTGCAGAGTATCTTTAAGTGAGCCTTCAAGTGCACAGCTCTTGTTTCATTTTATTTTATATTTTATATATATGTATTATTTA